>NC_141874.1:74251514-74876514 GCF_056163025.1 Triticum urartu
CAAAGCACATACCTTGACAAGATTTTGAAGAAGTTCAAAATGGATCAAGCAAAGAAAGGATTCTTGCCTGTGTTACAAGGTGTGAAGTTGAGTAAGACTCAATGCCCGACCGCTGCAGAAGATAGAGAGAAAATGAAAGATGTTCCCTATGCTTCAGCCATAGGCTCTATCATGTATGCAATGCTGTGTACCAGACCTGATGTGTGCCTTGCTATAAGTTTAGCAGGGAGGTACCAAAGTAATCCAGGAGTGGATCACTGGACAGCGGTCAAGAACATCCTGAAATACCTGAAAAGGACTAAGGATATGTTTCTCGTATATGGAGGTGACAAAGAGCTCACCGTAAAAGGTTATGTTGATGCAAGCTTTGACACTGATCCGGACGATTCTAAATCGCAAACCGGATACGTGTTTACATTGAACGGTGGAGCTGTCAGTTGGTGCAGTTCTAAACAAAGCGTCGTAGCGGGATCTACATGTGAAGCGGAGTACATAGCTGCTTCGGAAGCAGCGAACGAAGGAGTCTGGATGAAGGAGTTCATATCCGATCTAGGTGTCATACCTAGTGCATCGGGTCCAATGAAAATCTTTTGTGACAATACTGGTGCAATTGCCTTGGCAAAGGAATCCAGATTTCACAAGAGGACCAAACACATCAAGAGACGCTTCAATTCCATCCGGGATCTAGTCCAGGTGGGAGACATAGAGATTTGCAAGATACATACGGATCTGAATGTTGCAGACCCGTTGACTAAGCCTCTTCCACGAGCAAAACATGATCAGCACCAAGGCTCCATGGGTGTTAGAATCATTACAGTGTAATCTAGATTATTGACTCTAGTGCAAGTGGGAGACTGAAGGAAATATGCCCTAGAGGCAATAATAAAGTTATTATTTATTTCCTTATAATCATGATAAATGTTTATTATTCATGCTAGAATTGTATTAACCGGAAACATAATACATGTGCGAATACATAGACAAACAAAGTGTCACTAGTATGCCTCTACTTGACTAGCTCGTTAATCAAAGATGGTTATGTTTCCTAACCATGAACAAAGAGTTGTTATTTGATTAACGAGGTCACATCATTAGTTGAATGATCTGATTGACATGACCCATTCCATTAGCTTAGCACCCGATCGTTTAGTATGTTGCTATTGCTTTCTTCATGACTTATACATGTTCCTATAACTATGAGATTATGCAACTCCAGTTTACCGGAGGAACACTTTGGGTACTACCAAACGTCACAACGTAACTGGGTGATTATAAAGGAGTACTACAGGTGTCTCCAATGGTACATGTTGGGTTGGCGTATTTCGAGATTAGGTTTTGTCACTCCGATTGTCGGAGAGGTATCTCTGGGCCCTCTCGGTAATGCACATCACATAAGCCTTGCAAGCATTACAACTAATATGGTAGTTGTGAGATGATGTATTACGGAACGAGTAAAGAGACTTGCTGGTAACGAGATTGAACTAGGTATTGGATACCGACGATCGAATCTCGGGCAAGTAACATACCGATGACAAAGGGAACAACGTATGTTGTTATGCGGTCTGACCGATAAAGATCTTCGTAGAATATGTAGGAGCCAATATGGGCATCCAGGTCCCGCTATTGGTTATTGACCGGAGACGTGTCTCGGTCATGTCTACATTGTTTTCGAACCGTAGGGTCCGCACGCTTAACTTTACGATGATAGTTATTATGAGTTTATGCATTTTGATGTACCGAAGGTTGTTCGGAGTCCCGGATGTGATCACGGACATGACGAGGAGTCTCGAAATGGTCGAGACATAAAGATTGATATATTGGAAGCCTATGTTTGGACATCGGAAGTGTTCCGGGTGAAATCGGGATTTTACCGGAGTACCGGGAGGTTACAGGAACCCCCCGGGAATCATATGGGCCTTAGTGGAAAGGTGAAAGGGCTTCCCATAAGGGCTGCGCGCCTCCCCCCTTCCCCTAGTCCTATTAGAACTAGGAGAGGTGGCCGGCCACCCTTCTCCCTCTTTCCCCCTTGGGAATCCTAGTTGGAATAGGATTGGGGGGGGGGAGTCCTCTCCCGGTAGGAGTAGGACTCGTCCTGCGCCTCCATAGGGCTGGCCGCACCCCTCCCCCTTGGCTCCTTTATATACGGAGGCAGGGGGCACCTCTAGACACACAAGTTGATCATTGGGATCGTTCCTTAGCTGTGTGCGGTGCCCCCTGCCACCATATTCCACCTCGATCATATCGTTGTAGTGCTTAGGCGAAGCCCTGCGTCGGTAGAACATTAAGATCGTCACCACGCCGTCGTGCTGACGGAACTCTTCCCCGATGCTTTGCTGGATCGGCACCCGGGGATCGTCATCGAGCTGTACGTGCGCTAAGAACTCGGAGGTGCCGGAGTAACGGTGCTTGGATCGGTCGGATCGGGAAGAATACGTACGACTACTTCCTCTAAGTTGTGTCAACGCTTCCGTTGTGATCTACAAGGGTACGTAGATCATACTCTCCCCTCGTTGCTATGCATCACCATGATCTTGCGTGTGCGTAGGAATTTTTTTGAAATTACTACGTTCCCCAACATATCCATGGGTATCCATGTCCATGGATAAAATTTCCATCCTTATTCCCGCCGCTTGGCCTGGCCAAAACAGGTCTTTAGTACTAAAGGTCCATCCTATATAACTAAACACTTCAAAAATTTCAGTTTCTCATCTGCTTCTTCTCCTCTGCCTCGTCGCCCGCCGCCCCCGTCTCCATATCGCTCGTCGCCGCCCCGTCCCCGTCGTCGCCGCCGCGTCGTCCCCGTCCCCGTCGTCCCCGTCGTCACCGCCGCGCCGTCCCGGCCCGTCCCGCGCGTCATCCCCGTCCCCGTCATCGCCGCCCCGGCCCGTCCCCGTCGTCGCCGCCCCGTCCCTGTCCCCGTCATCGCCATCCCCGTCGTCGCCGCGCCCGTCACCGTCCCCGTCGCCGCCCCCCGTCGCCTCTCGCCTCGCCGGTGAGCACACACACACACATACATTTTTTAGTTTTTTAGTTATAGAAATAGTTATAAAAATGTTAGAAATTTTTCTTTTTTTAGTTATAGAAATAGTTAGTTATATAGCATTGTTAGAAATGTTATAGAAAAGTTAGAATTGTTAGGAAATTTTCTGTTTTTTAGTTATAGAAATAGGTATAAAAAAGTTAGAATTTTTTCTTTTTTTAGTTATAGAAATAGTTAGTTATATAGCATTGTTAGAAATGTTATGGAAAAGTTAGAATTATTAGGAATTTTTCTGTTTTTAGTTATAGAAATAGTTATAAAAAAGTTAGAAATTTTTCTTTTTTTAGTTGTAGAAATGTTATAGAAATGTTAGTTATATATATAGAAATGTTATAATTTTTTTTGTTTTTCAGTTATAGAAGTATTAGAAATGTTAGTTATATAGCATTGTTAGAAATGTTATAGGAATGTTAGTTATATAGAAATGTTAGAAATTTTAGTTATTAAAGTCCAATCATTAAAAAAATGTTACTTTTTGCGGGCATATAGCTAATATTTGTTCTCGATGATGCCCGTCTCGCATCCTCGCCGTCGACCCGTCCGCGACGACGTCCGGGTGACCCATGTCCGGGACTGGGCTCCGCCGGGCTGGCACTGGGAGGTGCTGCTTGGAGGGCGCGCCGCTTGATGAGGAACCCGGCCCCGGTCGTCGACCCTGATCTCGTTTGGTGGCGTTCGCGTGGGCCAGTTTTGGTGCGGAGGGAGCCGGCCCCGCCGGAGGTGGTACGTCACCGTGTCAGGGAGGAGGACGAGCACGTCCATCGCTACATGGTTGCGTTAGAGGGCGGCAGGTTCTCCAATACCTGGCAGTTTCTTCAGGGATCTCACTTCAGCTATGATCCTGTGAGGGTTCCTTCTCTTTGGGTGTCCACCGCCCGCGCCGCATGATCCGACGATGCATTCGAGATTATATCTATTATTCGAGACGATGTATTCGAGATTATATCTATTATTCGAGACGATGTGTTCGAGATTATATCTATTATTCGAGACGATGTATTCGAGATTATATCTATTATTCGAGATGACGTATTCGAGATTATATTCGATGATGCTTATTATGTACTATGATTGATTCCGTTTTTCCTTATTAATTGATTGCATCCATGCATTGTAATTTGAATATATTTCTTTTGGATTAGTTAAACAAAACCTATGGCGGACAATACCGACAGAGAGGGAGAAGAGGCCCTGTTCAATATCATACGCAATCCTCGCGGGCCAGATGATGATCAGAATGAAGAAGATTATGACGGCTCCGAATATCTAAACAACACCGGGGAGGGTGATATGATATTCGATCGCGACGGCCGAATTGATGAAGTCATGAACTATGAACATGACGAAGAAAATGTTGATCTTGAAACAACAAAGACCGGCGAGGTATATATATTTATATAAGCAGGCATCTAGTGATCATCACATGTTTTAAATGACTTGAAGATATATTAACGAATCGATCTTTCTTCTTTCAGCCATCCGGATCGAGCAAATCTTCAGGCAACAGGACGAAACGAGGCCCGAACAAAAAGTTAAAGGAGAGCATAAAGTACAATATCGAGGCAATCAGACCTAATGGCGAACCATTCGCGCCTAAGAAGATTGCGGACAAGTTTGTTCGTCAGTGCAGAGTTCTTGTGAAGGACCAACTCCCGATCTCCCTTCAAGAATGGAGAGAGCCAGCAAAGCCACGTCCAGGAGTTACTTTTGTCAACGATAGACAAAAACATTTGCTTTGGGAAACGCTCGTGGAACATTTCACCCTACCAGATCATTTCACAGATGCAGATGTGGAGAAAGTCAAGGACGCTGCTCTTAGGAAGATGGCGGTTGCATTCAAGAACCACAAGATTCGTGAATGGGCCAAGTACGTCAACGGAGGAAGGAAGACTCCAGTATTTGAGGGAACACTAGAGAACCAAAATGCTCATTGGGACGATTTCATGAAATTCAAGGATTCGGAATTATAAGGAATGGTCGAGAATAAACAAGGCCAATGATGCAAAAAAGGATAAGTTCCATAAGCTGGGGCCAGGTGCCTATGCGGTGGGAATGCCTAAGTGGGATAAGTCTGAGAAAGAGATGCTGGATGCAGGTGTCACTCCAGAAACATTGAGCTGGCCCCCCAGGTGTAGGACTTGGTTCTATGCGCATGGGGGGGAGTTGGACCCGAAGACAGGCAAAGTTTCGAAGAAGGCATGTCTGGACGGAGTCGAAGATAAGCTACTTGTTGCAATAGAAGAGGCTCGATCCGGGTTGTTCGAGCCCAACAAAGAGAACGACGAGCTTACGCGTGCCCTGGGGAATCCTGAACACCCGGGAAGAACACAAGGCATGGGCTCTATTCCGTGGTATGAGGGGTTTTCGGACTGGAACACCGACTATAGAACCCGTGCGAGAAAGAAGATTGCGGAGGAGAAGAAGAGGAAGATGGAGGAGGAGCAGAGGAAGCTAGACTATGAACGCCTTCAAGGCCTAGAATCAGCGCACACGGACTTGCCAATCAAATTCCAGCGGCAGCAGGAGCAGATTGACTCACTTAGCCAGCAAAGGGGGTCTCAGCAGCTACCGGATGATCCACCAATGGATAGCACCGTCCCATCCATGCCGAGAAGCAGCGTGGGTTCCGCCCCGAGCGACGCATTGCTGGATAGCTACCCAGTGGATGACATCATGGAGAACACTAACTGCGAGCTACACTTCAAAATGAAGAACATATTCATGAAGGTGGCGGACGCCCTTGCTTTTACAAATCCCCCCGAGGCAACCTTCCATTGCAACCCGATTCCAGCGGGCTATGCTCGTGTCTTGGTTGATGAGGTGGTGGACCAATATTCGGGGCTAGAGCTTGACATTCCTAGAGGTGACGATGAGCACACACTAGGAGAGGCCAACCATCGTATCATCCTATGGAGAAAGGATTGCATCATCTTTCGAAGGCCACTGACACCGCATCATCCGACTCCTCGTTGCAGTCCGCCACCGAGTCAGCAGACTCCCGCTCCTCCAAGTCCACCAACACGTCAGGACACTCCTCCTCCAAGTCCGGCAAAGCGTCAGGCCACTCCTCCTCCAAGTTCGGCACAGCTTCATGCCACTCCTCCTCCAAGTCCGGCATAGCTTCAGGCCACTCCTCCTCCTCCAACTCAGCCACGTCAGCCGTCTTCCCCGCCTCAGCAATCACGGAAGAGAGCCGCCTCAGCTATGGTGCGTAGCGGTACAAGTCGAGGTAGTACTGCAGGTACAGGCGGAGGCAAGCGATTTCAATATGGTCCAAGCCTCGCGCCTCTTCCGCAGAGGCCTTATGACAAGTCCGAGGAGGAAAACGTAGCCATATCGAAGGCCGAGGTGGAAGCCCATTTTGCACCGAAACTGCCACCGCCTCCAAGGGAGAAAGTGCCTGTGGAAAAGATTGACCACTTCATTCGTATGGCTAGACCACTAGCTCCCAAGCCTGTTGACACAGACTATGAGCGCCAGCTCAGGAAGTTAAATCGAGCACGTCTACAGAAAGAGGCGAGCTCGAGCTCGAGCAAATAAGCTGGCAAAAAAGCGGTAAAACCGTTCCCCAGCTGGGAGAACAGGCGGCGCAATCAATCCCCCCGCTTGTTGTGCCAACAACACATGAGAGTAGGCGCTCCCAATATTATTGTGGGCAAATCGTTAACGTTCCCGGGCTGGGCGATGTGGTAATAACCGAGGAGCATATTGCGCAGGCTGAATCGATCGGGATCACTGTTGGACAACTCCTCGATATCGAGCCCATTTCTCCGACTAGAGAGGAGGAAATAAAACGGAAATATGCCTGGGGCCAACCTTTGGTCGAGCCAGAGGAGGTCAATAAGCTCCCAACGAGAATGTATGAATTGCATCAATGGTACATGGACATTACCAAGATTTCCAATCGAGAGTCCCTCATGGTGAATGTCAACGAGGAGCATTACTACCATAAGAAAGCTGTGACCGTTGAGTATTCAGAACTTTTTTAGCTATACAATAAAGACGCACTCGACAAATCTATCGTCAGTTGCTATTGTCTGTAAGTGATTTCTTTCTGTAATTTAAGTCTCAAGCTAGCTGATCATTTGATCAATCATTACCTGTAATTATCCTCACTATATTCTTTTCTGTGGTATTATGCAGGATGAAGATTTATGAAATGAAAAAAGGTGGACGCTATGGCATTGGGTTCGTTGACCCAAATACCATCAATGAATACACATGGAAAATAGATCCACATCACGCAAAATGTGTAGAGGAAAGCATGCTACAGTTCTTCAAGGAACTCAAATACAATGAAGATATACTACTTCCTTACAACTTCCAGTGAGTCACACTGTCTTGTACTACAAATTCTGTTTTCCCTACTAGCTATAGCTACATGTTTTTGCTTACATATGCCCGCTTAATTAAGACATGCAAATGTGTGTGCATGCAGATTTCACTGGATCTTGTTAATCATTAAAGTTGATGAAGGAACAATTGAAGTACTAGACTTGCTACTTAAGAAAGCAAGTGACTACACCATCGTGAAGGGGATAGTCAACAGGTAATTTCAATCTTTATTAACTATATCTCGGCCTATTTAATTAGTTCATCATTTCCTGATAACAACTATTTAATAACCCATTTATTCATTTTCTTTGTCGGCGGGCAGGGCTTGGGCAAAGTTCATCGGGGCCACTCCAGGCCCATAGAAACAAAGTCTGAAATGGTATCGACCCAAGGTAAGTAATTAAGTAGTACTAGCTAGCTGCCATCTCTTTAATTATCATGCTTGATTAATTATTATCTGATCAAAATTCCATTCTCGTAAAGGCCCTGAAGCAGGCGCTGGGGAATGATCTATGTGCATACTACGTTTCCGAGAACATTCGCATGATGGCGTCCGAAAGGAGCAAATCTCAAAGACAGGAGTGGGTACGATATCGATTGTCAGAACACTATTCACAATTTTTACACCATTATCGATATCTAGTCACACAACTAATACACATGCATATTGATCTCCTTCTTAACAGTTCAAAGAGGTGCGGGACAAGCTCCTAGCACAGGACCGCATAGAAGCAATTCAAGAGGAAATAGCGGGATTTTTGCTCGACCAGGTCATAGGTCCCAAAGGAGAATACTATTACCCGCTACCGCCCCCATGAACCACTTCCAATTGTTATCGTGCTCCGAAGGCACCAATTAGCTAGGCTAATGCCACTGGCTCCGAAGGCACCAATTAGGAGAAATTGTATATATATATACATGTGTGTATATATGTGTGAATTAATTAATGGTAGTTGTGAGACATTCGATGATATATATATATATATATTATGATCGGTTCTACTAGAAATTCTACTTATATAAATGCATAACATGTACAATATGTAGTATCGTAAAATACCAGCAAACGAAAAAGAATTAAATGGAAAACACAAAATTAAATGAAAAAGAAATCATAAACCCAAAACCCCCCAACATTTTAATACCGGTTGGTGACACCAACCGGTACTAAAGGGCTCCCTGCCCCCGAAGCTGGCTCGTGCCACGTGGTTTCCCTTTAGCACCGGTTCGTGCTGAACCGGTACTAAAGGGGGGGGCTTTAGTGCCTACATTTTAGCGCCGGTTACCAAACCGGCACTAAAGGGCCTTACGAACCGGTGCTATTGCCCGGTTCTGCACTAGTGTAGTAGTAACCAGAAGAAAATTTTATGTCTGATTCTGCTGGCTGCCTTCCATAAATCTCTAAACAGGTGATGCACTTCTGAGGGTCCTATGAGATGCTCATACATTTTGCTAACTGAAAACACACCAGATCGCCAGGTATAGCTCCAAGCATGAGGGGAATCATCTAATTGCTGTATCAAGCCATTCAGTTCATTAAGTTGTTGGAATGCAACGGTAGAGAGTGGGTGTGAAAATGATCTGTAATGTCAGTTGATTGCTTCATATGTGCCACAGAAGCTTGTGCATCAATTGTAAAAGAGTGTAATTCAAGGTAAATTTCAGCCAGAGGTTGCTGCAACCAATTATCAGTCCAGAACAGAGCGGTGTCACCTGTGCCAGCTTTAAATGAGCCACTTCTTTGTAAAGTGGAAACAACTTTAGATGGGATTTCCACCAAGGGGACCCTTCGAGTCTGTCTTCGGGTGGAGCCTCCGAGTAATAAAATTCTCATAGCATCTTAATCCAAGGGAGGTCCTGCTTCTTGAAAAACTTGTGCAGGTTCTTTAATAGGAGTGCATTGTTATGTTGTTGTATGTCAATTACTCCAAAGCCTCCATGTGATTTTGGTTACTTACAATTTCCCATGAGATCATTGTCGGTGTCAAAACCGACGGATCTCGGTAGGGGGTCCCAAACTGTGCGTCTAGAATCGATGGTAACAGGAGACGGGGGACATGATGTTTACCCAGGTTCGGGCCCTCTCTATGGAGGTAATACCCTACCCTACTTGATTGATCTTGGATGAATATGAGTATTACAAGAGTTGATCTACCACGAGATGGTAATGGCTAAACCCTAAAAGTCCACCATGTCTGACTATGATTATCTATCTATCCCCTGATCCAGACTAAGCCCTCCGGTTTATATAGACACCGGAGGGGACTAGGGTTGTACAAGGTCGGTTATAGAGAAAGGAATCTTCATATTTGATCGCCAGGCTTGCCCTCCACGTCAAGGAGAGTCCCATCCGGACACGGAAGAGAGTCTTCAGTCTTGTATCTTCTCAGCCCATTAGTCCGGCTCATGTCCAACAGGCCGGACGCCCGAGGACCCCTTAATCCAGGACTCCGTCAGTAGCCCCTAAACCAGGCTTCAATGACGAGGTGTCCGGCGCGCAGATTGTCTTCGGCATTGCAAGGCGGGTTCTCCTTTCCGAACACTCCAACATAGTCTTCGGATGAAAAGAATGAAGGAAATATGCCCTAGAGGCAATAATAAAGTTATTATTTATTTCCTTATATCATGATAAATGTTTATTATTCATGCTAGAATTGTATTAACCGGAAACTTAGTACATGTGTGAATACATAGACAAACAGAGTGTCACTAGTTTGCCTCTACTTGACTAGCTCGTTGATTCAATGATGGTTATGTTTCCTAACCATAGACATGAGTTGTCATTTGATTAACAGGATCACATTATTAGAGAATGATGTGATTGACTTGACCCATTCTGTTAGCTTAGCACTTGACCATTTTAATTTACTACCATTGCTTTCTTCATGACTTATACATGTTCCAATGACTATGAGATTATGCAACTCCCAATTACCGGAGGAACACTTTGTGTGCGACCAAACGTCACAACATAATTGGGTGATTGTAAAGGTGCTCTACTGGTCTCTTCGATGGTACTTGTTGAGTTGGCATTGATCGAGATTAGGATTTGTCACTCCGATTGTCGGAGAGGTGTCTCTGGGCCCTCTCGGTAATGCACATCACTATAAGCCTTGCAAGCAATGTGACTAATGAGTTAGTTGCAGGATGGTGCATTACGGAACGAGTAAAGAGACTTGCCAGTAACGAGATTGAACTAGGTATTGAGATACCGACGATCGAATCTTGGGCAAGTAACATACCGATGACAAAGGGAACAACGTATGTTGTTATGCGGTTTGACCGATAAAGATCTTCGTAGAATATGTGGGAGCCAATATGAGCATCCAGGTTACGCTATTGGTTATTGACCGGAGATGAGTCTCGGTCATGTATACATAGTTCTCGAACCCATAGGGTCCGCACGCTTAACGTTCGGTGACGATCGGTATTATGAGTTTATGTGATTTGATGTACCTAAGGTAGTTTGGAGTCTCGGATGAGATCAGGGACATGACGAGGAGTCTCGAAATGGTGGAGACGTAAAGATCGATATATTGGACGACTGTATTCAGACATCGGAAAGGTTCCGAGTGATTCGGGTATTTTTTGGAGTACCGGGGAGTTACGGGAATACAGGGAAGAAGTATTGGGCTTCATGGGCCAAGTGGTGGAAGAGAGGAGGCAGGGTGCGCGGCCCTCCTAGCCCAAACCGAATTGGACTAGGGGGCAGCCCCCTTTCCTCCTTTTCTCCCTCTCCTTCCTTCTTCCCTTCCCCCTTCCTTTCCTACTCCTGGCGCGCCCTAGGAGGGCCGACCGGCCTCCCCCCTTGCTCCTTTATATACGGGGGCAGGGGGCACCCTAGAACATACAAGTTGATCATTGATCTCTCCTAGCCATGTGCGGTGCCCCCCTCCACCATAATCCACCTCGGTCATACTGTAGTGGTGCTTAGGCGAAGCCCTGCAACGGTAGCTTCATCAACATCGTCACCACGCCGTCGTGCTGACAAAACTCTCCCTCGAGCTCTACTGGATCGTGAGTTCGCGGGATGTCACCAGCTGAACGTGTGCTGAATGCGGAGGTGCCATACGTTCGGTACTGAGGATCGGTCAATCGTGAAGGCGTACGACTACATCAACCGCGTTGTCATAATGCTTCCGCTCAACGGTCTACGAGGGTACATGGACGACACTCTCCCTTCTCGTTGCTATGCATCACCATGATCTTGCGTGTGCGTAGGATTTTTTTTGAAATTACTACGTTCCCCAACAACAAACGTGTCCGGATCTGCAACACAAGTACCACACACAGCTGTAGAGAGTATAATATTTCACGAGTCTCATCTGCTGACAACTTTTTGCAAGATGACATCACGTCTGTCCGGTCATCATATCGAACCGTTTTTGTCTTCCGTTCCGCGTTTCGAGATGCGGTTTCCATTGGCACGTCTTGTCAAAGGAGAGATCGTGTCCCCTTATTGCGGGATTCTCATCAATACGGGCATGGGTAATATAACCGTGTCGTTTACATAGCCCTTGGGACCAGGCGAGTTTTAAGGCGAGTGGGGAGGCGCTTAATATTCACTGCCTTTATAAGGAGATAAGGAATCCCTTTCTTCACCCACGCCTTCTCTCTTCCTCTGCCCTTCCATTCTTGAGCTCCAGCACCCAAGTTCTCATATTTTCCCACTCGAGCAAGCACTCAATCATGTCCGGATCTGGAGGTCAAGGCAAGTGGATGGCCTCCTCCATCAAGGAGAAGGACATTACCGAGCTTCAGGCGGCCGGGTATCTGGCGAAGGAAATCGCCCACCGTCTTCCAAGCAAGGGGCAAGTTGTCCCTACACCAAAGACCAACGAGAGGGTGGTATTCATCCCTCATTTCATCCGCGGGCTAGGGTTTCCACTCCACCCTTTCGTCCACGGGATGATGTTCTATTACAGGCTAGATTTCCATGAGCTAGCCCCAAACTCTTTCCTCAACATCTCGGCATTCATTGTCGTGTGTGAGGCCTTCCTCTGCATCCAACCCCACTTCCGGCTGTGGCTCAAGGTCTTCAACGTGAAGCCGAAGGTGGTGGATGGCCAGCACGCGGAGTGCGGAGGCGCCATGCTGAGCAAGCTGACCAATGTCTCCTGGCCAAAAGGTACTTTCGTGAAGGCTGTCAAGGAGTGGCAGAAACTGTGGTTCTACATCACAAAGCCCCGCGGCGCCACCTGGGCGTGACTGCTGTATTCAACTCCGGAGCTCCAATGCGGCTCACCTCCTGGATTGAGAAGGGCCCAAATTGGTCTTCGTCAGATGAGCTGATAGGACTGCAAACACGCATTCAAAGCATGGTGGATAAAAACGGTAAGCTCGTCGACGTAATCCAGGTGATGCAAGTTCGCCGGATTCTCCCATGCCAAAGCCGAAGTCACCCTTTATGGGAATTCAAACCGAAGAAGCACCAAACTCTGGAAAGGCTCTTCGAAACCACTCATGAAGATGCCTAGAAGTTGCTCTTCAAAGGCAACGAGACGTCGCCAGCCATAGACTCGGACCGCGGGCACGACATTACCCACCCCGCCAATGAGTTAAGCCTTTAACGCATCCTTTACTTGCTTGCTTCAAGGAGGATATCTAAACTTTTATTATTTCAGGTATGGACGGAGAGAGCGGAGCGGATTCGGTGTCCGGCTCCGCTACCCGAGGAACCAGTCATCCCGCGCTTGGCGAAGATGCTGGTATCAGCGCCCTATAAGGCGCCGGAGAAGAAGGCCAAGGGGGTCCGGAGTGGCCCCCGCCGCAAGGGCGCTTCGGACGTGACGTTCAAAGACAAGATCCGCTCCTCCGCCGCCGAAGACGACGAGGAGGAGGAGGAGGAGAGCGACTCTCCCCCCGATGAGGGGAGGAAGAAGAGGGCGGCCTCCACAAATCTGGAGTGGAGGCGCCCAACACTACAAAAAATACACTTCCGTGATGATACGTGTTTGTCACAGTAGGTCGCGTTTTTTGTCATGCATGTACATCCATGACAAATTTATGACAAAATCAAGATAGTCATACCTGTGCTGTCGTAGAAGTGTTCCATGACATTACCAAAATTATCATCATGGAAGTGTCCACTTCCATGACGATAAATCACGCGTCACAGAAGTGCTTTCTTCAAGGGTGACCGACACGTGGCATCCACCATAACGGAACGCCGTTAAGCTATCGGGTCGGGTTTTGGATCCGATAACCCGTTAACAGCCCCGACCAATGGGGATTTTCCACGTGTAAAATCATCATTGGCTGGAGGAGACACGTGTCAGGTCCGCGTTGGCACAGATGTCACTCATCCAATGGGCGAGACGCGCCTATGATATGTTGACACGTCGACCGGCCCATCAAGTTTAAATGGGCCGGCCCAATTGAAGGCCCACAAGATTTTGCGGACCATAATGGGCCGGCCCAGCTAAAAGCCCACGAGATTTTGCGGACCATAATGGGCTGGCCCAGCTAAAGGCCCACAAGATTTTGCGGGCCATAATGGGCCAGCCCAGGTAAAGTCCCACAAGATTTTTGTGTGCCATAATGGGCTGGCCCAGGTAAAGGCCCACAAGATTCTTGCGGATCATAATGGGCCGGCCCAGCTAAAGGCCCATGAGATTTCACCAACATTAATGGGCCGGCCCAGCTGTAGGCCCACAAGATTTTGAGGACCCTAGTAGGCCGGCCCATTAACTGGCTGCCATGTTTTGGGCCAAATGTAGGCCCATATTTGATCCGGTCCATTAATGGCTTGCCACCCTCCGGGCCTAATAGTGGCCCATATGAGATCCGGCCCGTTAAAAGCCTACCACGTTCTGGGCCAAATTATGGCCCAGATCAGGTCCGGCCCTTTAACAGGCTTTGGGCTCAATTATGGCCCATATCAGATCGGCCCGTCAACTGGACACTATGCTTTTGGGCCCACTTGCTAAAGGCCCACTTAGTAATTCGGCCTGATATTAGTTTTGTCCTGTTAAGGGCCCGTTTAAAATTTCGGCCCTATATTAATTTTGGCCTGTTAAAAGCCCGTCATATAGTTGGGCCTAACTATGGGCCGGTTTGCATCCGGCCTGCTCGCAGCCGACATCTGATTGGGCCAAATAAGGACCGAGACAATTTTGGCCTGTTAAAAGCCCGTGATTTGATTCACACAATTATGGGCCGGGGTTCATTTCGGGCTGCTGCCGGCCCGTGAGCTGTTCGGCACGTTTCAGGCCCAACCTACATCGTGATTGCATGAAGACCCGATTATGTACCGTAATTTTACGGTTTGGCCGGTTTACTGCGAAGACATGATATATATACAGTAAAATAACTGCAGCATCGTGAATAAGAAAAAACCTGGACTATACAATAAAGAAATTACGGCATATTACATCCACCGGGCATCAAAGTTTGCCACTATGATAATAAAGCACAAGCAGACAGCAGATTACATACACGGGGCATCAAAGATCGCCATCAGTGCAAATAAACACGACGACAAAATAATATACAAAACCGACAACACTTCAATAGAGTTCAAGAAAGGTTAGCCCTGCTGGGGAGCTGCAGCGCAAGCAGCTGAGCAAGATGATGAGACTGCGCTTGTTCAACACTTATATCTTCCTCATTCTGAAAGATAAACAAGCAGACAGATGACAGGTTTTGCACATAAAAGTATCAGTGCTGACAATTCATCACATTTCTTACTAACGAATAAAGTGACACAATTTAAAATTGCATTAACACAATATGGTATTGTTCAGGTCAAGACATGGCAAGAAATGACATTGTGAAGGAGTTGGCAGCTTCACGACACCACTGGATTACAGATCAAGAACTCATAAGTATCAATGGTTAGTGTGTTGTCAATTTATACCATTTCAGATTGGCAAATAAAGAGACGGTTTAAATAATAGTAGAATAATATGACATTGTTCATAGTTAAGACATTGCATAATATGACATTGTGATGTCGTGGGTATGTTCACCACACCACTGGATTACGGATGAAGAACAGAAGTATACATGCAGTGCAAAAGAAGATCACTTGCTCTATATAGTTTAATTTACATGGTACGAAGAAGGAACTTGGTTGTACAACTGAAAACTTAAATTGAGAAAGGACAAACTTTTGTTTATTAACTTGATAAGTCTCCGTCGTATCTACTGTTTCAAACACTTTAGCCCTTGTTTTGGAATCTAACTTGTATGATTTGAATGGAACTAACCCGGACTGACGCTGTTTTCAGCAGAATTACCATGGTGTTGTTTTATGTGGAGAAAACAAATATTCTCGGAATGACCTGAAACTTCACGGAACATCTTAGAAAAAACAAAAAAAATCCTTGCCAAAGATGAAGACCAGGGGGCCCACACCCTTATCACGAGGGTGGGGGGCGCCCCCCCACCTTGTGGGCCCCCTGGAAACCCTCCGATGCCAACTCCAACTCTATATATTTGCTTTCGGAGAGAAAAAAATCAGAGAGAAGAAATCATCGCGTTTTACGATACTGAGCCGCCTCCAAGCCCTAAAGCCTCTCGGGAGGGCTGATCTGGAGTCCGTTCGGGGCTCCGGAGAGGGGGATTCATCGCCGTCGTCATCATCAACCATCCTCCATCACCAATTTCATGATGCTCACCGCCGTGCGTGACTAATTGCATCGTAGACTTGCTGGACGGTGATGGGTTGGATGAGATTTATCATGTAATCAAGTTAGTTTTGTTAGGGTTTGATCCCTAGTATCCATTATGTTCTGAGATTGATGTTGCCATGACTTTGCTATGCTTAATTCTTGTCACCAGGGCCCGAGTGCCATGATTTCAGATCTGAACCTATTATGTTTTCATGAATATATGTGAGTTCTTGATCCTATCTTGCAAGTCTATAGTCACCTACTATGTGTTATGATCCGGCAACCCCGAAGTGACAATAATCGGGACCACTCCCGGTGATGACCATAGTTTGAGGAGTTCATATATTCACTATGTGCTAATGCTTTGTTCTGGTTCTCTATTAAAAGGAGGCCTTAATATCACTTAGTTTCCAATAGGACCCCGCTGCCACGGGAGGGTAGGACAAAAGATGTCATGCAAGTTCTTTTCCATAAGCACGTATGACTATATACGGAATACATGCCTACATTACATTGATGAATTGGAGCTAGTTCTGTGTCACCCTATGTTATGACTGTTACATGATGAACCGCATCCGGCATAATTATCCATCACTGATCCGGTGCCTACGAGTTTTCCATATATTGGTTCTCGCTTATTTACTTTCCCGCTGCTACTGTTACAATCACTACAAAATACCAAAAACATTACTTTTGCGGTCTTTACTTTTGTTGCCGCTACCACCACTATCATATTACTTTGCTACTAAACACTTTGCTGCAGATACTAAGTTTCCCTGTGTGGTTGAATTGACAACTCAGCTGCTAATACTTGAGAATATTCTTTGGCTCCCCTTGTGTCGAATCAATAAATTTGGGTTGAATACTCTACCCTCGAAAGCTGTTGCGATCCCCTATACTTGTGGGTTATCAAGACTAATTTTTGGCGCCGTTGCCGGGGAGCATAGCTCTATTCTTTGAGTCACTTGGGATTTATATCTGCTGGACACTATGAAGAACTTCAGAGATCCAAAAACCAAGATCTATCCCTCAACTACGAGGGGAGGTAAGGAACTGTCATCTAGCTCTGCACTTGATTCACCTTCTGTTATGAGTAAGTTTGCGACACCTACACCTGCTTCTGCTATTCGTTCTGATATGTCGCATGTTATTGATGATGCCACTTCTGCTATGCATGGTACTTATGATGAAACTGCTTCTATGTCTGATACTACTGTGCCCCTTGGTGAATTTCTTGATGAACAAATTGCTAGGGCTAGAGAAAAAGAAATTATTGAATCTGAATACGATGATGATAGTGATGATGAAAATATGCCTGTTATTCCTGAGGGCTATCTTTTTGATATGGAATCTTCTGCCGCTATTTTAGCTTGCAAAGATAGATATGAGCTTAAGAGGTTATTAGTTAAATGGAACAAAGAATCACTTAGAGATAAAATGAGACCCGATCCTGCTTTTGCTACTTCACCTATATGTGTTCCTGATAAGGATTATGAATTCTCTGTTGATCCTGATATAATTACTTTGGTTGAATCTGATCCATTTTATGGCTATGAATTTGAAACTGTTGTGGCACATCTTACTAAGTTAAATGATATAGTTGCCCTGTTCACTAATGATGAGAGATCGCGTTACTTTTATATACTCAAAATATTTCCGTCCTCATTAAAGGGTGATGCTAAGATATGGTTTAATTCTCTTGACCCTGGTTGTGTGCGTAGTCGCCAGGATATGATTTATTACTTCTCTGCTAAATATTTCTCTGCTCATAAGAAACAAGCTGCGTTGAGGGAAATATACAACTTTGTGCAAATTAAAGAAGAGAGTCTCCCACAAGCTTGGGGGAGGCTTCTCAAGTTACTTAATGCTTTGCCTGATCATCCTCTTAAGAAACTAGAAATACTTGATATCTTTTATAATGGACTAACCGATGCTTCCAGAGATTACTTGGATAGTTGTGCTGGTTCTCTTTTCAGGGAAAGAACACCGGATGAAGCTGAAATTCTATTGAATAATATGTTGACAAATGAAAATAATTAGGCACCTCCTGAGCCAGCTCCTGCTCCAATTACTGAGCCTATTCCTAAACCAACTCCGAAGAAGAGAGGTGTTCTATTTCTCAGTCCCGGAGATATGCAAGAGGCAAAGAAATCTATGAAAGAAAAAGGTATTAAAGCTGAAGATGTTAAGAATTTACCTCCTATTGAAGAAATACATGGTCTTAATATACCGCCTGTTGAAGAAACATATGATCTCAATTCTTTATTTACTGAAGAACCTCCTGATCCTGATATCCCGACACAAGTAGTAAATGTAAATTCTCTCTAGAGATATGATAAAGCTGAAGTCCCTCCTACTAAAATTGCTAGTCAGTGCTTGGATGAGTTTGATAACTTTATGTTTAAGCAAGACGACTTCAATGCTTATTTTGGTAGGCAATTAAAAGAAAATGCTTATATGATTAGACGCTTGGGTGATGATATGGCTAATATTAAAGGTGAACTTAAACTTGTTAGCAAACATGCTTCTATGGTTACCACTCAAGTAGAACAAGTACTTAAGGCTCAAAAAGAAGTGCTTGATGAAATGAATAGTAAGAAAAATGATTATGCTGTTAGAGTGGCTACTAGAACTGGTAGAATGACTCAGGAACCTTTGTATCCTGAAGGCCACCCTAAGAGAATCGAGCAAGATTCTCAAAGAAATAATATTGATGTTCCTAGTTCTTCTAAAGAAGAAGAAGAAAAATGATAGAACTGTGCAAACTTCTAGTGAACCTATTGCTGAACCACCTGATAATCCAAATGATATATCTATGTCTGATGTTGAAACACAATATGGTATTGAACATGAACCTAGTAAAAATATTAATGATGATGTTCATGATGATGCTCAACATAGTAATGACAATGATATAGAAATTGAACCTGCTGTTGATCTTGATAACCCATAATCAAAGAATCAACGTTATGATAAAAGAGACTTTGTTGCTAGGAAACATGGTAAAGAAAAGGAATCTTGGGTTCAGAAACCCATACCCTTTCCTCCTAAACCATCCAAGAAAAAGGATGATGAGGATTTTGAGCGCTTTGCTGAAATGATTAAGCCTATCTTTTTGCGTATGAGATTAACTAATGTGCTCAAAACAAATCCTTATGCTAAATATATGAAGGATATCATTACTAATAAAAGAAAGATACCAGAAGCTGAAATTTCCACCATGCTTGCTAATTATACTTTTAAGGGTGGAATACCAAAGAAACATGGAGACCCCGGAGTACCTACTATACCTTGCTCCATTAAAAGAAATTATATTAAAACCGCTTTATGTGATCTTGGAGCCGGTGTTAGTGTTATGCCTATCTCTTTATATCATAGACTTGACTTGAATAAGTTGACACCTACTGAAATATCTTTGCAAATGGCTGATAAATCAACTGCTATACCTGTCAGTATTTGTGAGGATGTGCCTGTTGTGGTTGCAAACGTTACTATTTTAACAGACTTTGTTATACTTGATATTCCCGAGGATGATAGTATGTCTATTATTCTTGGAAGACCTTTTCTTAATACTGCAGGGGCCGTTATTGATTGCAACAAAGGCAATGTCACTTTTCATGTTAATGGTAATGAGCATACGGTACACTTTCCGAGGAACAACCTCAAGTTCATAGTATCAACTCCATTGGAAAAATTCCATCGATTATATTTGGAGGTTTTGAATTTCCTCTTCCTACTGTCAAGAAGAAATATGATATACTTATTATTGGGGATGTGCATATCCCCATTGAGATAACTTAGTGTTATTCGAAATTTCTCCGGTTTCATGATTATCAGAATGAGTTTGTTAACAAGACTTGATCACCCTTGTTAGTGGATTCTTTTTGATGAGCATGAGATGGATGAAACTAGAAGCACAACCTTCTGTACCCCACTTTTACTTTCTGTTATTTATATTAAATAAAGTAAAAATAGTATTTTTCTGTCTGTTTTCTGACTTATCCGTGCAATATAAAAATATCTCGAAAGTAAAAGTCCTCAGAATGACATGCCAATTTAATATGATTTTTTCGGGAATATTTGTGGATTTACTGTGCAAAAATTACCGTGGGAGGAGCTGCCACCTGGCCACGAGGGTGGTGGGCGCGCCCCCCCTCTAGGGCGTGCCCCCTGCCTTGTGGCCCACGGTGGCCCTCCTCCACTTATCCCAGCACCCATCTTCTTCCTCTGTCTCACACAAACCCGAAAAACCAACTCAAGCACGAGTTCCAGCCACTTTTGCTGTGATTTTCGATCTCCTTCCTCAAAGCACCTCTCGCAAAACTGCTTGGGGAGATTGTTCCTTGGTATGTGACTCCTCCGTTGGTCCAATTAGTTTTTGTTCTAGTGCTTTATTCTTTGCAAATTTGTTCTGCATAGGTGACCATGTTCTTGAGCTTGCATGTCAAATTTATATGGTTCCAAGTAGTTCTAATGCTTGATATAGGCTCTAGGCACTTGTAGGAGTAGTTGCTATCAATATTATTGAAGTTGGTTCATTTTTGTTTGAAGTTACTAAAAATATCAGATTGTTTCAGAAAAATAATGAGGAGATTCTTGAGGGGCTCATCGAGCCAAAGCTCGAAGGAAAAGGCACCGAAGCCTAAGTATAATTTGCCGCGCACCGCGGAGATTCGGGCATGTGAATGGCCTTCTGAAGATTTTTTGAGAGCATCTGGTATCTATGAATATTTTCATGAATTGGCTCACAATGCAGGCCTCATCGCTTTCCTCCACGACCAATGCGATCAGTATCTCTTACTCACAAATACTTTTGTGCAAAACTTTCATTTTCATTTTAGGAACTCACCACCTACGGTGGAGTTTCATTTGTATGATGAGCATAAGGAGATGTCACTTTATGATTTCTGTCGGATTTGTTTAATCCCTTTTGAGGGCAAGACAGAAGAACCACATCATGATGATGTGGCTGGGTTTATTGATACTATCACTGTAGGAGAAACTAGAAAGGTTTCCGATGCACGAATCACTAGCATACACTTTCCTGTTTTACGTTACTTTGCATTATTTGCTAGTCGTTGTTTAATTGGACGCGGAAACAGTGGAAACCTTAGTATACCTGATATAATTATTCTGCATCACGGTTTATACCATGATAACACTTCTAGTATGGGCGGTATTATTGCTAGACGGTTAAGTATGAACCGTACTAAGGGTCCCATCTTTGGAGGCGTCTATGCCACACGCCTAGCTGCACATTTTAACATACCTATTAGGCATGCTGAGAAGGAAGAAAAGGTGCTGCCCCGTGTTTATCTAGATCATAAAAGTATGGTGGCACATGATTTTATTGTTAAGAATAGGGCAGGAGAGCTTAAGTATCAATTGTTCTTTAACAAACATCATCCTGAGACTATTATCCTGCCTGCTCCTTCTTTGTTTAATTTTGTAGGACCCTACCTCATTACGTGGGCTGCCGTCCAAGCTTACAAGAATCCTGCACCAGCCCCGGAACAGGAACCACAAGATGAACCTCCACGACTATCTGTTTATTCTTGGGATCCAGAGATGACTGTCAGCCAGTGGCAGTCAGAGTCTTCTTCTTCATCACAGTACGATCCCAACTACTCCTCCTCATCATAGTACGACCCCAACAATTATTATTATGGATATCCACCAGGTCAGTCGTGGCCATAGACCAACTTAGGCCAAAAGCCTAAGCTTGCGGGAGTACGTATTTCTCACCGACATTACATTTATGTTCACACACACTCATTGCTAGATGTCGGTGCTCATACTTTTCACCATAATATCCATGCTAGTTTATTTACTTTTTCGTGCTTTCTTCTTGTGTGTTTGTTAAACCTTAAGAAAAAACAAAAAATTAGTAGTAGTTTATTTTTCTGCTGTAGTAGTAATAATTAAAAAGAAAACCCAAAAATATTTCCCGTTCTTCTTTTGCTTGTTGGGAGCTTTCCCGTGTAAATAGTTTTATTTCTTTTCTTTTCTTTGGGGTCAGTAGGAGAAGACCATAATTAAATTGTTGAAGTGGCTCTTATATACATTGTTGTTGATTTAACCAAGAGCCCATATTGCCTTGTCTTCTCCTGTTTATTGAACGCTCGCAGATTCTAGCTTAGTCCAATGCACATACACTCTTATTATTATTCAGACCATTCGGTCGTGCAAGTGAAAGGCAATTATGATGATATATGATGGACTAACTGAGATAAGAAAAGCTGGTATGAACTCGACCTCTTTTGTTTTTGTAAATATGATGAGTCCCTCGTTCTTGATTCAGCTTATTATGAATAAACATGTTTGCAATGACAATTAGAGATCATAGTTGCTTGTGCCATGCTTGATTAGCTATGAGTTATAATGGTTTATCTTGCGTGCCAACATGCTATTGAGATGGTTATGATGTGGTATGATGGGGTGGTATCCTCCTTTGAATGATTTAAGTGACTTGACTTGGCACATGTTCACGCATGTAGTTGAAACAAATCAACATAGCCTTCACGATATTTATGTTCATGGTGGATTATATCCTACTCATGCTTGCATCCAATGTTTATTAATTTAAATGCATGTACATGGCTGTTGTCGCTCTCTAGTTGGTCGCTTCCTAGTCTTTTGCTAGCCTTCACTTGTACTAAGCGGGAATACTGCTTGTGTATCCAATCCCTTAAACCCCAAAGTTATTCCAGATGAGTCCACTATACCTTCCTATATGCGGTATCTACCTGCCGTTCCAAGTAAATTTGTATGTGCCAAACTCTAAACCTTCAAATAAACATTCTGTTTTGTATGCTCGAATAGCTCATGTATCAACCAATGCTGTCCTTATCTTCCGTGTTAGGCGGGTTATTCTCAAGAGGAGTGGACTCCGCTCCTCACTCATGAGAAAATGGCTGGTCACCGGGATGCCCAGTCCCATGCTTTATGCAAACTAAATCAAAATTAATTGCAAACAAACTCACCCTGGGACCTGATGTATGTTGGAGGCACTCGTTGTTTCGAGCAAGCCATGGATTGATGCTTGTTGGTGGAGGGGAGTATAAACTTTACCATTCTGTTTGGGGACCGCCTATAATGTGTTTAGCATGGAAGATATCGCCATCTCTTAGTTGTTACGTTGACAATGAAAGTATACTGCTCAAAATACAAATTATCTCTATTTCAAAACCGAGCTCTGGCACCTCTACAAATCCCTGCTTCCCTCTGCGAAGGGCCTATCCATTTACTTTTATGTTGAGTCATCACGCTCTTATTAAAAAGCACTAGCTGGAGAGCACAACCGTCATTTGCATTCATCACTGTTAATTTATATTGGGCATGACTATGATTGGATCTCTTTTACCATGAATTACAATGTCCAGTCAGTCCTTGATCTTTAAAGGTGCTCTGCATTTATGTTTTGCGGTCTCAGAAAGGGCTAGCGAGATACCATCTTGTTATACCATATTATGATTGTTTTGATAAAGTGTTGTCATCCGAGATTTATTATTATGACTTGCTAGTTGATTATGCTATTGATATGAGTAATGATGAGACCTGAGAATTATTGCAAATGTGGTTAGTTATGATCTATGCTGAAAACTTGGATACTGGCTTGACATAGTTACAACAACAAGAGCAAACATAGTTTGTAAAAGTTTTTCTTTCTTTCTTTCAGTTTCTCAACTGAATTGCTTGAGGACAAGCAAGGGTTTAAGCTTGGGGGAGTTGATACATCTCCGTCGTATCTACTTTTCCAAACACTTTTGCCCTTGTTTTGGACTCTAACTTGTATGATTTGAATGGAACTAACCCGGACTGACGCTGTTTTCAACAGAATTACCATGGTGTTGTTTTATGTGCAGAAAACAAATATTCTCGGAATGACCTGAAACTTCACGGAACATCTTAGAAAAAACAATAAAAAATCCTCGCCAAAGATGAAGACCAGGGGGCCCACACCCTTCTCACGAGGGTGGGGGGCGCCCCCCTAGGGCGCGCCCCCTACCTCGTGGGCCCCCTGGAAACCCTCCGATGCCAACTCCAACTCTATATATTTTATTTCGGAGAGAAAAAATCAGAGAGAATAAATCATTGCGTTTTACGATACGGAGCCGCCGCCAAGCCCTAAAACCTCTCGGGAGGGCTAATCTGGAGTCCGCTCGGGGCTTCGGAGAGGGGGATTCATCGCCGTCGTCATCATCAACCATCCTCCATCACCAATTTCATGATGCTCACCGCCGTGCGTGAGTAATTGCATCGTAGGCTTGCTGGACGGTGATGGGTTGGATGAGATTTATCATGTAATCAAGTTAGTTTTGTTAGGGTTTGATCCCTAGTATCCATTATGTTCTGAGATTGATGTTGCCATGACTTTGCTATGCTTAATTCTTGTCACCAGGGCCCGAGTGCCATGATTTCAGATCTGAACCTATTATGTTTTCATGAATATATGTGAGTTCTTGATCCTATCTTGCAAGTCTATAGTCACCTACTATGTGTTATGATCCGGCAACCCCGAAGTGACAATAATCGGGACCACTCCCGGTGATGACCATAGTTTGAGGAGTTCATATATTCACTATGTGCTAATGCTTTGTTCTGGTTCTCTATTAAAAGGAGGCCTTAATATCACTTAGTTTCCAATAGGACCCCGCTGCCACGGGAGGGTAGGACAAAATATGCCATGCAAGTTCTTTTCCATAAGCACGTATGACTATATACGGAATACATGCCTACATTACATTGATGAATTGGAGCTAGTTCTGTGTCACCCTATGTTATAAATGTTACATGATGAACCACATCCGGCATAATTATCCATCACTGATCCGGTGCCTACGAGTTTTCCATATACTGGTTCTCGCTTATTTACTTTCCCGCTGCTACTGTTACAATCACTACAAAATACCAAAAACATTACTTTTGCGGTCTTTACTTTTGTTGCCGCTACCACCACTATCATATTACTTTGCTACTAAACACTTTGTTGCAGATACTAAGTTTCTAGGTGTGGTTGAATTGACAACTCAGCTGCTTATACTTGAGAATATTCTTTAGCTCCCCTTGTGTCGAATCAATAAATTTGGGTTGAATACTCTACCCTCGAAAGCCATTGCGATCCCCTATACTTGTGGGTTATCAGAACTACATAATAAACTTTAAACAAGCAATTTGATGCAAACACCAAAAATAAACAGCTGTTGCAGTCATGCCTAACGAAATATATACAACAAAGTTTGAAGGCTTGAGATGGACAAACTTACATTATTGGTGAAGACATGCTCTATAAAGGCCTTGTCCATGCTGATGGGGGGGGGCAATTCAAGAAGTTTACCACATAATCTTCTTCAAAAGCATTACCTTTATTCTACATCTTGTTAAGAGTAAATATACATGTGATAATATACCAAAAAATGGAGAATATTTAAGATAAGATGAAGAGTGATGCTACATAACCAAGTAGCTATAAATGTAAGTGCAGCGATACAGGCAAAAGGTACAACCAAGAGCAATGCACAGCTAAACTTCTTCAGTACCAACCTTATGGTAAGTGTAAATATAGATCTGATGTGTAGAAAATGGAGGGCAAAGGAAAATAAGCTGCAGAGTGATGGTACATGAACAACTACCTGTCATTATAAGTACACTGATAAAGGACAGCATGTACTTACAAGAACAATCCAGAGCTAAAAAAACATTGGCATTGGATATATTCTACACTAATGTAACCATTCATACAGATCAGGTAATTTGGAGCAAAAATTGATAAGCAAGCTATCATGCATACTGCCGTCACATAATGAACCAGGTATGTATGCAAGTACAGTGATACAGGACAACAGGTACTAACAAGAGCAAAGCAGCATGCAACATATTTGCGATATCTTGTCGTTCTTGTCAAACCGGAATTCTTCTTCAAGCAGATTTCCTGCAAAAAAGATCCATAAGGCACATGCGGAAAAGTAGAAGTTCAAATTGTCATTTGATTTCATAGACAATACCTCATTCTGGGAACAAGACCAGTGCATAACAAGGTTTTTCCATTCAATGTCTTCTAAATTTAGCACATGAGACTTCATCGGAAATTCGTTTATAGACTTGCCATCAACGTATGATTTCCTCAGGTAACACCGATACTGCTGCAATGCTTCCTTAAAAAGCACAAGCAAGCTTTGCTCATCATGACTATCCAGATTGACCCTCGCCTAGTTACAACAATGTAATGTAAATCATTGATGTGTTCAATCAGCAGAAAACAGGAAAATAATAACCATGAATAATAGCACCTACACGTAAGTTGGACAGGAAGATGTGAAAATGGTGTTTGTCTTCACAATAATCTTCCCATGATGGGAATATATGCACGTAGTCCCTAACAACATTGAAAGCATTGTCTTTTAAACAGGGAATAAATGGAATGGGGTTCCAATCTGCAGGAATTGGCCGTCTCTGCAGTTGGGATAGGTCTTCGGCCGGTGGACTTGCTGTACTTTTTGCTAGAGTGGGATTTTTCTGTGGTATAGCTGGTGCTATGGCAAATGAAATCGGTATACCTTTTGCTGGAGTGCAGGTCCTGTGTGGTGGGGCTAGTGGTGTGGCTAGTGAAGTATGGGTACAATCTGCTGGAGCCGGTCCTACATTTTGTGTCACTGGTTGTACAGCCAATATAAGTGGGGTGCTGTCTGATTTCTCCGGCACCATCACGTTTTTCAAGGACTTTGCTGGTGCTCCTTCAGGTTCGGCAATCACCCTCTTCCTTTTTGATGTCTGATGCACAAGAACAACATTTGAGTGGGAAAACATGATATGATGACAGATGGAATATGTATTGATAATGGATGGGCATGGCATCTCGACATATATGATGAGTAAAGAAAGCAGATGGCGGTGCAACAAAGTAGAAGAAATGCAAGACAACATATGCAAGATACCTGCAATCAATAAAACATTGCCAAAGTAGAACAGGCACCTTGATGGGTGAACAGGACAGGCCATCTGCCTTTGACTCCTCGAGGTTAGAATAGTCATTAGGATCATATTCTGAACAAGAATCAACAGGTGGGGAGCGTATGAGTTTCATTGCATCCAGAATGGCACTCAATGCCTTGGTGCCAATTTTGTAAGTCATTGCAGTGTTTAGCTTCAAGAGTGGACTGCTGCTAGTGCGACACAAAGCAGCTACACAGATCATAGTGTGGATATAACGGGAAAACCTTAAGCATTAGAGTAAAATCAGCAAAGTGGAACTTGCTGGAATATATGTGCTAGTATTGCCGGTACGGCTAGAAAGGCTTCGGATACCAGCTCTCTTCAAGTGAAGGTGCGGTACTGTTAATATCAGTGTAACTCTCAAAGGCGACACAGCTCCCCGCATTTCCTTGCTATTCTTATAGGATTCAAGTGGGCAGGCCACTACAAATCCTATTCCTATGTTTACAAGATCCTACGAATCAAAGAGGCTCAAAGTGTCCATCACAACCGACCGTATAGACCTCTACACCGCAAATGTCCCTGCTCATCTTCAGTACAAGGAATATACTGTACTACTATCATACTCCCTTAGTTCCAAAATATAAGTCCTGGTAGAGATTTCCACTATGGATCACATACAGATGTATCCAGATACATTTTAGAGTGTAGATTCACTCATTTTGCTCCATATGTAGTCCATGGTGGAATCTATACAAAGACTTGTATTTAGGAACGGAGAGAGTACATATTAAAGAAGAACGGAAGAGGAACATGGTAAAGAAGAGCAAGCAGATTTTGGATAATAAAATGTTGGTTGCGCAGTGCCCACACATGATGAACCAGAGCGCATTAAGAATGCTACTCCCAGCTGTCTCTCGACCATTTCAGGCGGTTGGATGAAGATCCTACGTCTCCTAGCCCTTCTTCTTCCTCGTCTCTGATTCTTCCCATACGGAACACCGCATGGGCCGCCGACCGGACCACCGGCCCCCACCGCCTTTGTTCCTCTGCCACCCCCAGCCCCCACCCCCACCCCAACCCCCACCCGCGTCGAGTTTTCTTCATTTGGCGAGGCCCCACAACCACCCGAGCCCCTTCGATCACACCGGCGAACTTCGGCGAGCTCTGAAAAATCGACTGACCCAATTTTGAAATTTAGTCTACTGCGATTTAACTAGTGTGGAATATAAAAGGGGAAAACCATAAGCATTGGGAGTATAGTGTTGAGCGTGCCATGGCGGATCTGAAGGTGCAAACCAGACAAAGGCAACTTCGCAACCAAGACAAGAAATCAGAGTAAAGAAGTGGTGATCTATTTTCTTGCTGTGATAAATAAGTTGAGCAGATACGAAAGAGTACCGCCTCTGGTGTGGCGCCATGTACGCATCTGCTGAGAATTTGACGGTGTTGCGGTAGCGATGGCTGTCGGCGGCATGGAAGCAGATCTAGGAGGGTAGACGGTGGCGGCGGGGCACGGTGGACGAGACGGTCGTAGGAGCGGCGCCGGCAAGGTGGACGACGGCGGGGATGAAGCGAGAGGACGGGATGCAAGGATCCCAGTCCGAAGCCGTGGATGAGAGAGGTCGATCTCTTGTAATGGACGGTGGCGTCGGGGTATCAGCTCCGGCATGGTGGAGGAGGACGGCGGTGGATGGGGTGGCGGACAGCGGCAGACGGAGGAGGGTGGGGTGGAGAGGGTGTTTTGGCGCCCACGGAGTACGAATGGGGAAAAGGGAGGTAGAGAGGAAGGGGGGAACCATGTATTCAGGGCACGCTTGTCTCAAATGCGAGGAAATTTACAAACTTAGCCCCCGTTTCAAATTTCTACTACATCACAGCAACATTAGTCGGTTGGGGATAGGACGTTAATCTCGCATACACCGAATATTTGCCGACGAGAGTTTGTTTTTGGCGCCCACCGTGTATGAATATGAATCGGGGAGGGAGTCGATTTCGGCCGAGGACACACTGTGTTTTGGCGCCCATCGTGTATGAATCCGGGTGAGAGGCGGTTACGTCACGTTTGGGTGAAATTACAAACCTACCCCTATTGAAACCTATAGAAATCCAGCAGATAGGCTTCGCGTGGCAGGGATAGGTAGTAGTGATTTCCATCTCGCAGATTTTTGTTTCGGGCGGTTACTGCAGCTTTCCCCGCTTCGTTCAAATTTTGCAGAGTGCACGTTTACCATGCCAACTCAATTCGAATCCCATTTGTATTCTATTTTTTTGGGCGGGATCCATTTTTAATTGGAATTACATTCTATATACATCAATTTTTATATATACTTTCAAAAGCACAACAAAGAATTCTGCTCCTTTATATGTATAATATGATTTACAAATACAACGATCTCAAAATTTAAGGTTGAATTCGAAAAAAATTAACCAAATTATGTTCTACTAAATGTATGAATCAGTAATATCTACATATTAAATAACATAGATGTGCGTGAATTCATATGAGTATGCATGTTTGATAGATCAATTTTGGTTCGAGTATGGATTACATGTATCATCATCTCGAATTCAAGTATTTGAATCCCTTTTTTGTTCACTCCTTTCACGCCCATCTCTCTCGCATGCATGCTCCTTCAGGTAGCTATCACTCTCTTTTCTCCAGCTCACCCGCACGCTCACTTCATGTTTCTCCTATCCTCGCAAACATGGTCTCTCGATGTCTCCCTTGGGAAGTGTCACACAATCCCTATCATTATACGTTACACGGTTTTCATTATCTCCCACGTCTCTACTGCTCTCTGGTATCACTCAGTACCTAAGCTTTCTTTTTCACCGCCACACACACAGTCTCCATTCGTATTTCACTTTGTCTTTCTCTCTCACACCCTATATGTCTCTACATATGACTCATACCACTAAAATTACTCTCTCTCTCTCTCTCTCTCCTGTAGACACAACATTTGTTGCGGTCTCCTTTTTGTCTCCATCCCAGACTGACATTATTCATTTGTTTACCGATCAGACAACCCTCACTACCTTCTCCTCTCTCTCTCACAGACACACACACAACTCCTGCTTCCACTCCCCTTCCCGACTACCATCTCTCTCTCTCAGACACAAAACTCTCACTTTCGCACCCCGACTCGCATTTCTCTCACAAAAATTTATCGACTAGCTAGCCTCTAGATAGGTTTATAGACCCGCACACTCGTGCTTCCACCATCGCATACATGTCTCTCTCCCGCTCCTTGTATCTATGTAGATTTTTCTTCCCTTCTTGAGACACGCCCTCTCGATCATGCACACACACACTATCGCCTCATTTTAAGCCGATACCTGTCGCGCACACACTCCTTGTGTCTTTGTCACACATGCACTCCGTCCTCCTCCACTCTCCCTCTCTCTCACACACACATGGGCTTTTTGCAACAACTAGCAAGATGCCCATGCGTTGCACGGAACATCAAGCTGCATTTTTTGAAGGAAATATGCCCTAGAGGCAATAATAAAGTTATTATTTATTTCCTTATATCATGATAAATGTTTATTATTCATGCTATAATTGTATTAACCGGAAACATAATACATGTGTGAATACATAGACAAACAGAGTGTCACTAGTATGCCTCTACTTGACTAGCTCGTTGATCAAAGATGGTTATGTTTCCTAACCATAGACATGAGTTGTCATTTGATTAACGGGATCACATCATTAGGAGAATGATGTGATTGACTTGACCCATTCCGTTAGCTTAGCACTTGATCGTTTAGTTTGTTGCTATTGCTTTCTTCATGACTTATACATGTTCCTATGACTATGAGATTATGCAACTCCCGTTTATCGGAGGAACACTTTGTGTGCTACCAAACGTCACAACGTAACTGGGTGATTATAAAGGTGCTCTACAGGTGTCTCCGAAGGTACTTGTTGGGTTGGCGTATTTCGAGATTAGGATTTGTCACTCCGATTGTCAGAGAGGTATCTTTGGGCCCTCTCGGTAATGCACATCACCTAAGCCTTGCAAGCATTGCAACTAATGAGTTAGTTGCGGGATGATGTATTACAGAACGAGTAAAGAGACTTGCCGGTAACGAGATTGAACTAGGTATTAAGATACCGACGATCGAATCTCGGGCAAGTAACATACCGATGACAAAGGGAACAACGTATGTTGTTATGCAGTCTGACCGATAAAGATCTTCGTAGAATATGTAGGAGCCAATATGAGCATCCAAGTTCCGCTATTGGTTATTGACCAGAGACGTGTCTCGGTCATGTCTACATTGTTCTCGAACCCGTAGGGTCCGCACGTTTAACGTTACGATGACAGTTTCATTATGAGTTTATATGTTTTGATGTACCGAAGGTTGTTCGGAGTCCCGGATGTGATCACGGACATGACGAGGAGTCTCGAAATGGTCGAGACATAAAGATTGATATATTGGAAGCCTATGTTTGGACATCGGAAGTGTTTCGGGTGAAATCGGCATTTTACCGGAGTACCGGGAGGTTACCGGAACCCCTCGGTAACCTAATGGGCCTTAATGGGCCTAGTGGAGGAAGTAGAGAGGAGGCCAAGGGGCAGCCGCGCGCCCCTCCCGCCCAAGTCCGAATTGGAAAAGGAGGGGGGCGACGCCCCCCCTTTCCTTTCCCCTCTTTCTCTCCTCCCCCCAAGTCCTAGTCCAACATGGAAAGGGGGGGAGTCCTACTCCCGGTGGGAGTAGGACTCCTCCTGGCACGCCCCTTGCCTGGCCGCACCTCCTCCCCTTTGCTCCTTTATATACGGGGGCAAGGGGGCACCCTAGAGACACAACAATTGATCATTGATCTCTTAGCCGTGTGCGGTGCCCCCTTCCTCCATAATCCTCGATAATATTGTAGCAGTGCTTAGGCGAAGCCCTGCGACGGTAGAACATCAAGATCGTTACCACGCCGTCGTGCTGACGGAACTCTTCCCCGACATTCTGCTGGATCGGAGTCTGGGGATCGTCATCGAGCAGAACGTGTGCTAGAACTCAGAGGTGCCGTAGTTTCGGTGCTTGATCGGTCGGGCCGTGAAGACGTACGACTACATCAACCGCGTTGTGCTAATGCTTCTGCTTTCGGTCTACGAGGGTACGTAGACAACGCTCTCCTCTCTCGTTGCTGTGCATCACCATGATCTTGCGTGTGCGTAGGAAAATTTTGAAATTACTACGTTCCCCAACAGTGGCATCTGAGCCAAGTTTTATGCGTAGATGTCATATGCACGAGTAGAACACAAGTGAGTTGTGGGCGATATAAGTCATACTGCTTACCAGCATGTCATACTTTGGTTCGGCGGTATTGTTGGATGAAGCGGCCCAGACCGACATTACGCGTACGCTTACGCGAGACTGGTTCTATCGACGTGCTTTCCACATAGGTGGCTGGCGGGTGTCAGTTTCTCCAACTTTAGTTGAACCGGGTGTGTCTACGCCTGGTCCTTGCGAAGGTTAAAACAGCACCAACTTGACAAACTATAGTTGTGGTTTTGATGCGTAGGTAAGAACGGTTCTTGCTAAGCCCATAACAGCCACGTAAAATTTGCAACAACAAAGTAGAGGACGTCTAACTTGTTTTTGCAGGGCATGTTGTGATGTGATATGGTCAAGACATGATGCTAAATTTTATTGTATGAGATGATCATGTTTTGTAACCGAGTTATCGGCAACTGGCAGGAGCCATATGGTTGTCGCTTTATTGTATGCAATGCAATCGCGTTGTAATGCTTTACTTTATCACTAAGCAGTAGCGATAGTCGTGGAAGCATAAGATTGGCGAGACGACAACGATGCTATGATGGAGATCAAGGTGTCGCGCCGGTGACGATGGTGATCATGACGGTACTTCGGAGATGGAGATCACAAATACAAGATGATGATGGCCATATCACGTCACATATTTTGATTGCATGTGATGTTTATCTTTTATACATCTTATTTTGCTTAGTTCGACGGTAGCTTTATAAGATGATCTCTCACTAATTATCAAGGTACAAGTGTTCTCCCTGAGTATGCACCGTTGCGAAAGTTCTTCGTGCTGAGACACCACGTGATGATCGGGTGTGATAGGCTCTACATTCAAATACAACGGGTGCAAAACAGTTGCACACGCGGAATACTCAGGTTAAACTTGACGAGCCTAGCATATAACAGATATGGCCTCAGAACACGGAGACCGAAAGGTCGAGCGTGAATCATATAGTAGATATGATCAACATAGTGATGTTCACCATTGAAAGTACTCCATCTCACATGATGATCGGACATGGTTTAGTTGATATGGATCACGTGATCACTTAGTAGATTAGAGGGATGTCTGTCTAAGTGGGAGTTCTTAAGTAATATGATTAATTGAACTTTAATTTATCATGAACTTAGTCCTGGTAGTATTAGCATATCTATGTTGTAGATCAATAGCTCGTGATGTTGCTACCCGTTTAATTTTTATATGTTCCTAGAGAAAACTAAGTTTAAAAATGTTAGTAGCAATGATGCGGATTGGATCCGTGATCTGAGGATTATCCTCATTGCTGCACAGAAGAATTATGTCCTTGATGCACCGCTAGGTGACATACCTATTGCAGGAGTAGATGCAGACGTTATGAACGTTTGGCTAGCTCAATATGATGACTACTTGATAGTTTAGTGCACCATGCTTAACGTCTTAGAATCGGGACTTCAAAGACGTTTTGAACGTCATGGACCATATGAGATGATCCAGGAGTTGAAGTTAATATTTCAAGCAAATACCCGAGTTGAGAGATATGAAGTCTCCAACAAGTTCTATAGCTAAAAGATGGAGGAGAATAGCTCAAAGCAGTGAGCATGTGCTCAGATTGTCTGGGTACTACAATCACTTGAATCAAGTGGGAGTTGATCTTCTAGATAAGATAGTGATTGACAGAATTCTCTAGTCACCATAACCAAGTTAGTAGAACTTCATGATGAACTATAATATGCAAGGGATAACAGAAACAATTCCCAAGCTCTTCGTGATGCTGAAATCGACGAAGGTAGAAATCAAGAAAAACATCAAGTGTTGATGGTTGACAAAGACCACTAGTTTCAAGTAAAGGGACAAAGGGAAGAAAGGGGAACTTCAAGAAGAATAGCAAACAAGTTGTTGCTCAAGTGAAAAAAACCAAAGTCTTGACCTAAGCCTGAAACTGAGTGCTTCTACTGCAAAGGGACTGGTCATTGGAAGCGGAACTACCCCAAGTAATTGGTGGATAAGAAGGATGGCAAAGTGAACATAGGTATATTTGATATACATGTTATTGATGTGTACTTTACTAGTGTTAATAGCAACCCCTCAGTATTTGATACTAGTTCAGTTGCTAAGAATAGTAACTCGAAACAGGAGTTGCAGAATGAACAGAGACTAGTTAAGGGTGAAGTGACGATGTGTATTGGAAATGGTTCCAAGATTGATATGATTATCATTGCACACTCCCTATACTTTAGGGATTAGTGTTAAACCTAAAATAAATGTTATTTAGTGTTTGTGTTGAGCATGAATATGATTGGATCATGTTTATTGCAATACGGTTATTCATGTAAGTTAGAGAATAATTGTTGTTCTGTTTACATGAATAAAACCTTCTATGGTCATACACCCAATGAAAATGGTTTGTTGGATCTCGATCGTGGTGATACACATTTTCATAATGTTGAAGCCAAAAGATGCAAAGTTAATAATGATAGTGCAACTTATTTGTGGCACTGCCGTTTAGGTTATATTGGTGTAAAGCGCATGAAGAAAATCCATGCTGATGGGCTTTTGGAATCACTTGATTATGAATCAGTTGATGCTTGCGAACCATGCCTCATGGGCAAGATGACTAAGACTCCGTTCTCCAGAACAATGGAGCGAGCAAAAGATTTGTTGGAAATCATACATACTGATGTATGTGGTCCGATGAATATTTAGGCTTGCGGCAGGTATCATTATTTTCCGATCTTCACAGATGATTTGAGCAGATATGAGTATATCTACTTGATGAAACACAAGTCTGAAACATTTGAAAAGTTCAAAGAATTTCAGAGTGAAGTGGAGAATCATCATAACAAAAATAAAAGTTTCTACGATATGATCGCAGAAGTAAAATATATGAGTTATGAGTTTGGCCTTCAGTTAAAAGCAATGTGAAATAGTTTCACTACTCACGCCACCTGGAACACCATAGTGTAATGGTGTGTCCGAATGTCATAACCGTACTTTATTAGATATGATGCGATCTATGATGTCTCTTACCGATCTACCACTATCGTTTTGGGGTTATGCAATAGAGATAGCTGCATTCACGTTAAATAGGGAGCCATCTAAATCCGTTGAGACGACACCGTATGAACTATGGTTTGGCAAGAAACCTAAGCCGTCGTTTCTTAAAGTTTGAGGTTGCAATGCTTATGTGAAAAAGTTTCAACTTGATAAGCTCAAACCCAAATCGGAGAAGTGCGTCTTCATAGGATACCCAAAAGAAAATGTTGGGTACACCTTCTATCACAGATCCGAAGGCAAGTTATTTGTTGCTTTGAATGGATCCTTTCTAGAGAAGGAGTTTCTCTCGAAAGAAGTGAGTGGGAGGAAAGTGGAACTTGATAAGGTAATTGTACCTTCTCCCTTATTGGAAAGTAGTTCATCACAGAAATATGTTCCTGTGACTACTACACCAATTAGTGAGGAAGCTAATGATGATGATCATGTAACTTCAGATCAAGTTACTACCGAACCTCGTAGGTAAACCAGAGTGAGATCCGCACCAGAGTGGTACGATAATCTTGTTCTGGAGGTCATGTTACTTGACCATGACGAGCCTACGAACTATGAGGAAGCGATGATGAGCCCAGATTCCGCGAAATGCCTCGAGGCCATAAAATCTGAGATGGGATCCATTTATGAGAACAGAGTGTGGACTTTGGTTGACTTTCCCGATGATCAGCAAGCCATAGAAAATAAATGGATCTTCAAGAGGAAGACGGACGCTGATAGTAGTGTTACTATATACAAAGCTAGAATTGTCGCAAAAAGGTTTTCGACAAGTTCAAGGTGTTGACTACGATGAGATTTTCTCACTCGTATCTATGCTTAAGTCTGTCCGAATCATGTTAGAAATTGCCGCATTTTATGAAATCTAGCAAATGGATAAACAAAACTGCATTCCTTAATGGATTTATTAAAGAAGAGTTGTATATGATGCAACCAGAAGGTTTTGTCAATCCTAAAGGTACTAACAAAATATGCAAGCTCCAGCGATCCATCTATGGACTGGTGCAAACATCTCGGAGTTGGAATATACACTTTGATAAGTTGATCAAAGCATATAGTTTATACAGACTTGCGGTGAAGCCTGTATTTACAGGAAAGTGGGTGGGAGCACTATAACATTTCTGATAAGTATATGTATGACATATTGTTGATCGGAGATGATGTAGAATTATTCTGCAAAGCATAAAGGAATGTTTGAAAGGAGTTTTTTTCAAAGAAAGACCTTAGTGAAGCTACTTACATTGAGCATCAAGATCTATAAAGATAGATCAAGACGCTTGATAAGTTTTTCAATGAGTACATATCTTGACAAGATTTTGAAGTAGTTCAAAATGGAACAATCAAAAAGGAGTTCTTGCCTGTGTTACAAGGTGTGAAGTTGAGTAAGACTCAAAACCCGACCACGGCAGAAGATAGAGAGAGAATAAAAGTCATTCCCTATGCCTCAGCCATAGGTTCTATAAAGTATGCCATGCTGTGTACCAGACCTATTGTATACCCTACCCTGAGTTTGGCAAGGGAGTACAATAGTGATCTAGGAGTAGATCACTGGACATTGGTCAAAATTATCCTTAGTGGAATAAGGATACGTTTCTCGATTATGGAGGTGAAAAAAAGTTCGTCGTAAAGGGTTACGTCGGTGCAAGTTTTGACACTGATCCAGATGACTCTAAGTTTCAATCTAGATACATATTGAAAGTGGGAGCAATCAGCTAGAGTAGCTCCGTGCAGAGCATTGTTAACATAGAAATTTGCAAAATACGTACGGATCTGAATGTGGCAGACCCGTTGACTAAAATTCCCTCACAAGCAAAACATGATCACACCTTAGTACTCTTTGGGTATTAATCACATAGCGATGTGAACTAGATTATTGACTCTAGTAAACCCTTTGGGTGTTGGTCACATGATGATGTGAACTATGGGTGTTATTCACATGGTGATGTCAACTATTGATGTTAAATCACATGGCGATGTGAACTAGATTATTGACTCTAGTGCAAGTGGGAGACTGAAGGAAATATGCCCTAGAGGCAATAATAAAGTTATTATTTAGTTCCTTATATCATAATAAATGTTTATTATTCATGCTATAATTGTATTAACCGGAAACATAATACATGTGTGAATACATAGACAAACAGAGTGTCACTAGTATGCCTCTACTTGACTAGCTTGTTGATCAAAGATGGTTATGTTTCCTAACCATAGACATGAGTTGTCATTTGATTAACAGGATCACATCATTAGGAGAATGATGTGATTGACTTGACCCATTCCGTTAGCTTAGCAGTTGATCGTTTAGTTTGTTGCTATTGCTTTCTTCATGACTTATACATGTTCCTATGACTATGAGATTATGCAACTTCCGTTTACCGGAGGAACACTTTGTGTGCTACCAAACGTGACAACGTAACTGGGTGATTATAAAGGTGCTCTACAGGTGTCTCCGAAGGTACTTGTTGGGTTGGCGTATTTTGAGATTAGGATTTGTCACTCCGATTGTCAGAGAGGTATCTCTGGGCCCTCTCGGTAATGCACATCACCTAAGCCTTGCAAGCATTGCAACTAATGAGTTGGTTGCGGGATGATGTATTACAGAACGAGTAAAGAGACTTGCCGGTAACGAGATTGAACTAGGTATTAAGATACCGACAATCGAATCTCGGGCAAGTAACATACCGATGACAAAGGGAACAACATATGTTGTTATGCGGTCTGACCGATAAAGATCTTCGTAGAATATGTAGGAGCCAATATGAGCATCCAGGTTCCGCTATTGGTTATTGACCAGAGACGTGTCTCGGTCATGTCTACATTGTTCTCAAACCCATAGGGTCCGCACGCTTAATGTTACGATGACAGTTTCATTATGAGTTTATATGTTTTGATGTACCGAAGGTTGTTTGGAGTCCCAGATGTGATCACGGACATGATGAGGAGTCTCGAAATGGCTGATACATAAAGATTGATAGATTGGAAGCCTATGTTTGGACATCGGAAGTGTTCCGGGTGAAATCGGCATTTTACCGGAGTACCGGGAGGTTACCGGAACCCCCCGGTAACCTAATGGGCCTTAATGGGCCTAGTGGAGGGAGTAGAGAGGAGGCCAAGGGGCATCTGCGCGCCCCTCCCCCCCAAGTCTGAATTGTACAAGGAGGGGGGCGGCGCCCCCTTTCCTTTCCCCTCTTTCTCTCCTTCCCCCCCAAGTCCTAGTCCAACATGGAAAGTGGGGAGTCCTACTCCCGGTGGGAGTAGGACTCCTCCTGGCACGCGCCTTGCCTGGCCGCACCTCCTCCCCCTTGCTCCTTTATATACAGGGGCAAGGGGGCACCCCAGAGACACAGCAATTGATCATTGATCTCTTAGCCGTGTGCGGTGCCTCCTTCCTCCATAATCCTCGATAATATTGTAGCGGTGCTTAGGCGAAGCCCTGCGACGGCAGAACATCAAGATCGTCACCACGCCGTCATGCTGACGGAACTCTTCCCCGACATTCTGCTGGATCGGAGTCCGAGGATCGTCATCGAGCAGAACGTGTGCTAGAACTTGGAGGTGCCGTAATTTCGGTGCTTGATCGGTCGGGCTGTGAAGACGTACGACTACTTCAACCGCGTTGTGCTAACGCTTCCGCTTTCGGTCTACGAGGGTACGTAGACAACACTCTCCTCTCTCGTTGCTGTGCATCACTATGATCTTGCGTGTGCGTAGGAAAATTTTGAAATTACTACGTTCCCCAACATTTGTATGAGTAGTTTATCTTGTGGGGGAAAAGGATGAACGAGGGAAGGCCTTATTTGTAAATGTGGAGAGGGGTGTGGGTATCTTTTTGCAAAATTGCCATAGTTTCCTTCCTATCCGTCAGATATAGATCGGACGGCCTATATTGCAGGATGGCAGGCACACGATCATCACCGACAATGCTTTTTATAAGAGTAGGTATAAAAAATAGAGTTGGTGATGATGGTGGGCCTGCCATCCTGTAATGTAGGTTGTCCGATTTATATATGACAGATAGGAAGGAAAATATGGCAATTTACCCGCACTCTTCACCACATTTGCAGATAAGGCCTTCCCTCATTCATCCTTTTCTCCCACAAGATCTTGATGTTCCGTGCAACGCACGGGCATCTTGCTAGTAAGAGTAGAAATTAGACATATACCACTTCTCGAATCTTGAAACCAACAACATTCCTCCCTTATGTCATCAAAACCGCCAAAGGAATATATTTTGAGTGAAACATAACATATTTTTAGTGATATACATATTTCAAAACTAGACTTTTTTTCTATCAAATCGGTGAATATGTATTAATCTACTTTGATCGTGTGGCAACGCATTGGCACATTGCTAGTAGTTATTATAATTTTTTGGACACCAAACAAACGGTGGAGTACATATACGAAGAGAAGAGGCGCACGCACGCAATCGGCCTCTCGCTGTCTCGCACACATGAGTGTTACGTAAAGGCGACATTAACAAATAAACCCTAAAACCCTAGGTGCGCGATTGCTGCATTCGCGGGTACCGGGTACGTGGTGGAGCACCTTTGTAGGAATAGTCAGCTGAGCACGCCTCCTCGCAGCGTAATTGCTCTGACACGGACGCGACCTCTCATAGCACAGGCATTGAACCGGCGCGCTGGCCAAGAGGGACGCACTCGCTGTAGGCCTGGCTGAGCACGCCTCCTCGCCGCATGCAACCAGCTTAAGACTGCCCCGCCTGCCTTCATTGAATCCGCGCGTGTGCCGGCAACACGTCCTTCCGCGAGCCAGCAGGCATTTTAGAACACAAAAATGGCTAAAATATAATTAATTTACGCATGGTCTTGACTTGTTGTGCTCGCACTGGTAGCAGGAACTAATAAAGGATTTTCTTTATTTCTAACTCTCCTCACATTTTTTGGCTTTAAAGTGAATCATCGTTGTGGACATTATGTATGAATGTGCAGATATCTGTGAACATGAGTTTGATGTGGAAGTTGAACCTGGAATGTCGGGCTTGCGCGTGAACTATACCAGGTCCAATGCTTCGTCTGTTATTGTTTGGAAAGTAATTGCTGTTATTACATGACCCGAAAAAATACATTTTGTGCCACATCAGTAGATGCACGGACATCACAACAGGAATGCTGACTGGATAAACATTTGAACCTAGCTATTATGAAGGAAATTTTGTATTGACAACAGTTTTAGATAGCAGGAGACGCCTAGCCTGCTCTGCCTCTGCTAGCTTATTTCTGGCTTCTTCCATCTCTTCTTTGGCTTGGGTGAAGAGAGCATCTGATTGCTCTTTTCGCTTCTTCAGGAACTCAGCTACATTCTCAAGGGCTGCTGCATGCTTACTTTCAGCCTTTACTAATGCCACGAGGACACGAACAGCTGACGACTCCACCTGGCTTGTGTGTAATCCAGCATCATCTCGGAATTTGCACCTTGTGTCTAATCCAGCATCATTAGGGAACTGGCACCTTGTGTGTAATCTAGCCTCATTTTGGAAACATGATCTCGAGGTTGACCATACTTCCCTCCTCGCAGGAACTGCATCCTGACATGAAGTTACTTCTTTTTTAGATCAATACTCAGAGCAACCCAGATCCATTTAGTAGAAGCCAGATAAACAGAACTCGGAGAAGTGAATTCAAAAGGAAATAAAAAAATAAAAACAGACTACAAGGTGAGAACACCCACTTCCTACATCAAGCTAAAAACGAAAGCATTAGGACGATTAAGACTCTTCTTATTACACATCGAAGAACACCACGCTTAAGAGAAACAGAAACTACAACATATACACATCAAAGAACACGAGGCTACACGAAAGTAATTGAAAGGGTGTTACTTACCAAAGCTCATTTTACAGGTTCGGTGCGGCTCCTCTTTAACTTGCCACACTCCTTGAAGATATCCCGAATATCTTGTGTTTGGTCTTCATTGCTCCTCTGCATGTTCGCACTCGTGGTTTTAAAATATCAACATGGCAAGAAAAATATACTACTAGTAATACTCGTGCATCTTGTGGGCAACATTAAAGCACTCGTCTGCCATGTTAGAGCATCTCCAACAGAATCGCAATGCGCGACGCTTTAAAAATCTCAACATGCTATCTCTACTCTCTTCTCTACTACTATATTTATTTTATATTTTATATTTAATATTTATCTCTACTTCCTTTACTGTCTACTTTTTTCTCTATACTTTTTTTCTTGTAATATAGGTCGTCTGATTTATATCTGATAGATAGGAAGGAAACAAATGGGAATTTTGCAAAAAGATACCCATACCCCTCTCCAGATTTGCAAATAAGGCCTTCCCTCGTTCATCCTTTTCTCCCACAAGATAAACTACTCATACAAATGCATCTTGATGCGTGCAACGCATGGGCATCTTGCTAGTTCTAAAAACCTTTCCATCATTTGCCACACTACTGGTTGCAGATGAAAAACCTACCCAAGCACAGCGCGATACAGGAGCGACGCACAATTACAAGCTAATATTTTGTTGGGCAATGGAGGCTATAACCAATTACTTTTACGGGAACAATAGCACCCAGGAAATTTGAAGGGTAGGTATGAACAAAATTGGAACTGCACATGTACTGCTAAGTGATTTAATACACACATTACCAATCGACGAGGAGAACGATGGTCGTGGCGGCCTCTGTGAGTCATGGTCGGCAACGGGAGTCAGTTCATTGTCCACGACGGTGGTACTTCTGCGCTTGGCGTCGGCTTCCGGGAAGCAGATCCGAGACCGTGGAAGACGATGCCGGGGAAGAGGCTCCGTGTACGACGACAATGGTGGACCGGCTACAGTGCGGCGTACGAGGTCGTCGATAAGGCAGATGCACTGCGGTGGACGAGTGCGCCGATGTAAAGGGGAGGAGCACGAAGGCTACGGTGCCAGGGAGAAGTCTATTTTGCGGTGGGGATAGAAAATGGGGAGTATTCAGGTGTACTACTCTGGGTGCCGGGGTGGGGTTGGCTGGGTAGGGTGAACCTGAAGTTACGAAAACAACCCCCTACCAAGCGTCATTCGTAGGCCTGTTCCGAAGGCTATGATGGTAACTTCCCACTGCTCGAATCAGGGTCGCAGGAGATTTTCCTGCCGACCTAAAATTTTTGTTACACTGGACTCCCCGTGTGGCGTGTTGAGTGATTCGGCTAAGCAACTAGCGAGTAGTAGTAGTAAACTCTGCATATTAGGTTTAACCAAAGTCAAACTTCCTAAAGTTTGAGCAAGTTTATAGAAAAATATAAACATTTACCATAACAAATATGTATGATGTGAAAGTACATTCAATAATGAATCTAATGGTATTTATTTGTTATTATATATGTTAATATTTTTTTGTTATAAGCTTTCTGAGAGTTTAGAAAACTTGACTTTGACCAATGCTAATACGCGGACTTAAATAAAAACGGAGGGAGTACACATTTGTTTTCTTAGTTTGTAGTGAACTAATGATTTGTTGAAATTTTGAAATAAATATATTAGGCTATTGACTTTGAATGTAATGGTCTATACAATTCAATAGTTACAATCATTGTCGAATCCCAAGATGTATACAAGGTCTATAGTAGTTCACAACATGCTCAAACTCACATAATCCCTGTCAAATGAGAATCTAAATGCATTTCATAGTTATTACTTTGTAGGATGCAACAGAAACAACCATAACTCTACATCAGCCATTATAGAAGCAACATTTTGACATATCTCAATGTGTGAATGAAACGTGCAGAGAGAGCTTTTTATGATGGAGCAGATAGGGCGGGAAAGATTGTATGTATGTGGACGAGAGAGTAGGAGACAAACCTAACGAGAGAGAGAGAGAGAGAGAAAGAGAGAGAGAAAGAGAGAGGAAGAAGTTAGGTCTGTGGGAAAGATGGATACATGTAATATACATGAGATGCGTGTGCATCTGGATTCTGTATACGTGGAAGGAGAAGAGACAACATGTTTGATGAGAGAGTTGGAAAAACATGGATGAGAGGGGAAGGATCTCGTGGGTTGAGGGATTGACAATTTTGTGCGGGGGAGAGAGGGATTGGTAATTTTGTGCAAGAGAGAGAGGGTGGGGGAGGAGTTAGTCAGCCGTCATCACATCACCCTGCTTCCAAATGACCCCGCATTCTCTAGCGCGGTGTGGTCTCCGTCTTCGGTCTGCTCAATGCCCTCTTTGAAGATTGAGGTGTTGTGCATGTTGGGGTGCAAAGAAGCACAAGCGAGAGTGGTCGCCGTATAACCTTGGATGGGGATGAATTGTGTGCTCAGGGGAGTGTGTGTGTGTGTTGTGCTGCGTGTGTCTCTCTCTCTCTCTGTGTGTGTGTGTGTGTGTTAGATATTGAGAGAAAACAAACCTAATGAGAGAAATGGGTATTCACGAAGAGATTGTGCGGGCCTTGAGGTGGGCAGGGGCCGGGTGAGGGTGTCAAAATGTGCGCGTTGATGCATGTGTTGCATGTGACCGTGCGAGGGACGGACGAATCGAGAGAGATGGTTGTTGTGTTACGGATTGCTCCTCTCTCTCCCTCTCTCTCTCTCTCACACACACAAGTAAGGCTCTGTTTGGTTCCAAATAAGTCACCAACTTATAAGTCGAAAAGTGCGAAAAGTGACTTATTTTGCCAAACGGACCCAACTTATAAGTCACCCCAACTTATAAGTCATAAGTTGCTCCACCCCAACTTAAAACTTATAAGTCACCCCTTTTACGTGGGTCCCATCACCTTTACATGAAAAAACAAGGTGGGAAGGTGTGATCAGGTGACTTATAAATCAGATGACAACCAAACAGACATGACTTATAAGTCACTGATTTTAAGTCACCTGACTTATAAGTCAGGTGACTTATTGGAACTAAACAGGCCCTAAACTAGAAGACTGTTCTCTCATGTATACACAACGTATCGACATCTGTCTATGTCTCACTCGTGCATGATCATTTGCACATTCACACCTCTCTATGTCTGTATCACACGCACACCGTCTCCACATTGCCCTTCCGCCACAGCACACATATGGACACATACACACATTCTCTCTCAGTCACACACACAAAATCAGTATTAAAAAAAACTAGGGTGCACCTAAAACGTCCAAATCCAAATAAACACGAACTGGAGCTAAATTCAAATATATGGAAATATTGCAGCGTCAAGAACTTTCACAGAAACAAAAGTTGAGTAATATTCAAGGATTGTTTTCACACACACAAAAAGGTTCGGTGGATGTCCTTCAAGCGCGACACGGTGACGCACCGTTCGATCGACCGCGCGACCGCGGTTCACGCGCTTGCACAGGATTCCGTATCGTGGCTGTGATACTAACTAATAAAAGCGCTGCCTAAGTCTAATGTTTACGTGTACTAGTACGGTTTTCTTTTAAGTTTGACCAACTTATATATATATAACTAAAGTAAGCTCCCACACGCGCACTCATCAATATGCCGCCGCCGCCGTTGCGCATGTCAGCGCCCGCCTGCTCCGGCCAACAATTTCTCGCCCATCACCACCGTGTCGCCGCCATCCCTGTGCCATGAAGCCGAAGGCTCGCCCGCTCATGTCGTCTGAAGTTCCTCCTCGCGATGCCGCCGCGCTGCCAAGCACGCGAGCAGCTGGTGGAGCCGCCTCTATGCACGCAGCGTATGAAGAGGAGGACGAGCGCGTGCTCCAGCATGCCGGCAAGGAGGAACTACCGTGTCATTGTCATCTCCGGCCGCGCGGAGGAGGCGCGCATGGTGGCTATCGCGGCGGAAGCCGGTCGCGCGCGCGTCGAGCCTGCAAACCGGGTGCGGACGCGGAATCTACCTTCGAGACCTTGAATGCCACGTGGATCCTGCAATCTGAAGGAGCAATTTGGGTCAGTCGACTCATGTGAGCCGTTTGATGCAACATGGATGGCTAGAAGGGCTTCTTCCACCTCTTCTTCCGTCTTCTTCCTTCGCTCCGTCGAACTTCTTTCACAAATCGACTGACCCAAATTATACTACTAGTACGAACGTATTAAGTACAGTAGGAACACGAAGATACGAGCAGTAGTACCAACTGCAAGAAGAACAGTAGTAAGACATAGTACTAGTACTACTGTACATACTAAAGAGTTCAAATAACGAGAAAGAACATAAACATAGTTCTGCTGGGGCCTCAGCACAACACACCCTTGAAAATAAACTAAGCAACTAGTCCGCTTGACACTGCAGTAGAACCAGCATGAGCGACAGCACTGCCACCTACTCAGAGTCCGAGTCCACGTCCTCGACTTCGTCCTCGTCCCTCTTCCTCTTCCTCTTCACCGACGCTTCTTTGCTTGAACCGGACACTGGGCTCTGCTTCTTCATCCAACCCTTGTAGATATTTAAACAAAGGTAGGCATCCATTGCTGCGTACAGGATGTGATCTTCATCTAATGTCTTCGACTCCCATGCATGATGAAACTCGTGATGAGGTTTCTTCAGTTTAGCGTACAAAGGATCAATCATGGCTGCTGCGAGGGTCAGCATTGAAGGTTGAGAGGAGGACACCAGGCTTGCCTTCTGGAGATCGAAGGGCTGGCCTACAACGAGAGCTATCCGACGCAGGACATCCCTGTCGTTCTTAAAGCCTACAGTAACGAATTTCACTCTTTTGTCCTTGAGGAAGTTCTTAAAATCCTGGCACTCAACTCGGCATGGCATATGTGGTAGACCAAGAAAATGTTATGTATGCAAACCTAGATCACGGCGGGCTTCTTCCTCTCTTCGTCCCTTAGATCCTTCTCTTGTCCCAGGACTGTGGTGTACTCAACATCTAGCTCAGCGACCCACTCACCCATTGAATTGTTGAACATGCGTAGGAAGCGAGCAAGCCATGCTTTCACCATCTCGGATCCATGTGTGTAGATGACGATGAACTGATTGCCGGTGATGGCTCTAACCTGGTACTTAGTAGCAACCATGGAGATTTCGGAGGCCATGGATTTTGGAGGAGGGTTAGGAGAAGTTGAACTGTTGTACCCCGCAAAAAAAACTGGGAGCAAACTAATGTGAAAGGACGGGACGACTGGGAGCGAACTGTTGTAAGGTAGAAGACGGGGACGAGTAGGGCATGCGAACGGCGTGGGGTTGCTGGCTTGCCCGATGGATAAACGGCTGCAAGCCCCCAAAGAGTTCTCAAGAACTATGCGGGACCCACTAGATGTCATGTCTACTAGACCCATATCGTAGGCATGACGGTATAGCTTCTGCCTGTTCGCACGCCATTCCGGCGCATGGATGTAACTTCACTTAATTCCGTCAAACGTTGCGCCTCCCACGACCTTCGCCTCCCTCGCGCTGTCGCGCCCTTTGAGACTTCGACCGGCTATAAATGAGCAATTTTTTTGCCTTTTTTTAGACAAGCAATTTTTTTGCCTACTCCGCATGCATGATACTCCCTCTGGTCCTTTTTACTCCCATCAACCGTTTGCAAAGTGTTTGACCAAATTTATACTTTTTTTTGAACACCACCTTATATTAATTAACCAGCCACACCAGTACACTCATTCGATACAATATTCACCACACAGGGCGATACGTTATTTACAAGAATACCATCTAATCTATTGTCAAAGCTATACTTAGCGATTAAGTGTGCCACCTTATTGGCCGAACGGCTAATCTTTGACAATTGAAGATTGCTGATCAACTTCGAGATGCTCAACGCTTTCATCTCCATGTCACGCATAGCAAACCTGTCATAGTCCCCCGATGCAAGAGACGCTACCACAAAAGCGCAATCAGTCTCTAAAATTACAGGATTATGAAGAGAAATACCTATGTAGAGACTGGCTATGCAAGCCCTAAGCTCCGCTTCCTCCACGCTTTGACAGGCATCAATGAAATCCCACGACCAAATTTATACTAAAAATATCAATATCTACAATACTGATAATAATGAGTATAAGAACTACGTTTTATAATGAGTGTAAAAAAATTGATTTGTCATTGTGAATGTTGACACATTTTTCTATAAGTCTGGTGAAAGTAGAGGTACATTGACTTCAGACAAAACTTAAATGCACAATGCAGACTAGTTCCTCCGTCCAGGTGCGTGCCATGTCCTATCTTGTCATCACAACAAGGTTAGCTATTAGAGTACCACCTCCCTTCTAGTTTAAAGGGCTCGATTCAAAAATTTCACCTACTCTTAGCAAGATAGTAGAGGCGGTGGAATAGTTTTTGAAGTCTGCAAAAGTACTCAACTAGTGCTGTCGTTCTTCACAAAAAATGTGTTTACCAATGCATGCATGAACACTAGTTACTCTAACCCCCCTCTCTTCTTTAATTCTTTGCCACATCAGCATGTTTGCTATTCCCGTGTGCATGATACCAACTAAGATACCACCATTATGGCCAGCATTAATCATCGCATGCAATAATTTAGTGCACCTTGAAATATGAACATGTGTGGGGCGTGTATGTTTTTAATGACTTGAGACTATACCTAGCCCGACATGCAAGATGACTTATTATGCACCGTTCCCCATACATGCAGGAAGCCCGTTCGTCTCCAAATCTTTTCCTCTCCATGTGTGGAAACAATATGCCTGCCAAACTCTCCTTCTCCCTCCGGCAGTCCCACCACTCCACCCCGTGTGAAAAAATCTGCAAGCATGACTCTCCTCCCCCCACGCTCGTCCAGTCCGTTGTGACCAGCAATATTTCCACCCCTTCGCTCCCCCGTAATTTACTCCAACAAATATGCCCACGTAGCTGTTACTTAACTGCAGGTGCATTGGGTCACTGACATATGGGCCCAACAGGGGTCTGGCCCACATGTCAGTGACGCAACTGGACCTGCAGTTAAGTCAGTGCAGCTCAATCCATATCTTACGTAGGTGTGTCATTGCTCGCTATAAATACTGCGCCTCCCACGACATCGCTATCTCCTCCCCCTCACGTTCACGTTCATCGCTATCTCCTCCCCCTCCCTCTCACGTCGATCCTCCAGCGACTCCAGCATGGTGAACGGGTAGCACGTCTCATACTTGATGTTCTCCGCCAAGGGCCAGCAGTGACCGCTGCACGCATCCGTGAGGTGATGCACCATCTCCGCTGGTGAGCCACAAAACGGCATCGGGCACTCATAGCAGTGGACGAAGGGCTCCTTGGAGGCATCGACCAGGCCGTCCATGAAACAGGAGTGGCTGCAGGGGACGTTGCGCCAGTTGAATATATGAGCAAGTTACTACGAGATTTAATCCGAATAAGCACAAAATAAATCATGAATTCTACCATGATTTCAAACAGGAAGGACAGAAACACATACGGTGCAACGGGATCAGCACCGTTGGCGTTGAGGTTGTCGCCCATGTCTACACACCACGTAGACACGGTCTTTGAGCACGGTTCGTAGTCGCTCCACGCTCAGGCATTGAAGTTTGTCACTATTTTCGATTAGAATATACTACTCCTCCGGTGCTAGTAGTAGAGCAGAGTCCAACTCTACTACTCTACTCAAGCAAGTTAGGGCATAGCACTGTAGGGAGTACCAGTACTGTGATCACTCAAGCAAGTTGCCTGGCATCGACATGACCCTACGCTGCTGGTATGTGTCTCGTAAGTCAAGCGGCGTGATGTAGTAATCATCACCTGTCCACCTTCCGAAGCACATATTCGCTTCTCCATCTTTGTCCGCACATAATCTCATCCAATCTTCCATCCCCGCTAAGGCGCCTCCCCCCTCGTCCGAAACCCAAGCACTAACAATGGCAGAAGCGAGCAGCGTCTGCCGAAAGAGTGGCTGGAATTCGCTCCCCACAGAGGTAATCAAGCTCATATTTTCGCGTGTGGACAATCTCAGTACCATGCCGCTCGCCGCGTGCTCATTGGGGATGTATTGTTTACTCAAATCCCTCAGGCCGGAGCTTTTTAAGCCAACTCCTTGCTTGTTGATGCCGCCTGATCTTCAGAAACGGCGTGTCACACAGCATAACGATCGTAGGGTGGCAAGCATCAACCCCCTTGATTGCGATCCTATCCCCGTTAGCCTCAACTACATTAACGGTATGTACTGGGTCGGCATGAACACGTCTTGGATGGTGCTCATCGACGGTCGCGGCAGCTGGATGCTCGTGGAGGTCTACACCCGGAGATTGAACCCCCTTCCTTCGATTAACACTGCACTGCTTTGGCACCGCGGCCCAGAATACTCAGAATCTTACAGTAGCCAACATGATACCAAGTTTGATTTGCTCAAGGTTGTAATCTACCAAGTGCCCACAAGATCTGCGAATTATAAAGACTTCAGGCTAATTGCATTCTTCAACCGCGGTCTCATCTATCTGACAGGTCACTGCAGTAAGTGGATAAATCTGCACGTCCATTGCAGGATCATACATCCTCCATGGTTCTCTGATACCATTGAACACAAGGGCTTCATTTACGCTATCGAGTCCTTCTATGGCTGGATGTATTGCTGGCCTACTCCAGTCATCGCTACAAACGGCTGTTACAACAGTATGTTACTTTCCTATGATATCATGATGGCTTGCTTATATTACTGTCAACATTTGCTGAAAAAATATTCATGCTCATAACATGCTGTTCTTAAGATTGACTAAATCAAGAGCCCTTTTTTATTTGACTCCAACTTGATATGATGTTGTAGGCCGCCTGGTATCCCTACCCTTCCTAATTCCAGAACCTTTCAAAGAAAAGCGGCATGGCAGTTGCAGGTGGTTCCTGGCTCGATAAGACGATGGCAAAAGATTGATGATCGTTCGCACGTACCGGACGTGTTGTTTCACGGAATACAATCACAGTCACTGCAAGGTCTTTGAGCAGGATCCCAGCTTCTCTGGGCCTTCAGGAATTTTTGACTGGAGGCTGGTAAGTAGCCTTGGTACACGCTCTCTATTTGTCGGACTGAATTATCCGATTAACCAGGAGATAACTGACGGCAAGGATCATGATGGCAGCGCGGTTTCGTTCATCAGGCAAAACTGTGTGTACACAGCGCACCATGCATCTCTGCATGCACCATACCCTGATATGTTCCGCCACGCTCTGCAGCCCAAAGTAGGAGAGAGGGTCGCAAGTATCAGACTTCGACCTGCTGGCTGGAGTTTCCCCCGTCAGGCACCCATCTGGTTCAAGCCGTTAGCCAATCTCCACAGCTTAATAAATAGTAACGTCTAACTGAGTCAGTTAGTTAGATGCGTACACTTGGTGTAGTAGCATCTTTATTTAGTTTGATGCATACACTTGTTCTTTTTTGGTAGCCCTTTTGTAATGATGGCTGATGTTTGGTTTGGAAAAGAGAGCTGCGTCTTCACTCTCCTGGCCTGCTTACTACATCTGTTGCACCCCCAGCCCTAGTTGCTACTGCTGTTTTCAATGTACAATCAGTAGTATATTTCGTCTGTTGGTTGAATAAATGTGTTGTTAGAACGACAAACACAATGTTTTGGAAGTCGTTGCATGGTTCGATCCTTTAGTGCCCCATATCGTACGTAGCGCATACTATTTTTCGTACGGAACACATTTTCCACTTGTTGATAACATGCAGCCCACTGATGAAAGCCTAATAGAGAATCCCATAATTAACTGGAAGGGAGGCTCTCACATGAATCCGGCCTAGGTACATGCTCATGGTCCCCTAAACATAAATAAGTAAATAAATAAATAAAGCTAAATGCTCATGCACCTGTTCTTTGGAAAAATAGGTAGCCCAGTATTTCTTTTTGAAGAATACCCAAGCTAGGCCTATTTGTTTTCTCCGAATTACTGGGCTGCAAATCTTTCAAGATGAGGAGGGATGCATTCCGGCCTCGCTTAAGAGTATGGTCAATGTCTGTTAAAAGTAATATCAAAAGGGGTTGAAAATTCCAAAAAAAAATTATAGCAAATGGGATATAAGTTTTTTTTTGTTTTTGTTCTTCATTGATATCTTATACATATTTCATTGGATTTAAAATGACATAGTACTAATTTATTTTTAAATTTGTTTTAGTATGGCTATTAATTTTTGGATTAAGAATATTTCGTCCCCCAGCAAAAATTTGCGAATTTTCAAAATTTCCCACATATTTAGTTAATTTTTTGACCCTGATACTGACCAAAAATGGCCAGCAATTCTAAAAATGGAAAACGGGCTGCAATAAATTCCATATGAATTAGAAAATGAGTAAAAATTATAAAAATAATAGCAAATGGGTTGTACACGCCACAGATTTCGAGGCTGACTTGTTTACGCAAGGCTTTGTCAGTGAACACATGATTCTAGCAGCAGTGACTGTTGGATGTCCATCAAACGGCCGACGTGCTTCTTCAATCTCTGATCTTCCTGCTCCAGCCGCCCAAACTAGCGCCGGCGAGACTGCCTGCTCCCTCCTCTTGTGGCCCGCTGTGATGCTGCGTAGGCTTCCCCGGCCCACCCTACTCCCTCCGCTGGCCTGGCCGCACGCAATCAACTGCCTCCTTATTACACGGAAAAAAATGATTCCTCCCACTGACATCTGGGGCGCACCGGTAAGGAGGCTGACCTGTGGGCCTACTAAGCTGACGCGTACGTAGGGCTTGTCAACTTAGTCAATAAACGATTCTAGCAGCAGTTACCGTTGGATTTGAATCGAACGGTCCTACTGCTTCTTCAATCGCTGCTCTTCTTGCACCAGCCGCCCAAACCAGCGCCGGGGAGACCGCCTGCTCCTGCCTCCAGTGGCCGGCTGTGTTGCTGTTGAGGCCTCATCGCCCCTACTACTCCCACCGCTAGCCAGGCCCTGCGACGACGGCAGCCTCACACCGCAGCCGAACCAGTGAACCCTCGTACTCCTCTCCGCGTGGGCATCCACTGCCGCGTCTTCCCCGGCTCCGCGTCATCCCCTTCCTAGGCCTCGCCATCGTCGACCGCCTTGGTGCTCTCGGCGCGGCATGATCAACGTGGTCAACGACATTCCATCGGAAGAGTACTGTACATGGAGAGGCTGACAGCTGGGTCCACGGCCACAGCCCAGTTTTTTGTGATTTGCCAACTAAGTCGCTTTGTCAGGCCTGTTGGGCTGCAAATCTTTCAAGACAAGGAGAGCTCTCATTCGGCTGGCCGAGAAAATGGCCCATTAGTAATGAGAAATGGGCTGTACTTTTTTAAAACACATCAAGCCGGCAATTAGTTTCAAATATCTTTTTTTATTTTGAGATTTTAAATTACATTAATTTTTATGCGTGGAGAATTTGTTGGATTTTATATTGATATACATTTTTTTTAAAATTAGTCTGAATGTGAGTCGAAATTTCGGAATTAAAAATAGTTCAGACCGCACCAAAATATGCAAAATTTTGTATAATTTTTTAACCGTGGCCACAACATGGGCTGTAATGCTAACAAAAAGAATATGGGATCCAAAAAAACCTTAATAATTAGCAAATGGGCTGTAAATTATTAGAAATAATGGCAGATGGGTTGTATGCTGTTTTCCACAGATTTGAGGCTTTCCTAAAAAAGGTTGACACACAAGCAGTGATTGTTGGATGGCCATCCAACGGCCGTTGTGCTTCTTCAATATCTGCTCTTCCTGCTCCAGCCGCTCAAACAAGCGCCGGTGGGACTGCCTGCTCCCTCCACCCCGCGGCCGGCTCTGCTGTCGCGCAGGCCTCACCGCCCCACCATACTGCCATTGCTGGCCTAGCCATCCCTCTACTCACCCACACCTGCTGTTATTCTCCGGCGATGGCAGACGAACCAGTAAACCCTCGTACAGTCATACTCCCCTCCGCGTGGGAAACAACTGCCGAGTCTTCCCTGCCTCCGTGTTGGTCCCTTCCTAGGCCTCGTCGTCGTCCACCGCCCTGGTGCTCTCGGCGCGGCCTGGTCAACGTGGTCAATGACCGACATGCATCTGAAGTGGACTGTACGTGGAGAGGCCGACAGCTGGGTCCATGGCCGCACGCAAGGAAATGCGTCCTTATTACGCGCAAAATAATGATTCCTCCACCTGACATCAGGGACCCATCGAAAGGGCCTTTGTATTTCATGAAAAAATGTTACCGCCGCTGACAGCTCGGACCCACCAGCTATATCTTCGCACGCAAGGAAGTGCCTCCTTATTACGCACAAAAAAATGAATACTCCCCCTATTAGCTGGGACCTAGTATAGTGGCAGGCTGACTTGTGGGCCTACTAAGTTGACGGGGACGGAGGGCTTTGTCAACTTAGTCAATATGCACGATTCTAGCTCCAGTGACCGTACGATGTCCATCCAACGGCCGTAGTGCTTCTTCAACCTCTGGTCTTCTTGCTCCAGCCGCCCAAACCAGCGCCGGTCGTGCCTCGTGCTCCTGCCTCCCGTGGCCGGCTGCAATGCGGCGGAGGCCTCACCACCACCTACTACTCCCATCGCTGGCTAGGTCATCCCTCTACTCACCCACACCCCCAGTTATTCTGCGGCAACGGCAGCCTCACACCGCAGCGAACCAGTGAACCCTCGTACTCCTCTACGCGTGGGCATCCACTGTCGCGTCTTCCCCGGCTCCGTGTCGTCCCCTTCCTAGGCCTCGCCGTCGTCCACCGCCCTGGTGCTCTCGGCGTGGCGTGGTCAACGTGGTCAAGGAACGGCTTCCATCAGACGTGGACTATACATGGAGAGGCTGACAGCTGGGTCCATGGCCACAGCAAGGAACCCCCCTTATTACGTGCAAAATAATTATTCCTCCACCTGACAGCGGGGACCCACCGGACGGGCCACCGTATTTCGCGAAGAAAACGTTTCCCCCCTGACTGCTGGGACCCACCAGCTACATCTTCGCACGCAAGGAAGTGCGTCCGGGCAAAAAAACGATTCACCCCCCGACTGTTGGGACCCACCAGATACATCTTCGCACGCAAGAAAGTGCCTGACAGTCGGGACCCACCTGGTCGAAGCATATGTAGCGTTTTCATTCTGGTCGCGAACGTGTATGTACATACTGGTCGATGTAGAGGCGTGCATGTGTCGTAGTACAGGCACGCACGTAGCATGTACACGTACGTACAGCGGCCAGGGTGCAAGAAAGAAAATACGGCCACGTATGTGTACATATGGGCGGGGTCTCGAACGCCTACTCGCGCATACGTACGTCCAGGGCTCGTGTACATGGCTGGGTCGGAACAGAGAAACAGCGTCGTCGTTGTGTTCATGGGGAGGCAACGGAATGCGTCGTGTTCATGGGGAGGCAACGGAATGCGTCGTGTTCATCGGGAGGCAACAAAATGTGTCGTGTTCATCAGGAGGCAACGGAACGCGTGGGAGACAACCGGCTGGGTCGGAACGGAATGCGTGGTCGTGTTCATTGGGAGGGCTTGGACGGAACAGGCGATGGAAACGAGGCCTGGCGTACCGCAGAACGGAGGAAACGGACCTCCTACGATCGAAACGGGGGTCCTGTTGATCGGGAGGGGTGTGTCTTACCGCAAAACGGAGGAAACGGACCTCCTACGGTCGAAACGGGGGTCCTGTTGATCAGGAGGGGTGTGGCGTACCGCAAAAAGGACGAAACGGACCTCATACGGTCGAAACGGGGGTCCTGTTCATCGGGAGGGGTGTGGCGTACTGCAAAACGGGACTCCACGGGACACTGTTCATCTCCACCATCGACCTCCTCCAGTCTCCACGGGCTACCGTCGACCTCCTCCAGCCTCCACGGGCTCCTGTTCATCCACCCTCCACCGCGCGCTACTCCACCGACTACTGTTCAACCACCCCTCCACCGTCTACTGTTCAACCAGCCCTCCACACCACGGGGTCCTGTTCAACCACCCCTCCACTGTCTACTGTTCATCCAGCCCTCCACCACACCACGGGGTCCTGTTCATCCAGAGGCAACGCCAGCGCTCACTGTTCATCCAACCCCCCCTCCCCAGCAACGCTCACTGTTCATCCAATCAATCAGCTTCAGTTAGCAGCAGTAGCGAAGGAATCGCTCGATCGGGTTCAGTTAACAGCCATCGATCGCTCGGGTTCAGTAATGCGTAGCCTGCAGTGCAATCGCTCGGGTTCAGTTAGAGCCCAACACCTCGCTTGGGTTCAGTTAGAGCCCAACACCTCGCTTGGGTTCAGTTAGAGCCAACATCTCGCACACACGCGCGTACGTGTACGAGAGAAACACGCATCACTCGGCCCCCGACCTCCCATCGTAACCGGGAACTCCCCGAAATTTTCCTTGCCCTTGCTTCTACCACGGTTTTTTCGTCATGGACGGCCCAAAGAACGTCATGCAGCTGCGTCTCCGGCCCACCCAGGACGAAAAGCCCATTTTCTGTCATGATTTTTTGTCATAGAAGTAGGAGCCCACCACATCTATGATGATACCGGGTTTTGTCACAATTATCGTCATAGAAGTGTCATATGTATGACAGAAAAAAATTCGTTCGGCCCAAAATGTCACGGATGTGTCTTTTTTTTGTACTGCAAGAGGGGGAAAGGCCCTCTCGCGGATAACTCTGCATGGGACATCGACAGCAGCTTGGAGCGAAGCCCCCGAAACAAGCCTCCGGCCGCGTCATAAGTATCTAAACCCACGTATGTCCATGCGTCGGTCCTCTCTTGCTTCATAATATAATATATTAATGTATGCCATTGCAGTACGGCCCACGACAGCTCCCAGTGATCCTCATCAAGAGGTTCGTTGGATTGAAAGGCGATGGCTAGTGAGTCACCGGCGGCCGCTCACTCTCCTACGGCCAAGGGCGGCGATGATGTGTTGTCCCAAAGGACTTTCCCAGGCCAGGGAGAGGTCCAGGAGGATGCCGGAGTGGCGCCAGGAGACAAGACCTTGACTTCCAGACACATGGGGGAGCAGATCCCCATGGCGACTGGGGACGGGGGCCTTGCTCAATTAGGCCCCCAGCCGAATACAAATCCGGGGACCTATACGACTCCGGAATCCGGTGAGCAACCTCCTTCGAAAGAAGGGGGTGTGCCTGTTCCACCGGTGACCTCTGTCCAACCAGAGCCACCGGATAATCTGCTGGAAGCACTATGAGGCGCTTCCATTTTGGAAGAACACCGTATCCTTATGGGTACGGTGATTGAGAAGGTTCAGTCCGTCAAGAGCGGACTAACCGAAGCCTGCAGCGGCCTGCTGACAGGTTTTGAGGTAAGCAACGTAACAGGGAAAATCCCAATATAGACAGTAGCCCCTGAGACACTATCTGGTGTTCGGAAAGAAAAGCTGGACAGAGGATCAATTAAATTTCGTAGGAAACTAACTAAAATGTGTCTGATGTGAATAAGCAGGCGTCGCTGCTGGCCGCGACCTCGCATACTGCCGAAGTCTCTTGACTAAAGCAGAGACTGGAGCGGGCCGAGGAGGAGCTCGGTCAAGCAAGGAAGCAGTTGGAAGACTAGCAAGGTATGTAATGATTCGCTATAGATTCGGAAAGAATAAATGATGTATATTGACCGTAGTGTCATGATATGTGTAGGAGCGACGACCGAGGTCGAGGCCCTTAAAAAGGCCCTGGCCGATGCCGAGGGGAAAGTTGTCAAGGGGCGGGCCACTCGTAAGAAGCTTAAGGCCAGGCTGAACGAGGTCCAGCAAGAGCTCCAGGATGCTATGAAGAAGGATGAGACCTTGGAGGGCGATGTTTCAGCTCGAGATACCAAACTCGCCAAGGCTCGTCAAGCGCGGAAGCGGCCCGGTTTAAAGCCCAGGGTGCCCTCCAGGAGATCCTGGAGGCCAAGAAGATCGCGGTGGGTAAGGCGTTTAGTATGCAAAGCAAGTATGTGAAGAAGAAGTATTTCTTACTAACCCGGATTCGGAGTTCTCCAGGGGCGTTTGCAGATCTGCCGCGCAGTGTGTCCGACGCTGCGGAGTTCTTCCAAGCCGAAGAAGGGAGCACAATGGAGAAGCTGTTCTGGTCGCAATACCTTGCGCCAGAGCATCCAGTGCCCTTCACCGATCAGCTAAGACAGCTGGTCGAGCTGCATAGGGTGGCCGAACTGGCCATGAAGGATTTAATAATCCGGATGTGGCCTGCCGAAGCTATGCCCGACAGCTACTTCGGTCTCGTGAAGCGGCTGGTGAACGCCTGTGCTCGGTTGGACGTCGTCAAGCGATCGGCCTGCATTGAAGGTGCGTGCATGGCCTTTGCCCGCGTCAAGGTGTGGTGGGCGAAGATGGACGCCGTCAAGTTGATGACCGAGGGGCCGCCAGAGGGCAAGGAGCACCGCATGCCCGAGCGGTATTTTGCAGATGTCCTGGAGGGGTCTCGCATTGTGGCAACGCAATGTGCGCAAGACATTATTTTCGAATGAATACATTCATGTTGTCTTTGCCTTGTATGATGAAGTAAAATCGTCATGTAATATAATGTTTTGTTATTTAAAGAATTTCTCCTCCTGTGCGGCCATGTTATGTGAAATCTGAGAGTTGGCCAGTCGTCGGCTTCTGCCCCCACGTAGGAAATACGGGGGTGTTCGGGATGTAATCTAAACACTCTTGATCCAATTGTTTGGTCCTTGAAGGAGGTGTTTAGCGCGATGAACCAGGCAATTGGACTATGTGGCTTTAGCACCCTCACGTAGCCATAGGAGTTTGACAATAGAAATATAGGCGCAGCCCCTAGTATCCGAACTAGGATGCCGTAAACATTTGATCGGGTAAGTACCAATCCCTCGCGGAATGCGGAAAAATCTATAAGGATTTGAGACCTCCGAAGAGTTGACCGGCTCTCGCCACATCATGACAGTCAGTTTTCGGCTTTCTCTACTGAGGTGCTCATCCGGGTAAACCAGGGCACAATCGCAATAGTTCTCCCTTTACTACCCTAGCCGATACAGCGGAACGTAAGGTAGTAAGCACAGGAGCCGGGCAACCCAACTGTTGACCAAAGACATGATTCAGAGCCAATGCATATAGTGCTAAATTCGGGGTGCCGAACTATACTGTAGAGGTGTTCGGACTTTTGTTGCCATGTTGTGGGGTGCTATGAAGCCCTGGCAAATTTGAAACGTACCAGAGTGTACGGGTGCTATGAAGCCCTGGCAAATTTGAAACGTACCAGAGTGTACGGGTGCTATTTGATAAAGTTATCAAAAAAGAAAAAGAAGAAAAGGTAGTAAGCTAGAGCCGTAAAAGTTGGGCCGCAAACTATTTCCATTATAAATTCATTGGTGTGTTGAAGCACATTTATACAAGTAGTGCAATAAGCAGAAGGCTATTTACTATGCCTTAATCAGGGGAGAGCTGTGTGTGGGTCCTGAAAACAGGTAAAGGGATCGTTAAAGAAACCACATAAAAATTCCCCAGTACGTCCATGCTTCTTGTCATCTTGGTATTTCTATCCTTCCAAAAGAATCGATGGTCAAGACGTCAGGAAAGGCATGTGAAAAAGAAACCTGAAGAAAGGGGAAAAAAGGAAATAGTGAAAGTATGTGTGTCCGGGGTGGTCGAGCTGTATTGTGGATCACAAGCTGGTTATGCCTCCATCCGTGCCCATGGTATTTTTAGTGTGTAGTTATGTATGCGCGGCATGATTGCCGCCACTTGGTCGGGACTGGGACGGAGGCCGAATTGCTAGTCGAGCTCTTGACGAGCCGAGCTATCCTGTGATGTCTACTACACAATCTTCTTCTTGTAGGCGTTGTTGGGCCTCCAAGTGCAGAGGTTTGTAGGACAGTAGCAAATTTCCCTCAAGTGGATGACCTAAGGTTTATCAATCCGTGGGAGGTGTAGGATGAAGATGGTCTCTCTCAAACAACCCTATAACCAAATAACAAAGAGTCTCTTGTGTCCCCAACACACCCAATACAATGGTAAATTGTATAGGTGCACTAGTTCGGCGAAGAGATGGTGATACAAGTGCAATATGGATGGTAGATAAAGGTTTTTGTAATTTGAAAATATAAAAACAGCAAGGTAGCAAGTGGTAAAAGTGAGCGTAAACGGTATTGCAATGCTAGGAAACAAGTCCTAGGGTTCATACTTTCACTAGTGCAAGTTCTCTGAACAATAATAACATAATTGGATCATATAACTATCCCTCAACATGCAACAAAAAGTCACTCCAAAGTCACTAATAGCGGAGAACCAAGGAAGAGATTATGGTAGGGTACGAAACCACCTCAAATTTATTCTTTCTGATCGATCTATTCAAGAGTCCGTAGTAAAATAACACGAAGCTATTCTTTCCGTTCAATCTATCCTAGAGTTCCTACTAGAATAACAACTTAAGACACAAATCAACCAAAACCCTAATGTCACCTAGATACTCCAATGTCACCTCAAGTATCCGTGGGTATGATTATACAATATGCATCACACAATCTCAGATTCATCTATTCAACCAACACAAAGAACTTCAAAGAGTGCCCCAAAGTTTCTACCAGAGAGTCAAGACGAAAACGTGTGCCAACCCCTATGCATAAGTTCACGAGGTCACGGAACTCGCAAGTTGATCACCAAAGCATACATCAAGTGGATCACGTGATATCCCATTGTCACCACAGATAAACACATGCAAGACATACATCAAGTGTTCTCAAATCCTTAAAGACTTAGTCCGATAAGATAACTTCAAAGGTAAAACTCAATCCATTACAAGAGAGTAGAGGGGGAGAAACATCATAAGATCCAAATATAATAGCAAAGCTCGCGATACATCAAGATCGTGCTGACTCAAGAACACGAGAGAGAGAGAGAGAGAGAGAGAGAGATCAAACACATAGCTACTAGTACATACCCTCAGCCCCGAGGGTGAACTACTCCCTCCTCGTCATGGAGAGCGCCGGGATGATGAAGATGGCCACCGGTGAGGGATTCCCCCCCCCTCCGGCAGGGTGCCGGAACGGGTCTAGATTGGTTTTCGGTGGCTACGGAGGCTTATGGCGGCGGAACTCCCGATCTATTCTGCTCCCCGGTGTTTTTAGGGTATATGGACATATATAGGCGAAAGAAGTCGGTCAGGGGAGCCATGAGGGGCCCACGAGGGTGGGGGGAGCGCCTCCCTGCCTCGTGGCTTCCTCGAAGCTTCCTTGACGTCTACTCCAAGTCTCCTGGGTTGCTTCCGTTCCAAAAATAACTCTCCTAAAGGTTTCATTCCGTTTGGACTCCGTTTGATATTCCTTTTCTATGGAACACTGAAATAGGCAATAAAACAACATTTTGGGCTGGGCCTCGGGTTAATAGGTTAGTCCCAAAAATAATATAAAAGTGTTTATTAAAGCCCATAAACATTGAAAATAGATAATATAATAGCATGGAACATTCAAAAATTATAGATACATTGGAGACATATCAAGCATCCCCAAGCTTAATTCCTGCTCGTCCTCGAGTAGGTAAATGATAAAAACAGAATTTTTGATGTGGAATGCTACCTAACATATTTATCAATGTAATCTTCTTTATTGTGGCAAGAATATTCAGATCCATAATATTCAAGACAAAAGTTTAATATTGACATAAAAATAATAATACTTCAAGCATACTAACTAAGCAACCATGTCTTCTCAAAATAACATGGCCAAAGAAAGCTATCCCTACAAAATCATATAGTCTCGCTATGCTCTATCTTCATCACACAAAATATTTAAATCATGCACAACCCCGATGACAAGCCAAGCAATTGTTTCATACTTTTCATGTTCTCAAACTTTTTCAATCTTCACGCAATACATGAGCATGGGCCATGGACATAGCACTATAGGTGGAATAGAATGGTGGTTGTGGAGAAGACAAAAAGGGGAAGATAGTCTCACATCAACCAGGCGTATCAAAGGGCTATGGAGATGCCCATCAATAGATATCAATGTGAGTGAGCAGGGATTGCCATGCAACGGATGCACTAGAGCTATAAGCGTATGAAAGCTAAACAAAAGAAACTAAGTGGGTGTGCATCCAACTTGCTTGCTCACGAAGACCTAGGGCAATTTGAGGATGCCCATCATTGGAATATACAAGCCAAGTTCTATAATGTAAAATTCCCACTAGCTTATGAAAGTGACAACATAGGAGACTCTCTATCATGAACATCATGGTGCTACTTTGAAGCACAGGTGTGGTAAAAGCATAGTAACATTGCCCCTTTCTCTCTTTTTCTCTCATTTTTTTTGGGCATCCTCCTCTTTTTTATGGCCTCTTTTTTCTTTTTTTTATATTTTTTCGTCCGGAGTCTCATCCCGACTTGTGGGGGAATCATATTCTCCATCATCCTTTCCTCGCTGGGACAATGCTCTAATAATGATGATCATCACACTTTTATTTACTTACAACTTGATACTTAGAACAAAATATGACTCTATATGAATGCCTCAGGTGGTGTACCGGGATGTGCAATGAATCAAGAGTGACATGTATGAAAGAATTAGTAATGGTGGCTTTGCCACAAATACGATGTCAACTACATGATCATGCAAAGCAATATGACAATGATGAAGCGTCTCATAATAAACGGAACGGTGGAAAGTTGCATGACAATATATCTCGGAATGGCTATGGAAATGCCATAATAGGTAGGTATGGTGGTTGTTTTGAGGAAGGTAAATGGTGGGTTTATGGTACCGGCGAAAGTTGCGCGGTACTAGAGAGGCTAGCAATGGTGGAAGGGTGAGAGTGCGTATAATGCATGGACTCAACATTAGTCATAAAGAACTCACATACTTATTGCAAAAATTTATTAGTTATCAAAAAAAAGTACTACGCACATGCTCCTAGGGGGATAGATTGGTAGGAAAAGACCATCGCTCGTCCCCGGCCGCCACTCATAAGGAAGACAATCAGTAAATAAATCATGCTTCGACTTCATCACATAATGGTTCACCATACGTGCATGCTACGGGAATCACAAACTTTAACACAAGTATTTCTTAAATTCACAACTAGTCAACTAGCATAACTCTAATATCACCATCTTCATATCTCAAAACAATTTTCAAGTATCAAACTTCTCGTAGTATTCAATGCACTTTTTATGAAAGTTTTTATTATATCCCACTTGGATGCCTATCATATTAGGACTAGTTTCATAACTAAAGCAAACTACCATGCTGTTCTAAAAAATCTCAAAATAATATAAGTGAAGCATGAGATTTCATCTATTTATTCAAAATAAAACCACCAACGTGCTCTAAAAAGATATAAGTGAAGCACTAGAGCAAATGACAAACTACTCCGAAAGATATAAGTGGAGATCAATGAGTAGTCGAATAATTATGCAACTATGTGAAGACTCTCTAACATTTAAGAATTTCAGATCTTGGTATTTTATTCAAACAGCAATAAAAACAAAACTAAACAAAATGACGCTCCAAGCAAAACACATATCATGTGGTGACTAAAAATATAGCTCCAAGTAAAGTTACCGATAGACGAAGACGAAACAGGGGATGCCATCCGGGGCATCCCCAAGCTTAGGCTCTTGGTTGCCCTTGAATATTACCTTGGGGTGCCTTGGGCATCCCCAAGCTTAGGCTATTGCCACTCCTTATTCCATAGTCCCTCGAATCTTTACCCAAAACTTGAAAACTTCACAACACAAAACTCAACAGAAAACTCGTAAGCTCCGTTAGTATAAGAAAATAAATCACCATTTAGGTACTGTTGTGAACTCATTATAAATTCATATTGGTGTAATATCTACTGTATTCCAGCTTCTCTATGGTTAATACCCTCCGATACTACTCATAGATTCATCAAAATAAGCAAACAACACAATGAAAACAGAATCTGTCAAAAACAGAACAGTATGTAGTAATCTGGATCAAACGTATACTTCTAGAACCCCAAAAATTCTAAAATAAATTGCTGGACGTGATTAATGTATCTATTAATCATCTGCAAAAATAATTAACTAAATATCACTCTCCAGTAAAAAAATGGCAGCTAATATCGTGAGCGCTAAAGTTTCTGTTTTTTATAGCAAGATCGCAAGAACTTCCCCCAAGTCTTCCCAAAGGTTCTACTTGGCACAAACACTAATTAAAACATAAAACCACATCTAACCAGAGGATAGATGAATTATTTATTACTAAACAGGAGCAAAAAGCAAAGAACAAAAATCAAATTGGGTGGCCTCCCAACAAGCGCTATCGTTTAATGCCCCTAGCAAGGCATGATGATTTCAATGATGCTCACATAAATGATAGAAATTGTAACATAAACAGAGTATCATGAAGAATATGACTAGCACATTTAAGTCTAACCCACTTCCTATGCATAGGGATTTTGTGAGCAAACAACTTATGCGAACAATAATCAACTAGCATAGGAAGGCAAAACAAGAATAACTTCAAAACTTTAAGCACATAGAGAGGAAACATGATATTATTGCAATTCCTACAAGCATATATTCCTCCCTCATAATAATTTTCAGTAGATTCATGAATGAATTCAACAATATAACTATCACATAAACCATTCTTTTCATGATCTACAAGCATAGAAATTTTATTACTCTCCACATAAGCAAAATTCTTCTCATTCGGAATAGTGGGAGTATCATAAGAAACTAGAATACCATAAATTGTTTCCATATTAAAAGAGTAATGTTCAGAAAAGGGATAATCATAATCATGACTAGTTTTATAAATATAATCATCATTACTTTTTATAGCATAAGTATCATCACAATAATCATCATAAGTAGCAACTTTGTTCTCATCATAATCAATTGAAACCTCTTCCAAGATAGTGGAATCATTACTAAATAAATTCATGACCTCTCCAAATCCACTTTCATAATTATCACAATAAGATTCAACATCCTCCAAAATAGTGGGATCATTACTTCCTAAAGTTTACACTCTTCCAAACCCACTTTCATCAATATAATCATCATAAGTAGGAGGCATGCTATCATCATAACAAATTTGTATATCAAAACTTGGGAGGCTAGAAATATCATGTTCATTAAACATAGCATCCCCAAGCTTGGGAAAAACATTAATTGCCGCAAATATATTCTCAAACATATCATTCTCATCAAACATAGCATCCCCAAGCTTGGGCCTTTTCATATCATAAGCATAATCACTCTCATCATTAATAGTATGGATAGCACCAATAATATAGCAATTATCATCATCACAATGAGTAATAGGGGCAACATCATTTGGGAGGGATACCTTTTCACCTTTACTTCCCCGTCTTTTCTTTTTCTTCTTCACATTATGTGTGGGTTCAATCCTCTTTTTGGAGCTCCTTATTGATGAGATTGGTTGAATAGAAGGCTCCTCCTCGTTACCTGATTCATCATAAGAAATAATAGGAGGATATTGGGAAGCCTATTCCCTTTCATTAGTATTCTCTTCATCCTCTATTTGTTTTCTTTTCTTTATGTAATTGGCAATATAAAGATTTTCAATGCAATTCACCGCACAATACATAAAAATTTCTTCCAGATCAATATCGAGGAATTTCTCAAGGTTATATTCTGGTATATGCTTAGTTATATGTTTCATTTCTTCGTAACCCAAAAGCAAACTAAGTTCATTATGATGTGCAAGGGAAATCAAATCATCACAATTTTTGGACACAATACGATCATGAAACAATTTGCATTGGAGATTTAAATGACCATGTTCATTGCAAAGTTCCGAATACCGTAGGAGTGCTTTGGGTGTTCCAAACGTCATAATGTAACTGGGTGACTATAAAGGTACGCTACAGGTATCTCTGAAAGTGTCTGTTGGGTTGGCACGAATCGAGACTGGGATTTGTCACTCTGTATGACGGAGACGTATCTCTGGGCCCACTCGGTAATGCATCATCATAATGAGCTCAATGTGACCAAGTGGTTGATCACAGGATCATGCATTACGGTACGAGTAAAGTGACTTGCCGAACCTGTAGGGTCTACACACTTAAGGTTCGGTGACGCTAGGGTTGTTGAGATATTAGGATACGGTAACCCAAAAGTTGTTCGGAGTCCCGGATGAGATCCCGGATGTCACGAGAAGTTCCGGAATGGTCCGGAGGTGAAGATTTATATATAGGAAGTCAAGTTTCGGCCATCGGGAAAGTTTTGGGGGTAATCAGTATTGTACCGGGACCACCGGAAGGGTCCCGGGGGTCCACCGGGTGGGGCCACCTATCCCAGAGGGCCCCATGGGCTGAAGTGGGAGGGGAACCTGCCCCTAGTGGGCTGGTGCGCCCCCCTTGGGCCTCCCCTGCGCCTAGGGTTGGAAACCCTAGGGGTGGGGGCGCCCCACTTGGCTTGGGGGGCAAGCCACCCCCTTGGCCGCCTCCCCCCTTGGAGATTGGATCTCCTAGGGCCGGAGCCCCCCCTAGGGACCCTATATATAGTGGGGGGAGGGAGGGCAGCCGCACCCTAGCCCCTGGCCTCTCCCTCTCCCTCCCGTGACACTCCTCCCTCTCCCTGAGCTTGGCGAAGCCCTGCCGAGATCACCGTTGCTTCCACCACCACGCGGTCGTGCTGCTGGATCTTCATCAACCTATCCTTCCCCCTTGCTGGATCAAGTTGGAGGAGACGTCTTCCCAACCGTACGTGTGTTGAACACAGAGGTGCTGTCCGTTCGACGCTAGGTCATCGGTGATTTGGATCACGACGAGTACGACTCCATCAACCCCGTTCTCTTGAACGCTTCCACGCGCGATCTACAAGGGTATGCAGATGCACTCCTCTCTCCGTCGTTGCTAGATGACTCCATAGATTGATCTTGGTGATGCGTAGAAAATTTTAAAATTCTGCTACGTTCCCCAATAGTTGGGCCTCCAAGTGCAGAGGTTTGTAGGACAGTAGCAAATTTCCCTCAAGTGGATAACCTAAGGTTTATCAATCCCTGGTAGGCGTAGGATGAAGATGGTCTCTCTCAAACAAACCTGCAACCAAATAACAAAGAGTATCTTGTGTCCCCAACACACCCAATACAATGGTAAATTGTATAGGTGCACTAGTTCGGCAAAGAGATGGTGATACAAGTGCAATATGGATGGTGGATAAAGGTTTTTGTAATTTGAAAATATAAAAACAGCAAGGTAGCAAGTGGTAAAAGTGAGCGTAAACGGTATTGCAATGCTAGGAAACAAGTCCTAGGGTTCATACTTTCACTAGTGCAAGTTCTCTCAACAATAATAACATAATTGGATCATATAACTATCCCTCAACATGCAACAAAAAGTCACTCCAAAGTCACTAATAGCGGAGAACCAATGAAGAGATTATGGTTGGGTACGAAACCACCTCAAATTTATTCTTTCTGATCGATATATTCAAGAGCCCGTAGTAAAATAACACGAAGCTATTCCATCCGTTCAATCTATCCTAGAGTTCGTACTAGAATAACAACTTAAGACACAAATCAACCAAAACCCTAATGTCACCTAGATACTCCAATGTCACCTCAAGTATCCGTGGGTATGATTATACGATATGCATCATACAATCTCAGATTCATCTATTCAACCAACACAAAGAACTTCAAAGAGTGCTCCAAAGTTTCTACTGGAGAGTTAAGACGAAAACGTGTGCCAACCCCTATGTATAAGTTCACGAGGTCAGGGAACTCGCAAGTTGATCACCAAAACATACATCAAGTGGATCACGTGAACATACATCAAGTGCATGCAAGACATACATCAAGTGTTCTCAAATCCTTAAAGACTCAATCCGATAAGATAACTTCAAAGGGAAAACTCAATCCATTACAAGAGAGTAGAGGGGGAGGAACATCATAAGATCCAAATATAATAGCAAAGCTCGCGATACATCAAGATCGTGCCGACTCAAGAACACGAGAGAGAGAGAGATCAAACACATAGCTACTGGTACATACCCTCAGCCCCGAGGGTGAACTACTCCCTCCTCATCATGGAGAGCGCCGGGATGATGAAGATGGCCACCGGTGAGGGATTCCCCCCTCCGGCAGGGTGCCAGAACGGGTCTAGATTGGTTTTAGGTGGCTACAAAGGCTTCTGGCGGCAGAACTCTCAATCTATTCTGCTCCCCGATGTTTTTAGGGTATATGGACATATGAGACGTCTCCAACGTACCTATAATTTTTAATTGCTCCATGCTATATTATCTACTGTTTTGGACCATATTGGGCTTTATTTTCCACTTTTATATTATTTTTGGGACTAACCTATTAACTGGAGGCCCAGCCCAGAATTGCTTTTTTTGCCTATTTCAATGTTTCGGAGAAATAGAATATCAAACGGAGTCCAAACGGAATGAAACCTTCGGAAACGTGATTTTCTCATCAGATAAGATCCAGGAGACTTGGACCCTCCATCAAGAAAGCCACGAGGCGGTCACGAGGGTGGAGGGCGCCCCCCCTAGGGTGTGCCACCTGCCTCGTGGGCCCCTCGAAGCTCCACCGACGTACTTCTTCCTCCTATATATACCTATGTACTCCCAAACAATCGGGGACGGAGCCAAAAACCTAATTCCACCGCCGCAACTTTCTGTATCCACGAGATCCCATCTTGGGGCCTGTTCCGAGCTCTGCCGGAGGGGGCATCAATCACGGAGGGCTTCTACATCATCATCCAAGCCCCTCCGATGAAGTGTGAGTAGTTTACTTTAGACCTTCGGGTCCATAGTTAGTAGCTAGATGGCTTCTTCTCTCTTTTTGGATCTCAATACAATGTTCTCCCCCTCTCTCATGGAGATCTATTCGATGTAATATTGTTTTTGCAGTGTTTTTGTTGAGACTGATGAATTGTGGGTTTATGATCAAGTCTATCTATGAATAATATTTGAATCTTCTCTGAATTATTTTATGTATGATTGGTTATCTTTGCAAGTCTCTTCGAATTATCAGTTCGGTTTGGCCTACTAGATTGGTTTTTCTTGCCATGGGAGAAGTGCTTAGCTTTGGGTTTGATCTTGCGGTGTCCTTTCCCAGTGACAGAAGGGGCAGCAAGGCACGTATTGTATTGTTGCCATCGAGGATAACAAGATGGGGTTTTTATCATATTGCATGAAATTATCCCTCTACATCATGTCATCTTGCTTAAGGCGTTACTCTCTTTTTAACTTAATACTCTAGATGCATGCTGGATAGCGGTCGATGAGTGGAGTAATAGTAGTAGATGCAGGCAGGAGTCAGTCTACTTGTCTCGGACGTGATGCCTATATACATGATCATACCTAGATATTCTCATAACTATGCTCAATTCTGTCAATTGCTCAATAGTAATTTGTTCACCCACCGTAGAATACTTATGCTCTTGAGAGAAGCCACTAGTGAAACCTATGGCCCCCGGGTCTCTTTCTCATCATATCAATCTCCATCACTTTATTATTGCTTTGCTTTTACTTTGCATCTCTATACCAAAAATACCAAAAATATTATTTATCATCTCTACCAAATCTCACTTTCGTAAGTGACCGTGAAGGGATTGACAACCCCTAAGCGTGTTGGTTGCGTTGAGCTATTGTTTTTGTGTAGGTACGAGGGAGTCGCGCGTAGCCTCCTACTGGATTGATACCTTGGTTCTCAAAAACTGAGGGAAATACTTACGCTACTTTGCTGCATCATCCTCTCCTCTTCGGGGAAATCCAACGTAGTGCTCAAGAGGTAGCAAGAAGAATTTCTGGTGCCGTTGCCGGGGAGTCTACGCAAAAGTCAACATACCAAGTACCCATCACAATCCCTATCTCCCGCATTACATTATTTGTCATTTGCCTCTCGTTTTCCTCTCCCTCACTACACCCTTGCCGTTTTATTCGCCCTCTCTTTCTATCCTCCCTCTCTTTCTATTTGCCTCTTTTTGCCCGTTTCTTGTTTGCTCGTATGGTTAGAATAGTTGTTTATTTATTAATAAACAGAGAACCTAAGATCTATGGATCCTCATCCGCTTGCTAATCTTTTTAAGAGATCCAATTATAATGAACCAATTGCTAGTGAGTTTTGTGCACTAGATTATCTTTACGAAGTTTTGCTTGAAATTCGTGAATCTGAAAATTGTGATAAAGTACCTTATGGAGTGATTCCCGATGGATCTTTGAATAAAAAGCATGATTGCAATGATGATAGTATAAATTCTATTGATATAAATTGTGCTAATAATATGAAAAACCCTAAGCTTGGGGATGCTAGTTTTGCTATATCCTCTACTTGTTGCAATGATCATGATTGGGGTGATTCTTCTTATAATATTGAAAATTTATTTAAGCCCCATGATGAATATGAGATTGATAATAGTGTTTGCAATATTATTGAAAGTGGGTTTGGAAGAGTGTCAACTTTAGATCCCACATATTTGGAGAATGTTCAATCTTATGAAATTTTTGATAAAAGTGGGTCTGGAAAGATCATGACTTTAGTTAATGTTAATCCCACTATTTTGGAAGCGTGTCAACTTTGCATGCATGTGGATCGTGTTGAAAATATTTTATGTGATAGCTATTTTGTTGAATTTGCTTATGATCCTACATATAATTATTACGAGAGAGGAAAATATGGTGGTAGAAATTTTCATGTTACTAAATTACCTCTTGTTATGTTGAGATTGTCATTGTTTCTTTCCACTTCCTCGCATATGCTAGTTTTTGCTTGCCTTGATAATTTTTTGCCTATAATATGCCTATGCATAAGAAGTATGTTATACTTAGATGTGTTTGTCACGTGTTTTATGATGCTCTCTTTGTGCTTCAATTCTTGTCTTTCATATGAGCATCATTGAAATATTATGCCTAGCTATAAGGCTTTAAAGAAAAGCGCTTGTTGGGAGTCAACCCAATATTTATCCTTGCTGTTATTCAATAAATAAATTATTTAGCCTCTGTTTTGGTTGTGTTTTCTGTGTTTAATTAGTGTTTGTGCCAAGTAGAACCGTTGGGAAGACTTGGGGAAAGTCTTGTTGAACTTGCTGTAAAAACAGAAACTTTAGCGCTCACGAGAACTGCTGTAATTTTTATTTGGAAAGTGCTATTTAGATTATTTTTGCAGATGATTAATAGATAAATTCCTCACGTCCAGAAGTTTATTTTAGAATTTTTGGGGTTCCAGATCTTGCGCTAGCTACAGACTGTTCTGTTTTTGACAGATTCTGTTTTTCGTGTGTTGTTTGCTTATTTTGATGAATCTATGGCTAGTAAAATAGTTTATAATCCATTGAGAAGTTGGAATATAGTAGGTTTAACACAAATATAAATAAATAATGATTTCATTACAGTACCTTGAAGTGGTATTTTGTTTTCTTTCGCTAACGGAGCTCACGAGATTTTCTACTTTAAGTTTTGTGTTGTGAAGTTTTCAAGTTTTGGGTAAAGATTTGATGGATTATGGAACAAGGAGTGGAAAGAACCTAAGCTTGGGGATGCCCATGGCACCCCCAAGATAATCTAAGGACACCTAAAAGTCAAACTTGGGGATGCCCCGGAAGGCATCCCCTCTTTCGTCTACTTCTATCGGTAACTTTACTTGGAGCTATATTTTTATTCACCACATGATATGTGTTTTGCTTGGAGCGTCTTTTATGATTTGAGTCTTTGCTTGTTAGTATACCACAATCATCCTTGCTATACACACCTTTTGAGAGAGCCATACATGATTTGGAATTTGATAAAATACTCTATGTGCTTCAGTTATATCTTTTGAGCTTTATAGTTTTGCTCTAGTGCTTCACTTATATCTTTTAGAGCACGGTGGTGGATTTGTTTTATAGAAACTATTGATCTCTCATGCTTTACTTAGATTATTTTGAGAGTCCTAATAGCATGGTAATTATCTTAAAATCCTAATATGCTTGGTATGCAAGGTTAATAATAAAACTTTCTTATGAGTGTGTTGAATACTAAGAAAAGTTTGATGCTTGATGATTGTTTTGAGATATGGAGGTAATAATATCAAAGTCATGCTAGTTGAGTAGTTGTGAAATTGAGAAATACTTGTGTTGAAGTTTGCAAGTCTCGTAGCATGCACGTATGGTAAATGTTATGCAACAAATTTGAAACATGAGGTGTTATTTGATTGTCTTCCTTATGAGTGGCGGTCGGGGACGAGCGATGGTCTTTTCCTACCAATCTATCCCCCTAGGAGCATGCGCATAGTGCCGAGGTTTTTGATGACTTGTAGATTTTTGCAATAACTATGTGAGTTCTTTATGACTAATGTTGAGTCCATGGATTATACGCACTCTCACCCTTCCATCCTTGCTAGCCTCTTCGGTACCATCCATTGCCCTTTCTCACATTGAGAGTTGGCGCAAACTTCGCCGGTGCATCCAAACCCCGTGATATGGTACGCTCTTTCACACATAAACCTCCTTATATCTTCCTCAAAACAGCCACCATACCTACCTATTATGGCATTTCCATAGCCATTCTGAGATATATTGCCATGCAACTTTCCATCATTCCGTTCATCTTGACACATTCATCATTGCCATATTGCTTAGCATGATCATGTAGTTGACATAGTATTTGTGGCAAAGCCACCATTCATAATTCTTTCATACATGTCACTCTTGGTTCATGGCATATCCCGGTACACCGCCGGAGGCATTCATATAGAGTCATCTTTGTTCTAGTATCGAGTTGTAATCATTGAGTTGTAAATAAATAGAAGTGTGATGATCATCATTATTAGAGCATTGTCCCAAGTGAGGAAAAAAGAAAGGCCATAAAAAAGAGAAGGCCCAAAAAATAGAAAGGCCATAAAAAAGGCCCAAAAAATGAGAGAAAAAGAGAGAAGGGACAATGTTACTCTCCTTTTACCACACTCGTGCTTCAAACTAGCACCATGATATTCATAGTAGAGAGTCTCTCATGTTATCACTTTCATATACTAGTGGGAATTTTTTATTATAGAACTTGGCTTGTATATTCCAACAATGGGCCTCCTCAAGTGCCCTAGGTCTTCGTGAGCAAGCAAGTTGGATACACACCCACTAGTTTCTTTTGTTGAGCTTTCATACATTTATAGCTCTAGTGCATCTGTTGCATGGAAATCCCTACTCCTTGCATTAACATCAATCGGTGGGCATATCCATAGCCCATTGATTAGCCTCGTTGATGTGAGAATTTCTCTCTTTTTTGTCTTCTCCACATAACCCCCCCTCATTATATTCTATTCCACCTAAGGATGGCAATTTTATCCATGGACATGGATACCCATGGATATCCAACCCGAATGGATAGGGTTTGGATATGCTTTTGCGCCCATGGGTAGCGTCCAAAACCGATCCGATTACTCGTGGATAGGGCATGGACATAATCTTGTACCCATGGATATATCCAAACCCGACCCGATCGTCTGACTTAACGAGCAATATTCTGCTACCCTATCCCATAGTCACATGTTCCACTATAATTTTATCCTTTATCTAAAACATACAAAAGAAATTACACAATCCCCACCGTAACATACTCCAACGCACCTTCTCATCCTATTATCTACACTAATTAAATGACTTGTCGTTGAGAATCGGTGCCATCTCCTTGAGTTACTCCTCTCATAGCCCTAGAGGAGGCCACCGCTGCCAGGCGCTACCCCCACGTAAGGTGGATCGCTGCAGCAGCCACTACTGGCCTGCGACAACCCAACTCCATCTTCGCTTTTCCACACATGCATTGATGCATGGCCGCAGCAGTGGGACAATGCAAGGGCTATGACTGCACGGCAGGGAGTGAGCACGCCAATGCAGAGTGCACATTGTGCAATGAGTTATGTCTTATGTATAGGTCTTGAGAGGACCTGATGGATATCCAATGGGTATGGATATCCATCGGATTTGGACATGGTCACAATTTTTCGCCCATAGATTTTTTCATGGATGGGCTGGGACTGCCTTCATGGATATGGATATGGATTTGGTATTGTTCAACCCGATCCAAAACCGACCCATTGCCATCCTTAATTCCACCCATAGTGCTATGTCCATGGCTCGCGCTCATATATTGCGTGAAAGTTTATAGGTTTGAGATTACTAAAGTATGAAACAATTGCGTGGCTTGTCATCGGGGTTGTGCATGATGAGAGCATTCTTGTGTGACGAAAATGAAACATGACTAAACTATATGATTTTGTAGGGATGAACTTTCTTTGGCCATGTTATTTTGAGAAGACATAATTGCTTAGTTAGTATGCTTGAAGTATTATCATATTTATGTCAATATGAACTTTTGTCTTGAATCTTTCGGATCTGAATATTCATACCACAATTAAGAAGAATTACATTAAAATTATGCCAAGTAGCACTCCGCATCAAAAATTCTGTTTTTATCATTTACCTACTCGAGGACGAGCAGGAATTAAGCTTGGGGATGCTTGATACATCTCCAACGTATCTATAATTTTTGATTGGTCCATGCTATATTATCTACTGTTTTGGACCATATTGGGCTTTATTTTCCACTTTTATATTATTTTTGGGACTAACCTATTAACCGGAGGCCCAGCCCAGAATTGCTTTTTTGCCTATTTCAGTATTTCGGAGAAATAGAATATCAAACAGAGTTCAAACGGAATGAAACCTTCAGAAACATGATTTTCTCATCAGATAAGATCCAGGAGACTTGGACTCTCCGTCAAGAAAGCCACGAGGCGGTCACGAGGGTGGAGGGCGCCCCCCTAGGGCGCGCCCCCCTGCCTCGTGGGCCCCTTGAAGCTCCACCAACGTACTTCTTCCTCCTATATATACCTACGTACCCCCAAACGATCGGGGACAGAGCCAAAAACCTAATTCCACTGCCGCAACTTTCTGTATCCATGAGATCCCATCTTGGGGCCTGTTCCGGAGCTCCGCCGGAGGGGGCATCGATCACGGAGGACTTCTACATCATCACCCAAGCCCATCCGATGAAGTGTGAGTAGTTTACTTCAGACCTTCGGGTCCATAGTTAGTATCTAGATGGCTTCTTCTCTCTTTTTGGGTCTCAATACAATGTTCACCCCCTCTCTTGTGGAGATCTATTCGATGTAATCTTCTTTTTGCGGTGTGTTTGTTGAGACCGATGAATTGTGGGTTTATGATCAAGTCTATCTATGAATAATATTTGAATCTTCTCTGAATTCTTTTATGTATGATTGGTTATCTTTGCAAGTCTCTTCGAATTATCAGTTTGGTTTGGCCTACTAGATTGGTTTTTCTTCCCATGCGAGAAGTGCTTAGCTTTGGGTTCGATCTTGCGGTGTCCTTTCCCAGTGACAGAAGGGGCAGCAAGGCACGTATTGTATTGTTGCCATCGAGGATAACAAGATGGGTTTTTTTATCATATTGCATGAAACTATCCCTCTACATCATGTCATCTTGCTTAAGGCGTTACTCTGTTTTTAACTTAATACTCTAGATGCATGTTGGATAGCGGTCGATGAGTGGAGTACTAGTAGTAGATGTAGGCAGGAGTCGGTCTACTTATCTCGGACGTGATGCCTATATACATGATCATACCTAGATATTCTCATAACTATGCTCAATTCTGTCAATTGCTCAACAGTAATTTGTTCACCCACCGTAGAATACTTATGCTCTTGAGAGAAGCCACTAGTGAAACCTATGGCCCCCGGGTCTCTTTCTCATCATATCAATCTCCATCACTTTTATTATTGCTTTGCTTTTACTTTTTACTTTGCATCTCTATACCAAAAATACCAAAAATATTATTTATCATCTCTATCAGATCTCACTTTCGTAAGTGACCATGAAGGGATTGACAACCCCTAAGCGCGTTGGTTGCGTTGAGCTATTGTTTTTGTGTAGGTACTTGGGACTCGCGCGTAGCCTCCTACTGGATTGATACCTTGGTTCTCAAAAACCGAGGGAAATACTTATGCTACTTTGCTGCATCATCCTCTCCTCTTCGGGGAAATCCAACGAAGTGCTCAGGAGGTAGCAACATATATAGGCGAAAGAAGTCGGTTAGGGGAGCCATGAGGGTGGGGACGCGCCCAGGGGGTAGGGCGCGCCTCCCTGCCTCGTGGCTTCCTCGAAGCTTCCCTGGCGTCTACTCTAAGTCTCCTGGATTGCTTCCATTCCAAAAATAACTCTCCCAAAGGTTTCATTCCGTTTGGACTCCGTTTGATATTCCTTTTCTTCGAAACACTGAAATAGGCAATAAAACAACATTTTGGGCTAGGCCTCGGGTTAATAGGTTAGTCCCAAAAATAATATAAAAGTGTTTAGTAAAGCCCATAAACATCCAAAACAGATAATATAATAGCATGGAACATTCAAAAATTATAGATACGTTGGAGACGTATCATCCTGCTGCAGAATGGTCCGGACTCTCTTGACGGTGTCCGGGGGATCGGCCGCCGAATTAAGGTTCTGCTTGAAAAGGCCGCTTTGTACTTCTGCCGCTAAGGCAGCGGTGTGCTCCTCGGTGTGGAGGGAGCGTTCCGTGTTTCCATTAATTGTTATGATGCCTCGTGGTCCGGGCATCTTGAGCTAAAGATAAGCGTAGTGTGGCACCGCATTGAATCGAGCAAATGCGGTTCGTCTGAGCAGTGCATGGAGGCCACTGTGAAAGGGGACGATATCGAAGATTAACACCTCGCTTCGGAAGTTGTCCGGAGATCCGAAGACAACCTCTAGTGTGATTGAGCCCGTATAGCGGGCCTCTACCCCTGGTATGACTCCTTTAAAGATAGTCTTTGTGGGCTTGATCTGTGATGGGTTGATGCCCATTTTGCGCACTATATCCTGATAGAGCAAATTGAGGCTACTGCCACCGTCCATCAGGACTCGCATCAGGTGGAACCCATCACTTATTCGGTCCAAGACCAGTGCGGCTGAACCGCCATGACGGATACTGGTCGGATGATCCTGGCGATCGAAAGTGATTGTGCATGACGACCATGGATTAAATTTTGGGGCGACTGGCTCTATCGCGTAGACGTCCCTGAGTGCGCGCTTGCGCTACCTCTTGGGGATGTGGGTAGCATATACCATGTTCACCGTTTTGACCTGAGGGGGAAACTTCTTCTGTCCCCCTGTGTTCGATGGCCGGGACTCCTCGTCATCGTCTTCGCTTTGCGATCCCTTCTCCTTGCTTTCGGCATTTAACTTGCCGGCATGTTTAAAAACCCAACAATCTCTTTTGGTATGATTGGGTGGTTTGTCTGGGGTGTTGTGAATCTGTCACGGACGATCAAGTATGCGGTCCAAGCTAGATAAGCCCGAATTGTTCTTTTTGAACGGCTTCTTTCGCTGACCGGACTTAGAGCCACTGAATCCGGTATTGACCGTCGTATCATCAGTGTTGTCATTGTTGTTTGACGCTTGTATTTGTTGCGTCGGGACTTGTTGTTGCTATTTTTGGCTTCCGGGGTGCCGGCATCGCTTGCATTGTTTTTGCTACGGGCCAGCCAACTATCATCGCCCGCACAATAGCGGGTTATGAGTGTCGTGAGGGCCTGCTATGGACTTTGGCTTCTCTTGGCCGAGGTGGCGGGCGAGCCATTCGTCGCGGATGATGTGTTTAAAGGCCGCTAGGGCTTCGGCGTCCGGACAGTCGATGATCTGGTTCTTTTTAGTTAAGAACCTAGTGCAGAATTTCCTGGCAGACTCTCCGGGCTGTTGAACTATATGGCTTAAGTCATCAGCATCCGGAGGTCGAATATATGTACCTTGGAAGTTGTCAGGGAAGGCTTCTTTCAAGTCCTCCCAGCTGCCAATGGAATTTTCGGGAAGGCTGTTCAGCCAGTGCGGGCTGGCCCTTTGAGTTTTAGGGGGGGTATTTAATGGCGTGAAGGTCATCGCCGCGGGCCATATGAATATGGAGAATGCATTCTTCGATCCATACCGCAGGGTCTGTGGTTCCATCGTATGATTCTATATTTACGGGTTTGAACCCTTCTGGGAATTCATGTTCCATGACTTCGTCAGTGAAGCAAGGAGGGTGTGCGGCGCCTTGATACGTCTCCAACGTAATCTATAATTTTTGATTATTCCATGCTATTATATTATTTGTTTTGGATGATAACGGGCTTTATTTTACACTTTTATATTATTTTTGGGACTAACCTATTAACCGGAGGCCCAACCCAAATTGTTGTTTTTTGCCCATTTTAGAGTTTTGAAGAAAAGGAATATCAAACGGAGTCCAAACGGAATGAAACCTTCGGGAAAGTCATTTTTGGAACAAACATGATCTACAGGACTTGGAGTGGACGTCAAGCAATCAACGAGGAGGCCACGAGGCAGGGGGCGCCTACCCCCTAGACGCGCCCTCCACCCTCATGGGCCCCTCATTGCTCCACCGACCTACTTCTTCCTCCTATATATATCCACGTACCCCGCAAACATCCAGGAGCACCACGAAACCCTATTTTCACCGCCGCAACCTTCTGTACCCAAGAGATCCCATCTTGGGGCCTTTTTCGGAGCTCCGCCGGAGGGGGAATTGATCACGGAGGGCCTCTACATCAACTCCATGGCCCCTCCGATGATGTGTGAGTAGTTTACTTCAGACCTTCGGGTCCATAGCTAGTAGCTAGATGGCTTCTTCTCTCTCTTTGGATCTCAATACAAAGTTCTCCTCGATTGTCTTGGAGATCTATTCGATGTAACTCTTCTTTTTGCGGTGTGTTTGTCGAGATCCGATGAATTGTGGGTTTATGATCAAGTTTATCTATGAACAATATTTGAATCTTCTCTGAATTTTTTTATGTATGATTGGTTTACCTTTGCAAGTCTCTTCGAATTATCAGTTTGGTTTGGCCTACTAGATGGATCTTTCTTGCAATGGGAGAAGTGCTTAGCTTTGGGTTCAATCTTGCGGTGCTCGATCCCAATGACAGAAAGGGAAACGACACTTACTGTATTGTTGCCATCGAGGATAAAAAGATGGGGTTTATATCATATTGCATGAGTTCATCCCTCTACATCATGTTATCTTGCTTAGGGCGTTACTCTGTTCTTATGAACTTAATACTCTAGGTGCATGATGGATAGAGGTCGATGTGTGGAGTAATAGTAGTAGATGCAGGCAGGAGTCGGTCTACTTGTCTCGGACGTGATGCCTATATACATGATCATGCCTAGATATTCTCATAATTATTCGCTTTTCTATCAATTGCTAGACAGTAATTTGTTCACCCAGCGTAATACTTATGCTATCTTGAGAGAAGCCACTAGTGAAACCTATGGCCCCCGGGTCTATTTTCCATCATACAAGTTTCCAATCTATTTTATTTTGCAATCTTTACTTTCAATCTATATCATAAAGATACCAAAAATATTTATCTTATTATTATCATCTCTATCAAATCTCACTCTTGCAAGTGGCCGTGAAGGGATTGACAACCCCTTTATCGCGTTGGTTGCGAGGTTCTTATTTGTGTGTGTAGGTACGAGGTGACTCGCGCGTCGTCTCCTACTGGATTGATACCTTTTTCTCAAAAACCGAGGGAAATACTTACGCTGCTTTACTGCACCAGCCTTTCCTCTTCAAGGGAAAATCAACGCAGTGCTCAAGAGGTAGCACGAAGGATTTCTGGCGCCGTTGCCGGGGAGATCTACGCCAAGTCAAGTCATACCAAGTACCCATCACAACTCTTATCCTTCGCATTACATTATTTGCCATTTGCCTCTCATTTTCCTCTCCCCCACTTCACCCTTGCCGTTTTATTCGCCCTCTTTTCCATTCACCCTCTCTTTCCGTTCGCCTCTTTTTCGCTTGCTTCTTGCTTGCTTGTGTGTTGGATTGCTTGCTTGTCACAATGGCCCAAGATAATACTAAATTGTGTGACTTTTCCAATACCAATAATAATGATTTTATTAGCACTCCGATTGCTCCTCTTACCGATGCTGAATCTTGTGAAATTAATACTGCTTTGCTGAATCTTGTCATGAAAGATCCATTTTTTGGCCTTCCTAGTAAAGATGCCGCTACCCATCTAAAAAACTTTGTTGATTTGTGTGATATGCAAAAGAATAAAGCTGTGGATAATGATATTGTTAAACTTAAGCTATTTCCGTTTTCGCTTAGGAATCGTGCTAAATTCTCCTCATGCTTATAGTCAAAATAAAGCTTTTACTAAACATGTCGTTGATGCTTTGATGCAATCTTATGAAGAAAAACTTGAGTTGGAAGTTTCTATCCCTAGAAAACTTTATGATGAGTGGGAACCTACTATTAAAATAAAAATTAAAGATCATGAGTGTTATGCTTTGTGTGATTTGGGTGCTAGTGTTTCCACGATTCAAAAACTTTGTGTGATTTGCTAGGTTTCCGTGAATTTGATGATTGTTCTCTAAACTTGCACCTTGCGGATTCCACCATTAAGAAACCTATGGGAAAGATTAATGATGTTATTATTATTGCAAATAGGAATTATGTGCCCGTATATTTCATTGTTCTTGATATAGATTGCAATCCTTCATGTCCTATTATTCTTGGTAGACCTTTCCTTAGAACGATTGGTGCAATTATTGATATGAAGGAAGGGAATATTAGATTCCAATTTCCGTTAAGGAAAGGGATGGAACACTTACCTAGAAAGAAAGTTAAATTACCTTTTGAATCTATTATGAGAGCCACTTATGGATGGCCTACCAAAGATGGCAATACCTAGATTTATCCTCGCTTTTATGCCTAGCTAGGGGCGTTAAACGATAGCGCTTGTTGGGAGGCAACGCAATTTTATTTTATTTTCCTTAATTTTTTTCCTGTTTAGTAATAAATAATTTATCTAGCCTCCGTTTTGGTTGTGTTTTTTGTGTTTAATTAGTGTTTATGCCAAGTAGAACCGTTGGAAAGACTTGGGGAAAGTCTTTTTGATCTTGCTATAAAAAAAGAAACTTTAGTGCTCACGAGAATTGCTGCCATTTTTTACTGGGGAGTGATATTTAGTTAATTCTTTTAGCAGATGATTAATAGATAAATTCCTCACGTCCAGCAATTTATTTGAGAATTTTTGGGGTTCCGGAAGTATTCGAAACCTACATATTACTACAGACTGTTCTGTTTTTGACAGATTCTGTTTTTCATGTGTTGTTTGCTTGTTTTGATGAATCTATGGCTAGTAAAAGAGTTTATAAACCATATAGAAGTTGGAATACAGTATGTTTAACACCAATATAAATAAAGAATTAGTTCTTTACAGTACCTTGAGGTGGTGGTTTGTTTTCTTTTACTAACGGAGCTCACGAAGATTTTCTTTTAAGTTTTGTGTTGTGAAGTTTTCAAGTTTTGGGTAAGGATTTGATGGATTATGGAACAAGGAGTGGAAAGAGCCTAAGCTTGGGGACGCCCATGGAACCCCAAGGTAAAATACAAGGACACCAAAAATCCTAAGCTTGGGGATGCCCCGGAAGGCATCCCCTCTTTCGTCTTCGTTCATCGGTAACTTTACTTGGAGCTATATTTTTATTCACCACATGATATGTGTTTTGCTTGGAGCGTCTTGTATGATTTGAGTCTTTGTTTTTTAGTTTACCACAATCATCCTTTCTGCACACACCTTTTGATAGAGACACACATGAATTGGAATTTATTAGAATACTCTAAGTGCTTCACTTATATCTTTTGAGCTATATAGTTTTTGCTCTAGTACTTCACTTATATCTTTTAGAGCACGGTGGTGGTTTATTTTATAGAAATAATTGATATCTCATGATTCACTTATATTATTTTGAGAGTCCTTTAGAACAACATGGCAATTTGCTTTTAGGCATAATAAAAACTATCATATAAGTGCATTGAATACTAAGAGAAGTTTGATACTTGATGATTGTTTTGAGATATGGAGATAGTGATATCAAAGTTGTGCTAGTTGAGTAGTTGTGAATTTGAGGAATACTTGTGTTGAATTTTGCAAGTCCCGTAACATGCACGTATGGTAAACTTTGTGTGACAAATTTGAAACATGAGCTGTTATTTGATTGTCTTCCTTATGAGTGGCGGTCAGGGATGAGCGATGCTCTTTTCCTACCAATCTATCCCCCTAGGAGCATGCATGTAATACTTGGTTTTCGATGACTTGTAGATTTTTGCAATAAGTATGTGAGTTCTTTATGACTAATGTTGAGTCCATGGATTATACGCACTCTCACCCTTCCATCATTTCTATCCTCTTCGGTACCGTGCATTGCCCTTTCTCACCTTGAGAGTTGGTGCAAACTTCGCCGGTGCATCCAAACCCCGTGATATGATACGCTCTATCACACATAAACCTCCTTATATCTTCCGCAAAACAGCCACCATACCTACCTATTATGGCATTTCCATAACCATTACCAGATATATTGCCATGCAACTTTCCATCGTTCCGTTTATTATGACACGCATAATCATTGTCATATTGCTTTGCATGATCATGTAGTTGACATTGTATTTGTGGCAAAGCCATGTTCATAATTCTTTCATACATGTCACTCTTGATTCATCGCAATCCTGGTACACCACCAAAGGCATTCATATAGAGTCATATCTTGTTATAGTATTGAGTTGTAATCATTGAGTTGTAAATAAATAGAAGTGTGATGATCATCAATAATAGAGCATTGTCCCATCAAAAAAAGAGAAAAAAAGAGAAAGGCCAAAAAAAGGCCCAAAAAAGAAAATAAAAGGGGCAATGCTACTATCCTTTTTCCATACTTGTGCTTCAAAGTAGCACCATGATCTTTATGATAGAGAGTCTCGTGTTTTGTCATTTTCATATACAAGTGGGAATTTTTCATTATAGAACCTGGCTTGTATATTCCAACAATGGGCCTCCTCAAGTGCCCTAGGTCTTCGTGAGCAAGCAAATTGGATGCACACCCACTTAGTTTCTTTTGTTGAGCTTTCATACATTTATAGCTCTAGTGCCTCCGTTGCATGGCAATCGCTACTCCTTGCATTGACATCAATTGATGGGAATCTCCCTAGCCCATCGATTAGCTGCATCGATGTGAGACTTTCTCCTTTTTTGTCTTCTCCATATAACCCCCTTCATTATATTCTATTCCACCCATAGTGCTATATCCATGGCTCACGCTCATGTATTGCGTGAAAGTTAAATTTTTTTGAGATTACTAAAGTATGAAACAATTCCTTGGGTTGTCATCGGGGTTGTGCATGATGAGAGCATTCTTGTGTGAAGAAAATGGAGCAAGACTAAACTATATGATTTTGTAGGGATAAACTTTCTTTGGCCATGTTATTTTGAGAAGACATGATTGCTTAGTTAGTATGCTTGAAGTATTATTATTTTTATGTCAATATTAAACTTTTATCTTGAATCTTTCAGATCTGAACATTCATGCCACAATAAAGAAAATTACATTGAGAAATATGTTAGGAAGCATTCCACATCAAAAATTCTGTTTTTATCATTTACCTACTCGAGGACGAGCAGGAATTAAGCTTGGGGATGCTTGATACGTCTCCAATGTATCTATAATTTTTTATTGTTCCATGCTATTATATTATCTGTTTTGGATGATAAAGGGCTTTATTTTACACTTTTATATTATTTTTGGGACTAACCTATTAACCGGAGGCCCAGCCCAAATTGCTGTTTTTTTTTGCCTATTTCAGTGTTTCGAAGAAAAGGAATATCAAACGGAGTCCAGACGGAATGAAACCTTCGGGAATGTTATTTTTAGAACAAACGTGATCCACAGGACTTGGAGTGGACGTCAAGCAATCAACGAGGAGGCCATAAGGCAGGGGCACGCCAACCCCCTAGGCGCGCCCTCCACCCTCGTGGGCCCCTCGTTGCTCCACCGACCTACTTCTTCCTCCTATATATATCCATGTACCCCGCAAACATACAGGAGCACCACGAAACCCTATTTCCACCGCCGCAACCTTCTGTACCCAAGAGATCCCATCTTGGGGCCTTTTTCGGAGCTCCGCCGGAGGGGGCATTGATCACGGAGGGCCTCTACATCAACTCCATGGCCCCTCCGATGATGTGTGAGTAGTTTACTTCAGACCTTCGGGTCCATAGCTAGTAGCTAGATGGCTTCTTCTCTCTCTCTCTTTGGATCTCAATACAAAGTTCTCCTCGAATCTCTTGGAGATCTATTCGATGTAACTCTTCTTTTTGCGGTGTGTTTGTCAAGATCCGATGAATTGTGGGTTTATGATCAAGTTTATCTATGAACAATATTTGAATCTTCTTTGAATTCTTTTATGTATGATTGGTTTATCTTTGCAAGTCTCTTCGAATTATCAGTTTGGTTTGGCCTACTAGATTGATCTTTCTTGCAATGGGAGAAGTGCTTAGCTTTGGGTTCAATCTTGTGGTGCTCGATCCCAGTGACAGAAAGGGAAACGACACGTATTGTATTGTTGCCATCGAGGATAAAAAGATGGGGTTTATATCATATTGCATGAGTTTATCCCTCTACATCATGTCATCTTGCTTAAGGCGTTACTCTGTTCTTATGAACTTAAAACTCTAAATGCATGCTGGATAGTGGTCGATGTGTGGAGTAATAGTAGTAGATGCAGGCAGGAGTCGGTCTACTTGTCTCGGACGTGATGCCTATATACATGATCATGCCTAGATATTCTCATAATTATTCGCTTTTCTATCAATTGGTCGACAGTAATTTGTTCACCCATCGTAATACTTATGCTATCTTGAGAGAAGCCGCTAGTGAAACCTATGGCCCCGGGGTCTATTTTCCATCATACAAGTTTCCAATCTATTTTATTTTGCAATCTTTACTTTCAATCTATATCACAAAAATACCAAAAATATTTATCTTATTATTATCATCTCTATCAGATATCTCTCTTGCAAGTGGCCGTGAAGGGATTGACAACCCCTTTATCGCGTTGGTTGCGAGGTTCTTATTTGTGTGTGTAGGTACAAGGTGACTCGCGTCTGGTCTCCTACTGGATTGATACCTTGGTTCTCAAAAACTGTGGGAAATACTTACGCTGCTTTACTGCACCACCCTCTCCTCTTCAAGGGAAAACCAACACAGTGCTCAAGAGGTAGCACGCCTCTATATCGGGCCGCATCACGACATAGCTCTGATGAAGTCTGTCTGCGGCTTTCGGCCCACGCATGACTAGGTTTGTCACGTCCGAATAGATGGCCGTCGTCACGAGTCGAGGCATGTCCTCGCGATCCGTAGATCGATCTAGTATGTCCTGCTCTATTATTCAGGTCCTGCCGAAGGTCATATGTATGACCGCGAGCTGTTGTACCTCTGCCTTTGCGATAAGGCGGGGTGGGCTGGTGTTTGGCTTGAGTTGCCATTTTGTCCCGACCACGTGGTGGTCGGTCAGCCACATTGCGCGATGGGGGTATGTGCTCCAGCGCCTCGTCGTCGAACTGAGGTAGCAATTTGCGCTTCGGATAGCTTTTGGCTGGGCGCTTAAGCCATATTCTTCGGCTGCTAGGACATCAATCCATTTATCGTTGAGCAGATCTTGATCAGCTTGAAGCTGCTGCTGCTTCTTTTTCAGGCTCCTTGCAGTGGCTATTAGCTGGCGCTTGAAGCGCTCCTTCTCAAGAGGTTCCTCAGGCACAATAAAATCCTCAGTGTCGAGGCTCGCCTCATCCTCGGAGAGCGGAAGATAATTACTGTCCTCGGAGTCTTCGTGCGTGGCCTGTTTACCAGGGCTAACTTGCCCATCTTCTCATTCATCCTGTTCGGCAGTTGCATCAACGGGGTCTTCGTTGTCTTCGACGCCTTCCGGAGTGTTATCTTCTCTTGTGCCAGTGTTGCTGTCTTTGCTGCGGGGTGACTTGGAGCGGCGCCGCTGACACCGGCGCTTTGATTGTATCTCGGGAGGTTTATCCTCAACTGGATCTTCTTTGTCATCGTCGCTACTCTCTTTTGGTGCATCCACCATGTATACATCATACGAGGAAGTGGCCGTCTAGTGATACGTATCCAACGTATCTATAATTTTTGATTGCTCCATGCTATATTATCTACTGTTTTGGACTATATTGGGCTTTATTTTCCACTTTTATATTATTTTTGGGACTAACCTATTAACCGGAGGCCCAGCCCACAATTGCTGTTTTTTTTGCCTATTTCAGTGTTTCGGATAAACAGAATATCAAACGGAATAAAATCTTCGGAAATGCGATTTTGTCACCGAACGTGATCTAGGAGACTTGGACCCTACTGCAAGGGATGAAAGAGGTGGTCACGAGGGTGGGGGCACCCCCACCCCCCTAGGGCGCGCCCCCCTGCCTCATGGGCCCCTCGGTGCTCCACCGACGTACTCCTTCCTCCTATATATACACATGTACCCCCAAACGATCAGAACAGGAGCCCAAAACCTAATTCCACCGCCGCAACTTTCTGTATCCACGAGATCCCATCTTGGGGCCTGTTCCGAAGCTCCGCCGGAAGAGGGCCGTCATCACGGAGGGCTTCTACATCATCCTAGCCCCTCCGATGAAGTGTGCGTAGTTTACCTCAGACCTTCGGGTCCATAGTTAGTAGCTAGATGGCTTCTTCTCTCTCTTTAAATCTCAATACAAAGTTCTCCCCCTCTCTTGTGGAGATCTATCCGATGTAATCTTCTTTTTGCGGTGTGTTTGTTGAGACCGATGAATTGTGGGTTTATGATTAAGTCTATCTATGAATAATATTTGAATCTTCTCTGAATTCTTTTATGCATGATTGGTTATATTTGCAAGTCTCTTCGAATTATTCGTTTGGTTTGGCCAACTAGATTGGTAGTTCCTGCCATGGGAGAAGTGCTTAGCTTTGGGTTCGATCTTGCGGTGTCCTTACCCAGTGGCAGAAGGGGCAGCACGACACGTATTGTATCATTGCCATCGAGGATAACAAGATGGGGTTTATTTCATATTGCATGAATTTATCTCTCTACATCATGTCATCTTGCTTAAGGCGTTACTCTATTTTTAACTTAATACTCTAGATGCATGCTGGATAGCGGTCGATGAGTGGAGTAATAGTAGTAGATGCAGAATCATTTCGATCTACTTGTCACGGACGTGATGCCTATATACATGATCATGCCTAGATATTCTCATAATTATGCTCAATTCTATCAATTGCTCAACAGTAATTTGTTCACCCACCGTAGAATGCTTATGCTCTTGAGAGAAGCCACTAGTGAAACCTATGGCCCTCGGGTCTATTCTCATCATATCAATCTCCATAACTTTTATATTGTTTTGCTATTTACTTTGCTTTTACTTTTTACTTTGCATCTTTATATCAAAAATACCAAAAATATTATATCTATCAGATCTCACTCTCGTAAGTGACCGTGAAGGGCATGACAACCCCTAATCGCATTGGTTGCGAGTAGCTATCGCTTTGTGCACGTACGAGGGACTTGAGCGTGGGCTCCTACTGGATTGATACCTTGGTTCTCAAAAACTGAGGGAAATACTTACGCTACTCTGCTGCATCATCCCTTCCTCTTCGAGGAAAACCAACGCAAGCTCAAGAAGTAGCAAGAAGGATTTCTGGCGCCGTTGCCGGGGAGTCTACGCAAAAAGTCAATATACCAAGTACCCATCACAATCTCTATCTCTCGCATTACATTATTTGCCATTTGCCTCTCATTTTCCTCTCCCCCCAATTCACCCTTGCCGTTTTCTTCGCCCTCTCTCTCTATCCTCCCTCTCTGTTTGCCTCTTTTGTCCGCTTGCTTTTTGTTGCCCGTGTGTTAGATTGCTTGTTTGTCGCGATGGCTGAAGATACTACCAAATTGTGTGACTTTACCAATACCAATAATAATGATTTCCTTAGCACTCCGATTGCTCCTCTTACCGATGCTGAATCTTGTGAAATTAATATTGCTTTGTTGAATCTTGTTATGAAAGATCAATTCGCCGGCCTTCCTAGTGAAGATGCCGCTACTCATCTGAATAGCTTCGTTGATTTATGTGATATGCAAAAGAAAAAAGATGTCAATAATGATGTCGCTAAATTGAAGCTATTTCCTTTTTCGCTTAGAGATCGTGCTAAAGCTTGGTTTTCGTCTTTGCCTAAGAATAGTATTGATTCATGGAACAAATGCAAAGATGCTTTTATCTCTAAGTATTTTCCTCCCGCTAAGATCATCTCTCTTAGAAACGATATAATGAACTTTAAACAACTTGATCATGAACATGTTGCATAAGCTTGGGAGAGAATGAAATTAATGATACGTAATTTCCCTACTCATGGTTTGAATTTGTGGATGATTATACAAAAATTTTATGCCGGATTGAATTTTGCTTCTACAAATCTTTTAGATTCGGCCGCGGGAGGCACTTTTATGGAAATCACTTTAGGAGATGCTACCAAACTCCTAGATAATATTATGGTTAATTATTCTCAATGGCATACTGAAAGAACTTCTAATAAAAAAAGTGCATGCGATAGAAGAAATTAATGTGTTGAGTGGAAAGATGGATGAAATTATGAAATTATTTGCTACTAAGAGTGTTTCTTCTGATCCTAATGATATGCCTTTGTCTACTTTGATTGAGAATAATAATGAATCTATGGATGTGAATTTTGTTGGTAGGAATAATTTTGGTAACAACGCTTATAGAGGGAATTTTAATCCTAGGCCATATCCTAGTAATCCTTCTAATAATTATGGGAATTCCTACAAGAACTCTTATGGAAATTATAATAAGATGCCCTCTGATTTTGAATCTAATATTAAAGAATTTATTTCTTCGCAAAAGAATTTTAATGCTATGTTTGAAGAAAAATTGCTTAAGATTGATGATTTGGCTAGGAACATTGATAGAATTGCTCTTGATGTTGATGCTTTGAAACTTAGATCTATTCCACGTAAGCATGATATTAATGAGTCTCTAAAAGCCATGAGAATTTCAATTGATGAGTGTAAGGAAAGAACCGCTAGGATGCGTGCTTCCAAAGATGCCTTTATTAAAGCGTGTTCTTCCAATTCCTATGAAAATCAAGATGAAGATCTAAAAGTTATTGATGTGTCTCCAATTAAATCTTTATTTTGCAATATGAATCTTGATGAAACTGAATATGATCTTCCTTTACCTAGAAGGCGTTCTAAAAATTCGGAGTATTTAGATCTTAATGATGAAATTGATGAAAGTGGGATTGAAATAAATAAAATCTAGATGTTGCTAAACCCACTATATTGGATTTCAAGGAATTTAATTATGAAAGTTGCTCTTTGATTGATTGTATTTCCTTGTTGCAATCCGTGCTAAATTCTCCACATGCTTATAGTCGAAATAAAGCCTTCACCGAACATATTGTTGATGCCTTGATGCAATCTTATGAAGAAAAACTTGAGTTGAAAGTTTCTATCCCTAGATAACTTTATGATGAGTGGGAACCAACTATTAAAATTAAAATTAAATATCATGAGTTTTATGCTTTGTGTGATTTGGGTGCTAGTGTCTCTACTATTCCCAAGACTTTGTGTGATTTACTAGATTTCCGTAATTTTGATGATTGCTCTCTAAACTTGCATCTTGCGGATTCCACTATTAAGAAACCTATGGGAAGAATTAATGATGTTCTTATTGTTGCAAATAGGAATTATGTGCCCGTAGATTTCATTGTTCTTGATATAGATTGCAATCCTTCTTGCCCTATTATTCTTGGTAGACCTTTCCTTAGAACGGTTGGTGCGATTATTGATATGAAGGAAGGGAATATTAGATTTCAATTTCCATTAAAAAAAGGGCATGGAACACTTTCCAAGAAAGAAAATAAAATTACCATATGAAACTATCACGAGAGCCACTTATGGATTGCCTACCAAAGATGGCAATACCTAGATCTATCCTTGCTTGTTATGCCTAGCAAGGGGCGTTAAACGATAGCGCTTGTTGGGAGGCAACCCAATTTTATTTTTATTCCTTGATTTTTTCTCCTGTTTAGTAATAAATAAATTATTTAGCCTCTGTTTTGGTTGTGTTTTTTGTGTTTAATTAGTGTTTGTGCCAAGTAGAACCGTTGGGAAGACTTGGGGAAAGTCTTGTTGAACTTGCTGTAAAAAACAGAAACTTTAGCGCTCACGAGAACTGCTGTCATTTTTATTTGAAGAGTGCTATTTAGTTAATTATTTTTGCAGATGATTAATAGATAAATTCCTCACTTCCAGCAATTTATTTTAGAATTTTTGAGGTTCCAGATCTTGCGCTAGCTACAGATTACTACAGACTGTTCTGTTTTTGACACATTCTGTTTTTCGTGTGTTGTTTGCTTGTTTTGATGAATCTATGGCTAGTAAAATAGTTTATAATCCATAGAGAAGTTGGAATACAGTAGGTTTAACACCAATATAAATAAAGAATGAGTTCATTACAGTACCTTGATGTGGTCTTTTGTTTTCTTTCGCTAACGGAGCTCACGAGTTTTCTATTTTGAGTTTTGTGTTGTGAAGTTTTCAAGTTTTGGGTGAATTCTTTTGATGGATCATGGAACAAGGAGTAGAAAGAGCCTAAGCTTGGGGATTCCCATGGAACCCCCAAGATAATCCAAGGACACCAAAAAGTCAAAGCTTGGGGATGCCCCGGAAGGCATCCCCTCTTTCGTCCACTTCCATCGGTAATTTACTTGGAGCTATATTTTTATTCACCAACATGATATGTGTTTTGCTTGGAGCGTCTTGTATTATTTGTGTCTTTTTTGTTAGTATGACACAATAATCCTTGCTGTACACACCTTTTGAGAGCTATACATGAATTAAAATTTGATAGAATGCTCTATGTGCTTCACTTATATCTTTTGAGCTAGATAATTTTGCTCTATGTGCTTCACTTATATCTTTTGAGCTAGATAATTTTGCTCTATGTGCTTCACTTATATCTTTTGAGCTGGATAATTTTGCTCTATGTGCTTCACTTAGATCTTTTAGAGCACGGTGGTGGATTCGTTTTAAAGAAACTATTGATCTCTCATGCTTCACTTAAATTAATTTGAGAGTCTCTTAATAGCATGGTAATTTGCTTAATAATAATATGCTTGGTATTCAAGATTTGTGAAACTTTCTTTTGAGTGTGTTGAATACTAAGAAAATATTGAAGCATGATAATTGTTTTGAGATATGGAGGTGATAATATTAAAGTCATGCTAGTTGAGTAGTTGTGAATTTAAAGAATACTTGTGTTGAAGTTTGTGATTCCCGTAGCATGCATGTATGGTGAACCGTTATGTGATGAAGTCGGAGCATGATTTATTTATTGATTGTCTTCCTTATGAGCGGCGGTCGGGGACGAGCGATGGTCTTTTCCTACCAATCTATCCCCCTAGGAGCATGCGCGTAATACTTTGCTTTGATAACTTCTAAATTTTTGCAATAAGTATATGAGTTCTTTATGACTAATGTTGAGTCCATGGATTATACGCACTCCCACCCTTCCACCCTTGCTAGCCTCTCTAATACTGCGCAACTTTCACCGGTATCATACACCTACCATATACCTTCCTCAAAACAGCCACCATACCTACCTATTATGGCATTTCCATAGCCATTCCGAGATATATTGCCATGCAACTTTCCACCATCTAGTTCATCATGACATATCCATCATTGTCATATTGCTTAGCATGATATAGTTGACATAGTATTTGTGGCAAAGCCACCATTCATAATTCTTTCATACTTGTCACTCGTGATTCATTGCATATCCCGGTACACCGCCGGAGGCATTCATATAGAGTCATACTTTGTTTTAGTATCGAATTGTAATCATTGAGTTGTAAATAAATAGAAGTGTGATGATCATCATTCAATAGAGCATTGTCCCCAAAAAAAGAAAGGCCAAAAAAAAGAAGGCCCCAAAAAAGGGGGCAATGCTACTATCCTTTTTTTCCACACTTGTGCTTCAAAGTAGCACCATGTTATAGCAAGTCTCATATATTGTGCTTCAAAGTAGCACCATGTTCTTCATATGGAGAGTCTCATATGTTGTCACTTTCATATACTAGTGGGAATTTTACGTAATAGAACTTGGCTTGTATATTCCAATGATGGGCTTCCTCAAATTGCCCTAGGTCTTCGTGAGCAAGCAAGTTGGATGCACACCCACTAGTTTCTTTTGTTGAGCTTTCATACATTTATAGCTCTAGTGCATCCGTTGCATGGCAATCCCTACTCACTCACATTGATATCTATTGATGGGCATCTCCATAGCCCGTTGATACGCCTAGTCGATGTGAGACTATCTTCTCCTTTTTGTCTCCTACACAACCACCATTCTATTCCACCTATAGTGATATATCCATGGCTCACGCTCATGTATTGCGTGAAGATTGAAAAAGTTTTGAAAAAGTTAGAGTATGAAACAATTGCTTGGCTTGTCATCGGGGTTGTGCATGATTAAATTCTTTGTGTGGGGAATATGGAGCATAGCCAGACTATATGATTTTGTAGGGATAACTTTCTTTGGCCATGTTATTTTGAGGAGACATAATTGCTTTGTTAGTATGCTTGAAGTATTATTATTTTCTATGTCAATATAAACTTTTGTCTTGAATCTTTCTAATCTGAATATTCATACCACAATTAAGAAGATTTGCATTGAAATTATGCCAAGTAACACTCCACATCAAAAATTCTCTTTTTATCATTTACCTACTCGAGGACGAGCAGGAATTAAGCTTGGGGATGCCTGATACCTCTCCAACGTATCTATAATTTTTGATTGCTCCATGCTATATTATCTACTGTTTTGGACTATATTGGGCTTTATTTTCCACTTTTATATTATTTTTGGGACTAACCTATTAACCGGAGGCCCTGCCCAGAATTGCTATTTTTTGCCTATTTCAGTGTTTCGGATAAACAGAATATCAAACGGAGTCCAAACGGAATAAAATCTTCGGAAACGTGATTTTCTCACCGAACGTGATCCAGGAGACTTGGACCCTACTGCAAGGGATCAAAGAGGTGGTCACGAGGGTGGGGGGCGCCCCCCCTAGGGCGCGCCCCCTGCCTCGTGGGCCCCTCGGTGCTCCACCAACGTACTCCTTCCTCCTATATATACACACGTACCCCCAAACGATCAGAACAGGACCCAAAAACCTAATTCCACCGCCGCAACTTTCTGTATCCACGAGATCCCATCTTGGGGCATGTTCCGGAGCTCCACCGGAAGAGGGCCGTCATCACGGAAGGCTTCTACATCATCCTAGCCCCTCCGATGAAGTGTGAGTAGTTTACGTCAGACCTTCGGGTCCATAGTTAGTAGCTAGATGGCTTCTTCTCTATCTTTGAATCTCAATACAAAGTTCTCCCCCTCTCTTGTGGAGATCTATCCGATGTAATCTTCTTTTTGCGGTGTGTTTGTTGAGACCGATGAATTGTGGGTTTATGATCAAGTCTATCTATGAATAATATTTGAATCTTCTCTGAATTCTTTTATGCGTGATTGGTTATCTTTGCAAGTCTCTTCGAATTATCTGTTTGGTTTGGCCAACTAGATTGGTAGTTCCTGCCATGGGAGAAGTGCTTAGCTTTGGGTTCGATCTTTTTTTTTGACTGAAGCTTTGGGTTCGATCTTGCGGTGTCCTTACCCTGTGACAGAAGGGGCAGCAAGGCACGTATTGTATCGTTGCCATCGAGGATAACAAGATGGGGTTTATTTCATATTGCATGAATTTATCTCTCTACATCATGTCATCTTGCTTAAGGCGTTACTCTATTTTTAACTTAATACTCTAGATGCATGCTGGATAGCGGTCGATGAGTGGAGTAATAGTAGTAGATGCAGAATCGTTTCGATCTACTTGTCACGGACGTGATGCCTATATACATGATCATGCCTAGATATTCTCATAATTATGCTCAATTCTATCAATTGCTCAACAGTAATTTGTTCACCCACCGTAGAATGCTTATGCTCTTGAGAGAAGCCACTAGTGAAACCTATGGCCCCCGGGTCTATTCTCATCATATCAATCTCCATCACTTTTATATTGTTTTTCTATTTACTTTGCTTTTAATTTTTACTTTGCATCTTTATATCAAAAATACCAAAAATATTCTATCTCTCAGATCTCACTCTCATAAGTGACCGTGAAGGGCTTGACAACCCCTAATCGCGTTGGTTGCGAGTAGCTATCGTTTTGTGCAGGTACGAGGGACTCGAGCGTGGGCTCCTACTGGATTGATACCTTGGTTCTCAAAAACTGAGGGAAATACTTACGCTACTCTGCTGCATCATCCCTTCCTCTTCGGGGAAAACCAACGCAAGCTCAAGACGTAGCATCTAGCGTCCGGTAAACTACGGGTTCTGGGCCTCTTCTTCTCCGGCATCGTCGTCCATACCATCGATGTCGTTGGAGCCGTAATCGAGCATGTCAGTTAAGTCTTTGACAATGGCTATGAAGTGGGCGGTGGGTGGGAAGCGAAATTCTCCGTCATCAGCCTCCGGTTCGAACTAGATACAATTCGGTTGTGAGCCCCCCGCTAAAGATAGTGCTCTTGATGGGCTTAGCACGTTGCCCAAAGCCAAGTGCCGGAAGATGTCCGCAGAGTTGAATTCGACGATCGATGACCGATCAAGCTCGACGTACGCAGACGCACAAGGTTCGGAACCTGTAGCCGGAGACAAGTCCGTGGTTCCGGTGACATAGATGTCACCTGGAGTTAAGTCTGTGTGCGGCTCCAACGCCGCTGAGTCTGCGGCTTCCGCGACGGGGTTGAGCTTCCCGTCTTTGGATGGCGCGAGCTGCTCCGAATCTAGGGCCCGAGTAGCTGCAGGTGCTATCTCCTGCGTATGGACCGATGAGAGATTTGCATCATGTTCACCGTGGTGGCAGGGAGCGGCTGTCGTGGTCTCGAATCCGTCAAAGATCAAATCTCCACGGATATCCGCGACGTAGTTCAAGCTTCCAAATCTGACCTGGTGGCTAGGGGCGTAGCTTTCAAACTGTGCGTCTAGGATCGATGGTAATAAGAGACGGGGGACACAATGTTTACCCAGGTTTGGGCCCTCTCTATGGAGGTAATACCCTACTTTCTGCTTGATTGATCTTGGATGAATATGAGTATTAAAAGAGTTGATCTACCACAAGATCGTAATGGCTAAACCCTAAAAGTCTAGCCTGTCTGACTATGATTATCTATCTATCCCCTGATCCGAACTAAGCCCTCCGGTTTATATAGACACCGGAGGGGACTAGGGTTGTACAAGGTCGGTTACAGATAATGGAATCTTCATATTTGATCGCCAGGCTTGCCGTCCACGTCAAGGAGAGTCCCATCCGGACACGGGAGAGAGTCTTCAGTCTTGTATCTCCTCAGCCCATTAGTTCGGCCCATGTCCAACAGGCCGGACGCCCGAGGACCCCTTAGTCCAGGACTCCCTCAATCATGGCTTGTCCAGCTTCTTCAGATCCATATTTTCTCCAAAAGCAGTGTCTGAGGTATTTGTTGATCTGATCAATCACCCAAATTGGTAGAGCAAGACAACTCATGTAGAAGGTTGGCAAGGAGAAGACCACAGATTTGATCACCTGTAATCTTCCATCATAAGAGATTAAAGTGGAGCAGCCAGCTATTCTTCTTTCAATTCTTTGTAGCATAGGACTAAAATCCTCTATCTTGAGCTTGTTGATAGTGAGTGGAAGGCTCAGATAGGGAAAAGGAAAAGAACATTTCTTGCACTGCACTATGTTGAGGATGGACTGCATTCTCTAGTGTGCCAAATTAATTGGGATTGCAATTGATTTGTTGTAATTGACTTTGAGTCCATTTTGTGCAGAAAAGTGTGATAGTAGGCTTTTGATTTGAAAAAGTTGCCTATTGTCTGCAGGGAAAACCACAATAGTGTCATCTGCATATTGGATAATTGGGAAGTCTGGGCAGCTATTCACTTGCAGTGGGGGAGATAACACCCTAGCTCTCATGGCTTCATTGATGATGGACTGTAGAAGGTCAGCAGCTAACACAAAGAGGAGGGGTGATAAAGGGTCCCCTTGCCTAACACCTCTTCTGCAATGAATTTTTTTCCTAGAAATTCCATTTAGTAGCACTGCAGAAGTACCAAATTTGAAGATCATATCAATCCAGCTTATCCATCTGTGTCCAAACCCCTTTGCTTTCAAAATATCCAAAAAAAATTGATTCTCAATTAGATCAAAAGCCTTTTCAAAATCTTTCAAGATAATAATTTCTTCCTTTGATTGGTGGCACTGGTGAAGATATTCAAATGCCCATGCTAAACAATCTTGGATTGTTCTTGACTTAATGAATCCATACTAATTGATATGAACCAATTTGAGAATTACAGATTGCAAACTATTAGCCAAGAGCTTTATGATAATCTTGATAGAGCAGTTAAGGAGGGAGATGGGCCTGAAATCCCCAGGAAGCATGGGGTTATCTTTTTTTGGGATGAGAGTGATATATGAGGAGTTGATGCTCTGAAGATTAACATTGCCTTCATAAAAATCTTTGATCAGATCATAGAAATCTGCAGAAATGATATTCCAGCAAGCCTTAATGAAGGCCCCATTAAAACCATCTGGCCCAGGTGCCTTGTCAGAAGGAAGTTGTGCTACCACAGCATCTATTTCCTCTTTTGCTAAAGGCCTTTCCAAATCCTTTAGGGTCCCCTGTTTGTGTAGCAGATTGTCCAAGGGAAAGGGTTCAAAGGTGGGTATGGTTGTGCTTAGTCTTTCCTTAAAAGCTCTCCATAGAATTGTTGCCTTTGCCTGGTGCTCTGTTGTTTCTTGTACAGTTTCATCTTGCAGGGTACTAATATGATTTTTCCTTTATTTAATTGCAGCTTTTGCCTGAAAGAATTTGGTGTTCTCATCACCCAGCTTGACCCATCTAATTGTAGCTCTTTGTTTCCAGTAGGTTCTCTAGAAGGATAACAATTTCAAGTAGTGTTCACTGATGATACATCGGCCATTCCATTCCACATTGCTTAGTGGCCTGAATTCCTCAATTATATCCAGTAGCAGAATGAACTCATTACATGCTCTAATAGTAGCTGCAAAATTGGAGATCTTTTTGGACCAAATTTTAAGCCCCTTTCTAACCTCTTAAATTTTGCAGTGATCCTTTTGGCACTGTCCTGTTCATGCGCATTTTGTGTCCAGATATTTTGAACAGTCTCTTTGAACTCACTATGCTCCAGCCAGAAGTTCTCAAACCTAAACATGTTAGATTTTGGGATACTAGTTCCTATCTTGATTACACATGGGGCATGATCAGATATAGGTTTAGAGAGAGCCATAGCTTGGGTGTTAGGATATGATAAGGTCCATGCTTCTGAGGAGAATATCTAGACAATTTTTCTAGCAAAGGATTTGCTTGCATGTTACTCCAAGTGTAACTTCTGCCCTTAAGAGGAATCTCAACCAGGCCAAGGTTACCGATTGTTTCATTAAACTGCAACATTTCTTGAAAATTCCCTCCTTCTCTGTTTCTATTTTCTGGATAACGAATATAGTTGAAATCCCCTACAATCATCCAATTAACATCATCACGAGTTTGAATGTTATTGAGCCAGTCCAAGAACTCTAGCTTTTCTGTTGCTAGACAGGGTCCATAGATATTTGTCAGAATCCAAACTTCTCCAGAATGGACTGAGCTGAACTGAATTGAGAGAGAGAATTTGTTCTCAAACACCTTTTGCCCCTGGAAATAATTGCCATTCCAAGCAACCAGTAATCCACCAGAAGCACCCACAGATGGTGTGAACTCAAACTTATTAATCCTCCTTGGGCAGAAGTTCTTGATATAAGAAGCATCAAAGGTTTCTTTCTTAGTTTCTTGCAAGCACAGAATGGCACAGCCAGATTCTTATATTTTATTTGAGATGGTCGTCCATTTATCCTTGGAATTAATCCCTCTAATATTCCAATTTAATATGTTCTGGTTTGTATTCATTGGGGTAAACATAAAACTGCAAGAACTTCAGAAGTGGAAAGAGGGGCAACCAGGACAAGAATGGCATATCTTTTCCATAGGAAACAGAGAGAGTGAGAGCAGAGAGCTCCAAACAAATAGTCTTGCTGACCAACATAGGACACAATCTGACACACTTAGAGATGGCTAGTATAGACTTTAGCAAGAGGCAAACAGACATGTTCTCAGGTATTACATTTATTTCAATCATCATGCAGATTTAAGCAAAAGTACTAGCAAATCTTATTATGGCTTGAAGATAGCCTTGGCCTTAGGTGCCTCCTTGTGCCCCTCCTTGCTGGCCTCCACCTTGTCCCCCTTCTTCTTCTTTGGCTTGACCAAAATTTGTTCAGTCACCTCCTTGGCATCCACCTTGCAAAAGGAAGTAGATAGGTTTTTAACAATTTTCCCAGGAATGGGTGGAGGATCTGAGTGGCATGCCATGCAGTTTTTATTGACACATGTTTTTTTCTTAAACCCTTTGCTAAGCTCTTGTAACCTAGTGCTCCTCCTTACCTCTGTATCCACCAGAGGGGCCTTTGCCTTACGTTTTGTGTGTGCAATGCATTCGTATATCATGCTGATATATCAGTCAGTATGTGGTCCGTACATGTTTCATGGGGTCGCTTACTAATGAAAAACAGAATCGAACATACAGATATGACATTGTTTTTCTGTTTCTTCCTATCTTCGTCTTCCTCGAAAAGAACATTCATTTATAAGCATCATTTCTGCCGAACAAATGATCACTTTCTACCCTTAAAGATTGGAGGCCTTTAAAGATATCAAAACCTACAGATTCCATTGAAAAGGTTCGTTTTGGTTAGCAATCATGTTTGTTCCAGCACAACCTTTTAATGTCTCGCATAGTTGCGAAATCTCATCTATGATGTTGGTCTTGCTTCCTTTTTATTGTTGTCCTCGCTGTTTTTCTGGAACGACTTTTCTGTTTAACATATTAAGTCTATAATATGAAATAGTATGAACTGGAATCATACGATGCAGGTGAAACAGTGGGACCAGATACATATGTATATTAAAAGGGGTACCGCTATTCTAAGCATGAGTGTAGAATAGCTTATTCTACACCCCCTAATAACGTCATATAGTAAAAGGGTGTATAGAATGTGGTAATAATGAATACTTTTTTCACTATCCAAGTTTGTAATTTACTACATTTCAAAAAATACTATATTTTTTATACTGTGTTACTATATTTTGAATGTAGCGTTGTTGTGTGTAGAATAAGCTATTATACACTCACACTTACATTAGCATTACTATATATAAAAGTGTTTAAATAAGTTACATTGCGTAAAACTTGATGTTATGAAGGTTTAAATGACAAGTTACTTATAATGAAACTTAATGTAGTACTTGTTTTTATTTATTTATTAGTTTAACTTCATAATTAGTCATGTCGTAAGCATCGTGATGTGCATGTCTCTGGACTTATTTGCATAATAAGTCTAATACTCTTGATTCTCATTGATCATGTTTTATGTTGGTAACTTTGTGTCTCTTGTTGTACTCATCTATTGTTGTGGGCACTAGTATTACTTGAATCTTGTTGTTGTGGCATTGATGGAGATATTGGGGTTGTGTATAATGCTGATTATGGTCCAAAATATTACAGTGTGAACAAAAATAGGGACAGTACGTGTATTTATGTACAATGAGTTGATTTAAGTCAAGTGCCAACAAAATGGTAATGGAGCTTAACAGTTTTGTTAATTTGGTTTCTTTATAGTTTAAACATCATAAGTACTAATATTAGAACAAACCTGATGTGCAATTATACTGGCTGAATCAAAAAATGATTGTCGTAATTTCATCTTTGTAGAAACAAATGTATTAAAATGATTGACAGTAAAATTGATGATGAAGTTGAAAAGTTTTGAACCACAATGTTTACACCGAAAGCACAGTGTATATGGCCAGCTGATTCACTCAATACAAATATAAATATGAAAAATCATGAAGTCGCTTCAAAGAATGTAGAGCAATGCTCACGTACACCAATTCCGTGGTGTATTACATAAGAGATACTTATATAGAAACGGTAAATGCTTATTTTTATAGTTTAGAAGTTCTAATTATAGTTTATTTATTTTTACAACATATACCGTGTTTCAAGGTGCGACATTCTGTAACACAAGAATTCAAATTGAGGCATGCCAAAATAATTCTTGAGTGGAATATCAAGAAGCAAGGATGATATAGCGAGACAAGATATTGACTTTATAGATAAAGTGTTCTCACTATTAAACACATTTTTCATGTGTTGCACTGAAAGAAGGTCGTCTGAATGTTTGCGGGCATTCAACATGTTAGTTGTCTTATTTCTACAAGGCAACATGTATGACAAGGAAACATGATATTATGTATTGTTTTCTAGTTTAAATAATAGATATTATATAATATTTCATATTTCAATTATTTCTATTTTAACTGCTCGGCTTATCAAGTTCCATAGAGTATTTTGAAACAAGTTTCTGGGGTGAGTAGTGTTGATGTAGTTTCAAAAGGTAATAGTTGTTGTATGCAATTTTTTGTTGTGTCTGTTACTCTAAATGTCTTTGAGATATCTTGGTATTGGAGATGAAGGTCTAACATGTAACAATACAAGTTCTAACAAGAGACAACATATTGAGATAGTTGAATCAAATGTCGAAAGTAGCATTGAATGAGAAATTTCATGAACATAAATGATAAATGCCTTATGGGTACTAATTATTTTGTTTTTTGCGCAAGCAAGAGAGTGTGTTAATTAATAATTGCATTGCAGGTTTAAAGACATATACGTCAACTATTAAACATGAGCCAGGTTATAATGTAAGTATGAAAAGTGCTGACACAGATGATGGCAGATTTAATACATCAAGTATGTCATTCGTACAAAAGGATATTAACAAATTTGATTTAAACTTGTTGAAAGTGCAAGTAATCAACCAGAAGGGGGTGAATGGGACATTTTTAACAAATTCTTCGAAGGAACCTATTCTTTGAAGAAACACACACTAAGCAAATAGAAGAAAGATTGGTGAGAAGTAAAGCTACACTAAGCATGTAATCGCTAGAGTGGTGAAGTCATTAGAACGGAAGTAAACTAGCATTCAAGGTAGATGAACAAATAAACTAGATGCTCATATAGCCAGACTGAAGACCAACATAACATGTGAGAAACAAAAGAAAAATGAAAGTCTCCGGACAATGTCTTCGAGCCAGGGACAAAGTCTTTAGCATGTAATTATAGAATGTAAAAGGGTGTGGAAATGAAACCAAAGAGCTTGATGAAGATAGTGGATTTGTTCGATCAGTTTAAATTGTTGTGAAGGCTCTACGTCTGGTTGAAGAGGTTGAGATTTAACTCAGAAGACAAAGTCTTCAACTTATTCTCCTTGACTTAAGATCACTTACAGTTCGCCCAATCACTCGTGATAAGTCTTCAAGGTAGACTACCAAAACCTTCACATACCCCATTTCATAATTGACTCTTGGATGCTCAAATGCGATGCCTAAATGTCTAAAAGATCACAATCTTCAAAGGTAATAGGTCTACGGTTCACATAGACCAAATTTCTCAGTGATGGTCAATCACTCTAGCTCTAGGCATTTAGGATATTTTTCATATTCTTCGGAGGCTAGGTTGCTCTAGATGACACTTGTCACGCAATAACTCAAAGCAGCCAACAAACAACTGATGGTCGGGGCGGCTATTCATAATTGGGGCACAACCGAGGGGAAAAGACCAATAGGCCCTTCCGATTTGACCATTGTCATGATAATATCCACGTGACAGTTGGCACTAGCTCAGCAACGGTTGGAACTGTTTGAACTCTCAATTTCCCCACGGTATGAGAACTGCATCGGTGATTTCCTAACCCCTCAGTGATGGCATAATCAACAACGCCTCGAAGAACTTTGTACCTGATGCTGAAGAAAATGAACTGCACTGCAAGAGATTTCCAAAGTCTTCACTCAAAGATATAGGATAGTTCGAGCATCACTTCAAAGATACGTTTATGGATCACCTAGATCCCTGATGGTGTTTCCTATGACAAAAAAAAAGAAAAAGAACTACTCCCTATGATTCAAAATAAGTGTCGTAGTTATGAACTAAGATTGGTTCAACTTTAGATTCAAGTCTGCGACACTTATTATGACTCAGATAGAGCAGTAAAAGACAAAGTCTTCACGTTCTAATTCCCCGCGCAATTTTTTCAAGGGCGCATCAATTTCTTCAATGTATTCCATACATTTTAAGGGTCATCTTTGACGATTAAACCAAATCTTCAGGGACTATCTCCTGTGTACACTCACAAACACATTAGTCCCTTGAACATTTTATCATCAATACTTCAAAACCACAAAGGGGATACTAGATGCACTTACACTTATACAAGAAGGTCAAGCGTTATTATAAACATATAGAAACTACTGAAGGTGGAGATATTGATTTTGGTGATTTCTCTGATTTGATATTGCCCGGAGACAAGTGATTTCTATGAAGTGAAATGTAATTTAATGTTGATATAATGAGGTCAAATATGTCAACAAAGATAGAACAGAAAATCTTGAGAAATGCATTTTACATGCTGGAAAAGAAGAATTTGACTGGTACATCATATTTTACTTTATGAATGCTGAATTAAGCGTTTGATAAAACATTATGAGTCAAGGTATGTGAAAGTGTATGGAAACTATATAGAAGAGAAACTCATCGGCACAAAGGTTATGGATCATGAGGTACATACTGCATTTGTGTGAAGGCTAAGCAAAATGGATAGCGTACCTATAAAGATGAGAATGGATTTTGACTTGGACAACATATTGAGCTACAAACCAATTTGAATTTCTGAATCGGGAAGAATATAGAATGACTTCAATCTTTCTGCCCTATTGCATGCATGTGCACATGGAGAGAAGGTTGGAGAATCATTTTTATGTCCCGATAACTTCTATGTAGACACCATACAAAGTTACCTATCACATGTGTGATAACATACACAGCCTAGGTGTGACATTTTTCCAAAAAAATCGTCGAAACGTACCAACATGAGATCTAATTACGTGAGCCTTGTCGTGACAAATTTATTGGTGAATATTTTGAATTGGACCAACGGTTTAAGCTAGAAAAGATTACGAAATTTCTAAATGGAGAGAATATAGTACTACAATGAATAAGGCGAGCATGCTTCCCAAAGTCCAACTTTGAACTTAATTAGATGAATAGTTTTATTGTGAGTTAAAATTTATACCAAAACTTCTTTTCATTACAAATTTAACAGTATATTTTTATCACATATAATCCACATTTGGTTGGTCTAATTTATTATCAAACTTCAATTTTCGGGATATGTGCACACCTTATCCATTGGAATGGAGGGGTATGATGACGGCTTTCAGTCCTATATATAGTGCATGCATGCTTGTGCATGTGAGGAGAAGATTGGAAGAACCATCTCTTATGTCCAATAAAATTACGTGTAAACTACTTAATAACTTACCAACACAGGCGTGGTGATGTGGAAACTTTTACCCAAAAAATTCATCGTAACATACTCCCTCCTTCTATCTATATAGGGCCTAATGCATTTTTCAAGACGGCCTTTGACTATTGACAACATTAATAGTACTCCCTCCGTCCCAGTTCGCAAGGCAAAATCCCAAAAACTATTTGTCCCAAAATCTTCCACTCCCTAGACACATTTGTATTCGATTTGGCACTAGTAGTCCATCAATGTTTGCATGCAAAAGCTGATCCACTCCTTTTTCACCGTGGGAAACCACTCCACTAAATATGCATGCACCACAACACTTACTCCTCTTCCCACGCTGCATGCACCACAATTCTAATGCATGTTGGAGTACTTTCTCTCATCTTCCTCTTCCACAATGCAGTGTGAAACTGGCGCTAGACTGGGCTGTTCGTCTACGTAAGTCCATGGCTATATAAAGAAATCTGGGCGCTGCTTTCATTTGAGTTTGGAACGAAATCCTTGCGCGCGGAATCAAATCTCTGGTTTAGGAAAGAAATTTGGGCGCGATAGCAAAATTTAAGGGGAAAATATCACGCCAAAGGAGGAAGGAGCGCGCGAGGCGGAAACAGCGCGCAGGGCAGAGGAAAATATCGCGCCAAATCAATTAAAGACTAGAAAATAAAGTTCTTTTCACTTTCCAAATTAATTGCAGCGCGATGGTTAACGTTTTTACGTGGAAAATCAGAGCCAATGGAAATTCACCTTGGGCCAAGAATTTGAAAACTTTGCCTTGCGAACTGGGACGGAGGGAGTACATGACATGCATAATGTGAAAATTATATCATTGAAATCTCCTTTCACATACGAATTTGACGACATGCTTTGTGTAAGTTGCATGTCATATATTGTTGCTCTAACATTTGGTCAAAGTTAGCCTCGAAAAATGCATTAGACTCTATATAGATGGAAGGAGGGAGTACCAATATAGGCTCTACTTTTGAAGGTTCGTCACCGTTGATTTAGTGGTGAAATGGATTTTCAACCGGACCAATAGTTTGAGCTATAAGATATTTTTAAATTTTCTAAATGTGAAGAGTCTAGGATAATATTATCATTCTTTTGTCTTCTTACACTAATATATGGGGAATAGTCGCGAACTCCCATCGAACGATTTCATTTACCATGGGGAGCAGCTCTCAACAAGTGTTTCGCCCCCGTTCCCTCGTTCATTTGCCGGGGGGAGGCACAGCGAACCCCGATTAGCCTAGAAGCCCAGTTAACTATTTTTTAATGCATTGAACAAAACAAATACACACTTTTCTTATAAAAAAATAGGGCAAAATATAAATTCATAAAAATGCCATGTTGAAAAATACAAAAAAAATGCCACTATACTTTTCAAAACCGTCACTTCTCTAATTTACAAGCTTACAACGATATGATTTTTAAAAATGTGTCGCGTTATCTACAATTTTTTTATGAAAATTATCATGGAGAATTTTCTGTGTGCAAAAAATGTCATGTTATTGGAAAACTTTTCTTCCTTTATGTTTGCCATGGACCAAAAAGAAAATGCCCTTGTGTAATTTTTTGTTTTATTGGGTCTACTACACAATAATTCATAAAAATGGCATGTCAATGAAAATAAAATAAATTTACCATGCCAATAAACAAATAAATTTCCATCCTCTTAATTTGAAAATTAATATCCTCAAAAAAATTCATGCAAACAATAGTAAAAATGCCACCTTCTTAATAATAAACTACCATCCTATTAATGATAAAGCTGCCATCCTCTTAATAAATAAAATCTCATGTTATCAATAATAAAAATGCCATGGTCTTAATAGTAAAATTTTCATAATCTTAATAGTAAAAATGCCATGGTCTTAATAGTAAAATTGTCATAATCTTAGTACTAAAAATGCCATTGTCTTAATAATAGTAAAAAATTCCTAATCTTAATAATATATTAATTATTAAAATATCATTCCCTTAATAATATATTTCCATGTGAGAAAGTAGAAAAGTAATTCCAAAATTGCCATGAATAAGTGCTACAATTACCCAAAGCTTGCCGTGGAGCATGACAAAAAGACCTAATTTGTTTTCCATTGTTTTGAAACACACAAAAAAAAAACCCACTACAGCTGAGTGGTAATCGAGCCCCGCCCATTGCACCCGAGCTAGCGAGTTTGAACCCCTCCCCGCGCATCTTGGTCGTGAATTTTTTGGAGAGAAAAAAATTGAACGTTTGCCATTAAACGTGTATAGCGAACGGCTCTAGCTGACCTATTATGTCACGTCGGGCTTGCGCCAAGATCCGCAACGCGCGGGGAATGTGTTCACTGGAATGGGCTCCCTGGCTGACGTCCGGCAGATATCATTTCTATTTTTTTGCATGCATGTAGAGGTAGGAGGAATTCACGGATGAAAAGAAATGTGTTGGGTTCTAACAATGAAAACATAACGTTCTCCCGTTAGTCCACTCCATTTAAAAAACACTCTTACTCCATCATGGAACCCGTTTGATGGAATTTTGGTTTAGCCAGTAATCTCAAAGCTACTCTTGGACTAGTAGACAACTGATCTGCATGCGGACACACCAAAGTTTTACGAACATACTACCTGTAGTGCTATTTGATCTGCGGATAAGAACAAGAACAAAGCAGCTCCTCCGGGAACGAGACGTCGCGTATCCGCGTAGACGATTGTACAACGAGAGCTAAGCCCTAGGTCGAGAAGGCGCACCTAACTAACCCTACTTGGAGAAATTGATGGAACGCCTCGTCAGATCAGGTTTCCAAAAGCCAGCCAGCAAGCCTATTACTCGTACTCCATGAATCAAGCAGCAGAAGCAGCAGCACTGAAAGGAACCCTGGTTATTACTCAGCTGCACGTCCATGATGCTGCATTATGATTTGAATGCTGCCGCTGCTAGGTTGTTGCCGGCTAATCTAACGACCCGTCCAACTCCTCCTCACCAAACCCTGCAGCCGGATTAGTTATGAGCGGCGTCTGCATTCTTCTGGATCTGGAGGCAAACGAGATCACATCACGTCGGTGTGGCCTTGCGCAATTGAGGATCCTTATCGAGAGATCACTAGACGCGATCCTCACAAGATATTTGGAGGCAGTGCGAGTGAAAATCCATCATGGATTCATCATGGATCCATCATGGAGGGGTTGTCCAATGATGTGGCGGCGTTGTGGTTCTCATGTCACCGTCGCCGCCAGACGCCACGCCAGCCCGGGGCCTCGCGCGGTGGTGGTTCGGTTCGGCCTCGGCGTGGCACCGGTGGGCGCGGGCCCGCGGGTCAGCGGCGGCGGGCTCGGCCCACTGAGCTCCTACGCTTGCTCGTTCACCGTTATAAAAGTCTAGCTGCCTAGTGGAGCAAAGGCCCCTTCTTTCCCTCCGTTGCCATTCTCACTCCAGAAGCTGCTACTGCCCGGGCCAGCCGCCGCCACTGAGAGTGAGCTGATCTCGGCTGCCCCAGCTCCTCCACTCTCGAAGCTACCCTGCCTCAGTCTCTGTAGCTTAGCTACCTTTCTCCTCTTTTCCATGGCGTCAGGGGAGGCAGAGCCGCTGCAGTACACGGTGAGCCATTCCAAAACAGCTTCACCGTCTTCTTCCTCTTCCTCTTCTTCTTCTTCTTCTTCTTCTTGTTGTGGCGAGGCAGTTTTGCTGACATTGTGTTTGGGCTTTGCTGCTGCTGGTGCTGCTTGCAGACCACCGTGCTGCGGGTGTCCATCCACTGCGAGGGGTGCAAGAAGAAGGTGAAGAAGGTGCTCCACAGCATCGAAGGTACCAACTCATGAGTCCGCTTCGGTTAATTGATTGAACTTTCATTCTCGTGCAAGTTCATTCTTCTTGCAACGACGATTAATTGGTGTGGAATACTTTCTGTTTCTTTGTTTGTGGTTTTGATTAATCGAATGTGTATTAGGCGTGTACAAGGTGACGATCGACGCGACGCAGCACAAGGTGACGGTCACCGGCAGCGTGGCCGCCGACGCGCTCGTCAGACGGCTGCTCAAGTCCGGCAAGCACGCCGCGCTCTGGCCGGTGCCGGCGCCGGCGCCGCCCGCCACAGAGGCCAAGAAGCCTGAGGAGGCCCCGTCTGCCGGGAAGGGCGGCAAGGGCGCGGAGAAGGCGGACGCCAAGCCCAAAAAGGTGGCCGACGAGGCAGAGCCGGAGAGCTCGGAGAAGCCAGACAAGGACGAACGTTCAGAGAAGAAACCAGAGAAAGCAGCGGCGAAGAAACCCAAGGACGAGGCCAAGGAGGAGGGAGAGGATCCTGAGAAGAAGGAGAAGGGCTCGCCGGAGCCGCCAGCCAAAGAAGCGGCGGCCGCCGACGAGGCCCCGGAGGCGGGGGGCAAGAAGGGGAAGAAGAAGAAGAACAAGCAGCAGAAGGAGGTCGGCGACGGGGACGCCGCTACGGAGAAGCCGCCTCCGCCGCAGCAGCAGCAGCAGCAACAGCAGCCAAAGACAAAGCAGCCACAGCCGCAGCAGGCGATGCCCCCCGTGCCGGCGCCGGGGCCGGGACCAGAGCGCGCGCACGGCCACGGCGGCCCGTTCCCGTACTACGCGCCGCAGCCGGTGATGAGCTACAACATGGCGCAGCCGAGCGCGAGCGTGTCGTACTACGCGCCCACGCCGGTGGCGTCCATGCAGCCAATGCCGCCTCCGCCGCCGTACGGCGGGTACTCGCCTTACCCGCCGATGATGATGCCGCCGCCGCCGCCGCCGGAGTACATGTACGGCCCGCCGGGCATGCGGTCGTCCCCGCCGCAGGAGCCGTACAACAACATGTTCAACGAGGAGAACCCCAGTTCCTGTAGCGTCATGTGACGCCGCCGCCGCGCCGCCGCCGGCACGGGATCGAGTCTGTAGTTAAAAGTGGGGGATGGAGTGGGGGAGGCTTCGTAATAGAAGCTGAGGTTTGTCTAGGCTGAGTGGAGTACGTACCCTCTTAATTAGGTGGTCAAAGCTCTTATTGACCACACTTTTTTTCTCTCTTCAAATTTTCGACTTGATTAGCTCGTCATGTAGCGACATGAGTATTTTATTTCACTAATATGCTTATTTTTGCTACTAGCTTGTTTCAATAATTTCCAATTTGGTACTATCCCTTTTGAGAAAATAGTCTATTCTGTCTCGCATGAATTTGGTACTGAATTGATTCGAATCATGTCTACAAAAATAACCTCCGAAGCAGAGAATCCACAAATTTGTGTACGAATTCATTTGAACTCATGCCTACAAGATAACATACATATGATGCACAAAATAGCAACAAATCTGTGCATAAACTGGGCAGTTCCTGCGGTATCTGAATTTGGTAGGGTGGTGCTTACATCTTTTGAGAAGCCGATCTTGTGATGATTCTGGTAAACACAGTGATGTCTAGTTCAAATGTGACAGTCCTAGGTCAGTGAAGTGGGGCCACTTCACTTGATCACTTTGGCAAAGAAGGGGCCTTTGGCCAGGCTAATTAAGCTGGCAGGCATGTTGGCTCACAGGCTTTTTGTAATTTTCCTGCTGTGATTATTGTCCTGCAAACTAAAGTATGGGTTTGATGGAGTTGTCACATGCTGTACTACTAATGCAATGATGATTCTTGGATTGCTTTGTGGTGGTACTCTACTCTCTTTGATTGATTAGGGGAGTGCTCCGTAATGATGGAGCCCTGGTGGTGGCAGTGGTCAAATCAGGAGGGACAAAGAGCCGTTTAAATTATTAGTGGTACTGCCTGCCAGTCCTCCCAATCCCATTGTTAAGTAGGTTAAACCACTGGCATCAACTTGTTTATTTGTTAATCAGGTGCACTGTGTGCGTCGCACCATGTACGCGGAAATGTTAGAATACATATGCAGATAACTACATATCTCTTTTGACATCCGAATCCCAATCCTGCGTGACATTCGGCTTTTTTGTTTTCAAAGTTTTTTCGTAAACTTTTCTATAGATTGTGAGAGAATTGGAATTCATATAAAGTTTCCCTATATTATTTGTTTGATTCATAATAATTATTTGTCTTTCTATGTACTATAGGATTCAATAGGCATGACATAATTCAATCATACATTCAAACAACCGATAAACAAAAAATTCTAAAGAATTAGGACCAGTCAATTTATTTTATGAAAATACTTTGATTAAAATGATCTCTTAGATAACATATGCTTTGACAAGAACTTGTCGGTACCCGAGGTGTATATTAGGAGGACCCTTATTGGGGGGGGGGGGGGGGGGGGGGGGGGTCATTACAAATGTGGAATCACATTAAGGATTAAGGATGTGTGTGTGATGACATTAGACTAAACAATGAAAAAGACACTATCAAGTGGACTTTGACAAAAAAAATGGTATATACTCTGTTAAATGCTACTCCCCCCGTTCCAAAATAAGTGAGTCAACTTTGTACTAACTTTACAAAGTTAGTACAAAGTTGACTCACTTATTTTGGAACGGAGGGAGTACCACGGAAATTGATTGAAAAAGACATTAGATACCCATGCAGCTTTATGTGGAAAACAAAAAATCCACATGGAATGAAGATTTTCATGTGGTTAGTTCTTAGAAACAATATCCTAACCAAAAACACTTGATTAGATGAGGATGGATTGGTAGAAGGGCTTGCCCTTTCTCTGGTTTAGATGAAAAACATTTGTTCATGAAATGGTCCTTGGCTTGGATGTTGTGAAATATTTTAAAATGTGCTTTCAGTTTGATTTACACTCTTGACAATACTACTTGGTTGAATAATTTTAGAGCTGCTGAAAAACATCTTATGTTTACTGGAGTGTCTATGGTCTTTTGGACTATTTGGAAAATAAGAAATAGTACCATATTTGACAATGCAAAAATTACTGACCCTTCTGTCTCTCTCAATATGATTGCTAGATGGCTTAATGATTGGATTATTTCGCAAAAGAGCAGGAAAATCAAGAAAAGTTGAAGTGGGAGGTAAAAATGCTTGAGCAGACATCAAGTGAAGTGTTTCGTGCACTCTAGGGATGGCATTTTGGTGTGCTCAGGATAGAATGAGAATATGTGGAAGTGCAAAGATGATGAAGGAAGCTACTTTGGCGGATATTCAATTTGGTGTCCATGCTCATCTGCACCCAGTGAACAGAAAATTCAGAACAAATACTAAAAAAATTAAAAACTTCTGAAAAACTATTAGCCAAAAGATGTTCCAGTGCTTGATGTCCGTGTCAAATTTCAGCTTGTTCGAACATCTGAGGAGCTCGTGAAAAAAAATTCGATCAAAACAGTACATGAACAGTAAGCTTTTTTACAACCCGAAATTTAGTTTTTTTTCCTAAGAGCTACTGAAATGTTCAAACTCGAAATTTGGCACGGACTTCATACACATGAGCATCTAGCATCACATAAAAAATCAGAGTTTTTTTTATTTTTGTTTACTATTTTAAACGAATGCACCTGAGAGCCAAAACGCCACGTCCCCTTTTTCTACTCTGCCGCTGTTGTCTGCTCCTGTAGACCTGTACCAAACCTATAATAGGTGAACATGTGCACTCTGTTTCTGCTCCTCGCTCTATATGTAGTCAAGAAGTGGAAAACCTCCCTTTTGTTAGCATAAGCAACCTAAAAGCACTGGTTCTCATCGTCTTAGGTGCCTGCTGATGGTGCGCTGAAGCCCTGGTGGATCTTTAGTTAATCGTCAATCAGCTTGATATATCAAGGTGTTGTAGGTCATTTATAGCATATATGTTGCTTCTATTTTCTGTTTAGTAGATGTAGAACATTGTGGTTTCTGTTAAATGAAATCGAAGGGGGAGCCTTTTTATATATAAAAGGGGTCTCTTTGTAATAAATATAGAGAAACCGATGGCATGATTAAAACTAGTTTTACTTTCTTTCAAAAGAAAGGTCTAACCTCAGAGATTGAATCTACCGGTGTACACTACTATAATATAATTAACAAGGCCAAAGTAATCAACAAATAGAGACATTAGGTAGACAACAATGACAAGATGTAAATTGCACTATCTCGCAACAATGCTTGCAATAAGGGAGAACACACCCGCACTGGCATCATCACATCCAACATAAGACTGTCAGGACAAAGGATTTTCGTCCTGGATGTTGGGTTTAACCAATCAAGTCCACAAAATTAGCATAGAGACAACACATTCAACAAGATAAGGATGAAAGTTCATCTTTGCTGGGAGCATGGGACCGACCAACAAAACTGAGATCATTTTTTTTTGGAAGATCAGATCACTTATTTTCATCCTAGATATGACACGATGTTACTATCACCATCTTGATGATGGATCTTTTGAGAGTTATATCATCAAATAATCTACATAAACCACCATGGTGTCCACCTGAGATAGTCACAAAGTAGGCCTATCAAAACTCCTCATGCTGATGCCCCACCACATGCGCAAATCATAGACGGGCACCATTAATAGTCCTCTGTTTCACAGGACGGGTCTCCACTTCTCGCTGAACGGGAGGTGGCAACACTATGAACCACACGGGGATCCAAATAAAGTTGTGGGCACGCAATTGACACACTTGCAGAGCGCCTATGGCACACCGCCACACTCCTACCATGTGGCCACGCATGACCGAGACAACCACTAAACCAGCAGCCTCTAAATAGTAGTGGCGTGTCGCCATCATCGGAGGCAATGTTAGGGAGCGACGCGGTCAGAAGATTGGACGAGTCATCTCCCGCCTAAGACGACCGTCGCAACCACGTGGCTATCGAACCTCCAATCTAGCATGACCCATACTCGTCGAGTCAGATTCACGAACCCATGGTGAAGTTGTGCCCGCCGCCACACCCTCCCGGAGGAAGCCACTGAGGCACCAACAAAACCACGATGGCTTGTAGCACCTGCCTAGCCACAATTGAAAAACCACCCGATAGGCATGAATAAGGGCCCCGCCGCCGTCGACCGGGCAGGCTTCCTGGTAGTGCACCGGCAGCGGCGGTGAGGGGAGGAGGCTCGCACTCAATACACGACCCGAGCTGCCCTGGAGCGACACGGGTGCCGATCCCATTTTTCTCTTTTGAAAAAACATGTGAAAAGAAGGTAGACAAAATCCAATGCATGTGGATGTATCAGCGCTGAAATTTAAGAGTTTGATCAAATAGATCCCAACGCGGTACGAAAGGCACATTTTTTTTCGAAACGGAGGCAAAAGATTTGCCCCATATATTAAATAAGGAGAAGATAGAGTTGTTACAAGAGCCAAACACACGGCATGACAATTATTCTTGCAATATAATGTCCCCTAGCTTTCTAGCACCAGCAGTGACCCACAGCTTTGCCTCGTCGAGGACCATTTGAAGAAGGATGGTCGGTGGAGCACTCTTGTGGCGGAAGACTCTGGCATTCCTCTCGTTCCAAACGGACCAGGAGACGAGCATAGTGAGAGAGGACATTGCTCGTCTATTGGGATTCTGCAAGTCGGTTCGCTTCTCCCACCACTCCTTCACCGAGCCAGCAAGATGCCAAGTGGTGGTGTCCATGTGCACAAGTCCCAACTTGTCAATGAGCATCCTCCAAAGCCTAATAGTGTAGCGACACTTGAAGAAAAGATGGACGCCAGACTCTTGCTCCCTTTTGCAAAGTTGACAAAGGCCGCAGTTGGGCCAGCCGCGCCTGGCCAACCTGTCTGCAGTCCAAATCCGGTCTTGTAGAGCCAGCCACGAGAAGAATTTAACTTTGGGTGGAGCCCAAGCTTTCCACACCATGAAATCCATAGGGGAGAGAATCAACCCAAGGAATTGAGCCTTGTAGGCAGAGGATGCCGAGTAAATCCCGTCGCTGGAGTGCTTCCAGGTGATATCATCCTCGGCATGCTCGTCAAGGTGGACCTCATTCACGAGCATCCAAAGAGAGAAGAACTCGTGAACGTGGGCAGCGGTGACGGGCGTGTCAATCTTGACCTTCAGTATCCATGCATTCCCTTTAAGGGCCTCACGCACCTTCCAATTCTTTCTCCTGGAGGCACCGAAGATTAGCGGGGCAATGTCCTTGGGTTTGCGCCCAAGCAGCCAGGGAGAGTCCCAAAAAGGCGTTTTGGCACCATTTCCAATAGTAATCGTGGTTGACGCATAGAAAAAATTCAGGTCCTCCTCTGAGCATGGGTTACCAAGCCCCACCCAAAGCTTGTTGGGCTCCTTCCATTCAAACCATGGCCATCTTAGTCTCAAGGCACGGGCGAACTTGTCAGTGTTTAGCACCCCAAGGCCACCATACTCGCGAGGACGACATACCACCTCCCAGTTGACCTTGCATTTGGCACCCGTCGTCTTATCCGAGCCAGACCACAGAAACGCTCGCTCAATCTTGTTGAGGTTTCGTAAAGTGCTCGGCGGCACAACGAGAGGCGTGATGGAGTACACCGCTTGGGAGGAGACAACCGACTTGACCAGAGTCGTACGACCGATGGTGGTAATGTTTTGGCCCTCCCAAGTGACCAACTTTCCAGCCGCTTTGTCTTCAAGATATTGGAAATCCACTTTCCTAAGCTGCCAGACCGAGAGTAGGAGGCCCAAATATTTCACAGGGAAAGAAGCTCTTGCTGCCGGCATGCCATGAAGGATATGGTCCAAGTCAAGGTGGTTGCAGCGAATGGGCACAACAGAACTTTTGTGAAAGTTGGTGTGGAGGCCCGTGACCTCGCCAAAACTCCTTAAGATAGCAGAGAAGTTCTCGATGTCCCTCTTGATCAGAGCCAGGAAAACAGCTGCATCATCCGCATACAAAGAAGTTCGCACCATGGTACCACGACCACGAAGCTTGCGGAGAAGGCCTCGGTGTGTTGCAAGATCAAGGATTCGACGAAGCGGGTCAATCGCGAGGACAAATAGGAGCGGCGAGATTGGGTCCCCTTGCCGAAGCCCTTGGCCATGCCTGATGGGAGGGCCTGGAATCCCGTTGAGAAGGATGCATGAGGAAGCCGAGGAGAGCAACGCAGCAATCCAGTCCCTGAATTTGCTTGGGAAGCCCAAGCGCTGCAAGAGGTCCAGAATGTATTCCCATTTGACGGAGTCAAAAGCCTTTCTAATGTCAAGCTTGAAGAGGAGGGCAGGGGTCTTGCACTTGTGGAGCCGACGAGCCATGTTCCGCACGTACATAAAGTTGTCGTGGATACTCCTCTTTTTGATGAAGGCACTCTGAGCATTGGAGACGAGGCCATCCATGCGAGGAGCAAGCCGCAAGGAGAGGACCTTGGCGATGATTTTGGCGATAGCATGGATGAGACTAATAGGCCTGTAGTCAGCTATCTCCTCTACACCATCCTTCTTCGGCAAAAGCACAACATTGGCAGAGTTCACCCATTGTAGGTTGGCAGTGTGAAGAGAGTCGAAGTTTTGGATGACCCTCATGATGTCAGGTTTAATGAACCTCCAACATTTCTTGAAGAATAATCCGGTGAAGCCGTCTGTGTTGGGGAACGTAGCATAAATTCAAAATTTTCCTACGTGTCACCAAGATCTATCTATGGAGTCATCTAGCAACGAGGGAGGAGTGGATCTACATACCCTTGTAGATCGCGCGCGGAAGCGTTCAAGAGAACGGGGTTGATGGAGTCGTACTCGTCGTGATCCAAATCACCGATGATCCTAGCGCCGAACGGACGGCACCTCCGCGTTCAACACACGTACGGAGCAGCGACGTCTCCTCCTTCTTGATCCAGCAAGGGGGAAGGAGAGGTTGATGGAGATCCAGCAGCACGACGGCGTGGTGGTGGAAGTAGCGGGATTCCAACAGGGCTTCGCCAAGCGCTGCGGGAGAAGGGAGATGTGTCATGGGAGGGAGAGGGAGGCGCCAGGGCTTAGGTGCGGCTGCCCTCCCTTTTCCCCACTATATATAGGGCCAAGGGAGAGGGGGGCGCAGCCTTGGCCCTTCCTCCAAGGAAGGGTGCGGCCAGGGAGGAGTCCCTCCTCCCCAAGGCACCTAGGAGGTGCCTTCCCCTTTTAGGACTCTTCCTTTCCCTTATCCCTTGGCGCATGGGCCTCTTGGGGCTGGTGCCCTTGGCCCATATAGGCCAAGGCGCACACCCCTACAGCCCATGTGGCCCCCCGGGGCAGGTGGACCCCCTTGGTGGACCCCCGGACCTCTTTCGGCACTCCCGGTACAATACCGATAATGCGTGAAACTTTTCCGACGACCAAAACAAGACTTCCCATATATAAATCTTTACCTCCGGAACTCCTCGTGACGTCCGGGATCTCATCCGGGACTCCGAACAACTTTCGGGTTACCGCATACTAATATCTCTATAACCCTAGCGTCACCGAACCTTAAGTGTGTAGACCCTACGGGTTCGGGAGACATGCAGACATGACCGAGATGACTCTCCGTCAATAACCAACAGCGGGATCTGGATACCCATGTTGGCTCCCACATGTTTCACGATAATCTCATCGGATGAACCACGATGTCAAGGACTTAATCAATCCCGTATACAATTCCCTTTGTCTATCGGTACGACACTTGCCCGAGATTCGATCGTCGGTATCCCGATACCTTGTTCAATCTCGTTACCGGCAAGTCTCTTTACTCGTTCCGTAACACATCATCCCGTGATAAACTCCTTGATCACATTGTGCACATTATGATGATGTCCTACCGAGTGGGCCCAGAGATACCTCTCCGTTTACACGGAGTGACAAATCTCAGTCTCGATTCGTGCCAACCCAACAGACACTTTCGAAGATACCTGTAGTGTACCTTTATAGCCACCCAGTTATGTTGTGACGTTTGGCACACCCAAAGCACTCCTACGGTATCCGGGAGTTGCACAATCTCATGGTCTAAGAAAATGATACTTGACATTAGAAAAGCTTTAGCATACGAACTACATGATCTTGTGCTAGGCTTAGGATTGGGTCTTTGTCCATCACATCATTCTCCTAATGATGTGATCCCGTTATCAATGACATCCAATGTCCATGGTTAGGAAACCGTAACCATCTATTGATTAACGAGCTAGTCAACTAGAGGCTTACTAGGGGCATGGTGTTGTCTATGTATCCACACATGTATCTGAGTTTCCTATCAATACAATTCTAGCATGGATAATAAATGATTATCATGAACAAGAAAATATAATAATAATCAATTTATTATTGCCTCTAGGGTATATTTCCAACAGTCTCCCACTTGCACTAGAGTCAATAATCCAGTTCACATCGCTATGTGACTAACACTCAAGGTCACATCCCCATGTGACTAACACCCAAAGAGTTTACTAGAGTCAATAATCTAGTTCACATTACCATGTGATTAACACTCGATGAGTTCTGGGTTTGATCATGTTATGCTTGTGAGAGATGTTATAGTCAACGGGTCTGAATCTTTCAGATCCGTATGTACTTCGCAAATTTCTATGTCATCTTGTAGATGCAACTAATACGCTACATTTGGAGCTATTCCAAATAACTGTTCTACTATACGAATCCAGTTTACTATTCAGAATAATCTGGATTAGTGTCAAAGTTTGCATCGGCGTAACCCTTTACGACGAACTCTTTTACCACCTCCATAATCGAGAAAATTCCTTAGTCCACTAGTTACTAAGGATAACTTTGACCGTTGTCTTGTGATCCATTCTTGGATCACTCTTGTACCCCTTGACTGACTCATGGCAAGGCACATTTCAGGTGCGGTACATAGCATGGCATACCGTATAGAGCCTATGACAAAAGCATAGGGGACGACCTTCGTCCTTCCTCTTTCCTCTGCCGTGGTCGAGCTTTAAGTCTTAACTTCATACCGTATAATTCAGGCAAGAACTCCTTCTTTGACTGGTCCATCTTGAACACCTTCAAGATCATGTCAAGGTATGTGCTCATTTGAAAGTACCATTAAGAATTTTGATCTATCCTTATAGATCTTGATGCTCAATGTTCAAGTAGCTTAATCCAGGTTTTCCATTGAAAAATACTTTCCAAATAACCCTATATGCTTTCCAGAAATTCTACGTCATTTCTGATCAACAATATGTCAACATATATTTATCAGAAATTTTATAGTGCTCCCACTCACTTCTTTGGAAGTACAAGTTTCTCATAAACTTTGTATACACCCAAAACTTTGATCATCTTATCAAAGCATACATTCCAACTCCGAGATGCTTACTCCAGTCCTTAGAAGGATTGCTGGAGCTTTGCATACTTATTAGCATCTTTCAAGATTAACAAAACCTTCCGGTTGTATCACATACAACCTTTCCTCAAAAATCGTCGAGGAAACAATGGTTTTTGGCATCCTATCTGCAAGATTTCACAAATAATGCAGTAATTGCTAATATAATTCCAACAGACTCTTAGCATCGCTACGAGTGAGAAAGTCTCATTGCAGTCAACTCCTTGAACTTGTCGGAAAACATCTTAACGACAAGTCGAGTTTTCTTAATGGTGATACCTACCATCATTGTCCGTCTTCCTTTTAAAATCCATATGTACCTAACAGCCTTACGACCATCAAGTAGTCCTCCCAAAGTCTACACTTTGTTTTCATATATGGATCCTCTCTCGGATTATATGGCCTCGAGCCATTTTGGAATCCAGGCCCACCATCGCTTCTCCATAGCTCGTAGGTTCATTATTGTCTAGCAACATGACTTCCAAGACAGGATTACGTACCACTCTGAAGTAGTACGCATCCTTTTCATCCCACGAGGTTTGGTAGTGACTTGATCTGAAGTTTCATGATCACTATCATAAGCTTCCACTTCAATTGGTGTAGGTGCCACAGGAACAACTCCCTGTGCTCTGCCACACACTAGTTGAAGAGACGGTTCAATAACCTCATCAAGTCTCCACCATCCTCCCACTCAATTCTTTCGAGAGAAACTTTTCCTCGAGAAAGGACCCGATTCTAGAAACAATCCCTTATTGCTTTCGGATCTGAGACAGGAGGTATACCCAACTGTTTTGGGTGTCCTATGAAGATGCATTTATCCGCTTTGGGTTCGAGCTTATCAGCCTGAAACTTTTTCACATAAGCGTCGCAGCCCCAAACTTTTAAGAAATGACAGCTTAGATTTCTCTAAACCATAGTTCATATGGTGTCATCTCATCAGAATTACATGGTGCCCTATTTAAAGTGAATGTGGTTGTCTCTAATGCCTAACCCATAAACTATCGTGGTAATTCGATAAGAGACATCATGGTACGCATCATATCCAATAGGGTGTAGTTATGATGTTCGGACACACCATCACACTACGGTGTTCCAGGCTGTATTAGTTGTGAAACAATTTCCACAATGTCTTAATTCTGTGCCAAACTCGTAATTCAGATATTCATCTCTATGATCATATCATAGATATTTTATCCTCTTGTCACGACGATCTTTCAACTTCACCCTGAAATTACTTGAACCTTTCAATAATTCAGACTCGTGATTCATCAAGTAAATATAGTCAACATCTACTCAAATCATCTGTGAAGTAAGAACATAACGATATCCACTACATGCCTCAGCACTCATTGGATTGCACACATCAAAATGTATTACTTCCAACAAGTTGCTTTCTAGTTCCATTTTACTGAAAACGAGGCTTTCAGTCATCTTGCCCATGTGGTATGATTTGCATGTCTCAAGTGATTCAAAATCAAGTGAGTCCAAACGGTCCATTTGCATGGAGTTTCTTCATGCATATACACCAATAGACATGGTTCGCATGTCTCAAACCTTTCAAAACAAGTGAGCCCAAAGATCCATCAACATGGAGCTTCTTCATGCGTTTTATACCGATATGACTTACGTGGCAGTGCCACAAGTAGGTGGTACTATCATTACTATCTTTTGGCATGAACATGTGTATCACTACGATCGAGATTCAATAAACCATTCATTTCAGGTGTAAGACCATTGAAGGTATTATTCAAATAAACAGAGTAACCATTATTCTCTTTAAATGAATAACCGTATTGCGATAGACATAATCCAATCATGTCTATGCTCAACGCAAACACCAATCTCGATGGTAGAGGAAGCGTACGACATTTGATCAACCTTGGAAATACTTCCAACACATATCGTCATCTCACATTTAGCTAGTCTCCGTTTATTCTGTAGCTTTTATTTCGAGTTACTAACACTTAGCAACCGAACCGGTATCTAATACCCAGGTGCTACTAGGAGTACTAGTAACGTACACATTAACATAATGTATATCCAATATACTTCTATCGACAGTCTTCTCATCTACCAAGTATCTAGGGTAATTCTGCTCCAGTGACTGTTCCCCTTTATTACAGAAGCACTTAGTCTCGGGCTTGGGTTCAACCTTGGGTTTCTTCACTAGAGCAGCAGATGATTTGCCGTTTCATGAAGCATCCCTTTTTGCCCTTGCCCTTCTTGAAACTAGTGGTTTCACCAACCATCAACAATTGATGCTCCTTCTTGATCTCTACTTTTATGGTGTCAAACATCGCGAATATCTCAAGGATCATCATATATGTCCCTGATATATTATAGTTCATCACGAAGCTCAAGCAGCTTGGTGGTAATGACTTCGGAGAACCATCACTATTTCATCTGGAAGATCAACTCCCACTCGATTCAAGCGATTGTTGTACTCAGACAATCTGAGCACAAGTTCAACAATTGAGCTTTTCTCCCTTAGTTTGCAGGCTAAGAAAATCGTCGGAGGTCTTATACCTCTTGACGTGGGCACGAGCCTGAAATCCCAATTTCAGCCCTTGAAACATCTCATATGTTCCGCGACGTTTCAAAACGTCTTCGGTGCCTCAACTCTAAGCCGTTTAACTGAACTATCACGTAGTTATCAAAATGTGTATGTCACATGTTCGCAACATCCATAGACAACGTTCGAGGTTCAGCACACTGAGCGGTGCATTAAGGACATAAGCCTTCTATGAAGCAATGAGGACAAACCTCAGTTTACGGACCTAGTCCGCATAATTACTACTATCAACTTTCAACTAAATTTTCTCTAGGAACATATCTAAACAGTAGAACTGAAGCGCGAGCTACGACATAATTTGCGAAGACCTTTTGACTATGTTCAGGATAATTAAGTTCATCTTGTGAACTCCCACTCAGATAGACATCCCTCTAGTCATCTAAGTGATTACATGATCCGAGTCAACTAGGCCGTGTCCGATCATCACGTGAGACGGACTAGTCATCATCGGTGAACATCTTCATGTTGATCGTATCTACCATACGACTCATGCTCGACCTTTCGGTCTCTTGTGTTCCAAGGCCATGTCTGTACATGCTAGGCTCGTCAAGTTAACCTAAGTGTTTCGCATGTGTTCTGAGGCCATGTCTGTACATGCTAGGCTCGTCAACACCCGTTGTATTCGAACGTAAGAATCTATCACACCCGATCATCACGTGGTGCTTCGAAACGACGAACTTTCGCAACGGTGCACAGTTAGGGGGAACACCTTCTTGAAATTTTAGTGAGGGATCATCTTATTTACTACCGTCGTTCTAAGCAAATAAGATGTATAAACATGATAAACATCACATGCAATCAAATAGTGACATGATATGGCCAATATCATATTGCTCCTTTTGATCTTCATCTTCGGGGCTCCATGATCATCATCGTCACCGGCATGACACCATGATCTCCATCATCATGATCTCCATCATCGTGTCTCCATAAAGTTGCCTCGCCAACTATTACTTCTACTACTACAGCTAACGGTTAGCAATAAAGTAAAGTAATTACATGACGTTTATGTTGACACGCATGTCATAAATAAATAAAGACAACTCCTATGGCTCCTGCCGGTTGTCATACTCATCGACATGTAAGTCGTGATTCCTATTACAAGAACATGATCAATCTCATACATCACATATCATTCATCACATTCTTCTTGGCCATATCACATCATATAGCATACCCTGCAAAAACAAATTAGACGTCCTCTAATTGTTGTTTGCATGTTTTACGTGGCTGCCATGGGTTTCTAGCAAGAACGTTTCTTACCTACGCAAAAACCACAATGTGATATGCCAATTGCTATTTACCCTTCATAAGGACCCTTTTCATCGAATCCGATCCGACTAAAGTGGGAGAGACAGACACCCGCTAGCCACCTTATGCAACTAGTGCATGTCAGTCGGTGGAACCAGTCTCACGTAAGAGTACGTGTAAGGTCGGTCCGGGCCGCTTCATCCCACAATGCCACCGGATCAAGATTGTACTAGTAACGGTAAGCATATTGAACAAAATCAACGCCCACAACTACTTTGTGTTCTACTCGTGCATAGAAACTACGCATAGACCTAGCTTATGATGCCACTGTTGTGGAACGTAGCATAAATTCAAAATTTTTCTACGTGTCACCAAGATCTATCTATGGAGTCATCTAGCAACGAGGAAGGAGTGGATCTACATACCCTTGTAGATCGCGCGCGGAAGCGTTCAAGAGAACGGGGTTGATGGAGTCGTACTCGTCGTGATCCAAATCACCGATGATCCTAGCGCCGAACGAACGGCACCTCCGCGTTCAACACACGTACGGAGCAGCGACGTCTCCTCCTTCTTGATCCAACAAGGGGGAAGGAGAGGTTGATGGAGATCCAGCAGCACGACGGCGTGGTGGTGGAAGTAGCGGGATTCCAACAGGGCTTCGCCAAGCGCTGCGGGAGGAGGGAGATGTGTCATGGAAGGGAGAGGGAGGCGCCAGGGCTTAGGTGCGGCTTCCCTCCCTTTCCCCCACTATATATAGGGCCAAGGGAGAGGGGGGCGCAGCCTTGGCCCTTCCTCCAAGGAAGGGTGCGGCCAGGGAGGAGTCCCTCCTCCCCAAGGCACCTAGGAGGTGCCTTCCCCTTTTAGGACTCTTCCTTTCCCTTATCTCTTGGCGCATGGGCCTCTTGGGGCTAGTGCCCTTGGCCCATATAGGCCAAGGCGCACACCCCTACAGCCCATGTGGCCCCCCGGGGCAGGTGGACCCCCTTGGTGGACCCCCGGACCCCTTTCGGCACTCCCGGTACAATACCGATAATGCGTGAAACCAAAACAAGACTTCCCATATATAAATCTTTACCTCCGGACCATTTCGGAACTCCTCGTGACGTCCGGGATCTCATCCGGAACTCCGAACAACTTTCTGGTTACCGCATACTAATATTTCTATAACCCTAGCGTCACCGAACCTTAAGTGTGTAGACCCTACGGGTTCGGGAGACATGCAGACATGACCGAGATGACTCTCCGGTCAATAACCAACAGCGGGAACTGGATACCCATGTTGGCTCCCACATGTTCCACGATGATCTCATCGGATGAACCACGATGTCAAGGACTTAATCAATCCCGTATACAATTCCCTTTGTCTATCGGTACGACACTTGCCCGAGATTCGATCGTCGGTATCCCGATACCTTGTTCAATCTCGTTACCGGCAAGTCTCTTTACTCGTTCCGTAACACATCATCCCGTGATAAACTCCTTGATCACATTGTGCACATTATGATGATGTCCTGCCGAGTGGGCCCAGAGATACCTCTACGTTTACACGGAGTGACAAATCCCAGTCTCGATTCGTGCCAACCCAACAGACACTTTCGGAGATACCTGTAGTGTACCTTTATAACCACCCAGTTACGTTGTGACGTTTGACACACCCAAAGCACTCCTACGGTATCCGGGAGTTGCACAATCTCATGGTCTAAGGAAATGATACTTGACATTAGAAAAGCTTTAGCATACGAACTACATGATCTTGTGCTAGGCTTAGGATTGGGTCTTTGTCCATCACATCATTCTCCTAACGATGTGATCCCGTTATCAGTGACATCCAATGTCCATGGTTAGGAAACCGTAACCATCTATTGATTAACGAGCTAGTCAACTAGAGGCTTACTAGGGACATGGTGTTGTCTATGTATCCACACATGTATCTGAGTTTCCTATCAATACAATTCTAGTATGGATAATAAACGATTATCATGAACAAGAAAATATAATAATAATCAATTTATTATTACCTCTAGGGCATATTTCCAACAATCTGGCCCAGGAGATTTATCCGCCGGCATCTCCTTGATGGCCGCCCACACCTCCTCCTCGGTGATGGGAGCATCAAGGTCCTGCAAGTCATGCTGCTCGAGGTGAAGGTCATCCCAGCAGAAATCCTTGCTGCTCAAACCCCCCTCCCCATGACAACGGAGAAGTGGTCATGGACGATTTTCTCCTTTGCCACATGCTCAGTTACCCATCCAAGGTCATGCTTGATCCTGCAGATATGGTTCTTTCTTCTTCTAGCATTGATGCGGCGGTGGAAGAATTTTGTGTTAGCGTCACCATCCTTGAGGTTTGCAATTCTAGCGCATTGGCTCTTTCGAGCCCTCTCGAGGACCGCCAAGGAGATTACCCTCCTCTTCAGCCGTGAACGCAAATCAAGCTCCTCATTAGATAGGGGCCTCTTCTCCTGGGCAATGTCAAGACGAAGGATGATGAGCAAGGCCGCATGAAGCTGGATTTTGGCCTTGGAGAACAGCTTCTTGCTCCATTTGGTGAGACGAAGCGCGGTTTTCTTGAGCTTGTGATGCAGGACCAGAAAAGGCTCAGAGTGGGCCACATGCTCGTCCCACGCCTTGCGCGCGATCTCAGCAAAACCCGGCAGGGAAGCCCAGAAGTTCTCAAATCTGAAAGTCCGCGGTCTTTTGGGACCCTTGTCATCGGCGAGAAGGAAAGGACAGTGGTCCGAAAGGGACGAAGACAAGGCATGAAGCACGTGGGAATTAAAGGTTGTATCCCAATCAGCATTGCAGAAAAAGAAATCAAGCTTGCACAAAGTTGGGTTGGCCCTCTCGTTGCTCCAAATGAAAACGACGGTTTTGAAGGTGGATCTCCTTAAGCTCGCAGGATTGCAGAGCACGAAAGGCACATTGATTTTCAAACTGGGGGCGACACTGTAGGGTTCCTGTACCTCCGAGAGGCATGAATGGAGGTTCCCGGACTGTTGGCTGTAACTGCGGCAGTACCGGAGACGGTACTAATTAGAGATGCAGTCGTGTACTGTTACTAGTTGGGAACAGCGGATTCTTCATGTACGCGAGACAATGCAGCACCGGCGTAATGTATGTACGATGTGTGCACTTCAACGTGTACACGGCCCCGGCAAAATGAGAAAAAAGTCATTCTTTTCTGAAGAATGCATTGAAGTTGTGTGATATATTTTCCTTTTGAACATTTTTTCTCATAACATGTCTTATTCATACTATAAAGATCATAAATACAAGTCACCTAAACATTTATCTGACAAAATTAAAAAGATAGCAGAACGCTAGACTTTACCAAAAAACAGCAGTCAAGAAAAAAAGTACAATCATGACCGAAAAATCTCCTGATCTTGCCTTCGGCATCACCACAACGGCCACATAAGACAAAAAAAATGTTAGATCACCTCCTCACCTGAAGCTCCTAACGATGATATTCAACTTTGCGGATCTTCAATATGGCTCATCAAAAACGGAATCATTGTCATTGAACATAGACAACACTCTGAACACGTCATCGAACTCATACTCTCACGCCTAACGGAATCTAGCTGCTCGCGGCCACCAGCGTAGAGTCGACGAGCTAAATTAGTACAGTAAAACAATTGTGCCGTCCGATGGATCCCCGGAACCGTAGGATGGCCGCGGCTTTGACTGACACGGACGGACGCCGCCGCGCCGTCTCGTGATCTCGTCCGCATGCGCCCCGTGCACCCCTTCTCGGGGGCGAGGCGGGGCGCCGCAGGCTCGCCCGATCCGTCCAAGCGGAACGACACGCGCGCGCGCGCCTGGGGCCTGGCGCCGTTCCGCAGTTTGACCGCTCCGCTCGCCGCAGCGGAATCTCGTACGTACACTTCTACGTACTCCTACGTACCACTGCACGCCCCGCCTCGCCGCGGCTCTGTCGCGCACGCCAGCAGCCGCCGGGCGCGGCGGCCGAGAGAGCGCAGCAGCCATCGAGCGGGCCGGCCGGCGGCGAGAAACATCACGGAGGGGAATTGATGGCGTGTCAGGGCGCGCGCGCTCGTGGCAGAGCCGGCATCGATTGCGGCATGGGGTTTGTTCTCTAGCGTGTGGCTCTTGCGGGGAGGGCCTGCGCTCAACGGTCCCGCGCCTGCGAGCCCTGCAGATGCAAGCGTACCACGTATGCGTGATGAAACCATCCCATGGCATGATGATGAGGATCTAGCTAGGCGCTACAGCGGCCGCCCGTGATCCGTCCGTCGAGAGAGACAAGCCTGGCAGGCGGCTTCAATGCCGATGGACGGCATGGCAGAGCGCGCGCAGAGGCGGGCCGGCGGGCCGATGCGCGCATTCACGCCGCTCCCTTCTCTTCCGCGACTGTGTTTCTTCGTTCGTCTGAATTTTTATACTACTAGCGCATGGGTATGATGATCGATGAGCGTACGTGTGCCGTATTGCCATACGGCATCACCTGTTTTTAGGGCATTTTTCTTGCAGTTTTGCTAAGTCTCACTGAGACTTTCCCTCCAAAAAAAAAAGTCTCACTGAGACTTCGGTACATCTCAATCGATGCTATATTTCTTTCGACTTGTATGAAGATTCGTACAATTTTTTGTTCAGTTTTTTATACTATATCACTTGACAGAGACTTGATTAAGTCTCAATGGACTGAGACCTAATCACATCCATTTTTCGCCTTGAGCCTTCTGGAACGGAACCAAGATTCCCGGCCGGCCGTGTCACAAACACAAGAGTAAGCTTTCTTGTACAGTGTTGCCAGCACCTTGATGATGGCCAATTATGTTAGGTTTCACACGGCGGGGAAAGATCCATCTTTTCTCGTTGGATTAGATCCGGAGCTGGTCGACCGACCGATCCGCGCTGACAAGACTTGGATGCATTGTACTGTACGACGTTGATGCTCTCTCAAGCAATTAATTGCAGCACTACGTACTTACTGTACTATTACTCCTACTTGAGAGTAGCAATAGTGTGCATGTGGGTCGTGTGGCCTATAATCACACGAGGTACGTAGACTAGATCGATTCCCTTCCCGAAAGACCTACGTACTCCTCCGGTCCTTTTTAGTTCGCATATAAAATTTAACTGAAGTCAAGCCTCGTGAAATTTGACCAATTTTATAGAAAAAAGTACCAACATTCACAATCTGAAATCAATATCAATAGATGTGTCATGACTTAAAGTTTCATATTGTATAACTTTAGCATAGCAGATGTTGATATTTTTTCATATAAATGCGGTCAAACTTTCTGAAGTTTGACTTCAAAAAATTCTAATATGCAGAGTAAAAAGGACCGGAGGAAGTACGTCCTCCATCCCGGAATCATTCCTTCCACCCCTCCTGCCGGACGCGGATGCACAGCACAAAAGGATACGATATGCCCCCAAGCCGACGGTAGCCGTGAGCATACGGTTTGACCGGTGAGCATGCCTCCTTTCCCTCCTATCAAATGTTGCATACAGGAGTGCTACGGGCGTAGCAGGCGGGAACCCTGAGCCCGTGCATGTGCAAGCAATTGAACCGTACTCAAGTTTTGATGCCAAAGGTGCTACAGTAAATAGTACGTACTCCTACTACGCGGGGTGGCCGGCCGGCCCAAGCATCATGCAAACATGCAATGATCAGAGCACGCATCGGCAGAGCGGGCAGCTGATGAGTGAGGGGCAGGAGAGATCTCACTCTCATTCTCGCCTCGCGAGGACGTGATTGGCAAGCGGCAACGGCTTCATTACGCCGAGGGAAAAGAGGCCGTGCGGTGCAAAGCTGACATGGAGCTGAAAGCACGGCCTCGTCTCAGTGAAAGAAAGGAAAAGGAGACTATAGATCTTTGCTGAATGCCGATGGGTCTACTCATTTGTTCAGGGACTCTCGTCTTTCGCTCCTCCGGTCTTAGCCCGGAAGCAACCGGCAGAGGAAGTGCTTTATTAACATTGACATGGAATGATGAAGGGCATGATTGCCGGGGATGAAAGTTTGTGGCCTTGGACAGAGCGATTTTTTTGTTTTTTGAGAAACATGGACAAAGCGAAATATGATGATGGGCGAGCGGTTTGGGCCAGGAGGTGCCGAAACCGGACCGGCGGCACAAAAGAAGCTCCCGCACCGGGGAAGGCCGTCGGCCCAGTTGGCGTGACATGGCCGAGGACGCAGGCCCAATCACTCAAGAAAAAAAAATAGTACAAGTTTGTGCAGCTTGCATAAATAAATATAGTAGTATCACCATTCAGTTCGGAGCTCAGATGATGAGATGAACAATCATAGTACATGAGTAGCAAAAAAATGGCGAATTTTAATTCAAAAAAAAATGGCGAATACTTCATTCTGCTTTAGGGCTTGGCAATAATACAAGAAAGCGCTATAACAAGTAGTGGTAGTTCTCCAAATGAAAAACGCAAGCAGCAGAAATACTGCCATCGGGCTGGCACGATCAGACCGGAGATTTGCAGCCTCTCCCAGGCCCTCCCTGCAAAGACACACGCAGCAAGTTCAGATTAGTCGGTGTGCGCGAAATGACCGAGCCGTTCGTTTCTCGCTACGGATAAACATACAAGGGAGCTGCCTCAACTTTCAACACATAAATTCTATATTTGCATGTGAGTTCTAGCCAAGGATTTCCATTTTGTTTCTGTGCAATAGATCAGACTGTTCCAAGCAAGCTTTCCATGTTGTTTCAGTTAGAAGTTACTACTACGCAAATGTTGATAATTATTCTTAGTCTGAAGAATCTAACAGCGCAAATTTAACTTGGGAACTTCAGAGCTACACAATGCATATACGGTCTACAGATGATCTTCCTTTTCAGCACCGATCAAGACACCATACTTGCTACTACTCATTACCTGAAAGCTTTTACATGGTCCACTCAGGATCCCGGGGGCTGAAGAAGGAAGCCGTGACCTTGGAGTTGAGCAGCTTCAGCGCGAGGCCGGACTCGATGCACCTCGGGGTCTTGTACTGGTTGATGGAGCTGCCCTGGCTGACCAGCAGATCCATCAGAGCATCAAACGCGCCGGCCTCGACCACCCGTATCTCCAGCGGGCCTACCGACTTGTCGTGCGCCCTGCAGCGCCTGTAGATGTAGTCGAGCGACTCCTCGACGGAGACGCAGCAGCTCTCGAGGAGCTGAGGGTCGAGGGGCTGCACGCCTTCGCAGGTGGACTTGATCTCCCAGAAGAGCACATAGTGTCCAGGGACGGTGGAAGTGTCTGGGTAGCTGGTGTACTCCAGGAGGATGTGGTTTCTGTCCTCCAGGATCTTCTTGGCACGCGTGACGCTGTTGTGGAGATCCTCCTCGTTGGTCTTGTCGGTGTCGATGCTGAGGATCACGTTTCTCCGGCAGATGAATTTGAACTGCGGCGCATGGTTGTAGAAGCCTGTGACCTGAAGCACATCGCCAACCCTATACCTGTAAAGACCTGGACCAAAACATACAACTTCAGAGCTCTTGACAAATATGTACATGTAGCCTGTTTCATATCCCTTGCTAGCAGCCTGCCGCTAACATTTATCGTTCCGGCATCCATCATTTAACTGAATTTTTCTACTCTCTGATTCACAATGACAGAAGAGCTGCCAGTTTCCGAAATTTGATTCATAACCATTGTTCCAGTTGTAGCTAACAACGATTTTTTGGACAAAATTAATGAACTTCAACAGGTATTATGTTCAGAAAAATGAGGTTTTGACTGTACAGTGGTCAAATAATCAAACTATACATACCTAAATTATGTTCAAATATATTCTGGAGCAAGAGTTGATGTTGGTTCTCAACCTACTACCTTACAGGAGTTTAGATAGTTCGGTTACGATTAGATATTTACAGGAGGCCTACTTACCAGAAAATGTGGTGACCACAAGCTCATAGTAGCATCCGACCTTGACATCCACCAGGCTGACAAGCTTGTCATTCCCCACCACCTCCTCATCATCCGTCACTCTGAGGCCATCCTCCAAAGGAATGAACTCAAAGTAGGCCATGTTTGGGAGGATGGTGTAAGACACGTCCGTTGGTTTGCACAGTGGCCTCAGATTGACACCAAAATAGCTCTCCGACGAGGCGTACATGGTGCATACCAAGGGAATCCTACCACCACTATAGAACTCCAGCATGGGGATGTATTGTGCCATTGTTCCTGTAAGAACAGCTTCGATGTACTTGACGTTAGGCCATAGCCTGCCTAGAATCCCCTTCCATGGCCCACAGCCGCAGATTTCCTCAAGCTCATCAGCGAGCTCCGGGTTGGGCAATGCGAGAAAGCACTCCATGGCCAACCGGCATTTGGTGTTGGTGACATTGGGATTGAGTTTACCATTACGTATGTCAGTGACAAGGTCACACCAGTGCAGCTCAAGAAAGCTGATAGACCGAAGGAACGCCGAGGCGAAGACTGCCCCAAGACGGAGGACATGCTGGCGTTCAACCAGGCCGCAGAGCAGCTGGCAGTACATGCTCTGCTGGCTGTCAGGGCAAAGAATTACCTCATCAGGACTGGTGTAGTTGTTGTACAAGTCATGTTTGCGGTGCAGGAAGTGAGGGCTTTTGTAATAGCTAGTGAGGACTGATCGAACTGGAATGCCAGAATTCGTCAGTGTTTCTGCTTTCACAAAGAGAAGATACATGGCCTTCCCCTCACCAAGGCCTGATACATACCTGCAGATTGAGCCAAGGAGTAAATTGTTGCTCGCAAGGTAAAATTTGACAGCAGAACACACATGTGTAATGGCTCTGCTTATTACAGATGAATACAGCCAGGAACACGAGCAGTAAAACTAATTCAAGATATGTAGAGGTGAGGCAGTTATGTTCAAAAAAATAAATTACAAGGTTATGTCCAGAATTCAGGTAACATACTAAGTCAAATTATCTTAGGAAGCAGTTGACCACAAGAATTTCAGAAATGACAAAACTGCCCGCAATTAACAGTTAATATGCTATGATCCGCAAACGTTGGATAAGAAACAGAAGCTTACTTGTTCATTATCGGCATTAGCAGACTATAAAGGTAGGTTCGACGGTCAAGATCCTCGGAGATGGCTGGCATCAATCTTGGCTCACCCCGAGAAGTTCCGGAGCTATAAATTTATAATGATTAAAAATCAAAGGGATGATCGTCATACAGATAGTATAACTTCAAATGATACAATCTACTATTGTATCAGGTATGGAGTTCAAAGAAGTGACAGGAAACATGATTTCATAAACTCCAGCTATCAGGGTAAATGGCAATGGCATAGCCAAGGAAATAACAAATCGTTAGCATCAAGTACAATAGTCATTCAGCCTGTCCTGAGAGAATAATTCAAACTAGCTCACTTCTAATGAGAGAAGACTAACTATGTGAGTCGTGAGGTCTCATCCACATATAGATAGCCACCATAACAAAATATGGGAAGTTTCTTTGACCACAGAAGCATATTCAAATGCAAATAACTGGGCTTTCAGATGCGAGAACCACAAAGCAAAATCACCAGTGCTCAGCATCTAACAGCAAGCCATGCTTGATGAATCAGTTCAGTCTCACAGATATAGTCATGTCAAAGAATCGACAATGTATTTAATAATCTGAGGCATAATATCTTGCAATAAATGTTATATATAGGATTTTGTATATTTTTAGAGACAGTTTCAAGAACACATAACATGGCTAAACACGTCATCTTGGTTACTTTTTAAAAACAGAGCAGTGACATGAACTTTGAGGGACTGTCAAATTTTGTAACCAAGTGAGGAATGGCACAATCTTATGTTCTCATTCGTTTACATATCACTCCACATGAGTGCCCAAGAATTACAGATTACAACAGCATGCCTGTGACGTTTTATCTTGCCGGCGTGCCAAGTTAGCTCAGTTTGGCATTTCGAGCCTGGTACATGCTAAAAAAGCAACCAATTTACCAGACTAAGAAGCAGCAATAATATTTATTTTCTCCTATTAGTCCCATAATAACATAAGACGCTTATGTCAAGCCCAAGAAGAAGCAGGGAATGATAAATTTCCAACAAAAATATATGCTGGTTCTTTCTATCTATAACAGATATATGCAGAAAGCGCTTATGAGAGCAACAGAACCAGAGGCTCACCTTCTCAGCAGTTCTACGATTCGGTCTCCAGATATAATGGAAGAATCCTCGCCAGTTGAGATCCTTGTGATGTACGGCTGGACCACATCATATGTCACTACTGGGACGTTTCTCTTGAAGGTGGATGTGTTTGTGGATCTATTCATGAATTTGCTCAAGTACTCACTAGCTTGGTTCCTCTCAAGGATTTTTGTCAGTATAAGCTGTTGGGCTTCCTTGGCATTCACTGTCAGCATCTCGAGCTCTTGAAGAGCGTCGCTTTGCTTGCAGCCTAACTCATTATTGTCCATGATACAAGCAAAAGAAGGATCAGAAATGGACTTTAACTTGAAGAGGAGGGAAGGGCTCAAAGTAATATCTTCTGGAGCTTGTTTGCCCCTTATATAATGCGATGTGCATGATCATGAGAAGCATATCTGCTTAATATTTCCACTTTTCAAGAGAGATTCTTACCCAATTAGAAAGTGCAGCCCATCTGCCCGTGTAAGATGATCCACTTACTATCTTTCTGGACATGACAGTATGTTTCAATATTTCTGGAACCCGCACTATTATTTTTCTACTGAAAAATGTAACGCAAAACAATGAAATGCTGAAATTTTATCAAGTTGTGTGCACTCCAATATCCATTACCTCATTTTGTCTTGTGACATGAAACTCCACCTGTTTACCAATTACCATTATGCACCTTTTAGGAATTACATCTCATTTTTCCTTGACAAAACCGTGTAAAGATATGTCAGCCTTGAAATACATCTAGAAAGTGATTAGAACATGTGTGACACATAGTGATTCGAAAAAAAAAGTAGTATGCTTAATTAACCAGTATACATGATCGCATGGTTGCAAATATTAAAAAATGTAGGCCAAAAAGGCTAGAAACAAGTTGAAGATCCCAGAAAGCGAATAGAACATGTGTGACACATAGAGATTCGAAGAAAAAAACAGTAGTATGCTTAATTAACAGGTATAAATGATAGCATGGTTGCAAATATTATAAAAATCTAGGCCAAAAAGGCTAGAAACAAGTTGAAGATCCTAGCAATGGTGCAAAAAACGTGCCCTCATATGGTCCATCTTTTTGTATTTAGTATGATCTGATACAAATTGAGAGGAGACCATATCATAATTGTATAGGTGAGTTGTACCATGATGTCTCCTCATTTGTAGACATTCCACATAAACGCAAAGCTCTAACCTATATAACTGGCTATTTAACGATTAACATCGTCTGAGGGACAGGATAACCTGGTAGGAGTAGCATTGGGTCGACTGACTCTGGCACTCTTACATACTCTTCCGGAGTACAGAGTAGAGACCCTCTGCTTGTGCATAATACTGCAACTTGTTACCAGATCTATGCAAGAATGGTCCAAAATATTAAGGATCTCACAATCGTGAGCAGAAAGAGAAAAAGGAAAGCATTAAAAACAAACTTGATGCTTCCCCATGGGCCTGAGCATCATCGCAAAATATCTGTGGACCTTTTCAGGTGCACATGGAGAGACAAGGATAATCGGTTAACCAAGCTAAAGTTACCAATAATGCTCCTAAGAATACATATCATGTACAGCCATCATATAGGATCACACGCAACCAGGGGCAACCAAGCATCACAGTAAGGTGAGCAGCATCGAAGATAAGAGTGCATTTTATCCACTTCTAAATTATACTGGAGAAGTTGTATCGAATAGGAATGCTTCATCTAGAATACAAAACACTATGAGGTCGAACTACATGCTTAACTTTGTTTTGTAAATTATAGCACCATGAGTACTTGCAGGGGATCAAAACTAACTAGGTCCCAAGCTCGATTTAGCCAATATAACTTTTGGCCATAATCAAATACCAAATGCAATGCTACATGCATGCCAACTAGAAGCATCCAAGGATTAGTTGACAATAACAGGGCCAGATTGTTCTGAAAGATAAAGAAAGGTTACTGTTGATGTTGAATTGATGGATAGTCCCCTTGTCTATTTCTCTCAATTGGAGACCAAATTCCGCCCTACGGAAGCAAGAAATCCGTACCATACGTTAGCCTATTCCAAAAGGTGACATAGACGGAATAAGCGCGTACACAACAATTTGCAGTCATGGTGGCTGTTTGTGATATTCTCTAGTCAACTCAGGATAAAGGGTGTGCTTTCACAGCTTGCGGATGCTCGCCGCATATGGTGCACTGCCTATGGTGGTTTCTTGCTCCTCATCCATTAACTATGTACGGAGAAGGGGAAACATTGCACAGATTCTTTGCTAAAGTCGCAATGCTAAAAAAAAAAGTTAAGCTGTACGATCTCTTGTAACCTTGTCCTTGCCGTATAACCTCCTTACATTCCCTGGTCCTCGTCCCTGTGAGAGATCATCTCGCCTTCTCACTTGGCGAAAGAAAACTGACACAGATGTCCTCTTGGAAGCGGCCAACCTGCATCCACCATGAACACAACAAGGACATGTGCAAGAAATGAACCTATACTCGACAGCTGTAAACCTTACATGGTTTTGGGGTTCTGTCATTCTATCGAACACTTGGTGGGCACGGCATTAAAGAAGAAGAAAGCAATCTTCATCCCAAAAGCAAAAAGGAGTAAATCTTTGTGTATATTTGTTCTCTGGAATAAATCGCTCAAGTCAACATCATCCTAAAGCCAAGCATTTACAAAATATCTACGTCTAATCTCCATGCCTCCAAAAGTTGTTCAACAAAAACAGCGCCGCTAAATCAACTTAGAGAAACAGCGCCGCCTGGTGTCTACAAATCAACCAGAGTTGTAAAGCTATGAGAAAAATATAAAATACTTACGAGATTAGATTGATCGTGGATGCCACATTGCCACCATGAGGAAACAAGGGAGGGAGGCAAATAGAGGATGGCACTTTCATGATGGAGGTGTGGGCATGCTTGGGGGGATGCACTGTGCTTTTGGAGAAATATACATGCTCACCTTTTTGTGTTCCTTCTTTCCGTCAAGAACAACAGTAGAGGCCTGGACTATCTCATGCTTGCTTGCTCAGTGTGTGTGGCTGCCCCCTATCTGACCTAGCCCAACCTAGCCTAGTAGCATTTCTTTGGAGGAGGATGGTGGATTGGTGGATGGTGGGGGACATCAAGGAAGGAACTACACATCTTCCTATCCACTGCTATGTAGGAGAGCACCTACAGCTGCAACTTGGATTTTTGTGTGTGCACCAATGGCTGGATCTTTCTTCAACAGCCCAACACACTTTTGTAACAAAAGGTAGGAGCGAGACTCTCTGCTTTGGGTGGATGGTGCTCACAACCTTGTGGTGCACAGTGTACTCAATGTCTCCCAACAGTCAGCTTGCTTTGCTGCTGATACTTGGCAAAACACAGCAAACCATCTAGAAACAAAATTATGTGAATTTTATCTACCGGGGGCTCATGATGTTCTAACAGGGTTTCTTCTGACTTCTAAACGCGGTATGTATTTTCCTGTGAGCCTTCTGTTTTTCAAATAGCTCATCAGGCTACATCAAGAATCAACAATAGTACGTTGCTTTTGCACATTTGCTTAAGATTCTATAAATAGGTAACATTGACATGATTTTGCCAAACAAATATGTGGATTTATTCATGCTTGGAATAAGCCACTGGTTGCTGGCTAATGATGATTATAGTTAGATGCGCACCAATCTTGCCCATTTTTATGGATCTCCCGTGTTTTTTCATCATGGTTTAGTTTGTAAAGAGACTTCTAGAGCCGATGGCAATTAGAGAAACATATAACAGCAAACAGCCCCTTCACCAAATTATTGGAGAAAGCAAGCACAATAATCCAAGAGAGCCATAAGAGCAGCGACTAAAATGCATTTAAGAATTCAGGCACATTGCCAGGAAGCATATTACACCAAGTCTAGTGTTTCCTCTTAGAAACATAGACCATTCATGGACAAAGATATAATGATTCTTCAAGTAAGGTTTCCATAAGCACTGCGTGCAGTCCACGGTTTTATCATAGACCATTCATAGGCAAAGCATAAACACCCATAACAGATTCCTCAAAAAAGGTTTAAAGCGGTTTCATAAATATCCATCCTAGCAAAATCTGCCACGCGGAACTCATCTACTGCTTGATCTCAGCCCTCTTCTGCTGCCAGAGCCTGTCCAAAGAACCATCGGCATCACCCTGCAAGGCAGATGGTGTAAGAACCAATGACAGAGTTGCAGCAACAATCATGTATGAATTAAGATCTCACCACCACTTAATCAAATCAGCCACTATCGTCGTACAGAGTAGCCGCAAGAATACAGTAATAACCGATGCAAACAGAAAACAAGTGTACAAGGATAGCAATACACTGTATGACCAGTAGAAAAAGAAAACGTTTCAGCCAGTCAAGTTACCAATACTCATGCACAACTGACCAAGTATATCTGTACATGTAATTCAGATGTTAATAGGGTTCATCTAAACATCATGATTTTCGAATGCTTGATTTTATTTGTCATTTTGGTTCTGGAGAATCTCAAACTGTGTCACATATGTAAAACATGTATAACTGCAGATAAAAGAAGCTTGAAGCGAATTAGAGAATGAAGCTTCAATTTGAGTGGGCAAACAGTTTCATGCTACTGATCTCATAACAAAAACCATCTTCAATAACTATTAATACTAATTTACTGGAATCATGGAATGTTTTGCTTAGAAGAAAAATTACTGCTGAAACTCAAGGACTCAATGTGTGCAGAATAGAGAATACTAAAGAGTTACTGGTTTGACCAATGCAAAGGATATCTTAACAAACTACTGACAGCATGTCAATGTCATGATAAATATTATTCCAATCAGCTAGACAGGCAAAAAGAAAACAACCCATTTCGTGAGAACAATCAGAACATGGAGAATCTGGATCACTCACAGTGTGCTTTAAGACAAATAAATGGGGTCAGGATAGCAAGGGTAAAACACCTGGGCGCGGACGAATCCAGAGAGGGCAAACGTGGTGAAACTGCCATTATACAGTCCATTCGCATCCACATGCCCGATGTTGATCTGGACAGAGGCATGGTCCTTGGCAGTTATGATCCTGTTGGTGGCAGAGCTGCAGGAACCAATACAAAGCAAGAATGAGCAAGGTTGCAATGCCACAGTACTGTAACCAAGACGACAATACATCAATACGTACCACTTCCTTGGGACATAGAGGTCCACCATATCACCCACCTCGTTCTGCATAATGGGGACTGGAGGGATACTGGGACACTGCTGCAGGTCATCGAAGAAACACATTCATATTTAGCAGTGAGACTAGTTGCAAAGGACACTATGGTATAAAGATGATATATATAACTATAAAAGCTAGTTCCATAGATCAAACCCAGATACAAGGATGACTGTGAACTCTCCTATGGTTTATTCCAAATAGTACAGCTGCTGTCAACAGTACGCAACTGCACAAAATAGCTAAAGAAACCAGACCCCTTGCGGCCAAACAGGAAAATGGTCCAATCCCATTCAAGAATGTTTTACCAAAATGATAAAATATGTTTTATCAGTCACGTTGATCAGTACCCTGACCCTGCACCAGGCAAGCATGGTTTTTGAATAAAAACCAGGCAAGCCTAGTAGGAGCCATTGATCCAAAATAACAGGATTTGGGCGTCAATTTGGCAAGGCATGAACAACTTTACATGAATGATAAAAGATGGATTGGACATTTAGCCAAATACATACGTGCAATGCTTTAGAAAGCAGAACACCCACCTGAACCCATCAAAGAAATTCGCCCAAACACCCAACCAGCCTATAATCTGCTAGGTTTTATACGAAGTAGTTATGAGCAACGACCACACGCATTCTCAGTGAAATCAATCGCAACAAACAACTACCACTGTCCACTGGCACTAAGCGATTGGTACCTCATTATGAAAAATATCTAAGAATTACAGCCAAAAACCCCATCTCCACTCTCTGGCATCCTCTGGGCATCGAACGGGAGTGCAATCGCAGCAGCCGAACCATACAAATCACGCGCACAAAATTCTAGCGGATGCTAATCGTATAAATGTAGGGCACAAATCATCCCCGGATACAGGTCCGGCGATACTCGACGGCAAATTAAGACGGAGCGAGATTTTCAAGCGCAAACAGTGGATAGATTTGGGGAGGATGGGATCGCGACGTACCTCGGTTAAGGGGGGAGATGGACGGGTGCGGCGGCGGCGGCGGCGGAGGTGTGATGGGCTGCGGAGAGGGATGAAGCGGTGGCCGGATTCGGATTTATACCAGGCATAAACCCTAGGTTTTTTTTTTCTCCGCGCGTGCGGGATTTCCACGGCACTTGCACGGACATTTGGGCCCAATGGGCCTTCGTCATCGGGCCATTCGTCGTTTCACCAGGTCAGCGTGCCCCCCCCCCCTGTTTTTTGTAAATGATTTTCTCTTCGGTTTATTTTCTGGTCTTTCCGGTTTTCTCAGGTACTCCATCCGGTCCTTTTTAGTCTACATATAAGTTTTGTCCGAAGTCAGAGTATCTCTACTTTTGACTAAACTTATAGAAAAAAGTATTAACATTCACAATGTCAAGTCAATATTGTTAGATTCATTATGAAATGTAGTTTCATAGTAGATATATTTGGTATAGTAGATGTTGATGTTTTTTAATATAAATTTGGTCAAACTTTGCAAGGTTTGACTTGGCATAAATCTAATATGGGGAGTTAAAAAGACAGGAGGGAGTACTTGTGCTTTACATCTGTATCTGTGCAGTACAAGTGTACTGTGTGTGAGGCACATGTGAGCTAGATTTTGCTAGAGTAGATGGGCGGACTATGACGTGGTTAGGTAGTGAAGTAGTGTATCCTGGTCCTGATGATGTTTTTGGGATTGTCAACGAAGACTTTAAATACATTGTGATTGAGCAATACAAGTATTTCTCCCGAAAAAAATGGTATAGAAGTATTTTTCTTAATGCACAATGTACGCCTTTTAAAAACATGATGATTTATTTAATATGCGCTGAATATTTCTTTAATACATGATAAATGTTTAAAAAATATTTGTGCTTTTTCCAAAAATATTCATGTACTTTCCGGCTATTCAAACCTTCTAACAGAGTACTGATGTGTTTATAAGCAATATATTATAGAATTATGTATTTTTAGAAAATAAATTGAAACACATAAAATGAAGAATAAAAATAAAAGAAATGGAAAAGGAAACCAAGAGAAAATAAATGGAAAAGTAAATGACAAAGAACGGCAAAAAGAAAAAAGAAATGGGAAAGTAAATGAAAAAGAAAGGAAAAATAAGAAATAAGAAAAGGAAAAGAAAAAAACTAAAAATTCGAAATTAAAAAGGGCTCCCCCAAAATCAACGAATTGTATGAGTTCCAAAAAAATTTACTTGAACATAGCGACATACCGCCTAACCCCTTCTACTAGGCCGCCGACCGGTTGTGCCCCTTTAGGCGACATGTCGAGACGTAGCATTTTTTTTAGATAACCTCGCGAGACTTTTATTTCAAACCATCACAATGTTCACATGAACGAATGGAATCCTCACGGGCTGGCCAAACCAGACATGGCAGTCAGGTCCCAAAGTTAAAGCATGTCTCGCTAAGTTGTGAGTCTCAACATTTGAGCTCCTAAATTCATGAACTAAATTACAAGAAATAAAAGTAGATTGTTGTTGCTTGATCTCCTTGATGATTGCCCCGTAAGTAGCTCCACTTCCACTCTGAGTTTCTCCAATTACTCCCTTGTAGTCTGATGCGAGTTGTATCTGCTGGATATGCAAATCTGTAGCCAGGTCCAACCCCTCACGAATGGCCATCGCCTCCAAAGTAGCTGGATCACCATTGTTGTGCACCATAGCAGATGCTCCAAGAAATACACCCGCTCGGTCACGACAGATAACCCCCCACAGCTCCAACATGCCCTTGGCGATGTAATGTAGCATCTACGTTGAGCTTTGAGAAGTTCTCCGGCGGTGCAATCCAGCCAGTTGGCCGCACCCTTATGCTGCTTCTACTCCCTTTGTTTGGCACCATAACTTTTGTTTCATCTAAATAGGATTTGATGAAACTGTGAATTGCATCCGGGCTTTTATGAATATCTTCATAGATAGCTTTCCGGCGGGCTCCCCAAATGGCCCAAAGTGAAATTCCCAATCTGATAAACTCCTCATCAGATAGTGCCTTTTGCGCTTCAAAGATCCACTTCCTTGCACACTTCGTCTTGTTTGAACTAAGATGATCCAAGATCATGTCCGAAGACAAAGCCCAGGTGCTCCGAGACATGGGCAATCAAAGAGTGCATGTCGCCAAGAGTCATGAACTCCGCACAAATTACATGAGGCCGAGGTAGCCATGTTGCATCGGTGCAGAAGCTCCCTCGCTGGCATGGAATGTCGGGCCAAACGCCCTAAGAACACTTTTACTTTGGACGGGATCTGGAGCTTCCATAAGGATTTCCATTCTTTCCCTTCTGCCTCTATACTTGAAGATCCCCGTCGCTCCTCGATCCAACCCTCTCTGTTGAACTTGGTGCGAACCAACATACGATATGCCGAACTAACTGTGAAGTTTCCTCTCGACTCCTCGCCCCATACCCAAAAATCATCCACTCGTCGTGTGCACACCGGAATTTTGAGACGTAGCATATGCGCACCCTAGTTCTCGGCATTCTTGGCGTTTGGTGCATGCACGATGCTATTTAATGGGCTTTTTAGAAGGTCGTAACACGAGTCCCCTATGTTCTCAGCCTTCTTTGCGTTTGGTGCATGTATGATATTATTATTTTCTTCTAATAGCCCGACCAACTTCATAAAATAAATAAATTTTACTATTAAAGGAGCCCGCCTCCTCGCCTCATCGTTCTTTCAGCTCGATGGAGAGATCTGCCATGGCAGCCATAGTTCGGCCTTTGTACAGGCTGGCCCGAAGTGGGCTGCCTCTTGCGGGCCCAAACTAGCGCCCAGCAAGTCTGCCGGGCTAGGAAAAGCTAGGAACGGCCCCAAACCACGCCCTAAATTCGTGGAGTTTGGGAAGCTTGGAGGACTTCAAAGCATCTTCAACGGCCGTACAAAAATTCCGCGCCCAATAAACGTTATAGCGCGTCACTGTAGTACTTTTAATGCGCCGGTACCAACTTTGCTTTGGCAGGCGATAAAAACGCGGGCCCAAAAAGCAGACAGTGCAAATTGTGAAGCGTGCGCAATCCGGCGCCCAAAATATGCTGCGTGCGATAGTGTTTTTCAGCGCGCGCCCAAAAACTTTTAGCGCTACAGCTTCTGCTAGAGCTGCCCGGCGCCCAAAAAACTAAACTTTTAGTGCACGGAGCTCTTTTTGGGCGCCTGTTGGAGATGCTCTCAGAACACGTCCTAAATATAAAAAGTATCATCGAGCGTTTGACGAAAGAACCACTAGATTTTTTTTTTGAAAAACAAGGATCATTACAAAATGTATGCCCCTTTGCACCGCATAGCCAATTAATTAGCTAGTGAATCAATAATACTGTTGTGAAATTGATAACAAAAGACCAAGCGGTCAGCTTGATAAGCTTTTTATTTAACATAAGAATGGCCTCTCCTTCCGATTTCCATTAAAGGAACCACGCGGTTCACCTAGATACAAACTACTGCAATGAGGGTCAGCTTGATAAGCTACCATCAAAAAATTGCAATCCAGGAACTGGTAGCAAAAAGAAATCAACAAGAAGTTTACGTCCACTGATTCAGCTCGGATCAACAAGAAGCAGCAGCTAGGGTTCCGATCTCCGCCCTCACTCTCCTTTGATCTTCATGAATCTCTTGCAGTCCAGCTGCTTCATCTCGCCCGCGTTCGTGGGGTCGAAACGGCACCGGTAGAAGCTGCACGCACAAACCATTCGGAGCGATAAAAAAGATCAGCGATCGAGTGCGCCATGCCAACATTCATCAGTTCTAATAAGAAGAAAAAACGAGAAGTAAGCTGGGGACACACACACGCGCACCTTCCGTCCGTGCCGGCGATGAGGATGATGTTGGGGTCTTGCCGCCAGAACTCCACCGTGTACTCGACGCCTTCGCGGAGCCGGACCTGGGCCAGCGACCGCTCTGAACTGAAGTAGCTCGGCAGGTAGCCTGCACAAGATGCACGCAGAGAACACTTGCTTTAGCTTTTGAGTTTTGAGAGTCGAGACTACTATTTGAAGTCATGGTACTGTAGGAGAATCAGTGTTGCACCTTTCAAGAATGATGGTAGCAGAGATGATCCCTGATTGGCTGTTGCCGGTGCAGGAGTAGACGCCGCGGCTGCTGGCGGCGCCGGGAGGGCATCGCCATCGCCGCCCTCCGTTGTTGTCGAGGTCGCCTTGTCGACGGGGAACACGTGCACCGTCCCCTTGTTGCTGGAGACGGCCAGCCATCTGGAGTCCGGCGAGAAGGTGATGCAGTGGATGCCTGCTCTGTCGATGCCTCTTCTTAGCTGCAACAAGTAGCAGGGCAAGAACACGGTCGAACATGAGGACGATGTACACGGAAAAACAATGTGAAAAACTCAGACAAGAATTGTAGCGACAAGTAGAAACGGTGGATGCCTCCTGGAGCTTGGTGCCGTCGTCGCTGCTGAAGATGCGCACGAGCGTGCCCTTGGAGCTGGCCGTGGCGAGCAGCCGGCCGTCGCGGGAGAGCGCGATGCACGACGACAGGCTCGACGCGTGCGCGCGCACGTCGACGCTGCCGGGATGGCCGCCCCGGCGGACCTGCACTGCGCCCTGCTCCGGCAGCGGCAGGGCGTACACGAACGTCGCCGCCCGGCGGTCAACCGCCAGCGCGCACAGCCCCAGCGGGTTCGGGCCCGTCGCGACCAGCTCCGAGTTCTTGATGTCGCCCCTGACGACCAGCATCGCCATCTCCTTGCCGGCGATGACCGCGTGGTCCCCGAGAAGGCGGATCCCGCCCACGACACCGAGGCCGGGGGTCTTGGCCGAGCTGATGCGTATCGTCCTCTTGCTCTCCTCGTCAAAGAAGTAGATCGCCTCGTGCTCGGCGCCGCCCGTCTTCCGGGCCACGACGGCCAGGCGCGACCACGTGAGCATCTCGGCGGAGGTCACCTCGGCGCCGTCCGAGACCTCGGCGATGGACTTGCAGCGGACGCGCTCGACCGACTCGTCGCAGGAGAAGACGTGGAACCCGGTGGCCGTGCACGCGACGAAGTGGGAGGCGCCGCTGCTGAAGGCGACGTGGACGACCGGGGAGTCGGCTTCGGCGGGGCCCGCGGGGGAGGACGACGTAGACACCATCGTCGATCAATCGAAGTCGAAACCTAGCTAGCTACTTGATGAATCAGCGCGGCGGCGACGACCTACGTACGCTGCGCACCCAAGCTCTGGTCGATGGCTCGATCGACGCGTCCGTGACCGTGATTTAAGTCGCTCGTACGGAATTTGGTAACTATTAGGGCATCGCTGACCCGCAAATTTGCACCAGTTCATGGACATGGATGTAGGAGCCATCCATTCAACTTTGTCCGCATAAATTTTATGCTGTATTTCGACTTAGCGGACGGAACTCATGTAAACCGGCTGATATTCATCAAAGTTCAAAAATTAAATAGCATATAAATCATCCATATACAGCATGCAAAGAAGTCTAATACAACAATGTCTTAAATTCGATGCCCAACAAGTTTTTCAACGGATCATGTCGTTTCATACATACTGCCCCTTCATCTTCATCTAACAGTGTGTACGTAAATGGCCGTCCCTTGTTCCTGTGGTACATCACGGCAGCGCATACGGGCTACACAATGTGTAGAGCAACATTGAGTGAATGAATGATTCAATCAACAAGTTGAGTAAGAAGAAACAAAATTTATGATCTCCTCCTCTGCCACGTGCAATGGCAACATTACCTCCAACTGAGCAACCACGCCACAAAAGTTGGTGTTGAAGGTCTGAATGACGTACCATCGATACGCCAATGACCTCACATGGCGTTCTTAGATGATGTGCATGTTGTAGGGCGTAATATGCTTTTCGTGCGTGAAACGATTCATGCAATTACAGTCAGAAGGTCCCCTACTCCTCATGCCTATGAAGTTCACGGATATGGCCAACCACGCATCGCACAATAACTCATCCTCCATGGTTGAGTACCCCGCCATCCTTCTTACTCTGCAAAAAGGACATGTCATTCGAAAACAAGCTCAATGACATTTGAGAGAACACCTGCCGGGCGTGATGGTTGTCATGGAAGTCGTCGACAGGGTGGCAGATTGTACTTGGGTACTAACGGCTCCAGGGTGCACAACACTATCATAAAAGGCCAGCGGGCATATCAGTGATGGGAACGTCCGGAAATGCCTATGCGGCAGCTGAAGAGGTATAGCGGTGGCAGCAAAGATGGAGGATGCGGATGTAAAGCAAGGGAGAGAAGTAGTGGAGTGAAAGAAAATGAGACCGGAAAGGCGAATTTAGTGGGCCTTGAATAGAGTTCAACGTGGCTGTTGTTCGGATTCTCGCAAAACCACTTTGTCTTCATTTTAAGGGAGAAAATGCGTCTGAACCGCCGAATGGATCAATACAAGATCGTGTTGGATGATTTTCGTGGTTCAGACATATGCGGGCGATTTAGGGTCGATGAAGATGCCCTAACATGTCAAACCGACCGTGACAATCTCTTGCATGTTTAGTCCCGCCAAAAAAAAGCTTTGCATCTTTGGAGCTGGACTCTGACTCAGCATCAGACAATAGCTGTTCCACCATAAGTCACTGGTTTTAAGTCACCTGACTTATAAGTCAGATGACTTATTGAAACCAAACAGGCCCTAATTAAAGACTTCTACTATAGTAATGCTTTTTTTATATTTCCATTAGAGAAAGACCAAATCAGTTCAATCTTACAAGAGCATGAGTCCATATACTACTGCTACTGCTAAAAAGACTAGAAGAACTCAACCCCCCCTCTACATGAGGAAGGACAGAGCACATCACCAGGGATAAACAAGAATTGCATTGTACATCGTCTAATTGTGAACTGGCTAAGTCTCAGACTGGACTCTCTGGCTGTCCTCGGACTCCTTGATCTTCATGAATCTCTTGTGCTCCACCTGCTTCATCTCGCTGGTGTTCAAGGGGTCGAAACCGCACCGGTAGAAGCTGCACGCACGAACCATTCGGAGTTCGACAGAACGTCAGCGATCAAGTGCATCATGCCAACATTTTTCAGTTCCAATAAGCCAAAGAAGAAAAGAAAGCAGGGGACACGCACCTTCCGTCCGTGCCGACGATGAGGATGATGTTGGGGTGGTGCCGCCAGAACTCCACCGCGTACTCGACGCCCTCGCGGAGCCGGACCTGCGCCAGAGACCGCTCTGAGCTGAAGTAGCTCGGCAAGTAACCTGCAAGAGATGCACGCGGAAGTACTTCAGTTTTTCAGGGTACAGAAAACCACATTGGATCGTTAGTTCTTCTATATATGTAGGAGAACAGGTGTTGCACCTTTCAAGAACGATGGCAGTAATGATCCCTGCTTGGCTGCTGCCGGTGGAGGAGGAGACGCCGCTGCTCGTGATGGGGCCACCAGGAGGGCATCCCGGTCGCCGCCCGCCATTGTCGAGGTTGCTTTGTCGACGCTGGCGACGGGGAAAACGTGGACCGTCCCCTTGTCGCTGGAAACGGCCAGCCATCTGAAGTCCGGCGAGAAGGCGATGCAGTGGATGTCTGCTCTGTCGATGCCTCTCCTTAGCTGCACGTACGCAGCAACTCAGAACTGGTTAAAGATTACGAAGCGCTTTGAATTTGAATAAGACCATGCTCCTTCTTTTCCATAAATGGGTGGTTGTTGATCCATTAATCAGATAAATTAGGTCGTAAGATCGAATCAAGAATTTCATTATATCCATTTCTTATACCTTCTATTTTATATGATATTTCATAAGAATAAACCATATGGATAGGGTCTAGAATAGAAGTAATAAAGTGAATAAAAAGAGGGGGCAATCTAAATATTGCTAATATATTAGGACCATCTTATTAATAATTCTAATGAGTTATCTTGGAATTTAGAATCAAATAAAAAACCCTATATTATGCTCAAGGAAAGTAGATTTAGATAGGAGCTTATGCCTTAAAAAATACACTAGTTTCCTAATTTTAAAATAAAAAATATTTTTTTCTTGCGTCGAGAAATATTTGTTTTTCAAGATAAACAATGTCCGTTAGGCACCTAATCTTTATGTCATAATAGACCCGAACACTTGCCTCGGATTGACTTTAATAATATATAATTGCTTCAATGAATAACACGACCGAACACCAAGATGGAAGCACACGGAAATAGGTATATACTTTCTCGGTCATATTTGTTTAAGCGACAAGTAATTCTGATTGGAGGGAGTACATGTTTTGCTCGTCCAGTAAACACGCACCGTGACAAGAGGCAAAACGACTTTTATGTAACTGATTAGAAAATATTGTACCCCGAAAAGGTAGATTTTTTCCCGTTCCTAAATACTCCCTCCGTCCCAAAATTCTTGTCTTAAATTTGTCTAAATACAGATGTATGAAGTCACGTTTTAGTATTAGGTATATCCGTATCTAGACAAATCTAAGACAAGAATTTTGAGACGAAGGGAGTCTTCGTTCACTCTGTGCGTTCGGTTTATTCAGTTTACATGGTTCGGTTTATAGGTTTTTCGGTTTGTACGGTATTAATACTTCGGTAAATACGGTATGAAATTAAAATACGGTTCGGTTTCGGTATATACCAAATTATTTCGGTATGGTTTCGGTATATACCATAAAAACACCTAACGCGAATTTGAAAATGACGTAATAATAACTTACAAATTTATGACTCAAAACACATACTATTTTACAGAAATAGTATATAACTATATATATAAGTGTATATGCTTGCATTGATTCATCTGTTGATGGTTATGGACGTGTTTAGCATTTTAAAAATAGAAAAATAACTATGCTACAAGAAAAAATTACGTGCTTAGTAGTGAATTTGACTCATGTACAAGAAAAATGACAACTTGTATGGTTGTTTATCTCAAGAAATATAAATTTAGTTTTTACTTTGGTTTATTCGGTTAACCGTTCGGTTTTCCGGTATATACCATATAAACCAAAGTTCAAAACGGCATTCATACCATACCGAAACCAGAAACCATAAAAACCATAAAATCGGTTCGGTTCGGTTTATTTTCGGTATGGTTTTTCGGTTCGGTTTTCAAATGCACAGAGTGAGTCTTCGTAGATATTTCATTATGAACCACATAATTTAAAATGTAGATTCACTCATTTTGCTTTGTATATAGTTTAACGAGAGGTGTAGTAGCTAGCGTTGGATACCTCTTGGACCATGGCGCCGTCGTCGGTGCTGAAGATGCGCACGAGCGTGCCCTTTGATCCGGCTGTGGCGAGCAGCCGGCCGTCGCGGGAGAGCGCGATGCACGACAGGCTCGACGCGTGCGCGTGCACGTCGACGCTGCCGGGCTTGCCGGTCCGGCGGACCTGCACCGCCCCCTTCTCCGGCCGCGGCAGGGCGCAGACGAGCCGCGTCTCCTGGTCAACCGCCAGCGCGCACAGCCCAAGCGGGTTGGGGCCCGTCTGAACCAGCTTTCGGCTCTTCAAGTCGCCGTTGATGACCAGCATCGCCATCTGCTGGCCGGCGACGAGCACGTGGTCCCCGAGAAGGCGGAGCCCGCCCACGGGGCCGAGGTCGGGGGTGCTGGCCGAGCCGATGGCTATCTGCTTCGCCTCCCCGCTCTCCTCGTCCCAGAAGTAGATCGCGTGGTGCTCGGCCGCGCCCTTGACGGCGCCTGTCGTCCGGGTCACAACGGCCACGCGCGACCGCGTTAGCAGCTCGGCGGAGGTCACCACGACGCCGGGCGAGGCGACGGCGTCGGACTTGTAGTGGACGCGCTCGACCTTGTCGTCGTCGCAGGAGAAGACGTGGAACCCGGTGGCCGTGGACGCGACGAAGTGGGAGGCGCCGCTGCTGAAGGCGACGTGGACGATCGGGGAGTCGGCTTCGGCGGGGGACGAGGACGGAGGCGCCATGGTCGATCAATCGAAGCCGAAACCTAGCTAGCTAGCTACGTGATGAATCGATCAGCACGGCGGCGACGACGTATGTACCCTGGGCGTTCGTGACCGTGATTTAAGCCGCTCGTACGCAATTTGGTGACCATAACTACGTCGAACCGACCGTGACAAGCTTTGCATGTTTGGTCCCGAGAAAAAAAACTTTGCATGGTTGGAGCCGGACTCTGTAACTTGCAGCGCACACGTAAGCGGACTACAACTGTCCACGAAAACACTAACGCCCACACGTATAGCAACATTGTAACTCGCCTACACATCTGAATCACCAGGTAAGTTTGCATGAATCTTGACACACCGAGACATTTTCGCGTGCAAGGCCGGTGTGTGGGCGCCCACACACCTCACGATACGCGGTTGCCAGCTGCGCTATGTGGACGAACTAGTTTCTGTTCACAAAGCCATCACCTAGTCCACGCGCGTGTGGGCGAACTGCTTTTCACCCACACGACAGTCGTACGTTGTTGGATGGCAACTGCAGTTGCGCGTACATGACAATTAGGCAAACACACATGACAACTATGAATCGTTTGCTAAAAATCATATGTTATAGGGGATTTGAACCCTGATCGTTTGATACATAAACTAGCCCAACAACCAACTCACCAAGTTTATTTCTTGTCCCAATACAGGAAGTTTTTGTAGTTGAGTTTTCTTGTGTAATCTACTAGAACAGAAAAACATATGCGAAATTTGAGGATTTTTTTTAGAAAAGGAAATACACACGTTTGTTGGTTTGGAAGCATGGTCTCTTGATAAGCAAGTTGGTCCATGGTATTCTGTGCAACATAGACACGATAACATATGTATAAATATGGTGGTCACTTTGTCACGGCGGGCACTAGGGGGGGGGGGGGAATATAACCTCCGTAATTTTTGTGTTAATAACATGGAATTTTTCACACGGCAGGCGTGATAGTGTACGCTCAAACATCATGGTAACTTTGGCATGAGATTTTTTGTTGAAACATACCCCCCCCTCCTGGTAAGTTATATGTACATAACATGATAATTTGTGCACCACAGCCATGTATTTATGTAGAAATTAATATGGATTGACACGGAGGGTGGTTGAAACATACCCCCCTCCCTAAATTTCTTTTGTAAGCAACATGATAATTTAAGCATTCTGACCTGATAACTTACATACAAACATCATGGTAAGATTGACCCTGGATTTTTTATTCAAAATGTACCCCCTCCCCCCAACACACACATACACAAATAACTTTTGAGTAAATAACATATGGTATTTTAGGGACCGCAAAACATGATAATATATGAGCAACACCCATGGTAACTCTAACCCAAGAAAAAAAATTCAAAATATATGAGCAACACCCATGGTATCTCTAACCCAAGCATGGTCTATTTGTAAGCAAGTTGGCCCAACAACACCCCGGTCTTCTTTGTACATATCATGGTAATCTACACAGCACATACATGATAACATATATACAAATATCATCATAACTTTGACTCGGTGGGGGGAGGGGGAGGAGTTGTTGAAACATAACCTCTGTAATTCTTGTGTCAATGGCATGTTAATTTTCATGCAACATGTCTGATCACTTACGTTCAAACGCTATGGTAACTTTGACTCGGGGGAAATTTTTGTTGAAACACCCCCCCCCCCCCCCCCAAACTTAACTTATATGTAGATAGCATCATATTTTATGCACCGCAACCCTGATAATTTAGATACAAACATGGTGGTAACATTTGGACACGAAGGGGGCTTGAAACTTCGATAATTTTTGTGTAAATAGTATGATAAGTTATATACCGCTGACATGATAACTTATGCACAAACATCAAGGTAACTTTGACATGGGAAAAAGTTACTGAAAAATCCCTCGATAACTTTTGTGTAAGTAGCATGGTTTTTACGGACCACAAAACATGATAATTTTATGTACAACACCCAGTGGTAACTCTGACAAAAAAAAATGTTCAAATATCTCTCGATAACTCATGTGTAAGAAGTGCGGTAAGTTACGTACCACAAGACTGATAACTTTTGTACCTTTGGGGTTGCTAACTTTTGAACCTAATAAAGTTGATAAGAGCGTCTGGTATGTGGAGTAGAGATCATGGGTTCAAACCCTTGTGCAGCCGAGCCATCTAAATAGGATAACGATAAAACAGTACAAAAGGAAGAAAGAAAAATGATTTGTTTTTAGGTAATACGATTACGTAGTAGTACAAATACTATGTAAGCTCCTTCTAGTCAATAGCTCAATCTAGACATGTTGGTTGCAAGCAACCATGACATAACAAGGGGTAGTGGGTTTGACTCCCAGTTCCTTCAATTTTTTTATCGAAAAATCAGAGATGGTTAGACGGCAGAAAAAAATTATCGGGAGAAGTGGATCAATAGACTCGTGCGGATCTGTTGCTAACGACCAGTCGACTGGTCGTTAGCACAATCCATCAGATAAACATACATGGCAACTGTAATTAACCACACGTGACAACTAGGTAAACACACATGGCAACTATTGTTTGACCACATGTGGCAAGTAGTTAATCACACACGACAACTATGGTCTGATTACAGCGGCAATTACCATAAATTAGACATGACAACTATAGTTAACCAAAACAAAGAGAGTTGCCATGCTTTTACAACCATATTTGCCATCTCGGATAACTACATCTGCCATCCCGGATGGTAACTAAATCGTCATCCCGCGGGTACCTAATGTAGTTGCGTCAGGACGTGTGGGCATATTTGCTTCGTGCCACACGCGCGGAGTGGGGATGAGCAGTACTTGTTGGGCGTATGGCACGAAGTAGCTGTGCCCACACGTGTGGACAATTCTACTGTTCGCCCACGCACAGCCCGTGTGGGATGCCTTCTCCTCATGCCACACACGGTGTGTGGACGAATGCGCATTATGCCACACGTGTGGTGGATATTGTTGGAAATATGCCCTAGAGGCAATAATAAATTGATTATTATTATATTTCCTTGTTCATGATAATCGTTTATTATCCATGCTAGAATTGTATTGATAGGAAACTCAGATACATGTGTGGATACATAGACAACACCATGTCCCTAGTAAGCCTCTAGTTGACTAGCTCGTTGATCAATAGATGGTTACGGTTTCCTGACCATGGACATTGGATGTCGTTGATAACGGGATCACATCATTAGGAGAATGATGTGATGGACAAGACCCAATCCCGAGCATAGCACAAGATCGTATAGTTCGTATGCTAAAGCTTTTTCTATTGTCAAGTATCATTTCCTCAGACCATGAGATTGTGCAACTCCCGGATACCGTAGGAGTGCTTTGGGTGTGCCAAACGTCACAACGTAACTGGGTGTCTATAAAGGTACACTACGGGTATCTCCGAAAGTGTCTGTTGGGTTGGCACGAATCGAGACTGGGATTTGTCACTCCGTGTAAACGGAGAGGTATCTCTGGGCCCACTCGGTAGGACATCATCATAATGTGCACAATGTGATCAAGGAGTTGATCACGGGATGATGTGTTACGAAACGAGTAAAGAGACTTGCCGGTAACGAGATTGAACAAGGTATCGGGATACCGACGATCGAATCTCGGGCAAGTATCGTACCGCTAGACAAAGGGAATTGTATACGGGATTGATTAAGTCCTTGACATCGTGGTTCATCCGATGAGATCATCGTGGAACATGTGGGAACCAACATGGGTATCCAGATCCCGCTGTTGGTTATTGACCGGAGAGTCATCTCGGTCATGTCTGCATGTCTCCCGAACCCGTAGGGTCTACACACTTAAGGTTCGGTGACGCTAGGGTTATAGAGATATTAGTATGCGGTAACCCAAAAGTTGTTCGGAGTCTCGGATGAGATCCCGGATGTCACGAGGAGTTCCGTAATGGTCCGGAGGTAAAGAATTATATATAGGAAGTGCTATTTCGGCCATCGGGACAAGTTTCGGGGTCACCGGTATTGTACCGGGACCACCGGAAGGGTCCCGGGGGTCCACCGGGTGGGGCCACCTGCCCCGGGGGGCCACATGGGCTGTAGGGGATGCGCCTTGGCCTATATGGTCCAAGGGCACCAGCCCCAAGAGGCCCATGCGCCAAGAGAGAGGGAAAGGGGAGAGTCCTAAAGGGGGAAGGCACCTTCGAGGTGCCTTGGGGAGGATGGACTCCTCCCCCCTTAGCCGCACCCTTCCTTGGAGGAAGGGGCAAGGCTACACCCTCCCCCTCTCCCTTGGCCCTATATATAGTGGGGGGGAAGGGAGGGCAACCACACCTGAGCCCTGGCGCCTCCCTCTCCCTCCCATGACACATCTCCCTCCTCCCGCAGCGCTTGGCGAAGCCCTGTTGGAATCCCGCTACTTCCATCACCACGCCGTCGTGCTGCTGGATCTCCATCAACCTCTCCTCCCCCCTTGCTGGATCAAGAAGGAGGAGACGTCGCTGCTCCGTACGTGTGTTGAACGCGGAGGTGCCGTCCGTTCGGCGCTAGGATCATCGGTGATTTGAATCACGACGAGTACGACTCCATCAACCCCGTTCTCTTGAACGCTTCCGCACGTGATCTACAAGGGTATGTAGATTCACTCCTCCCTCGTTGCTAGATGACTCCATAGATAGATCTTGGTGACACGTAGGACCAACCTTACACGTATGCTTACGTGAGACCGGTTCCACCGACAAACATGCACTAGTTGCATAAGGTGGCTGGCGGGTGTCTGTCTCTCCCACTTTAGTCGGATCAGATTCGATGAAAAGGGTCCTTATGAAGGGTAAATAGCAATTGGCATATCACGTTGTGGTTTTGCGTAGGTAAGAAACGTTCTTGCTAGAAACCCATAGCAGCCACGTAAAACATGCAAACAACAATTAGAAGACGTCTAACTTGTTTTTGCAGGGTATGCTATGTGATGTGATATGGCCAAAAGGATGTGATGAATGATATATGTGATGTATGAGATTGATCATGTTCTTGTAATAGGAATCACAACTTGCATGTCGATGAGTATGACAACCGGCAGGAGCCATAGGAGTTTTCTTAATTTATTTATGACCTGCGTGTCAACATAAACGTCATGTAATTACTTTACTTTATTGCTAACCGTTAGCTGTAGTAGTAGAAGTAATAGATGACGTGACAACTTCAAGAAGACACGATGATGGAGATCATGATGATGGAGATCATGGTGTCATGCCGGTGACGATGATGATCATGGAGCCCCGAAGATGGAGATCAAAAGGAGCAAAGTGATATTGGCCATATCATGTCACTATTTGATTGCATGTGATGTTTATCATGTTTATACATCTTATTTGCTTAGAACAACGGTAGTAAATAAGATGATCCCTCATTAAAATTTCAAGAATGTGTTCTCCCCTAACTGTGCACCGTTGCTAAAGTTCGTCGTTTCGAAGCACCACGTGATGATCGGGTGTGATAGATCCTTACGTTCACATACAACGGGTGTAAGACAGTTTTACACATGCAAAACACTTAGGGTTAACTTGACGAGCCTAGCATGTACAGACATGGCCTCGGAACACAAGAGACCGAAAGGTCGAGCATGAGTCGTATGGTAGATACGATCAACATGAAGATGTTCACCGATGATGACTAGTCCGTCTCACGTGATGATCGGACACGGCCTAGTTGACTCGGATCATGTAATCACTTAGATGACTAGAGGGATGTCTATCTGAGTGGGAGTTCATAAGATGAACTTAATTATCCTGAACATAGTCAAAAGGTCTTCGCAAATTATGTCGTAGCTCGCGCTTCAGTTCTACTGTTTAGATATGTTCCTAGAGAAAATTTAGTTGAAAGTTGATAGTAGCAATTATGCGGACTAGGTCCGTAAACTGAGGATTGTCCTCATTGCTTCATAGAAGGCTTATGTCCTTAATGCACCGCTCAGTGTGCTGAACCTCGAACGTTGTCTGTGGATGTTGCGAACATCGGACATACACATTTTGATAACTACGTGATAGTTCAGTTAAACGGTTTAGAATTGAGGCACCGAAGACGGTTTTGAAACGTCGCGAAACATATGAGATGTTTCGAGGGTTGAAATTGGGATTTCAGGCTCGTGCCCACGTCAAGAGGTATAAGACCTCCGACGATTTTCTTAGCCCACAAACTAAGGAGAAAAGCTCAATTGTTGAGCTTGTGCTCAGATTGTCTGAGTACAACAATCGCTTGAATCGAGTGGGAGTTGATCTTCCAGATAAGATAGTGATGTTTCTCCGAAGTCATTACCACCAGGCTGCTAGAGCTTCATGATGAACTATAATGTATCGGGGACATATATGATGATCCTTGAGATATTCGCGATGTTTGACACCACAAAAGTAGAAATCAAGAAGGAGCATCAATTGTTGATGGTTGGTGAAACCACTAGTTTCAAGAAGGGCAAGGGCAAGAAGGGATACTTCATGAAACGGCAATTCAACTGCTGCTCTAATGAAGAAACCCAAGGTTGAACCCAAACCCGAGACTAAGTGCTTCTGTAATAAGGGGAACAACCACTGGAGCAGAATTACCCTAGATACTTGGTAGATGAGAAGGCTGGCAAAGGTCGATAGAAGTATATTGGATATACATTGTGTTGATGTGTACTTTACTAGTACTCCTAGTAGCACCAGGGTATTAGATACCGGTTCGGTTGCTAAGTGTTAGTAACTCGAAATAAAAGCTACGGAATAAACGGAGACTAGCTAAAGGTGAGCTGACGATATGTGTTGGAAGTGTTTCCAATGTTGATATGATCAAGCATCGCACGCTCCCTCTACCATCGAGATTGGTATTAAAACCTAAATAATTGTTATTTGGTGTTTGCGTTGAGCATAGACATGATTGGATTATGTCTATCGCGATACGGTTATTCATTTAAGGAGAATAATGGTTACTCTGTTTATTTGAATAATACCTTCAATGGTCTTGCACCTAAAATGGATGATTCATTGAATCTCGATCGTAGTGATACACATGTTCATGCCAAAAGATAGTAATGATAGTACCACCTACTTGTGGCACTACCACGTAAGTCATATCGGTATAAAACGCATGAAGAAGCTCCATGCTGATGGATCTTTGGGCTCACTCGTTTTTGAAAAGTTTGAGGCATGCGAACCATGTCTATTGGTGTATATGCATGAAGAAACTCCATGCAAATGGACCGTTTGGACTCACTTGATTTTGAATCACTTGAGACATACAAATCATACCACATGGGCAAGATGACTGAAAGCCTCATTTTCAGTAAAATGGAACTAGAAAGCAACTTGTTGGAAGTAATACATTTTGATGTGCGCAGTCCAATGAGTGCTGAGGCATGTAGTGGATATCGTTATGTTCTTACTTCACAGATGATTTGAGTAGATGTTGAGTATATTTACTTGATGAATCACGAGTCTGAATTATTGAAAGGTTCAAGTAATTTCAGGGTGAAGTTGAAAGATCGTCGTGACAAGAGGATAAAATATCTATGATATGATCATAGAGATGAATATCTGAATTACGAGTTTGGCACAGAATTAAGACATTGTGGAAATTGTTTCACAACTAATACAGCCTGGAACACCATAGTGTGATGGTGTGTCCGAACATCATAACTGCACCCTATTGGATATGATGCATACCATGATGTCTCTTATCGAATTACCACAATAGTTTATGGGTTAGGCATTAGAGACAACCACATTCACTTTAAATAGGGCACCACGTAATTCCGATGAGATGACACTGTATGAACTGTGGTTTAGAGAAACCTAAGCTGTCATTTCTTAAAAGTTTGGGGCTGCGACGCTTATGTGAAAAAGTTTCAGGCTGATAAGCTCGAACCCAAAGCAGATAAATGCATCTTCATAGGACACCCAAAACAGTTGGGTATACCTCCTGTCTCAGATTCGAAAGCAATAAGGGATTGTTTCTAGAATCGGGTCCTTTCTCGAGGAAAAGTTTCTCTCGAAATAATTGAGTGGGAGGATGGTGGAGACTTGATGAGATTATTGAACCGTCACTTCAACTAGTGTATAGCAGGGCACAAAGAGTTGTTCCTGTGGCACCTACACCAATTGAAGTGGAAGCTTATGATAGTGATCATGAAACTTCAGATCAAGTCACTACCAAACCTCATGGGATGACAAGGATGCGTACTACTTCAGAGTGGTACGTAATCCTGTCTTGGAAGTCATGTTGCTAGACAACAATGAACCTACGAGCTATGGAGGAGCGATGGTGGGCCTAGATTCCGATAAATGGCTCGAAGCCATAAAATCCAAGAGAGGATCCATGTATGGAAACAAAGTGTAGACTTTGGCAGAACAGCTTGATGGTCGTAAGGCTGTTGAGTACAGATGGATTTTAAAAGGAAGACGGACAATGATGGTAAATGTCACCGTTAAGAAAGCTCGACTTGTCGTTAAGAAGTTTCCCGACAAGTTCAAGGAGTTGACTACGGTGAGACTTTCTCACTCGTAGCGATGCTAAGAGTCTGTTGGAATTATATTAGCGATTACTGCATTATTTATGAAATCTTGCAGATAGGATGTCAAAACATTGTTTCCTCGACGAAAGGTTGTATGTGATACAACCGGAAGGTTTTGTCAATCCTGAAAGATGCTAATAAGTATGCAAAGCTCTAGCAATCCTTCTAAGGACTGGAGTAAGCATCTCGGAGTTGGAATGTATGCTTTGATGAGATGATCAAAGATTTTGGGTTTATACAAAGTTTATGAGAAACTTGTATTTCCAAAGAAGTGAGTGGGAGCACTATAGAATTTCTGATGAGTATATGTTGTTGACATATTATGGATCAGAAATGACGTAGAATTTCTGGAAAGCATATAGGGTTATTTGGAAAGTGTTTTTCAATGGAAAGCCTGGATTAAGGTACTTGAACATTGAGCATCAAGATCTATAAGGATAGATCAAAACGCTTAATGGTACTTTCAAATGAGCACATACCTTGACATGATCTTGAAGGTGTTCAAGATGGACCAGTCAAAGAAGGAGTTCTTGCCTGAGTTGTAAGGTATGAAGTTAAGACTTAAAGCTCGACCATGGCAGAATAGAGAGAAAGGACGAAGGTCGTCCCCTATGCTTAAGACATAGGCTCTCTACAGTATGCCATGCTGAGTACCGCACCTGATGTGTGCCTTGCCACATATCTGGCAAGAGGGTACAAAGGTAATCTAGGAGTAGATCACCAGATAGCGGTCTAAATTATCCTTAGAGGAATAAGGATATGTTTCTCGGTTATGGAGGTGATAAAGAGTTCGACGTAAAGAGTTAAGTCAATGCAAGCTTAACACCTATCCGGATAGCTCTGAGTAGAGATACCGGATACGTATAATGGAGCAACAATTTAGAATAGCTCCATGTAGAACAGTTATTTGAAATGGCTCCAAATGTAGCGTAGTAGTTGCATCTACAAGATGACATAAAAATTTGCGAAGTACATACGGATCTGAATGTTGCAGACCCGTTGACTAAAACCTCTCTCACAAGCAACATGATCAAACCTAGAACTCGTTGAGTGTTAATCACATAGTGATGTGAACTAGACTACTGACTCTAGTAAACTCTTGGGTGTTAGTCACATGGCGATGTGACCTGTGAGTGTTAATCACATGGCGATGTGAACTAAATTATTGACTCTAGTGCAAGTGGGAGACTGTTGGAAATATGCCCTAGAGGCAATAATAAATTGATTATTATTATATTTCCTTGATCATGATAATCGTTTATTATCCATGCTAGAATTGTATTGATAGGAAACTCAGATACATGTGTGGATACATAGACAACACCATGTCCCTAGTAAGCCTCTAGTTGACTAGCTCGTTGATCAATAGATGGTTACGGTTTCCTGACCATGGACATTGGATGTCGTTGATAACGGGATCACATCATTAGGAGAATGATGTGATGGACAAGACCCAATCCTGAGCATAGCACAATATCGTATAGTTCGTATGCTAAAGCTTTTTCTATTGTCAAGTATCATTTCCTCAGACCATGAGATTGTGCAACTCCCGGATACCGTAGGAGTGCTTTGGGTGTGCCAAACGTCACAACGTAACTGGGTGGCTATAAAGGTACACTACGGGTATCTCCGAAAGTGTCTGTTGGGTTGGCACGAATCGAGACTGGGATTTGTCACTCCGTGTAAACGGAGAGGTATCTCTGGGCCCACTCGGTAGGACATCATCATAATGTGCACAATGTGATCAAGGAGTTGATCACGGGATGATGTGTTACGAAACGAGTAAAGAGACTTGCCGGTAACGAGATTGAACAAGGTATCGGGATACCGACGATCGAATCTCGGGCAAGTATCGTACCGCTAGACAAAGGGAATTGTATACGGGATTGATTAAGTCCTTGACATCGTGGTTCATCCGATGAGATCATCGTGGAACATGTGGGAACCAACATGGGTATCCAGATCCCACTGTTGGTTATTGACCGGAGAGTCATCTCGGTCATGTCTGCATGTCTCCCGAACCCGTAGGGTCTACACACTTAAGGTTCGGTGACGCTAGGGTTATAGAGATATTAGTATGCGGTAACCCAAAAGTTGTTTGGAGTCCCGGATGAGATCCCAGACGTCACGAGGAGTTCCGGAATGGTCCGGAGGTAAAGAATTATATATAGAAAGTGCTATTTCGGCCATCGGGACAAGTTTCGGGGTCACCGGTATTGTACCGGGACCACCGGAAGGGTCCCGGGGGTCCACCGGGTGGGGCCACCTGCCCCGGGGGGCCACATGGGCTGTAGGGGGTGCGCCTTGGCCTATATGGGCCAAGGGCACCAGCCCCAAGAGGCCCATGCGCCAAGAGAGAGGGAAAGGGGAGAGTCCTAAAGGGGGAAGGCACCTCCGAGGTGCCTTGGGGAGGATGGACTCCTCCCCCCTTGGCCGCACCCTTCCTTGGAGGAAGGGGCAAGGCTGCGCCCTCCCCCTCTCCCTTGGCCCTATATATAGTGGGGGGGAAGGGAGGGCAACCACACCTGAGCCCTGGCGCCTCCCTCTCCCTCCCATGACACATCTCCCTCCTCCCGCAGCGCTTGGCGAAGCCCTGTTGGAATCCCGCTACTTCCATCACCACGCCGTCGTGCTGCTGGATCTCCATCAACCTCTCCTCCCCCCTTGCTGGATCAAGAAGGAGGAGACGTCGCTGCTCCGTACGTGTGTTGAACGCGGAGGTGCCGTCCGTTCGACGCTAGGATCATCGGTGATTTGAATCACGACGAGTACGACTCCATCAACCCCGTTCTCTTGAACGCTTCCGCGCGCGATCTACAAGGGTATGTAGATTCACTCCTCCCTCGTTGCTAGATGACTCCATAGATAGATCTTGGTGACACGTAGGAAAATTTTGAATTTATGCTACGTTCCCCAACAGATATTGGGGTCCAATTGAATTCAATTTAGCTAAAACACATCTAGATGTGTCCTAGTTATTGCACATCTAAGTTATATCAGTGATTTTACATGAAAATTCATGCCGACATTTTGTTGTCTACTTTATTTTCCTTTGTAATGTGACTGGGTCACTTAGATGTGCAATAACTAGATGTGCCTAGATAGACACGAATGATATTTATTTATTTTGAATTGTGAAGCTTCCATTCTAAAATTTAAGACGTTTTGGTAGGTTATAAACTAGCCTACAAAAACATCTTATATTTTAAAATAGAGAGTATAAACGTTAGGTTGGTCGTAATGGGAGTATCATAGGTAGTTTCATGCATGCTAACTAAGCAATTTTGATGAGGTGACACATAATTAAATGAAGAAAGAGAGGCTTGAGTATCATATCATGATACCGTATCATACTAAATAATGTGTGTTGGGGAACATAGTAATTTCAAAAAAATTCTACGCACACGCAAGATCATGGTGATGCATAGCAACGAGAGGATAGAGTGTTGTCCACGTACCCTTGCAGACCGAAAGCGGAAGCGTTAGCACAACGCGATTGATGTAGTCATACGTCTTCACGATCCGACCAATCAAGTACCGAACGCACGGCACCTCCGAGTTCTGCACACGTTCAACTCGATGACGTCCCTCGAACTCCGATCTAGCCGAGTTTTGAGGGAGAGTTCCATCAGCACGACGGCGTGGTGACGATGATGATGTTCTACCGACGCAGGGCTTCGCCTAAGCACCGCTACGATATGACCGAGATGGATTATGGTGGAGGGGGCACCGCACACGGCTAAGAGATCCAAGAGATCAATTGTTGTGTCTTTGGGGTTTCCCCTGCCCCCGTATATAAAGGAGTGGAGGAGGGGGAGGGCCGGCCCTCTCTATGGCGCGCCCTAGGGGAGTCCTACTCCCACCGGGAGTAGGATTCCCCCTTTCCTAGTAGAACTAGGAGCCCTTCCATGTAGTAGGAGTTGGAGGGAAGGAAAGGGAAGGGAAAAGGAGAAGGAAGGAAGGGAGCGCTCCCCTCCCTAGTCCAATCGGACCAGCCCATGGGAAGGGGTACGGCCACCCTTTGAGGCATTTCTCTCCTTTCCAGTATGGCCCATTAAGGCCCAATACGAATTCCCGTAACTCCCCAGTACTCCCGAAAATACCCGAATCACTCGGAACCTTTCCGATGTCCGAATATAGTCGTCCAATATATCGATCTTTACGTCTCCACCATTTCGAGACTCCTCGTCATGTCCCCGATCTCATCCGGGACTCCGAACTCCTTCGGTACATCAAAACACATAAATTCATAATATAACCGTCATCGAACTTTAAGCGTGCGGACCCTATGGGTTCGAGAACTATGTAGACATGACTGAGACACGTCTCCGGTCAATAACCAATAGCGGAACCTGGATGCTCATATTGGCTCCTACATATTTTACGAAGATCTTTATTGGTCAAACCGCATAACAACATACGTTGTTCCCTTTGTCATCGGTATGTTACTTGCCCGAGATTCGATCGTCGGTATCTCAATACCTAGTTCAATCTCGTTACCGGCAAGTCTCTTTACTCATTCTGTAATACATCATCCCGCAAATAACTCATTAGTTGCAATGCTTGCAAGGCTTTAAGTGATGTGCATTACCGAGAGGGCCCAGAGATATCTCTCCGAATATCGGAGTGACGAATCCTAATCTCGAAATACGCCAACCCAACATGTACCTTTGGAGACACCTGTAGAGCACCTTTATAATCACCCAGTTACATTGTGATGTTTGGTAACACATAAAGTGTTCCTCCGGTAAACGGGAGTTGCATAATCTCATAGTCATAGGAACATGTATAAGTCATGAAGAAAGCAATAGCAACAAACTAAATGATCAAGTGCTATGCTAACGGAATGGGTCAATTCAATCACATCATTCTCTAATGATGTGACCCCGTTAATCAAATGACAACTCATGTCTATGGCTAGGAAACTTAACCATCTTTGATTCAACGAGCTAGTCAAGTAGAGGCATACTAGTGACACTCTGTTTGTCTATGTATTGACACATGTATTATGGTTCCGGTTAATACAATTCTAGCATGAATAATAAACATTTATCATGAAATAAGGAAATAAATAATAACTTTATTATTGCCTCTAGGGCATATTTCCTTCAGTCTCCCACTTGCACTAGAGTCAATAATCTAGTTCACATCGCCATGTGATTTAACATCAATAGTTCACATCACTATGTGATTAACACCCATAGTTCACATCGTCATGTGACCAACACCCAAAGGGTTTACTAGATTCAATAATCTAGTTCACATCGCTATGTGATTAACGCCCAAAGAGTACTAAGGTGTGATCATGTTTTGTTTGTGAGAGAAGTTTAGTCAACGAGTCTGCCACATTCAGATCCATAAGTATTTTGCAAATTTCTATGTCAACAATGCTCTGCACTAAGCTACTCTAGCTAATTGCTCCTACTTTCAATATGTATCCAGATTGAGACTTTGAGTCATCTAGATCAGTGTCAAAACTTGCATCGACGTAACCTTTTACGACGAACCTTCTGTTACCTCCATAATCGAGAAACATATCCTTATTCCACTAAGGATAATTTTGACCAATGTCCAGTGAACTAATTCTAGATCACTATTGTACTACCTTGCCAAACTCAGGGCAGGGTATACAATAGGTCTGTTACACAGCATGGCATACTTTATAGAACCTATGGCTGAGGCATAGGGAATGACTTTCATTCTCTCTCTATCTTCTGCCGTGGTCGGGTTTTGAGTCTTACTCAACTTCACACCTTATAACACAGACAAGAACTCCTTCTTTGACTATTCCATTTTGAACTACTTCAAAATCTTGTCAAGGTATGTACTAATTGAAAAACTTATCAAGCGTCTTGATCTATCTCTATAGATCTTGATGCTCAATGTGTAAGCAGCTTCACCAAGGTCTTTCTGTGAAAAACTCCCTTCAAACATTCCTTTATGCTTTGCAGAATAAATCTACATTATCTCCGATCAACAATATGTCATACACATATACTTATCAGAAATGCTGTAGTGCTCCCACTCACTTTCTTGTAAATACAGACTTCACCGCAAGTCTGTATAAAACTATATGCTTTGATCAACTTATCAAAGTGTTTATTCCAACTCCGAGAGGCTTGCACCAGTCCATAAATGGATCGCTGGAGCTTGCACACTTTGTTAGCTCCCTTTGGATCGACAAAACCTTCCGGTTGCATCATATACAACTCTTCTTCCAGAAATCCATTCAGGAATGCAGTTTTGACATTCATCTGCCAAATTTCATAATCATAAAAAGCGGCAATTGCTAACATGATTCGGACAGACTTAAGCATAGATACGAGTGAGAAACTCTCATCGTAGTCAACACTTTGAACTTGTCGAAAACCTTTTTGTGACAATTCTAGCTTTGTAGATGGTAACACTACTATCAGCGTCCGTCTTCCTCTTGAAGATCCATTTAATCTCAATGGCTCGCCGATCATTGGGCAAGTCAATCAAAGTCCATACTTTGCTCTCATACATGGATCTCATCTCAGATTTCATGGCCTCAAGCCATTTCGCGGAATCTGGGCTCATCATCGCTTCCTCATAGTTCGTAGGTTCGTCATGGTCAAGTAACATGACCTCTAGAACAGGATTACCGTACCACTCTGGTGCGGATCTCACTCTGATTTACCTACGAGGTTTGGTAGTAACTTGATCTGAAGTTACATGATCATCATCATTAGCTTCCTCACTAATTGGTGTAGTAGTCACAGGAACAGATTTCTGTGATGAACTACTTTCCAATAAGGGAGCAGGTACAGTTACCTCATCAAGTTCTATTTTCCTCCCACTCACTTATTTCGAGAGAAACTCCTTCTCTAGAAAGGATCCATTCTCAGCAATGAATATCTTGCCTTCGGATCTGTGATAGAAGGTGTACCCAACATTTTCTTTTGGGTATCCTATGAAGATTTACTTCTTCGATTTGGGTTCGAGCTTATCATGTTGAAACTTTTTCACATAAGCATCGCAGTCCCAAACTTTAAGAAACGACAGCTTAGGTTTCTCGCCAAACCACAGTTCATACGGTGTCGTCTCAACGGATTTAGATGGTACCCTATTTAACGTGAATGTAGCTGTCTCTAATGCATAACCCCAAAACGATAGTTGTAATCGGTAAGAGACATCATAGATCGCACTATATCTAATAAAGTACGGTTATGACGTTTGGACACACCATTACACTGTGGTGTTACAGGTGGCGTGAGTAGTGAAACTATTTCACATTGTTTTAACTGAAGGCCAAACTCGTAACTCAAGTATTTTACTTCTGCGATCATATCGTAGAAACTTTTATTTTTGTTACGGTGATTCTCCACTTCACTTTGAAATTCTTTGAACTTTTCAAATGTTTTAGACTTGTGTTTCATCAAGTAGATATACTCATATCTGCTCAAATCATTTGTGAAGATCAGAAAATAATGATACCTGTCGTGAGCCTCAATATTTATCGGACCACATACATCAGTATGTACGATTTCCAACAAATCTGTTGCTCGCTCCAATGTTCCGGAGAACGGAGTCTTAGTAATCTTGCCCATGAGGCATGGTTCGCAAGCATCAACCGATTCATAATCAAGTGATTCCAAAAGCCCATCAGCATGGATTTTCTTCGTGCGCTTTACACCGATATGACCTAAACGGCAGTGCCACAAATAAGTTGCACTATCATTATTAACTTTGCATCTTTTGGCTTTAATATTATGAGAATGTGTATCACCACAATCGAGATCCAACAAACCATTTTCATTGGGTGTATGACCATAGAAGGTTTTATTCATGTAAATAGAACAACAATTTATTCTCTTACTTAAATGAATAATCGTATTGCAATAAACATGATCAAATCATATTCATGCTCAACGCAAACACCAAATAACACTTATTTAGGTTCAACACTAATCCTGAAAGTATAGGGAGTGTGCAATGATGATCATATCAATCTTGGAACCACTTCCAACACACATCGTCACTTCACCCTTAACTAGTCTCTGTTCATTCTGCAACTCCCGTTTCGAGTTACTACTCTTAGCAACTAAACTAGTATCAAATACCGAGGGGTTGCTACGAACACTAGTAAAATACACATCAATAATCTGTATATCAAATATACCTTTGTTCACTTTGCCATCCTTCTTATCCGTCAAATACTTGGGGCAGTTCCGCTTCCAGTGACCAGTCCCTTTGTAGTAGAAGCACTTAGTCTCAGGCTTAGGACCAGACTTGGGCTTCTTCACTTGAGCAGCAACTTGCTTGCCATTCTTCTTGAAGTTCCCTTTCTTTCCTTTTGCCCTTTTCTTGAAACTAGTGGTCTTGTTAATCATCAACACTTGATGCTCTTTCTTGATTTCCACCTTCATCGATTTCATCATCATGAAAAGCTCGGGAATCGTTTTCATCATCCCTTGCATACTATAGTTCATCATGAAGTTTTACTAACTTGGTGATGGTGACTAGAGAATTCTGTCAATCACTATTTTATCTGGAAGATGAACTCCCACTTGATTCAAGCGATTGTAGTACCCAGACAATCTGAACACATGCTCACTGCTTGAGCTATTCTCCTCCATCTTTTAGCTATAGAACTTGTTGGAGACTTCATATCTCTCAACTCGGGTATTTGCTTGAAATATTAACTTCAACTCCTGGAACATCCATATGATCCATGACGTTCAAAACGTCTTTGAAGTCCCGATTCTAAGTTGTTAAGCATGGTGCACTAAACTATCAAGTACTCATCATATTGAGCTAGCCAAATGTTCATGACGTCTGCATCTGCTCCTGCAATAGGTCTGTCACCTAGCGGTGCATTAAGGACATAATTCTTCTGTGCAGCAATGAGGATAAACCTTAGATCACGGATCCAATCCGCATCATTGCTACTAATATCTTTCAACTTAGTTTTCTATAGGAACATATCAAAAATAAAACAGGGGAGCTAAACACGAGCTATTGATCTACAACATAGATATGCTAATACTACCAGGACTAAGTTCATGATAAATTTAAGTTCAATTAATCATATTACTTAAGAACTCCCACTTAGAAAGACATCCCTCTAATCTTCTAAGTGATCACGTGATCCAAATCAACTAAACCATAACCGATCATCATGTGAAATGGAGTAGTTTTCAATGGTGAACATCACTATGTTGATCATATCTACTATATGATTCATGCTCGACCTTTCAGTCTCGGTATTCCGAGGCCATATCTACATATGCTAGGCTCGTCAAGTTTAACCTGAGTATTCTGCGTATGCAAAACTGGCTTGCACCCGTTGTAGATGGACGTAGAGCTTATCACACCCGATCATCACGTGGTGTCTGGGCACGACGAACTTTGGCAACGGTGCATTCTCAGGGAAAACACTTTTATCTTGAAATTTAGTGAGAGATCATCTTATAATGCTACCGTCAATTAAAGCAAGATAAGATGCATAAAAGATAAACATCACATGCAATCAAAAATATGTGACATGATATGACCATCATCATCTTGTGCCTTTGATCTCCATCTCTAAAACATTGTCATGATTTCCATCGTCACCGGCATGACACCATGATCTCCATCATCTTGATCTATATCAATGTGTCGTCACATGGTTGTCTCGCCAACAATTGCTCTTGCAACTATTGCTATCGCATAGCGATAAAGTAAAGCAATTATTTGGCGCTTGCATCTTATGCAATAGAGAGATAACCATAAGGCTTTTGCCAGTTGCCAATAACTTCAACAAAACATGATCATCTTATACAACAACTTATATCTCATCACGTCTTGACCATATCACATCGCAACATGCCCTGCAAAAACAAGTTAGACGTCCTCTACTTTGTTGTTGCAAGTTTTACGTGGCTGCTACGGGCTTAGCAAGAACCGATCTTACCTACGCATCAAAACCACAACGATAGTTTGTCAAGTTGGTGCTGTTTTAACCTTCTCAAGGACCGGGCGTAGCCACACTCGATTCAACTAAAGTTGGAGAAACTGACACCCGCTAGTCACCTGTGTGCATAGCACGACGGTAAAACCAGTCTCGCGTAAGCGTACGCGTAATGTCAGTCCGGGCCGCTTCATCCAACAATACCGCTGAACCAAAGTGTGACATGCTGGTAAGCAGTATGACTTATATCGCCCACAACTCACTTGTGTTCTACTCGTGCACAACATCAACGCATAAAACCTGGCTCGGATGCCACTATTGGGGAACGTAGTAATTTCAAAAATTTCCTACACACACGCAAGATCATGGTGATGCATAGCAACGAGAGGATAGAGTGTTATCCACGTACCCTCGTAAACCGAAAGCGGAAGCGTTAGCACAACGCGGTTGATGTAGTCGTATGTCTTCAAGATCCGACCGATCAAGTACCGAACGCACGACACCTCCGAGTTCTGCACATGTTCAACTCGATGACGTCCCTCGAACTCCGATCCAGCCGAGCTTTGAGGGAGAGTTCCGTCAGCACGACGGCGTGGTGACGATGATGATGTTCTACCGACGCAGGGCTTCGTCTAAGCACCGCTACGATATGACCGAGGTGGATTATGGTGGAGGGGGCACCACACACGGCTAAGAGATCCAAGGGATCAATTGTTGTGTCTTTGGGGTTCCCCCTGCCCCCGTATATAAAGGAGTGGAGGAGGCAGAGGGCCGGCCCTCTCTATGGCGCGCCCTAGGGGAGTCCTACTCCCACCGGGAGTAGGATTCCCCCTTTCCTAGTAGAACTAGGAGCCCTTCCATGTAGTAGGAGTTGGAGGGAAGGAAAGGGAAGGGAAACGGAGAAGGAAGGAAGGGAGCACCCCCCTCCCTAGTCCAATTCGGACCAGCCCATGGGGAGGGGTGCGGCCACCCTTTGAGGCCTTTCTCTCCTTTCCCGTATGGCCCATTAAGGCCCAATACGAATTCCCGTAACTCGCCGGTACTCTCGAAAATACCCGAATCACTCGGAACCTTTCCGATGTCCGAATATAGTCGTCCAATATATCGATCTTTACGTCTCCACCATTTCGAGACTCCTCGTCATGTCCCCGATCTCATCCGGGACTCCGAACTCTTTCGGTACATCAAAACACATAAACTCATAATATAACCGTCATCGAACTTTAAGTGTGCGGACCCTACGGGTTCGAGAACTATGTAGACATGACCGAGACACGTCTCCGGTCAATAACCAATAGCGGAACCTGGATGCTCATATTGGCTCCTACATATTCTACGAAGATCTTTATCGGTCAAACCGCATAACAACATACGTTGTTCCCTTTGCCATCAGTATGTTACTTGCCCGAGATTCGATCATCGGTATCTCAATACCTAGTTCAATCTCGTTACCGTCAAGTCTCTTTACTCGTTCCGTAATACATCATCCCGCAACTAACTCATTAGTTGCAATGCTTGCAAGGCTTTAAGTGATGTGCATTACCGAGAGGGCCCGGAGATACCTCTCCGACAATCGGAGTGACAAATCCTAATCTCAAAATACGCCAATCCAACAAGTACCTTTAGAGACACCTGTAGAGCACTTTTATAATCACCCAGTTACGTTGTGACGTTTGGTAGCACACAAAGTGTTCCTCCGGTAAACGGGAGTTGCATAATCTCATAGTCATAGGAACATGTATAAGTCATGAAGAAAGCAATAGCAACAAACTAAACGATCAAGTGCTATGCTAACGGAATGGGTCAAGTCAATCACATCATTCTCTAATGATGTGACCCCGTTAATCAAATGATAACTCATGTCTATGGCTAGGAAACTTAACCATATTTGATTCAACGAGCTAGTCAAGTAGAGGCATACTAGTGACACTCTGTTTGTCTATGTATTGACACATATATTATGTTTCCGGTTAATACAATTCTAGCATGAATAATAAACATTTATCATGAAATAAGGAAATAAATAATAACTTTATTATTGCCTCTAGGGCATATTTCCTTGAATGTGCTACTTTGTGTCATGCATGGAAATAAATGTAGTCCTATATGATACCAACACATGATACCATGCATTAGGGATGTAGTATCATACACTAGTATCATATGTATGATACTAGTATATGATACTTCCCATTACAACCAGCCTTAGGGATGCTGCTAATTAGCGGCTAGCTGCATCACGATGGGAGAGGTCCCCACGATCATCGAGAACAAAATTCTGACAATACTGAGGACGATGAGGTTGACGACTCGATGAGGTTGCACGGGGTAACGAACATATAATGTGCACCCGGTAACCTTTGGGGAAGGCTTTAGCTGAGCATGTTGATGCCTCAACTGAAACTTGGCTAGAAGATTAAAATGACAACAGTGCACTGACGAGGGACACAAGGGAGAGAAAAGCCAGAAGGTGACAAAATGAAGGCATTAAAAGCATCTGTAGCAGACATTTATAAGGCTAGCCCTTATAAGGGGTTTACGGTTCGCGTTTGCCCTCTTACAAGGGGCGAGTTTGGCTGCGGCCGAGCTGAATCCTTATATGAAACTGTAAAATTTGAAAAATATTTTGGGCGAGAAATGAAAAAGAAACATTAGAGATGATCATTCATACATACATATAGTTCATTGATTACATACTACGCATTGGCCTACCCTAACCCTAAACTGGCCAAAATGGGGCTCACCGGAGTCCTGCGGGTGCGGCGGCGACGCTACGGCAGTGGCGGCGATCACTCGTCGTCATTGTCGGAGGTGAGGTCGATGTACATGTAGTCCTGCGCTTCGGCTTTGCGGCCCCACGCCTCCTCCTTCTCCTCGAACTCCCGCGTCTTGGCGAGGCCCTGCTCGAGTAGGACATCGTTGACCTCCTCGTCCCGGTGGCGGCGCTGCTCCGCCACCTCCTCCTCCCGCACACAGCGCACGAGAATCGCCACCTTGATGGTGCCTGCCTCAGATGGGGGAATGTTGTCTTCTGGCCCGACAACGCCGGCGCGCAGCCGCTCCGCCTCATGCTCCCTCTTCACTGCGCGGAGCTGAGTGAGATCCTCCGCCTCCCTCTTGACCGGCGCAGCGGCGTATGCGAGTTGCACGCACCGGAGGAGCTACCTGTGTTGTACGATAGCCGAGCCTGCCGCCGGTCGTACTCCCCCATCTCGCTGCGGAGGAGTGATGGTGGCGGCTCAAGGCCATGGTTGGTGTACCGCCGGGCAGACCGCTTCCTCGCCGCGTCGGCGGTGACGCAGCGCTTCCGCTCGGGGTCGTCACTGTTGGGCAACGTAGCAATAATTCAAAATTTTCCTACGTGTCACCAAGATCAATCTATGGAGTCATCTAGCAACGGGGGAGGAGTGGATCTACATACCCTTGTAGATCGCGCGCGGAAGCGTTCAAGAGAACGGGGTTGATGGAGTCGTACTCGTCGTGATCCAAATCACCGATGATCCTAGTGCCGAACGGACGGCACCTCCGCGTTCAACACACGTACAGCCCGGTGACGTCTCCCATGCCTTGATCCAGCAAGGAGAGAGGGAGAGGTTGAGGAAGACTCCATACAACAGCATCACAACGGCGTGGTGGTGATGGAGGAGCGTGGCTATCCTGCAGGGCTTCTCCAAGCACCACGGGAGAGGAGGAGGTGTTGGAGAAGGGAGAAGGAGGCAACCAAAGGCATGGATGAAAGAGCCCTCCTTCCCCCACTATATATAGGAGGGCCAAGGGGGGGCGCCGGCCCTAGGAGATCCAATCTCCTAGGGGGGTGGTGGCCAAGGGAGGTTTCCCTCCCCCCCAAGGCACCTAGGAGGTGCCTTACCCCCTTGAGACTCTTCCTTAGGGTTCCCCCCCACCCTAGGCGCATGGGCCCTAGGGGGAAGTGGCGCCCCAGCCCACTTTGGGCTGGATCCCTTCCCAATTCAGCCCATGGGACCCTCCGGGATAGGTGGCCCCACCCGGTGGGCCCCCGGGACCCTTCCGGTGGTCCCGGTACAATACCGATGGCCCCGAAACTCGTCCCGATGGCCGAAATAGGACTTCCTATATATAAATATTTACCTCCGGACCATTCCGGAACTCCTCGTGATGTCCGGGATCTCATCCGGGACTCCGAACAACATTCGGTAACCACATACAAACTTCCTTTACAACCCTAGCGTCATCGAACCTTAAGTGTGTAGACCCTACGGGTTCGGGAGACATGCAGACATGACCGAGACGTTCTCCGGTCAATAACCAACAGCGGGATCTGGATACCCATGTTGGCTCCCACATGTTCCACGATGATCTCATCGGATGAACCACGATGTCAAGGACTTAATCAATCCCGTATACAATTCCCTTTGTTTATCGGTACGATACTTGCCCGAGATTCGATCGTCGGTATCCCGATACCTTGTTCAATCTCGTTACCGGCAAGTCTCTTTTACTCGTTCCGTAACACATCATCCCGTAATCAACTCCTTGATCACATTGTGCACATTATGATGATGTCCTACCGAGTGGGCCCAGAGATACCTCTCCGTCACATGGAGTGACAAATCCCAGTCTCGATTCGTGCCAACCCAACGGACACTTTCGGAGATACCCGTAGTGTACCTTTATAGCCACCCAGTTACGTTGTGACGTTTGGCACACCCAAAGCACTCCTACGGTATCCGGGAGTTGCACAATCTCATGGTCTAAGGAAATGATACTTGACATTAGAAAAGCTTTAGCATACGAACTACACGATCTAGTGCTATGCTTAGGATTGGGTCTTGTCCATCACATCATTCTCCTAATGATGTGATCCCGTTATCAATGACATCCAATGTCCATGGTCAGGAAACCGTAACCATCTATTGATCAACGAGCTAGTCAACTAGAGTCTTACTAGGGACATGGTGTTGTCTATGTATCCACACATGTATTTGAGTTTCCTATCAATACAATTCTAGCATGGATAATAAACGATTATCATGAACAAGGAAATATAATAATAACTAATTTATTATTGCCTCTAGGGCATATTTCCAACAGTCTCCCACTTGCACTAGAGTCAATAATCCAGTTCACATCGCTATGTGACTAACACTCAAGGTCACATCCCCATGTGACTAACACCCAAAGAGTTTACTAGAGTCAATAATCTAGTTCACATTTACCATGTGATTAACACTCGATGAGTTCTGGGTTTGATCATGTTATGCTTGTGAGAGAGGTTATAGTCAACGGGTCTGAACCTTTCGGATCCGTATGTACTTCGCAAATCTCTATGGCATCTCCTAGATGCAGCTACCACGTTCTATTTGGAGCTTATTCCAAATAACTGTTCTACTATACGAATCCAGTTTACTACTCAGAATAATCTAGATTAGTGTTAAAGTTTGCATCGGCGTAACCCTTTACGACGAACTCTCTTACCACCTCCATAATCGAGAAAATTCCTTAGTCCACTAGTTACTAAGGATAACTTTGACCGCTGTCCTGTGATCCATTCTTAGATCACTCTTGTACCCCTTGACTGACTCATGGCAAGGCACATTTCAGGTGCGGTACACAGCATAGCATACTGTAGAGCCTATGTCTTAAGCATAGGGGACGACCTTCGTCCTTTCTCTCTATTCTGCCATGGTCGAGCTTTAAGTCTTAACTTCATACCTTACAACTCAGGCAAGAACTCCTTCTTTGACTGATCCATCTTGAACACCTTCAAGATCATGTCAAGGTATGTGCTCATTTGAAAGTTCCATTAAGCGTTTTGATCTATCCTTATAGATCTTGATGCTCAATGCTCAAGCAGCTTAATCCAGGCTTTCCATTGAAAAACACTTTCCAAATAACCCTATATGCTTTCCAGAAATTCTACGTCATTTCTGATCAACAATATGTCAACAACATATACTCATCAGAAATTCTATAGTGCTCCCACTCACTTCTTTGGAAATACAAGTTTCTCATAAACTTTGTATAAACCCAAAATCTTTGATCATCATCAAAGCATACATTCCAACTCCGAGATGCTTACTCCAGTCCCTAGAAGGATTGCTGGAGCTTTGCATACTTATCAGCATCTTTCAGGATTGACAAAACCTTCCGGTTGTATCACATACAACCTTTCCTCAAGAAAATCGTCGAGGAAACAATGTTTTGACATTCTATCTGCAAGATTTCATAAATAATGCAGTAATCGCTAATATAATTCCAACAGACTCTTAGCATCGCTACGAGTGAGAAAGTCTCATCGTAGTCAACTCCTTGAACTTGTCGGGAAACTTCTTAACGACAAGTCGAGCTTTCTTAATGGTGACATTTACCATCATTGTCCGTCTTCCTTTTAAATCCATCTGTACTCAACAGCCTCACGACCATCAAGTAGTTCTTCCAAAGTCTACACTTTGTTTTCATACATGGATCCTCTCTCGGATTTTATGGCCTCGAGCCATTTATTGGAATCCAGGCCCACCATCGCTTCTCCATAGCTCGTAGGTTCATTGTTGTCTAGCAACATGACTTCCAAGACAGGATTACGTACCACTCTGAAGTAGTACGCATCCTTGTCATCCCACGAGGTTTGGTAGTGACTTGATCCGAAGTTTCATGATCACTATCATAAGCTTCCACTTCAATTGGTGTAGGTGCCACAGGAACAACTTCCTGTGCCCTGCCACACACTAATTGAAGAGACGGTTCAATAACCTCATCAAGTCTCCACCATCCTCCCACTCAATTCTTTTGAGAGAAACTTTTCCTCGAGAAAGGACCCGATTCTAGAAACAATCCCTTATTGCTTTCGGATCTGAGACAGGAGGCATACCCAACTGTTTTGGGTGTCCTATGAAGATGCATTTATCCTCTTTGGGTTCGAGCTTATCAGCCTGAAACTTTTTCACATAAGCGTCGCAGCCCCAAACCTTTAAGAAATGACAGCTTAGGTTTCTCTAAACCATAGTTCATACGGTGTCATATCATCGGAATTACGTGGTGCCCTATTTAAAGTGAATGTGGTTGTCTCTAATGCCTAACCCATAAACTATCGTGGTAATTCGATAAGAGACATCATGGTATGCATCATATCCAATAGGGTGCAGTTATGATGTTCGGACACACCATCACACTATGGTGTTCCAGGCTGTATTAGTTGTGAAACAATTTCCACAATGTCTTAATTCTGTGCCAAACTCGTAATTCAGATATTCATCTCTATGATCATATCATAGATATTTTATCCTCTTGTCACGACGATCTTTCAACTTCACCCTGAAATTACTTGAACCTTTCAATAATTCAGACTCGTGATTTATCAAGTAAATATACTCAACATCTACTCAAATCATCTATGAAGTAAGAACATAACGATATCCACTACATGCCTCAGCACTCATTGGACTGCACACATCAAAATGTATTACTTCCAACAAGTTGCTTTCTAGTTCCATTTTACTAAAACCGAGGCTTTCAGTCATCTTGCCCATGTGGTATGATTTGCATGTCTCAAGTGATTCAAAATCAAGTGAGTCTAAATGGTCCATTTGTATGGAGTTTCTTCATGCAAATACACCAATAGACATGGTTCGCATGTCTCAAACCTTTCAAAAACGAGTGAGCCCAAAGATCCATCAACATGGAGCTTCTTCATGCGTTTTATACCGATATGAGTTATGTGGCAGTGCCACAACTAGGTGGTACTATCATTACTATCTTTTGGCATGAACATGTGTATCACTACGATCGAGATTCAATAAACCATTCATTTCAGGTGTAAGACCATTTGAAGGTATTATTCAAATAAACAGAGTAACCATTATTCTTCTTAAATGAATAATCGTATTGCGATAGGCATAATCCAATCATGTCTATGCTCAACGCAAACACAAAATAACAATTATTTAGGTTTAACACCAATCTCGATGGTAGAGGGAGCGTGCGTTGCTTGATCATATCAACATTGGAAACACTTCCAACACATATCGTCGGCTCACCTTTAGCTAGTCTCCGTTTATTCCGTAGCCTTTTGTTTCGAGTTACTAACACTTAGCAACCGAACCGGTATCTAATACCCTGGTGCTACTAGCAGTACTAGTAAAGTACACATTAACATAATACATCCAATATACTTCTATCGACCTTGCCAGCCTTCTTATCTACCAAGTATCTAGGGTAATTCTGCTCCAGTGGCTGTTCCCTTTATTACAGAAGCACTTAGTCTCGGGTTTGGGTTCAACCTTGGGTTTCTTCACTAGAGCAGCAGCTGATTTGCCGTTTCATGAAGCATCCCTTTTTGCCCTTGCCCTTCTTGAAACTAGTGGTTTCACCAACCATCAACAATTGATGCTCCTTCTTGATCTCTACTTTTGTGGTGTCAAACATTACGAATATCTCAAGGATCATCATATATGTCCCTGATATATTATAGTTCATCACGAAGCTCTAGCAGCTTGGTGGTAATGACTTCGGAGAAACATCACTATCTCATCTGGAAGATCAACTCCCACTCGATTCAAATGATTGTTGTACTCAGACAATCTGAGCACAAGCTCAACAATTGAGCTTTTCTCCCTTAGTTTGCAGGCTAAGAAAATCGTCGGAGGTCTTATACCTCTTGACGTGGGCACGAGCCTGAAATCCCAATTTCAGCCCTCGAAACATCTCATATGTTTCGCGACGTTTCAAAAACGTTTTCGGTGCCTCAATTCTAAACCGTTTAACTGAACTATCACGTAGTTATCAAAATGTGTATGTCAGATGTTCGCAACATCCACAGATGACGTTCGAGGTTCAGCACACTGAGCGGTGCATTAAGGAAATAAGCCTTCTATGAAGCAATGAGGACAATCCTCAGTTTACGGACCTAGTCCGCATAATTGCTACTATCAACTTTTCAACTAAATTTTCTCTAGGAACATATCTAGACAGTAGAACTGAAGCGCGAGCTACGACATAATTTGCGAAGACCTTTTGACTATGTTCAGGATAATTAAGTTCATCTTATGAACTCCCACTCAGATAGACATCCCTCTAGTCATCTAAGTGATTACATGATCCGAGTCAACTAGGCCGTGTCCGATCATCACGTGAGACGGACTAGTCAACGTCGGTGAACATCTTCATGTTGATCGTATCTTCTATACGACTCATGCTCGACCTTTCGGTCTTCTGTGTTCCGAGGCCATGTCTATACACATGCTAGGCTCGTCAAGTTAACCCTAAGTGTTTTGCATGTGTAAAACTGTCTTACACCCGTTGTGAACGTAAGGATCTATCACACCCGATCATCACGTGGTGCTTCAAAACGATGAACTTTAGCAACGGTGCACAGTTAGGGGAGAACACATTCTTGAAATTGTAATGAGGGATCATCTTATTTACTACCGTCGTTCTAAGCAAATAAGATGTATAAACATGATAAACATCACATGCAATCAAATAATAGTGACATGATATGGCCAATATCATATAGCTCCTTTGATCTCCATCTTGGGGCTCCATGATCATCTTGTCACCGGCATGACACCATGATCTCCATCATCATGATCTCCATCATCGTGTCTCCATGAAGTTGTCACGTCAACTATTACTTGTACTACTACAGCTAACGGTTAGCAATAAAGTATAGTAATTACATGACGTTTATGTTGACACGCAGGTCATACAATAAATAAAGACAACTCCTATGGCTCCTGCCGGTTGTCATACTCATCGACTTGCAAGTCGTGATTCCTATTACAAGAACATGATCAATCTCATACATCACATATATCATTCATCACATCCTTTTGGCCATATCACATCACATAGCATACCCTGCAAAAACAAGTTAGACGTCCTCTAATTGTTGTTTGCATGTTTTACGTGGCTGCTATGGGTTTCTAGCAAGAACGTTTCTTACCTACGCAAAAACCACAACGTGATATGCCAATTGCTATTTACCCTTCATAAGGACCCTTTTCATCGAATCCGATCCGACTAAAGTGGGAGAGACAGACACCCGCTAGCCACCTTATGCAACTAGTGCATGTCAGTCGGTGGAACCAGTCTCACGTAAGAGTACGTGTAAGGTCGGTCCGGGCCGCTTCATCCCACGATGCCGCCGAATCAAGATAAGACTAGTAACGGCAAGCATATTGAACAAAATCAACGCCCACAACTACTTTGTGTTCTACTCGTGCATAGAAACTACGCATAGACCTAGCTCATGATGCCACTGTTGGGGAACGTAGCAATAATTCAAAATTTTCCTACGTGTCACCAAGATCAATCTATGGAGTCATCTAGCAACGAGGGAGGAGTGGATCTACATACCCTTGTAGATCGCGCGCGGAAGCGTTCAAGAGAACGGGGTTGATGGAGTCGTACTCGTCGTGATCCAAATCACCGATGATCCTAGTGTCGAACGGACGGCACCTCCGCGTTCAACACACGTATAGCCCGGTGACGTCTCCCATGCCTTGATCCAGCAAGGAGAGAGGGAGAGGTTGAGGAAGACTCCATCCAGCAGCATCACAACGGCGTGGTGGTGATGGAGGAGCGTGGCTATCCTGCAGGGCTTCGCCAAGCACCACGGGAGAGGAGGAGGTGTTGGAGAAGGGAGAAGGAGGCAACCAAAGGCATGGATGAAAGAGCCCTCCTTCCCCCACTATATATAGGAGGGCCAAGGGGGGGGGCGCCGGCCCTAGGAGATCCAATCTCCTAGGGGGGTGGCGGCCAAGGGAGGTTTCCCTCCCCCCAAGGCACCTAGGAGGTGCCTTACCCCCTTGGGACTCTTCCTTAGGGTTCCCCCTGACCCTAGGCGCATGGGCCCTAGGGGGAAGTGGCGCCCCAGCCCATTTTGGGCTGCATCCCTTCCCAATTCAGCCCATGAGACCCTCCGGGATAGGTGACCCCACCCGGTGGGCCCCCGGGACCCTTCCGGTGGTCCCGGTACAATACCGATGACCCCGAAACTCGTCCCGATGGCCGAAATAGGACTTCCTATATATAAATCTTTACCTCCGGACCATTCCGGAACTCCTCGTGACATCCGGGATCTCATCCGGGACTCCGAACAACATTCGGTAACCACATACAAACTTCCTTTACAACCCTAGTGTCATCGAACCTTAAGTGTGTAGACCCTACGGGTTCGGGAGACATGCAGACATGACCGAGACGTTCTCCGGTCAATAACCAACAGCGGGATCTGGATACCCATGTTGGCTCCCACATGTTCCACGATGATCTCATCGGATGAACCACGATGTCAAGGACTTAATCAATCCCGTATACAATTCCCTTTGTCTATCGGTACGATACTTGCCCGAGATTCAATCGTCGGTATCCTGATACCTTGTTCAATCTCGTTACCGGCAAGTCTCTTTTACTCGTTCCGTAACACATCATCCCGTAATCAACTCCTTGATCACATTGTGCACATTATGATGATGTCCTACCGAGTGGGCCCAGAGATACCTCTCCGTCACACGGAGTGACAAATCCCAGTCTCGATTCGTGCCAACCCAACGGACACTTTCGGAGATACCCGTAGTGTACCTTTATAGCCACCCAGTTACCTGTGACGTTTGGCACACCCAAAGCACTCCTACGGTATCCGGGAGTTGCACAATCTCATGGTCTAAGGAAATGATACTTGACATTAGAAAAGCTTTAGCATACGAACTACACGATCTAGTGCTATGCTTAGGATTGGGTCTTGTCCATCACATCATTCTCCTAATGATGTGATCCCGTTATCAATGACATCCAATGTCCATGGTCAGGAAACCGTAACCATCTATTGATCAACGAGCTAGTCAACTAGAGGCTTACTAGGGACATGGTGTTGTCTATGTATCCACACATGTATTTGAGTTTCCTATCAGTACAATTCTAGCATGGATAATAAACGATTATCATGAACAAGGAAATATAATAATAACTAATTTATTATTGCCTCTAGGGCATATTTCCAACAGTCGCTACCGCGCCGGCCAGAGTTCCACTTTTCGCCCCACATCGTGGCAGATCGATGGGCGAGGCAGCGGATTTAGGTCACCAGCAGCAAGAAATCGTAGGAGGAAATGGGGAATCACGGCGGCGATGGGATAGGGTTTCCACCCGTATCACGGCCGCAGACCCGAATATATACTGCCGGGGGGGGGGGGGGTCGTTTCGGGCCACTGTAAATTTTTACGGGTCGGGCCGACTACACGGGGTTTGGTGTGGCCCAAAAATCGGGCCAAACCCGTATAGTCGTCAGAATTATGTGGACCGTGCGGTTTTAAGGGGTCTGCTAGAGATGCTCTAACAACAGATGAAGAAGATGGGATCTGTGATGCGGTGGGCTCCATATGAACATCACGCCTTATGACTTGTGGTTGTACCTTGGCGCCGTATAATTCTTTTTCCTCTTTGAATTATGCGGGTGAGTTGCATGCATTATATTCATTAAAAACGAAGATGATCAAAGTGTCAAAGAAGTTATGATTCATACAACACCATAGAGGTACGTCTACGTAGAAAAATCTAGACATCATCAACCTGAAAGTATATTGACTTTCAACTGGACCTAAAGAAGTGTCTTGCTGCCTTGCTGCCTTGCGTCCCTAATCCCTTCACAGGTCCATGAAGTTCTCGTGGCACACCCCCGGCACCATGTCGCCTCCTTTCACCGGGTCGAACTCACAGCGGTAGAACCTGCACGCACACCATGACAGTCGTTGTCAACATGTAAGAAACTTCTAAACAAAATGGATCAAGAAGTGGGAGGTAGGCTCGGGCGAGCGTGTGATACAGAATACCACATGCGTGTGTGTGACAATGTGTTGCACATGTGACATGTGTGTCAATATAAAATTGAGAGAGTGATTTTAGCTTCTTCAACGCACCTTTTGTCCATGCAGACAATGGTAATGGTGTTGGGGTGTCTCCTGTCGAACGCCACGGAGCACTTGGTCCAGGCGTTAGGGATCCGGAACTGGGCAAACGACCACTTCGAGCTGAAATACGTCGGTAGGTAGCCTGTGTGTTCATGAGGAGTGAAGTGTTATGTTAAGATTTTGATTGAGTAAAAAATTGTATGGAGCGACGTTAATTTTACCAGTTAAAATGTAGGAATATCCACCCACCTTTCAAAAATGACATGCGTGATGAGCTCTGGTTGGTTGTTGCGGGTGCGGGAGAAGATGGTAGTACGAGTGGTGCCACCAAAAGGTCATTGCTGGCATGATCTTCCTCGAGAGTGGAGCTTGTGAGGTTGAAGTCATTGATGCTGAAAACGTGCACCGTTGCCTTGTCGCTGGACACCGCTAACCATTTGGAGTCGTGGGAGAAGGCGATGCAGTGGATGTCTGCCCCTTCGGTGCCTCTTCTCAGCTACAACAAGAGTCAAGAACACCAACATGTGAACAAGATGAAGTTCCAATGTACTCCCCCTATATAGAAATATAAAAGTGTTTAGATCGCTAAAGTAGTGGTTCAAATGCTCTTCTAAATATAAATAGATAATATCCAACCATGCCGCGGGAATAAGTTGCGATATGTTTCAATGAAATTTGATTATATGAAACGGTTATTATTTGGAACAGGAAGTCTTAATGATTTACTTTATTTAATTACCTTGTATCTTAAAATATAGAAGTACTCCAGGAGTATTGCATAATAAAATAACTTTCTCATGCGTAGGTACATATCATGTGACACGTTTGCATATTATTAAGATCACTTATTTAGTTATATTGTAGGATTTCAATGAGAATTTTGTTTGACTCGCCTTAGGGTGATTTCTGACCAAAAGCATGCTAGAACACACGACATGTGTGTATGTGTTGCCTTACGACCAAGCAAGTAAAATTCCTAAAATTATATCTTTGGAAAGAAAACACACTTTTTACAAAATGAGGAATATACTTATTTCTATTTGGTTATTGACCCTTTTTAGGATATTTTTTTGAAGCTATCCTTTGTTTAGGATTATTACTGTTATTAATTCCGAGATTTTTTCTATATTGACCACTGAAAAAACATCTTAGTAAGAGCACTTGTATGGAGTAGTGAATCTGTCTTTTCAAATCACCTTATCTAAGTTCCTTAAAAGCTTTTGAAAGTCTGAGGTCAAAACTGAAGAGACCAATGCACAATAGTTCATGATCGAAAGAGTAGACAGCTTTCAGACATGCTGTGCATACCTCTTGGAGCTTGGTGCCGTCGGCGGTGCTGAATATGCGCAGGAGCGTGCCTCGGGTGCCGGCGCTGGCGAGCAGCCGTCCGTCGGGGGACAGCGCGAGGCACGCCACGCCCGAGCCGTGCGCGCGCACGCTGACGCTGCCGGCCCTGCCGCGCCGGCGGACCTGCACCGATCCCGCCTCCGGCAGCGGGAGGGCGTAGACGAGCGTCGCGGGCCCATTCGGCTCCTCCATGGCGCACAGCCCCAGCGGGTTGGGCCCCGTCGTCACCTCCTTCTCCCAGTGGACGCCGTCGAACAGCGTGGCCGTCCCCTCGCCGGCGACGAGCATGTGGTCCCCCCGCAGGCGGAACCCGCCGACGGCGCCGCACGGGCTCCTGACGGTGTTGGTCCTGGCGTCCTTGGGCTTGCACATGCCGTTCCAGAAGTCGATGACGTGGCCGTCGACGGCGCCGGGCCTCCGCGTCGCGACGGCCAGCTGAGACCGCGTGAGCAGCTGGGCGGAGGTCACCTTGAACGTGCAGCCGTCGGAGCCGCGCCGGTGCATGACGCGCTCGAGAGGGTGGCAGGAGAATACGTGGAAGTCGGTGGCCGTGGCCGCGACGAAGTGCGTGCCGTGCTGGTTGAAGGCGACGTGGACGAGCGGATCGGGAGCGGGGACTAGGACTTCCCCGTCCGGCAGCTCGGAGGAAGACGACGTAGAGGCCATGACCGACGGGCTGAACGATAGATCCATCAAATTAAGCTTGCTTTTCGCGGCTACAACTAGTTCGATTTGCTAACTGATTGATCGACCGAGGCTCGATCGATCGTGAACGTACGTACCCGTGGTGTATATAGATCGCCCCATGATGAAAACTACAGTACTAGTACTAGTACTAGTTAAGTTGGTAACCATGTCGAACTGGGACATGCATGCATGTTCGGAGTCGGATTACAATTCCTGAAACGTACATAAAGATGTTGGTCCGTTGGGCTGGGCCAAACGTACAGGCACTGGGCCCCGCCTTGTTTATTGGGCTCGGGTTTGTGCTTTCTTTTGTTACCACGGCACACACTAATTCAGCATATGTAATATTTTCCCTAAAAAAGCATATGTAATATTAATCCAGGTGCATTACAGATATTTCAGCACAGAACTCATACAACAATTTCAGATTGCTTTAGTTGGAGAGAACTAGATGGTTGATTATGCACATAGTCCATTCTCTCGGCAGTTTCCCATGTAAAGTTGATAGATCTTTTGAATAACTCCATACTAACGAAGAATTCGTCCCGGTCCATACTCTCAACCTCGAAAGTCTCATCTTTCACGCCCAGATGGATGCCCCTTATAAGCATGTACGATATATGATGTAACCATGAAATTTGATGGCCCAATCTTCAAGTTGTATATAGCCTTTCATATCATATATATGTACTTTAGAATTTAGACGAATGCCACTTTTTTTTTGCGAAAATTCTTTCTTCAGAAATCTACTCCCCCCCCCCCCCCCCCCCTCCCCCTCTAATCTCCGTATGACATGAATGTATGAGTGCACACAATATTGTGTCAATATGGTACTGCTGATATTCAATCCAAAAGTTAACTTGCTAATACTTATATGTATATCTGCACCAAATTAAAATAGGAAGTATATTTTACAGACCATACCACCAAATATCTCTAATTTAGGGAAACCATTTTCAGCGGCAGCAAACCAAAGTGATTACCAACAGCAATGTAGGGAGATCCAATAATACCAACAGTCATATCGCTTAACTTATCCATGAGTTTGGTCTCATGGACAACCGACAAAATATATCACCAAGAGGGTAGTACTTCTGGAAATATAAAGTTTACAACATGTTTGTTGTCAAACTATGGTCATCCCCCACGTAGTAATGCCAACAACCCCCAATAGCTAATATCTTCTATGTATGCATGGTCTTATATATTTCTACTATTTAGTACCCACTCTGTTAAAAAAAAATATAAGATCTTTTGGATATTTCAATATGGGCACGTAGTCTGAAATGAGTGAACAAATACAGAAAAACGTCTCTATATACATCCAATTCATAAAAAAAGCTAGAACTATATTTGTGAACGTAGGGAGTACTATATTTGATATTTGTGATGATTGACTTAGGTGCTCATATTCGAAGTAAATTAATTAGAAACAACTAAGTGTTAGCAAAATTTGTTACATAATTTCGCATTACACACATTTCAGCACACAACTGATACATTAATAGGTAACATCTAGAGAGGAAAGAACACCGAGTTCCAAATCACCCGAAGCTTCAAAACTGCCCATTGCCACACAGTGATATGATCTCTAAGCGAGCCATCAAACTCCTAACCCACTGACCGCTTCTTTCAACTCATCAAAATCCATTCCATTCATCATCAAATGACGACTGTTCGAAACAAGAAGAGACCAAGCGACGGTAATCTCCACTTCCACCTTAGGGTCACGGTCACCCAAGAAACATGTCTCCTGACTTATATTGCAAGCTTTGGGCATGAAGCAAACCTCACCTTGTGCGGTGATATCACCAGATTCCGAGTAGGCTTGTATGACAACATTCAGGCTTCCTTCCAATTCTACAGAAACTACATGCCTTGATAGACGAAGGTAACCGTGTGAACCCTTAGGCATAGTTCTACCACGTGAAGCAAGCATCACAACTTCCATGGATGGGGCGTGAGTAGTGTAAGTGACTTTACCACCAGTGACCTTATATGTCCGTGATGGTGAGAGGCAAGCAACTTGACCGCCATAATAGAAAGGCCATGGCCCGTTTTTGACACGGACACCCAATATGGTGGCCTGGACAGTTTCATGAATACGCTCCACGCATAACTCTATTGTGCAGAAGCAGTTGCTGAAGCAAATGGTACGTCCTCCGCTGTAATGGCATGCCGCGGGCTCCTCCCTGACTACCAAACAGCTCGAGGCGCAGCGTCCTGATTTCCTCCCGGAGCGAATTAACTCGATCTTTCTCCTCCTTGAGCTGCTCGAGCAGGCGCCGTAGGCTCTCAGGAGGGGCAACTCGATTATTGCTGCGGTTCTTCCTCCTTGGATTGGACTGATCGCTACTCTCCATGTCGATCCGAGGAGAGTGTTTCGTCGACTCTGGATCTCACGAGGGCGAGGCGATCGATGGATCTTCTCGATTACGGCGGGCCTGCTGGTGGTAGGGTTTCTCGAAAAGAGGGGTCCGGGGCGATTATGAGGGGCTCGTCTCAGGCTGGACGGAGCGAGCGGGCTTTTCGGCCTGCTCGTGGCCCGTTCTGGACCGGACCGTCCGGTCCTGGCCCGCTGAAGAATTTGTTCGGTCCGGTTACTAAATTTCGGCCCAAAATTTTCTCGGTCCGGTCCGGTCTTTGCCCGGTCCGACCGAGCGGACCGAAGGTGCGGGCTGTTCTTCTTCACCGCGGCCACCGGCGACGCCCTGGACGTGTCCCATCCGGCGCTGTTCATGGGAATCAAGTACTCACTCATGCAAGAGGTAGAAGAAGACCCAGATCACGCGCTGCCTTTTTTCCTTGTATTCAGTCAGACAGAGAATAGAAAGAACAAGAGTGCCGGCGTTCGATCCGATAATCGCGGCGCCATTCTTGACTAGCCCTTCGCTGCCGTTTCCTTTTACTAGCGACTAACGAGAGACTCCAAAAATCATGCGCCCATCCCATGCTTCCGTTTCCTTTTATCAAGTCGAACAGAAAACAGAAGGAACATTCTATTCCTACGCGACTTTCTTACCAAATCTATACGTGATATCTTTGTTTGGTTTGTAATAACTGCCCCACGATTTTAGGTAACAGAAGCAATCCAATTCAATTAGTACATAAGTTTACGTAAAAATCATTCTTAGGAATATATCACTACTAAAAAGAAAAAGAACGACAGAAACAGGCTCGATCCTATAATCACGGCGTCATCCCACGTCTAACTTCACGTCAGATTTGATCCGTTAATCACGGCAAGGCCCACACACAAAAAATCGTGGGCTCATGCACGCACTACAATACTTGCATGCGACACAAAAACTGATAAGGAGGAAACACGCGCAGTTTCATGGCTAACAATGGCGCCCGCCGGTCGGCGCTCGCCGCGTCCTGTCGCTTCCATGTGTACACCACCGCCGGTCTGGACCATCGAGCGCCCTACACCTCCTCCTGCGCTGTCTAGCAACCCCTCGTGCGCGTTGTGCCCACATCGACGGTGACCACGGCCGGTCCTCTCGGTCCAGCCCGGGCTGGAGCGCGATCGGTCCGAGCCCTGAAATCAGGACCGCCCAGCTGGTCGGTCCGCTCTGCCGGCGGCCGGTCAAAACGGTGACTCGGTCAAGGACTGGACCGGTCCGGACCGTGTCCACCCTGAGGCTCGTCCCTTATTATTTACTACAAGAACGTCCGTGCGTTACAATGGGGCCACGTTAACTTAAAGAGTTCAATATTACGACATTGACGACTTTTTTACCATCAAATCCTCACACACACTCCCTCCCTCTTCCTCACTCTCTCTCCCCCTCTTCCTCTCTCTAACACACACACATATCCATCTTATTGGGTACGGGACCATAATCCATCTATTTCACACACACTAGCTAGTGCATAACAATATGAATTATGTGTATTATATTTGCCACCAGAACTGAGGGAATTAATTTCATGTAAATCGGCCAGCCACAGCTCCAAGAATACGTGGAGGAGGTGGCCCGGGTCAGCGTCGGCGCCATCCGGCGCGGGCCACGGGCCCGCTTCCAAGTGCACGTGCAATGCACGTCTTCACAAATATTACAACCACATGTGAGAAATCACATACTAACACGATGTTGCAATCAATTTGTAATTAAAGAAGCCAAAAGTCTTTTTTTTAAACAAGAATTCCTTATGCTGGAGTTTAAACAAACCCCACAATAGCCCTACTTATCACCTAATTAAGCAGATGCATGACTTATGAAGCGGATAAGAAATCATGTTAACTTGGAACTAAAATTCCAACAAAAGAGTGAGGAATAAACCTTTTTATCATTGCTCTGAAGTCTGAACCTCCCCCTATTTGTTAGTGAAATGTGAGTATGCTTGGAAGATAATAATTTCTTATGCAACATATGCTTTTACATCCGAAAGAGCTACAAAATATGTTGACCTACCTATGTGCACTTCCTAAATCAAGCGGATAAAATTATTTCTATCGGCAATATAAAATATTAAACATTAGAAAGAAAGGGACAATGTCCACTAACCATGCAAATATTCTGACCATGGGATATTTAGGCTGGCATATATGGAAAATCAAAGCTAAAAATGACTCGATGAGTTAGGGATACATCAATAAATATTGTAAAAAGTGATAAAAGCAAATCTGCAGCAACTCGCGACCCCACGAACTCGTATTCGCAATGAGCAAGTTAGTGAGGCCACCACGGTAGGCTAGCACCAAGGGACAAGGGCAACAACCGCCTTCCCATCCAACCTACTGATTCTGCTGGCGCTACTTTCATCCTAAGCCCATGAGTACCGTTAGTGTGTTGCCACGTACGGAGAAACTATGAACTGAAATTTTCATCCAAATCATGAAAAATGTTAATGTTCCTCTCCTCTCCCATCCCTCGTGTGAACATACCCAATTCGTGGTTGGCTCGCTACATTCAGCGTAGCTCTGATGTGCACTGCCCTCGCTCTTGATTAGTTGCCGCAGTGCCATGCATCTACGCCAACAAGCTGGGGAAACAAATGCAAATGTTACACCGAGTCAAAATCAACCATCCCACAATCGTAACAATAGAAAAGATAATAACCAAAATTTAACAGAAGAACTATTGCTTGGCTCCCAGATCCATCTCGATAGCCCTTGATCTGGCTGCTGAGCTTCTCCTAGCCGCCTCAACATCACGTCATTACCAAACATGTAGTGGATGCCTAGTGGGACAAGGATTAAGAAATAACATGAGGTGAAAAATGCGATGGCTGTCAATTCCATAAGACGATCCAAGTAATTTGACAAAACAGATCGGGAGCATCTTGTATAATCTCAAAAAAGCAACTAAAAATATGAGAAATGAAGTGATGAAAATCAGCCCCTGCTCTCATTTATGCTCGCTTTTGTAATGGGAGGCAAGGAATGGGGATACCGGGAGAAGAAAGGATCACATGGACGGCAAGCCTCCACCACCGGCAAGTGGGGTTGCTTCACATCCAATCTCCACGTCCGCCGCCTCCATGGGGACGAACTCCCATGTTCACAACCGGGCTCCCAATCGGCCGCTGCCTCGCCGACCTTGACGACGAAGTAGTCCCTCCCTTCGATCCCATTCGCAACGGAGGCAACACCCATCCCAGCGGACGGGTCCGCGGTGAGATCCCTACTGGATTGTGGTCGCGCCTCCCCAAACCTCACCGCGGGACACATGAGAGGGCGCCGTTGCCATGGTCAGGCTTGGATGGGGAAAGGAGGCGACATAGCAGCAACGGCGCCTTCGCCGGGATTGGTGGCGACGGCGGCGACGAGCGAGCGGGAGGACGGCGGCGGCGAGAGAGTAGGAGGGTGGTGGCGGCAGTCCATCGGCCGCCGTGACGTGAGAGGAGGATGGGGATGAGGCCGCGATCTGGACGTATGGAGCGGTCGAGAGGAGGGGAAGCAGGCGGCTGGGTTTTTCCATCATGCGGGGTTTGGGGGAGGTCAAACGAAACGGTTTTTTTCGTGCGGGAGGCAGAGCAACGAGGGCGGATGTAGGGAGACGGGACGCGGTCGGTTGGCAGGAAAAGGAAAGCTACGCAAAATCACATCAATATAAGAAAATATCCCATCAATACTTGATTGATTGCGATTTATTTTTTATATGGTAACTAATCTGATCATCAATACTTGATTGGTTGTGATTTATTTTTTATATGGTAACTAATCTGATGGGTTTATGTGGGTGGTGAAGCGAAAAGGAAAGCTACGCATTTTTTTAGTCAGTAGAGATAATTGATGATAAGAAAGGGAAAATCACATCAATATAAGGAAATATCCCATCAATACTTGATTGATTGCGATTTATTTTTTATACGGTAACTAATCCGATCATCAATACTTGATTGATTGCAATTTATTTTTTATATGGTAACTAATCTGATGGGTTTATGTGGGTGGTGAAGCGAAAAGGAAAGCTACGCATTTTTTAGGCAGTAGAGACGATTGATGATAAAAAAAGGGAAATCACATCAATATAAGGAAATATCCCATCAATACTTGATTGATTGCGATTTATTTTTTATATGGTAACTAATCTGATCATCAATACTTGATTGATTGTGATTTTTTTATGGTAATTAATCTGATGGGTTTATGTGGGTGATGAAGCAAAAAGACAGGTGGGAGGGAGACGAAATAAAACCAGCGAAATAAAACCAACGAAAGCGGTGAGGCGAAATAAAAACCAGCGAAAAATAACCGGCGGACTATTCATAGATTTTTTTGGTTCGTCTGTCTCGGTGCGACGGGATGTTAGGGCCTGGAGTGCGTGGGGCGAGCGGGGGACTCGGCTTGAGGTTTTTTTTTGTTCTATGCGGCTTAGCGTGAGACGGGAGGTTGGGCGTGTGCGGGACTCGATCGCGGGGTTTTCCTTGGTTTTTCACGGCTGAGAGGGAGGTGGGAGGAAGTACCAAAAAAGACCGGGTGAGGTGGGACGAAAATAAAACCCGGAACGCGACCTATCAACTGAGACATTAGGAGTAGAGATACTAAAATTAAAGTTAGGAAGGTTTTTTGAAAAATAAAAAAACAAGCGCACGCCCGGCCGTGCGGAAACGTGGGCGCAGAGCGCGCGGCGGCGGGGAGATATACTTCGCCGTTGTGCACACCGTGGCGATGAACCGCATGGAAGCGCGCGACGGCTGCGCTAGCTCGATCTTGCGAGTCGCCACCAAAACTTCCAAGTAGGAGTAAATCAAATCAACTTTATTATTCAGCTTATAATAATTAATAAGTGATCAACTCGATGGATGTGCATGCTGGCTAGTAGCTAGTACACGGCGGCCCCGCGGACCCCGCTCCACTCGCGGGCCATCCCGGCCCTGTACCCGGCGTTGTACGCCGCGGCGTCCGACATCATGTCGCCGGCGCTCAGCCCCATGCTGCCCAAGTCAGCGCCGCCGTTATTCCTCGCGTTCGTCCACGGCGAGCCGGCTGCGTTGTACCCGGCTGCTGCTCTTTGAGGCGCCGGGGGCGTCGCCGTGTGCCCGGAGGCTTGGAGCGGCGGCGGCATCGACAGGTGCCCGTAACCGTAAGCCTTTGAAAGCGGCGGATGCAGGGCCATATGCCCGCTATAATCCCGCGGAGACGGTGGCGAGGACGACATGTGCGCACCGGAACCGGAAGAAGCCTGCGCGGAGTGCGGCGGCGGCGGCGGCATGAGCGTCGGGGCCGGCATGTAGGCGTACGGCTGGTGGTGATGGAACGACGGCCGCGCCGCCACCGGGTACGCGACGACGTGGTCTTCTTCGTGAGCGGCAGCGTGGTCGTGGTGCGGGTGCGGCGCATGAGGGTGAGGCTGCGGCAGGACGACGCCGCCGAGGCGGTAGGAGAGGTAGAGCACGCCGTAGGTGTCGGCGGGGCGGTGCACCCTGCGGACGTGGTAGACGGCGAACTGGGGCGGGCGGGGGCCGAGGTCGCGCGGGTCGCGGAAGGAGCCGCCGAGGCCGAGGACCTCGGTGAGCGGGACGACGACCTCGCCGACGTCGCGGTCGCCGAGGGAGCGCTCGGTGCGGAGGAGGACGTGGAGGCAGCCGCTGGCGCCCGCGGCGGCGGTGGGCGGGACGGTGAAGCGGAGCGTGGTGTTCCAGGTGGGGTGGCGGCCGCCGTAGGGGTCGGGCGGGGTGCACTGGCGCGTCATGGGGTCGCCGGAGATGGTGGCGACGGCGTACACCTCGAGGCGCGACATGAGGTTGACGTTCTTGAGGTTCCTGGCCGACTGGAGGGTCACCTCCAGCACCCTGTACGCCATGCTACCTGTCTAGCTTGGAGCTCACTCACTCACTCACTCACTCTCTAGGTAATGAAGCTAGATAGATGTCCTGGTTGCAAGTGTTTGATTGGCAGGTGCTGGTGTGGCTTTGCTTGAAGCTAGCTGAGAGGTATGCAGCACCTTGAGTGGGTAGTGTATGTATAGGAGGAGGAGGTGTGGGCCCAGAATTCCAAAAACTATGTGAGAATTCAGATGGGAAACTTCCGGGCTGGTTGCATACGGCGGGCTCGAGAGCTGTGTGATTATTATGCCCACAGAATTATGTATATTCAGATCAAATAGCACTTCTGAATTCCGGCATGGATGGTGAGCCATCTATCTAAAACCAATGAGAATAAGCTGTTTCTGTTTTTGAAACAACAGAAAAATAAACAAAAAAAAGTTATTAGAAACTAAGCTGCTTCAAAGTTCAAAGAGGCGGTCATCTTTTGTTTGCATGCATGGGTTGCTGTGGATAAACCCCTGGATATACATACATCTATCCGTCTATGCATCTCCAAAGGAGTGTGCATGTCAGTTAAAGTGCTACCACCTCTTCCGAGTCGTCAACTGGACGAGCATCCAAAACGAAAACGACCGAGGGCTGCGTGCACACATGTCACCATATGCGTACCATGTTGGGTAGCAGTGCCACTGAGCTGCTTGGATAAGGTGGAATAGAAATTGCACGTACGTGGACGTGGTGATCACCTTAGCATAGTGTGGATATGTGGATTGGATCCACCCTTCGAAATTTGCGTAGCATCAGTTCCTGCCCAGGAAAGCAGTACGCGGTTAAACAAAATAGTTAGTATAAAATTGAGTCATCTATTTTGAAACACTTCACTTGACCAACTTTGACCGATGTGGATGGTGATTTCGTGACCTCCATGCCCTCGGCTCCTTGGCCAAATGGACTACGCACGGCCAGGAGCATGAAGCTCATCCCAATCCCAGTGACAGTGAGCAACATGGTCGCAGTGCATAATTGGCAGCCGTTGGTCTGCAGGTCAGCTGATGGGTTCAATAGGGTCAGACGCACTGTGTGTGCTAAATACGGTAGTAAAGAAGCCTTTTCTGTCTCTGTGTTCAGAAGAGTTCTTTTGTTATCTATAAAATTTTGTTAGTGCTATATTTGTATTATTTTATTTTATACAAGTGTTTTTATCTTAGTTTACTACTATTTGAATATGTGTTTCATATTTCACATAGCAGCTGCGAGTTGGTCATTGAACTGTGTACTAGCTCTTTTTGTGCAGTTGCACTTTTTACCTGTTCAATTGCACCTTTCTATTTGTGTAATTACACTTTTTTTGGCACAGCCTTAATTTTGTGCAATGACACTCTTTTGCATTTTAACCAAGCATGATTTTAGCCCGGAGCAAAAAACTGACTGAAATTACATGGATAATGGCCCATAGAACGGCAATCAAGCGAGGCCCAAGTGATGATTAGATTCCTTCCGGGACCCAAAATGTGTAAAATTTAGATGGGAGTATGGGATTCTGCATATATACTACGGTAATGTGTTTGGGAACTTGAATATTGCTTCAATGGCACTTCAGTGTTCTTAGCCAACCGGTGGAGAATATAAGCTACAAGAAGGGAATAATATTAGAACTATAACAGGTTTTTTGTGTGTGTCTCTCTAACTGTATTATTATTACAAACATCAAGTACACAATGCAATACAAAAACAACGCGAGGATCGCCACGGATGCATATTTACAATTCCCTGATGAGGAAGCCGCTTGTGGTTAATCAGTATTGTTAGTCCAAGTTTGGATGGTACTGGTAGGCCAAGATTTGTTGGCATCGGATGCTCAGCAACTTGGGCAAGGCATTGTTCTCGTAGTCCTAGAGACTAAATTCATAACAGCAATCATGGCCAGCATAAAGCTCCCTCTTCTCTATTCTGATGATCGATTCCGATATCTCGGTCCGGCTCCGCTTCCGGTTTATTCGTGCTTTTTCTGTTGCTGAAAGATGCGATGTTCGGATATGTATACCAATTCTTTCAGCCAAACTTTGCCGCTCAACCTTTGAATGTGCTGCAGGCATTTCAGGACCGCAGTAGTGCAAAGACAAGACCAATGTGCTGTTTGTTTATACTGTAATTCAGATCTTTCTTCTTTGGAAATATCTCGTGGGATCGATTCGTTCCTCATTGTTAATAACTTGCAAGATATTTTAGTCTTCTTAAGTGTACTTTGCATAATTAATTGTACAGATATTATGGAGGGAATTTCTGGGTTTTCTTTACACCTTAGTTAAGTTCTGGATATATTCTGATGTGTTTCTCTTGCCTGTTGCACATAGATTGATAGAACCAGTGTTAGAGCATCTCTAACAAAGGCGCTAAAAGTAGCCCGCGCTGGAAAAAAACGCTAATTTAGCGCGCGGAGCATCTCCAACAGATGCTGCAAAAGCCAGCATGCTGTAAAATCCATTCGGCGCGCTGAGAATTTCTACATCGCATGTGCTATATTTGGTGCGCGGCGTACAGCGCGCTGGACAATGACGCGCAAAGACAAGTGCTCTGCTCCCTTTGCTCATCCCGCCTCTGCCCTTCTGTTCGCCGGCTGCAACTCGCCGCCTCGAGTTCGTCGGCCCGGAGCGCGTGCCGGCCGGGAGCTGCTGTTGCCCTTCTACTCGCCGCCTCCCTGCAGCTCGCCGCAACCTCGAACTCGCTGGCCGGGAGCGTGTGCGGTGGCCAGAGGCGAGCGGTGCATGCGGAGATTTGGATTCCAATCCATTGCAAGCTAGCTTGCTTCAACGATTTAAGGGAAGTTAGCTAGTTCGTGTTTGCGATTCCAACGAGATCACAACAAGTTAGCTCGCCTGCCGTGGCCGGCGGAAGATGATTTGCAAGCTAGCTTGCTCCAACGATTGGGGACCTAATTGCATTTTTGTTTTGGTCAGATGGATTTATTTGTAAATATGTAGGGACCTGTTTGTTGTAGACATATTTGTGGCGCTTTATTTTTTAGTGTGTCTGCTGGACTGCTGCGCGCTATCCACTACCCGCTGTATTTTTGTGCGTCTGCTGGATTGAATCGGGCACAGCGCGCTAAAATTACTAAATGGCGCTGTAAAATTTACTGCAGCACCCGCGGTAAACCACGAATCGATTCTTCTGTCTCGGTGCTCTTTTCGTTTTTTGACTGGATAACTATCGGCGACTGGATAGTCTGGACGTCAGTTAAAAGTGTTCGATATCTTGGGTTCGGCTGTTGCCATCGCCCTTCCATGCGTGTGATCGAGACGCACGCAACATAAGATGCTCTATGTGCACAGCTGCAGGTGCTCTCGCAAATTATTACCGCGGTAATTCTGTCCTCCCCTTTTCAGTGTTCTTTTCAGGATCTTGTACAGAGTGCTCTATTGATTTTTTTTTTCTTCCGCATGAGTAGTAAATTGTCGTTGCATTTTGCCCTGTACTTTTGTTGCAACTGAAGCGCACGAGGAAGATTGCTCATCATGCTTGTCGTGTTGCGCCGATTGCTGAAATTTTGCAACGGTAGATCTTAGAGCGGACCTTGAGATTAATATGGGTCATACATCTGTGTATAGATCCGATGGCGGGGAGTAACATTTTCTCTTCAATAGTATGGTGGCTATTAATCGGTGGGGTCAACTATATGGCAAGCACTCGGGAATTTATTTTTGGCATCGGTCAATTTTTCCACCTGCTAGATTTCCATTTCAATAAAGCTGTCAAATTTAGGTTTCGGTTTGCTCACAGACATCATTTCACCGACATTTTACTCAAACCCAACACCATTCAGACATGATGCACACATGACCCAAATTGTTGATTCACAAGCTATCAAATAATGAATTTGACATATTGGGCCCACCGACACAAAGTAAAACTGGCATGGTAGGTGGCTCAAATCCGAACCTGCCCATCTCTCTTGCTTCTGCTCCCCACCTATCTCTCTACCTCTGATTTCACTGCGGTGCACGCACGGTAAAACCGCGAATCGATTCTTCTATCTCAGTGTTGTTTTCATTTTTAGTGGATAACTATCAGCGACTAGATAGTCTGGACGGTGGTTCGGTTATCGCCCTCGCTCTGCCTTGTGCGTGATCGAGACGCATGGAACTGAAGATGCTCAATGTATACAGCTACAGGTGCTCGTGCAAATTATTGCTGCAGTAAATTCTATCCTCCTCTCTTGCTTGTTCGTTTCCAGATTTTTCACTATTCTATTCGGAATTTTGTACATGGTGGTCTTTCGATTTTTCTTTCTTTCACATGGGTAGTAAACTGTTGTTGCATCTTGCTATGTAATTGCTGCAACCGTAGTGCACGTCGATTGCTCATCATGCTTGTGACGTACATGGTGTGTGTTGCCACGTGAATGTTCTTGTGTTGCGCCGATTGATGAAATTGGTTGCGCCAGTAAATTGAAGAGGAGCGTTAGATTAATATGAGCCATCCCTTTGTGAACACCCGATGGTGGAGAGTAATCTTTTCTTTTCAAAAAAATGGTAGAGATTAATCTATGGGACCTACTATATGGTAGGGACCCGTCACCTGTTGGATTTCAATCCAACAATAGCCCCCCCTCCCCTTCTTCTTCTTCTTCTTCTTCTTCTTCTTCTTCTTCTTCTTCTTCTTCCACCACCTCCTCATCCCTCTATATTGAAATCCAGCACCCTCACCTCATGTACCATCAGTTGACAGCCTGCTGCCACCACCTACGAGCGGCGGTGCTCCCCGGCACGCCTCGGCGCTGCTTGCGCCATGTTTCCCCACCCGGCATCCCTGTACCCCTTGCTCTTCTCCAGCGTTAGTAGACCACCCCACACCTTGATTCGCCAACCTCTGACTCCTTCCATCGGTCACACCACCGTCACATCGTCACCGGCTCCGGGTGCTTCCGGCTTGACCTCGATGGCATCCCCGAGCCTTGTTGTCGCTTGCCGCGGCGAGCTCTGCCTCAGAGTTGCGCCTCATCTTCTCTCCCGAATCGACTAACACCAAATCTATTCTTAGTTGCCTTACAAATAGCAAACACGCGTTAATCTTTGCAACTATGCACAATGATATAAGCAAATTGCATAAAACTACTACATTTAGGTTTGAGTATGCTCACAAACATCATTTAACCACACGTTTCAGTATGTTCAGTACTAAGATCCACTGCAATTTAGATAGTTTGAGCGAATCGATTTGCACATATGGCGGTTTTATGCAGTTTACTCTTCCATAATATATGCAACTTAATAAGGAGCATAAAGCTTAATTATTCCAAATTACAAAGTATACATAGACGTACCCATGTCTTAATTTATAGCATAACTAGCTACAAACCCAGTCATGCCAAACCGGCACTCTTTACTAGTACATCGTGCAAGTGTTTATACACTCGTATCAAGCTATATTTGGATCTTAGCAAGGTTATTATTAGTGCGTGTAAACATCTCTACCGTACGTCTTAGACACAGACACTTGACGGCTGCGGGCGAGTGGAGCGGCTTGTGGTGCGTACGCCGTCGGTTCTCCTTTGTTGCCGCCGGCCAGCATCCCGCTGATCGCGCCGCTGACCAGGCCGGCGCCCAGCCCCCACCCGAACTCCATGCTGGGGTTGTGATCTGCCGGCAAATTGGCTGGTTTTGGAGGCGGCAGCACGGCCACTTGGGCGGCTGGTTTTGGAGCAGGCGGCATGGACACCACCTGACCGTATGGTGCTGGAGACGGCGGCCTGGACACATGCCCGCCGGATGGCATTGGAGACGGCGGCACGGACACATGCCCGCCGGCTGGCTTTGGCGACGGCGGCACGGCCGTCACATGCGTGCTTGTCTTTGGAGATGGTGGCACCGCATGAACAGGTGGTTTCGGAGACGACGACGGCATGGTGGCGACATGTCCGGCGGGTGTTGGAGACGGCGGCACGGTGTAATGACCCGATGGTTTCGGGGACGGCGGCACGGCCGCATGTGGTGCTGGTTTCGGAGGAGAAGGCACGGCCTCGTACCCAGAAGGTTTGGGAGACGGTGGCGGGGCCACTTGTGCCGCTGGTTTTGACGGCGGCACGGACACATGCTGCTCGGTTGGCTTTGGAGACGGCGGCATGGACACCACACGGTCAACCGGTTTCGGAGACGGCGGCATGGACACCGCACGTTCGACCGGTTTCGGCGGCGGCGGAGGCATGGACACCACATTTCCGGCCGGTTTCTGAGACGGCGGCATGGACACCACACGTTCGACTGGTTTCGGTGGAGGCGGCGGCATGGACACCACCTGCCCGGCCGGTTTCTGAGACGACGGCATGGACACCACACGTTCAACTGGTTTTGGAGCCGGCGGCGGCATGGACACCACACGTTCAACTGGTTTTGGAGCCGGCGGCGGCATGGACACCACCTGCCCGGCCGGTTTCTGAGACGGCGGCATGGACACCACACGTTCAACCGGTTTTGGAGCCGGCGGAACGGACACCACATGCCCGGCTGGTTTCTGAGACGGCGGCATGGACACCACACGGTCAACCGGTTTCGGAGACGGCGGCATGGACACCGCACGTTCGACCGGTTTTTGAGACGGCGGCATGGACACCGCACGTTCCACTGGCTTTGGAGAAGGTGGCATAGACATCACCTGACCGGATGGTTTCGGAGAAGACGGTGGCATAGACACCACACGCCCGACTGGTTTTGGAGAAGGCGGCATGGACACCACCCGACCGGATGGCTCATGAGACGGCGGCACGGCGACATGTCCACCGGCTGGCTTTGGAGACGGCGGCACGGCGACATGCCCTTCTTGCTTTGCAGGCGATGGCGCGGTCCCGTACCCAGAAGGTTTTGGAGTCGCCGGCGGCACGGCCGCACGACCTTCTTGCTTTGCAGGCGACGGCGCGGTCCCGTACCCATAAGGATTCGGAGACGGCGGCACGGCGCCATGCCCTTCTTGCTTTGCAGGCGATGGCGCGGTCCCGTACCCAGAAGGTTTCGGCGACGGCGGCACGGCGGCATGCCCTTCTTGCTTTGCAGGTGATGGCGCGGGCCCGTACCAGTAAGGTATTGGAGACGGCCAGGCCGTATGCCCGGGTGCTTTCTCAGGCGAAAACGGCACATCCATGTAGCCGGCCGGCTTTGCAGGTGGAGGCGGGGGCACAGCCACGTAGCCGGCAGGTGGTTTCGCCGGCGGTGCCGCGGCCACATACCCGGGCCAAGCAGCCTGCGGTGGAGGCGGCGGCGGCGGCGGCATCACCTGCTTCGCCGGGTACGCCACGACGGGCCACTCGTCGACGGGTATCTCCAGATGGGGCTCCGGCAGGACGACGGGGCCGAGACGGTACGTGAGGTAGAGCAGGCCGCGCACCTCGGTGCGGTGCACCTTGCGGATCTGGTAGGACGCGAACTGCGGCATGCTGTGGGCGCCGTAGTCGGCGCCGTGGCCGACGCCGGAGAGGATCTCGGAGAGGGGCACGATGACCTCGCCGACGTCGCGGTCGCCGCCGAAGATGCGCTCGACGCGGAGGAGGATGTGGAGGCAGCCGCCCGTGGCCTCCTCGGCGGTGGGCGGCACGGCGAACTGGAGCGTGGCGTTCCAGGTCGGGTTGCGGCCGCCGTGCGGGTCCGGCGGGGTGCACTGGCGCGTGATGGGGTCGCCGGAGATGGTCGCCACCGCGTACACCTCCATGCGCGTGATGAGGTTCACGCTCTTGAGGTCCTTGGCTGACAGGAGCGTGACCTCCAGCACTCGGTACGCCATGCCGGTGAACTGAAGCAAGCTGGGCTTCGCAGCGCTTCGTGCTAGGCGGTGATCGTGATGGTGGTTTCAAGGTGAGAGGGAGAGGAATGCGCGCTACACGTATGTATAGGCGTAGGGGCGCTGCTTCTGGGCAAATAAGATTCCGGTTTGGAAGCAAAACCGAGGGAAAATTCAGTTTGGGGACATCTTCATCGACACCTGTTTGATTCTCGAGGCACATACTGGTGAGCAGTGAGCCCAACTAGTGCGATAAAGCTATGAAAATAAAATTAAGACATCATACGATATTATAGTAAAACAAACCCTGAAGCTGAAAGTTGTCAAGAATCTGGAAAGAAAATCATGACACATAGAAAGAGCGCGTACAACTGACATCACAAAATTTCACACATAGAAAGAACGCGTACAACTGACGTCACAAAATTTCAGATCTAGGTTTGGCCCACAACTTGACAAACAAAAGGACAAATCCAACAATAAATAACTAAAATTATCAAATATAGTATCGTGCTAGTTCTATTTAACACTTTTTGTATTTGGTCATATTTGAAATTTGATACTCTCTCCGCCCAAAAAAGCTTGTCCCTCAAATGGGTGTATCTAACACCAAGTTAGTTCTAGATACATTGATTTGATAAACAAGTTTAGGTCAAGTTTTCTCGGATGGAGTGAGTATTTTGTTACATATGTAGAAGCATGTTCAATAACTATAATTTTGCGAAAAGACTTATAAAGTACACCTAAAGTACCAATAACAGCCGCCTTGTGAATTTTGGACTTGGTAGACTATTATTGCACCCCATACATGTGATAACCTCGACCCATACTACCAGAGTAGTGGTCGAAGATATACTTTGTTTTTTGGAAGAATCAGATGCAAAGTCTAAAGTTGTAATACAGTGTTTAGAGGCTCAGTTAGAAGGGACAAAAACGAAGATGATCGCAGGCATTTGGGGCTTCTCCTTTCGGAAGACTGCGAAGTTGGAGAAAAATTCCCAGCAACCACATAATTCAGAGCCGGTGGCACCTTGATATTTACCCGATCCAAAACCATTGGATGGAGAAATTCATCTTCACCAGCAGACACACCGTCACCAAGCAGTCCCTGATTGGCAAGCACAAGGGACAGCAGCTTCGGGGTAATCCATAGTTTCCCGGCAGGCAAAGAAAGATATGGAGGCATCTGATGCTCGGTCGACAGCTCAAGGCCTCAAGGGATTCCGACATGGACGTCTCAGAAGATTGCCTGTACACGTTCGATGCCAATATCCTTGGCCTCGCCTCGCTTCCGGCTTTTCCCTGCAGTCTTATTCGTTCGGCTTTCTCTGTTGCTAAGATGCGAGGTTCTCTCGGATATGTTCTAGTGCCATTTCTTTCGGACCCTTCTTTGCTGCTGAGCCTTCCAATGTGCCGTTGGGTAGTGGTGCACATACAGAGCCGTAGTACGTACTAGTGTTCATGATGATTCTATTCTTCAGAAATATCTCTTGACACTGTGCTTTCTTGTGCGTACTGTTAATGGCTTAATTAACCTAGTCGCTTGACGGGTTGGCTCTTGTGGAGCACACGCATATCTTGATTATTGCTCTGTCCGCCTTGCTTGTTAACCGCACGTACCGAGTTTTTCTAGGCCTGTAAAAACCTTAGGTTAAAAAATCGATTAATTTACTGGATGGATGACCCAAAAGGTCAAAATCTTTAGATTGACCTGCCCTGTGTGTAATCTTGCTGATTTACTAGGAGGAATGCCGGGAAGATAAGAGATCCCGTCAACCTACCCTGCACGAGTTTACACAGACGTGCCGTTGGGAACTCAAACTGGGCACGACGTGGTACACACTCAGAAGGCATATGACAAATTAACACTCTCTCTGACAGTGCAAATGTGCAATACAAGGTCATAAAACCTTGGTATATGCCGTTATGTAGTCCAAAACTTGGCTCGACTATCTCAAACTCCTTACCCGCAAAAAAAAAAAAGGAAAAAAAAGAGACTAACTCAAACTCCGACACCAACAAGTCCGAGTTTGACATTCACAGCGAAGTCGAACTATGAATACTCAGAAAGCTCGTTGGCACTGATAAGCAAACAAATTTTTAAAAATGGTAAATTTTAACTTGTGACGTGTATTGGTGTATGTAGAATGCAGAAAACGTTCTTTTCCGGAAAACCTTTTGATCTATTTAGGGCTGGAATTCGAGCCGAGTCGAGACAGCTCGACTCGACTCGCTAGAGCTCGTTTCGTTAACGAGCTAGCTCGACTCGGCTCGTTATTATAACGAGCTCAAATCCAAGATTGGCTTGACTCGTATAACTCGCGAGCTGGCTCGTTTAGCTTGTTAAGCTCGTTAAAGATATGAACATAAAACCCTCAAATATTATAAAAATGAGTATGTATATATTAAACATATATATCACTAAACAATAGTAATTTTCTTGTAACGCATGAGTCTCCTAGGCGGTTGGGCCTTCAACGGTTAGGCCTTGTGTTGTGCGCCTGGGACATAGGATGCTGAGTGGCTGACCTTTCTTTGTATTGGGAGTGGTTGATCTTTTATACCGAGTCTAACGAGTTACACGAGTACTCGTAAGATTGGCTCGTTCAACTCGGTCCATAAACGATCTTAAACTAAAGCTCGGCTCGACTCGTCATTCTTCGAGTTCGAGTCGATTCGAGCCGAATCACGAGCTACTCGTTTAGCTCACGAGCTTTGAGCTTCTTTTCCAGCCCTAGATCTATTCATCATCTGACATGACATCACAAAGGCCCCGGGAGTAACAAAAATTACATCCAGGTTCATAAGCCACTTAGCGACAACTACAAGCACTGCAGCAGCCAAAGGCACGCCACCGTCATCGCCCTCCCTCGCCGGAGCCAGATAAAACTTGTTGTATTAGATAGTCAGGAAGTCATCGTGTTAAGGCCCCACAAAATCCGCGTACCAGAACAATAATCGTCGTCGATGAAGAGATCAGAAGGATCCAAGCTGCAGATGCACAAACAAAGACTGGATCCAAGCAGATTCACCGAAAACCAGCGCCGACCAAATCCCACGACATCCGCCGAAGACACACCTCCACACGCCCTCCGACAATGAAGACGCATTGCCGGGACGGAGGCTAGGCAGGGGGAACCCTATTCCATCTCCAGGGAGCCGCTGCCTCCTCGCCTTCGTGAGTAGGACACAAACCCTAAATGAACTCAGAAAAGCATCTAAAAACGGAACAGGACCCCTCCCACCAACAAGTGTCGGGGTCCATCGCGCCTCCATGACCCTAAGGCCACCAGAGACATGGCGGACCGGCGGCAGCATCGACGGGAGGCAGAGAAACCCTAAGTTTCTTTTTCTTGAAAGAGGTGGCCAAAAAAAGTTTTAAGCCCAACACACGAAGCGGTCTGACACTTCACTTGAAAATCTCGTTTGTTTCCTCTCGAAACAAAGATTCCTCCTTGAAGATGGTCATGTTTCTAAGCAGTCTACGTGATAACTTTTACCTCGAAGATGGTCCTGTTTCTATGCATAAAAGGTTGTTATTAATTTGATTGGATTTTTGAGAATTAAAATTACAATTAGCACCAGGTTGGTAGTCGAGTCCCCCCCCCCCCCCCCCCCCCGCCCCCCCGCCCCGGTGTTTGGCACTCCTTTTATTTTTCTTGTATAAGGCGTAAACATGGTCTAAATACCATCCCCTAGGATTTTTCAATCCATCTCGCGCAATTATTTCTTGTACTTGTAGTTTGATTTTCGAGTTTAATGCATCAAATGCTACAAATACTCTTAAAGGCTTAAATATAGGAAACATTCCAAAAAATGCCAAATTTGAACACTTTACATGTAACTATGCATGTTGAGAAGAAAAAAGAAAGACAAAAAGAAAATAATGGGTAAGAAAAAAAGAAATGAGACGGAAAAGAGGAGAAAACAAAGCAACGAAAAGAAAGAAAAAAGAAGGTAGAAAGAAAAGAAATAAAGAAAAGAAAAAGGAAATAAATGAAAGCAAAGCAAAGAAAGAAAAAGAATTAAAATGGGTTATTGAGTGTTCTTTACCAGGCACTCAACAAAGGTGAACGCGTCAACCACGACGACACCGAACACATGTCACCTGCCTTGCCGAGTGTCTTTCTTTTGCTCAGTGACTTCCTAGCGCGCTATTGGAAAAAGACCTAGCTTTGCCGAGTGTTTTTCCTATGCACATAGTTTAGGTGCTCCTTTGCCGAGTGCCTGACAGAATGCACTCAGCAAACCTCCGCGCAATCAGCAATACCGTTGATTCTGGTACTGTATAGCCTACATGAATGCACATGATAGTGACTTAAAATAGTAATTGATCAAACTTCATTGTTCATTCTACTGACAGTTAACACTCAACATCATGTCATCATGTTATTGTTATTTACGACTATAACTTATATCTCGCCAAAAGATTAGTCCAGAATTAACAAATCATGAGATATGTAAAACAATTGAGCAAAAATCATTCGATCACTTAGGTCCAAGTATCCAAATACGATGCCATATCATGGTATCCATGACGAACCAGCCACCCTATATATCTATTGAGCAGGTACATAGTATCGTCGCGGCAACACCTACAACAGCAAAGGACGAGTGCCTCTGAGACAACCGCTCGCTGTCTTTGGTTGCTGCTTCGTGTCTCCACTCTTCCTCTACTGTTCCTCCACAATTTAGATCATTCAGTTTCATAAATTGTTCACCAAGCTGTTGGGGAACGTAGTATTTCAAAATTTTTGCTTACGATCACGCAAGATCTATCTAGGAGAAGCATAGCAACGAACGGGGAGAGTGTGTCTACGTACCCCCGTAGACCGAAAGCGGAAGCATTTAATAGTGCGGTTGATGTAGTCAAACGTCTTCGCGATCCAACCGACCCAAGTACCGAATGTACGGCACCTCCGCGATTAGCACACGTTCAGCTAGATGACATCCTTCGAACTCTTGATCCAGTTGAGGCCGAGGGAGAGTTTCGTCAGCACGACGGTGTGGCGACGGTGATCATGAGGTTACCGGCGCAGGGCTTCGCCTAAGCACTACGACGATATGACCGAGGTGTGTAACTGTGGAGGGAGGCACCACACATGACTAAGAGAAACTTGTGTGTCTTTGGGGTGCCCCCTGCCCACGTATATAAAGGAGAGAGGGAGAGAGGCCGGCCCTAAGTCCTAGTAGTAGGATCCCCTTTCCTTTTCGGAGTAGGAAAGAAGGAAAGGAGGGAGAGGGAGAAGGAAAGGATGGGCCGCGCCCCCACCCTTGTCCAATTCGGTATGGGCAGGGGGGAGGCGCCCGCCACCTCGTGGCCCTCCTTCCCTCTCTCCACTAAAACCCAATAAGGCCCATTAACTTTCCCCGGCGAATTCTCGTAACTTTCCGGTACTTCGAAAAATACCCGAATCACTCGGAACCATTCCGATGTCCGAATATAGCCTTCCAATATATCGATCTTTACCTCTCAACTATTTCGAGACTCCTCGTCATGTCCGTGATCTCATCCGGGACTCCGAACAAACTTCGGTCATCAAATCACATAACTCATAATACAAATCGTCATCGAACGTTAAGCGTGCGGACCCTACGGGTTCGAGAACTATGTAGACATGACCGAGACACATATCCAATCAATAACCAATAGCAGAACCTGGATGCTCATATTGGCTCCTACATATTCTATGAAGATCTTTATCGGTCAAACCGCATAACAACATACTTCATTTCCTTTGTCATCGGTATGTTACTTGCCTGAGATTCAATCGTCGGTATCATCATACCTAGTTCAATCTCGTTACCGGCAAGTCTCTTTACTCATTCCATAATGCATCATCCCGTAACTAACTCATTAGTCGTATTGCTTGCAAGGCTTACAGTGATGAGCATTACCGAGAGGGCCCAGAGATACCTCTTCGAGACATGGAGTGACAAATTCTAATCTCGATCTATGCCAACTCAACAAACACCATCGGAGACACCTGTAGAGCATCTTTATAATCACCCAGTTGCGTTGTGACGTCTGATAGCACACACAGTGTTCATCCGGTATTCGGGAGTTGCATAATCTCATAGTCAGAGAAATATGTATAAGTCATGAAGAAAGCAATAGCAATAAAACTAAATGATCATTATGCTAAGCTAATGGATGGGTCTTGTCCATCACATCATTCTCTAATGATGAGATCCCGTTTATCAAATGACAACACATGTCTATGGTCAGGAAACTTAAACATCTTTGATTAACGAGCTAGTCAAGTAGAGGCATACTAGGGACACTCTGTTTTGTCTATGTATTCACACATGTACTAAGTTTCCGGTTAATACAATTCTAGCATGAATAATAAACATTTATCATGATATAAGGAAATATAAATAACAACCTTATTATTGCCTCTAGGGCATATTTCCTTCAATCTCCCACCTGCAGTAGAGTCAATAATCTAGTTCACATCGTCATGTGATTTAACACCAATAGTTCTCATCTTTATGTGATTAGTTCACATCTCCATGTGACTAATACCCAAAGGGTTTACTAGAGTCAATAATCTAGTTCACATATGAAGGAAATATGCCCTAGAGGCAATAATAAAGTTATTATTTATTTTCTTATATCATGATAAATGTTTATTATTCATGCTATAATTTTATTAACCGGAAATTTAATACATGTGTGAATACATAGACAAACAGAGTGTCACTAGTTTGCCTCTACCTGACTAGCTCGTTGAATCAATGATGGTTATGTTTCCTAACCATAGACATGAGTTGTCATTTGATTAATGGGATCACACCATTAGAGAATGATGTGATTGAGTTGATCCATCCGTTAGCTTAGCATGATGATCGTTTAGTTTGTTGCTATTGCTTTGTCCATAACTATACATGTTCCTATGACTATGAGATCATGCAACTCCCGAATACCGAAGGAACACTTTGTGTGCTGCAAAATGTCACAACGTAACTGGGTGATTATAAAGGTGCTCTACAGGTGTCTCCGATGGTGTTTGTTGAGTTAGCATGGATCAAGATTATGATTTGTCACTCCGATTATTGGAGAGGTATCTCTGGGCCCTCTCGGTAATGTACATAACTATAAGCCTTGCAAGCAATGTAGCTAATGGGTTAGTTACGGGATGTAGCATTACGGAACGAGTAAAGAGACTTGCCGGTAACGAGACTGAACTAGGTATTGAGATACCGACGATCAAATCTCGGGCAAGTAACATACCGATGACAAAGGGAACAACGTATATTGTTATGCGGTTTGACCGATAAAGATCTTCGTAGAATATGTAGGAACCAAGATGAGTATCCAGGTTCCGCTATTGGTTATTGATCGGAGACATGTCTACATAGTTCTCGAACCCGTAGGGTCCGCACGCTTAACGTTCGATGACGATCGGTATTACGAGTTTATGTGTTTTTATGTACCGAAGGTAGTTCGGAGTCCTGGATTTGATCACGGACATGACGAGGAGTCTCGAAATGGTCGAGACGTAAAGATCGATATATTGGAAGCCTATGTTTGGACACCGGAATGGTTCCGGGTGAAATCGGGAGTATACCGGAGTATCGGGAGGTTACCGGAACCACCTGGGAGGTATATGGGCCTTATTGGGACTTAGTGGAAGAGAGGGGAAAGAAGAAAAGGAGGGGGCACGCCCCCCAAGCCCAATCCGAATTGGGAAGGGGGCTGCCCCCCTTTCCTTCCTTCTCTCTTAAAACCAACAAAGGGAAGGGGGGGGGGAATCCTACTCCCGATGGGAGTAGGACTCCCTTGGGGCGCGCCTAGAGAGGCCGGCCCCCTCCCCGTCCTCCACTCATTTATATACGGGGAGGAGGGCACCCATAGACACAAGTTGATCATATATCTTTAGCCGTGTGCGGTGCCCCCTCCACCATAATCCACCTCGGTAATATCGTAGCGGTGCTTAGGCGAAGCCCTGTTCCGGTAGCAACATCATCACCGTCATCATGTCGTCGTGCTGACGAAGCTCTCCCTCGAAGCTCTACTGGATCGTGAGTTCGCGGGACGTCACCGGGCCGAACGTGTGCAGATCACGGAGGTGCCGTATCTTCGGTACTAGATCGGTCGATCATGAAGACGTACGACTACATCAACCGTGTTGTCATAACGCTCCTGCTTACGGTCTACGAGGGTACGTAGACGATACTCTCCCCTCTCGTTGCTATGCATCACCATGATCTTGCGTGTGCATAGGAATTTTTTTGAAATTACTGCATTCCCCATCAGTGGCATCCGAGTCAGCTTTATGCGTAGATGTTATATGCACGAGTAGAACACAAAGGAGTTGTGGGCGTGGGTATATACATATTGCTTGCTGTCACTAGTTGATTCTTGATTCAGCGGCATTGTTGGATGAAGCGGCCCAGACCGACATTACGCATACGCTTACGCGAGACTGGTTCTACCGACGTGCTTCGCACACAGGTGGCTAGTGGGTGTCTGTTTCTCCAGCTTTAGTTGAATCGGATTCAATGAACAGGGTTCTTTCTAAAGATCAAAAAGCAATCACTATACCGCGTTGTGGTTTTTGATGTGTAGGTAAGAACGGTTCTTGCTCAGCTCATAGCAGCCACGTAAAACTTGCAACAACAAAGTAGAGGACGTCTAACTTGTTTTTGCAGGGCATGTTGTGATGTGATATGGTCAAGACATGATGCTAAATTTTATTGTATGAGAGGATCATGTTTTGTAACACAGTTATCGGCAACTGGCAGGAGCCATATGGTTGTCGCTTTATTGTATGAAATGCAATCGCCATGTAATTACTTACTTTATCACTAAGTGGTAGCGGTAGTCGTAGAAGTAATAGTTGGCGAGACAACAACGATGCTTCGATGGAGGTCAAAGTGTCAAGCCGGTGATGATGGTGATCATGACGGTGCTTTGGAGATGGAGATCAAAGGCACAAGATGATGATGGCCATATCATATCACTTATATTGATTGCATGTGATGTTTATCCTTTATGCATCTTATTTTGCTTAGTTCGGTGGTAGCATTATAAGATGATCTCTGCTACCTCTTGAGCACTGCGTTGGTTTTCCCTTCAAGAGGCAAGGGTGATGCAGCAAAGTAGCGTAAGTATTTCTCTCAGTTTTTGAGAACCAAGGTATCAATCCAGTAGGAGACTACACACAAGTCCCTCGTACCTACACAAACAAATAAGAACCTCGCAACCAACGCGATAAAGGGGTTGTCAATCCCTTCATGGTCACTTACGAGAGTGAGATCTGATAGAGATAATAATAATAAGATAAATATTTTTGGTATTTTTATGATATAGATTGGAAAATAAATATTGCAAAATAAAATAGATTGGAAACTTATATGATAAAAGATAGACCTGGGGGCCATAGGTTTCACTAGTGGCTTCTCTCAAGATAGCATAAGTATTACGGTGGGCAAACAAATTACCGTCGAGCAATTGATAGAAAAGTGCATAATTATGAGAATATCTAGGCATGATCATGTATATAGGCATTACGTCTGCGACAAGTAGACCGAAATGATTCTGCATCTACAACTATTACTCCACACATCGACCGCTATCCAGCATGCATCTAGAGTATTAAGTTCATAAGAACAGAGTAACACATTAGGCAAGATGACATGATGTGGAGGGATAAACTCAAGCGATGATATAACCCCATCTTTTTATCCTCGATGGCAACAATACAATACATGCCTTGCTGCCCTTGCTGTCACTGGGAAAGGACACCGCAAGATTGAACCCAAAGCTAAGCACTTCTCCCATTGCAAGAAAGATTAATCTAGTAGGCCAAACCAAACTGATAATTCGAAGAGACTTGCAAAGATAACCAATCATACATAAAAGATTTCAGAGAAGAATCAAATATTGTTCATAGATAAACTTGATCATAAACCCACAATTCATCGGATCTTGCCAAACACACCGCAAAAAGAGTTACATCAAATAGATATCCAAGAAGATCGAGGAGAACATTGCATTGAGATCCAAAGAGAGAGAAGAAGCCATCTAGCTATGGACCCGAAGGTCTGAAGTAAACTACTCACACATCATCGGAGAGGCTATGGTGTTGATGTAGAAGCCCTCCGTGATTGATTCCCCCTCCGGCGGAGCTCCGGAAAAGGCCCCAAGATGGGATCTCTTGGGTACAGAAGGTTGCGGCAGTGGAAATAGGGTTTAGGAGGAAAAAGTAGGTCGGTGGAGCCACGAGGGGACCACGAGGGGGGGGGCGCCTCCATGCCTCGTGGCCTCCTTGTTGATTTCTTGACGTCCACTCCAAGTACCCTGGACCACGTTTGTTCCAAAAATAACTCTCCCGAAGGTTTCATTCCATTTGATATTCCTTTTCTGCGAAACACTAAAATAGGCAAAAAAACAACAATTTGCTCTGGGCCTTGGGTTAGTAGGTTAGTCCCAAAAATAATATAAAAGTGTATAAATAATCCCATTAACATCCAAAATAGATAATATAATAGCATGGAACAATAAAAGATTATAGATACATTGGAGACATATCAAGCATCCCCAAGCTTAATTCCTGCTCGTCCTCGAGTAGGTAAATGATAAAAAACAGAATTCTCAATGTGATTTTCTTTATTGTGGCATGAATGTTCAGATCCGAAAGATTGAAGACAAAAGTTTAATGTTGACATAAAAATAATAATACTTCAAGCATACTAACTAAGCAATCATGTCTTCTCAAAATAACATGGCAAAATAAAGTTCATCCCTACAAAATCATATAGTTTGGTCATGCTCCATTTTCGTCACACAAGAATGCTCTCATCATGCACAACCCTGATGACAAGCCAAGCATTTGTTTCATAATTTAGTAATCTCAAACTTTTTTCAACTTTCATGCAATACATGAGTGTGAGACATGGATATAACACTATGGGTGGAATAGAATAATGATAGGGGTTATGTGGAGAAGACAAAAAAGGAGAAAGTCTGACATCGACGCGGCTAATCAACGGGATAGGGAGATGCCCATCAATTGATGTCAATGCGAGGAGTAGGGATTGCCATGCAACGGATGCACTAGAGCTATAAATGTATGAAAGCTCAATCAAAAAAAACTAAGTGGGTGTGCATCCAACTTGCTTGCTCAGGAAGACCTAGGGCATTTGAGGAAGCCCATTGTTGGAATATATATACAAGCCAAGTTCTATAATGAAAAATTCCCACTAGTATATGAAAGTGACAAAACAAGAGACTCTCTATCATAAAGATCATGGTGCTACTTTGAAGCACAAGTGTGGAGAAAAAAGATAGTAGCATTGCCCCTTTTTATTTCTTTTCCTTTTTCCTTTTTTTTTCTTTTTTGGTCCTTTTTTGGCCTTTTTCTTTTTTTATTTGGGACAATGCTCTATTAATGATGATCATCACACTTCTATTTATTTACAACTCAAAGATTACAACTCGATACTAGAACAAAATATGACTCTATATGAATGCCTCCGGCGGTGTACCGGGAAGGGCAATGAATCAAGAGTGACATGTATGATAAATTATGCATGGTGGCTTTTCCACAAATATGATGTCAACTACATGATCATGCAAAGCATTATGACAATGATGAAGCGTGTCATGAATGAAACGGTGGAAAGTTGCATGGCAATATATCTCGGAATGGCTATGGAAATGCCATAATAGGTAGGTATGGTGGCTGTTTTGAGGAAGATATAAGGAGGTTTATGTGTGAAAGAGCGTATCATATCACGGGGTTTGGATGCATCGGCGAAGTTTGCGCCAACTCTCAATGTGAGAAAGGGCAATGCACGGTACCGAAGAGGCTAGCAAGGATGGAAGGGTGAGAGTGCGTATAATCCATGGAATCAACATTAGTCATAAAGAACTCACATACTTATTGCAAAAATCTACAAGTCATCAAAAACCTCGGTACTACGCGCATGCTCCTAAGGGGATAGATTGGTAGGAAAAGACGATCACTCGTCCCCGACCGCCACTCATAAGGAAGACAATCAAATAACACCTCATGTTTCAAATTTGTTACATAACGTTTACCATACGTGCATGCTACGGGACTTGCAAACTTCAACACAAGTATTTCTCAATTTCACAACTACTCAACTAGCACGACTTTGATATTATTACCTCCATATCTCAAAATAATCATCAAGCATCAAACTTCTCTTAGTATTCAGATCACTCATAAGAAAATTTTACTAATCTTGAATACCTAGCATATTAGGATTTTAAGCAAATTACCATGCTATTTAAGACTCTCAAAATAATATAAGTGAATCATGAGAGATCAATAGTTTCTATAAAACAAATCCACCACCGTGCTCTAAAAGATATAAGTGAAGTACTAGGGCAAAACTATATAACTCAAAAGATATAAGCGAAACACATAGAGTATTCTAACAAATTCCAAGTCATGTATGGCTCTCTCAAAAGGTGTGTACAGCAAGGATGATTGTGGTAAACTAAAAAGCAAAGACTCAAATAATACAAGACGCTCCAAGCAAAACACATATCATGTGGTGAATAAAAATATAGCTCCAAGTAAAGTTACCGATAGAAGTAGATGAAAGAGGGGATGCCTTCCGGGGCATCCCCAAGCTTTGGATTTTAGGTGTCCTTATATTATCTTGGGGGTGCCATGGGCATCCCCAAGCTTAGGCTATTGCCACTCCTTGTTCCATAATCCATCAAATCTTTACCCAAAACTTGAAAACTTCACAACACAAAACTCAAAGTAGAAAATCTCGTGAGCTCCGTTAGCGAAAGAAAACAAAAGACCACTTCAAGGTACTGTAATGAACCCATTCTTTATTTATATTGGTGTTAAACCTACTGTATTCCAACTTGTCCATGGTTTATAAACTATTTTACTAGCCATAGATTCATCAAAATAAGCAAACAACACACGAAAAACAGAATCTGTCAAAAACAGAACAATATGTAGTAATCTGTAGCTAGCACAAGATCTGGAACCCCAAAAATTCTAAAATAAATTTCTGAACGTGAGGAATTTATCTATTAATCATCTTCAAAAAGAATTAACTAAATATCACTTTCCAAATAAAAATGACAGCAGTTCTCGTGAGCGCTAAAGTTTCTGTTTTTTACAGCAAGTTTAACAAGACTTTCCCCAAGTCTTGCCAACGGTTCTACTTGGCACAAACACTAATTAAACACAAAAAACACAACCAAAACAGAGGCTAAATAAATTATTTATTAAATAACATCAAGGAAAAATATTGGGTTGTCTCCCAATAAGCGCTTTTCTTTAAAGCCTTTTTGGCTAGGCATTGATAATTTTAATGATGCTCACATGAAAGACAAGAATTGAAGCACAAAGAGAGCATCATAAAACACGTGATAAACAAATCTAATTCTAACATACTTCCTATGCATAGGCATATTATAGGCAAACAAATTAGCAAGGCAAGCAAAAACTAGCATATGCAAGGAAGCGGAAAGAAACAATAGCAATCTCAACATAACGAGAGGTAATATAGTAACATGAAAATTTATACCACCATATTTTCCTCTCTCATAATAATTACATGTAGGATCATAATCAAATTCAACAAAATAGCTATCACATAAAATATTTTCAACACGATCCATATGCATGCAAAGTTGACACTCCTCCAAAATAGTGGGATTAACATTAACTAAAGTCATGACCTCTCCAAACCCACTTTCAATGTTATAGCAAACACTATTATCAATCTCATATTTATCATGGGTCTTAAATAAATTTTCAAGATCATAAGAAGAATCACCCCAGTCATGATCATTGCAACAAGTAGTAGACATAGCAAAACTAGCATCCCCAAGCTTAGGGTCTTGCATATTATTAACACAATTGACATCAATAGAATTTATACTATCATCATTGCAATCATGCTTTTTATTCAAATATCCATCGGGAATCACTCCATAAGGTACTTTATCACAATTTTCAGATTCACGAGTTTCAAGCAAAACTTCATAAAGATAATCTAGTGTACAGAGCTCACTAGCAATTGGTTCATTATAATTGGATCTCTTAAAAAGATTAGCAAGCGGATGAGGATCCATAGATCTTAGGTTCTCTGTTTAGTAATAAATAAACAACTATTCCAACCATACGAGCAAACAAGAAACGGGCAAAAGAGGCAAATAGAGAAAGAGAGGGAGGATAGAGAGAGAGGGCGAATAAAACGGCAAGGGTGAAGTGGGGGAGAGGAAAACGAGAGGCAAATGGCAAATAATGTAATGCGGGAGATAAGGGTATGTGATGGGTACTTGGTATATTGACTTTTGCGTAGACCTCCCCGGCAACAGCGCCAGAAATCCTTCTTGCTACCTCTTGAGCACTGCGTTGGTTTTCCTCGAAGAGGAAGGGATGATGCAGCAAAGTAGCGTAAGTATTATCCTCAGTTTTTGAGAACCAACGTATCAATCTAGCAGGAGGCTACGCGCGAGTCCCTCATACCTGCACAAAACAATCCTCGCAACCAATGCGTTAAGGGGTTGTCAATCCCTACACGGCCACTTACGAGAGTGAGATCTGATAGATATGATAAGATAATATTTTTGGTATTTTTATGATAAAGACGCAAAGTAAAATAAAAGCAAAGTAAAAGCAATAGGAAATAACTAAGTATTTGTAGATTAATATGATGAAGATAGACCCGGGGGCCATAGTTTTCACTAGTGTCTTCTCTCGAGAGCATAAGTATTCTACGGTGGGTGAACAAATTACTGTTGAGCAATTGACAGAATTGAGCATAGTTATGAGAATATCTAGGTATGATCATGTATATAGGCATCACGTCCGAGACAAGTAGACCGACACCTGCCTGCATCTACTACTATTACTCCACTCATCGACCGCTATCCAGCATGCATCTAGAGTATTAAGTTAATGAAAACAGAGTAACGCCTTAAGCAAGATGACATGATGTAGAGGGATAAACTCAAGCAATATGATGAAAACCCCATATTGTTATCCTCGATGGAAACAATACAATACGTGCCTTGTTGCCCCTACTGTCACTGGGAAAGGACACCACAAGATTGAACCCAAAGCTAAGCACTTCTCCCATTGCAAGAAAGATCAATCTAGTAGGCCAAACCAAACTGATAATTCGAAGAGACTTGCAAAGATAACCAATCATACATAAAAGATTTCATAGAAGAATCAAATATTGTTCATATATAAACTTGATCATAAACCCACAATTCATCGGATCTCGACAAACACACCGCAAAAAGAGTTACATCAAATAGATCTCCAAGAAGATCGAGGAGAACATTGTATTTATATCCAAAGAGAGAGAAGAAGGCATCTAGCTAATAACTATGGACCCGAAGTTCTGAAGTAAACTACTCACACATCATCGGAGAGGCTATGGTGTTGATGTAGAAGCCCTCCGTGATTGATTCCCCCTCCGGTGGAGCTCTGGAAAAGGCCCCAAGATGGGATCTCTTGGGTACAGAAGGTTGCGGCAGTGGAAATAGGGTTTTGTGGTGCTCCTGGATGTTTTCGGCGTATATGGATATATATAGGAGGAAGAAGTAGGTCGATGGTGCCACGAGGGGCCCACGAGGGTGGGGGGCGCGCCCAGGGGGCTGGCACGCCTCCCTGCCTCGTGGCCTCCTCGTTGATTTCTTGACGTCCACTCCAAGTCCCCTGGATCACGTTTGTTCCAAAAATAACTCTCCCGAAGGTTTCATTCCGTTTGGATTCCGTTTGATATTCCTTTTCTGCGAAACACTGAAATGGGCAAAAAACAGCAATTTGCACTGGGCCTTGGGTTAGTAGGTTAGTCCCAAAAATAATATAAAAGTGTATAACTAATTAACATCCAAAACAGATAATATAATAGCATGGAACAATCAAAAATTTTAGGTACGTTGGAGACGTATCAATCTCACTAAATTTCAAGGTATAAGTGTTCTCCCTGAGTATGCACCGTTGCTACAGTTCGTCGTGTCGAGACACCACGTGATGATCGGGTGTGATAAGCTCTACGTTCACATACAACGGGTGCAAGCCAGTTTTGCACACGCGGAATACTCGGGTTAAACATGACGAGCCTAGCATATGCAGATATGACCTGGGAACACTGGAGACTGAAAGGTCGAGCGTGAATCATATAGTAGATATGATCAAGATAGTGATGTTCACCATTGAAAACTACTCCATCTCACATGATGATCGGACATGGTTTAGTTGATATGGATCACGTGATCACTTAGATGATTAGTGAGATGTCTATCTAAGTGGGAGTTCTTAAGTAATTTGATTAATTGAACTTTAATTTATCATGAACTTAGTACCTGATAGTATTTGCATGTCTATGTTGTTGTAGATAGATGGCCCGTGCTGTTGTTCCGTTGAATTTTAATGCGTTCCTAGAGAAAGCGAAGTTGAAAGATGATGGTAGCAACTACACTGACTGGGTCCATAACTTGAGGATTATCCTTGTTGCTGCACAGAAGAATTACGTCCTGGAAGCACTGCCAGGTGACAAATTTGCTGCAGGAGCAACGCCAGATGTTATGAACACTTGGCAGAGCAAAGCTGATGACTACTCGATAGTTCAGTGTGCCATGCTTTACGGCTTAGAACCGGGACTTCAACGACGTTTTGAACGTCATGGATCATATGAGATGTTCCAGGAGTTGAAGTTAATATTTCAAGCAAATGCCCGGATTGAGAGATATGAAGTCTCCAATAAGTTCTACAACTGCAAGATGAAGGAGAATAGTTCTGTCAGTGGACATATACTTAGAATGTATGGGTACCACAACCACTTGACTCAACTAGGAGTTATCTTCCTGATGATAGTGTCATTGACAGAGTTCTTCAATCACTGCCACCAAGCTACAAGAGCTTCGTGATGAACTATAATATGCAAGGAATGGATAAGACGATTCCTGAGCTCTTCGCAATGCTAAAGGTTGCATAGGTAGAAATCAAGAAGGAGCATCAAGTGTTGATGGTCAACAAGACCACCAATTTCAAGAAAAAGGGTAAAGGGAAGAAGGGGAACTTCAAGAAGAACAGCAAGCCAGTTGCTGCTCAAGTGAAGAAACCCAAGTCTGGACCTAAGCCTGAGACTGAGTGCTTCTACTGCAAAGGAACTAGTAACTGGAAGCGGAATTGCCCCAAGTATTTGGCGGAGAAGAAGGATGGTAAAGTGAAAGGTATATTTGATATACATGTTATTGATGTGTACCTTACTAATGCTCGCAGTAGTGCCTGGGTATTTGATACTGGTTCAGTTGCTAACATTTGCAACTCGAAACAGGGGCTACAGATTAAGCGAAGATTGGCTAAGGACGAGGTGACGATGCGCGTGGGAAATGGTTCCAAATTCGATGTGATCCGTTGGCACGCTACCTCTACATCTACCTTCGGGATTAGTTTTAGACCTAAATAATTGTTATTTGGTGCCAGCGTTGAGCATGAACATTATATCTGGATCTTGTTTGATGCAAGACGGTTATTCATTTAAATCAGAGAATAATGGTTGTTCTATTTATATGAGTAATATCTTTTATGGTCATGCACCCCTGATGAGTGGTCTATTTTTACTAAATCTTGATAGTAGTGATACACATGTTCATAGTATTGAAGCCAAAAGATGCAGAGTTGATAATGATAATGCAACTTATTTGTGGCACTGCCGTTTAGGTCATATTGGTGTAAAGCGCATGAAGAAAGTCCATTCTGATGGACTTCTGGAATCACTTGATTATGAATCACTTGGTACTTGCGAACCATGACTCATGGGCAATATGACTAAAACTATGTTCTCCGGAACAATGGAGCGAGCAACAGAGTTATTCGAAATCATACATACTGATGTATGTGGTCCAATGAACATTGAAACTCATGGCAGATATCGTTATTTTCTCACCTTCACAGATGATTTGAGCAGATATGGGTATATCTACTTGATGAAACATAAGTCTGAAACATTTGAAAAGTTCAAAGAATTTCAGAGTGAAGTGAAAAATCATCGTAACAAGAAAATCAAGTTTCTACGATTTGATCATGGAGGCGAATATTTTAGTTATGAGTTTGGACTTCATTTGAAACAATGGGGAATAGTTTCACAACTCACGCCACCTGGAACACCACAACGTAATGGTGTGTCCGAACGTCGTAATCATACATTACTAGATATGGTGCGATCTATGATGTCTCTCACTGATTTACCGCTATTATTTTGGGGTTACGCTTTAGAGATAGCTGCATTCACATTAAATATGGAACCATCTAAATCCATCAAGACGACACCTTATGAACTGTGGTTTGGCAAGAAACCCAAGTTGTCGTTTCTTAAAGTCTGGGGCTGTGATGCTTATGTGAAAAAGCTTCAACCTGATAAGCTCGAACCCAAATCGGAGAAATGTGTCTTCATAGGATACCCAAAGGAGACTGTTGGGTACACCTTCTATCATAGATCCGAAGGCAAGATGTTCGTTGCTAAGAATCGAACCTTTCTAGAGAAGGAGTTTCTCTCGAAAGAAGTGAGTGGGAGGAAAGTAGAACTTGACGAGGTAATTGTACCTTCTCCCTTATTGGAAAGTAGTTCATCACTGAAATCAGTTCCAGTGATTCCTACACCAGTAAGTGAGGAAGCTAATGATGATGATCACGAAACTTCTGATCAAGTTACTACCATACCTCGTAGGTCAAGCAGAGTAAGATCCGCACCAGAGTGGTACGGTAATCCTGTTCTGGAAGTCATGTTACTTGACCATGACGAACCTATGAACTATGAGGAAGCGATGATGAGCCTAGATTCCACAAAATGGCTTGAAGCCATGAAATCTTAGATGTGATCCATGTATGAGAACAAAGTATGGACTTTGGTTGACTTGCCCGATGATCGGCATTCCATAGAAAATAAATGGATCTTCAAGAAGAAGACTGAAGCTGACGGTAATGTTACTGTCTACAAAGCTCGACTTGTTGCTAAAGGTTTTCGACAAGTTCAAGGAGTTGACTACGATGAGACCTTCTCACCCGTAGTGATGCTTAAGTCCGTCCGAATCATGTTAGCAATTGCCACATTTTATGATTATGAAATTTGGCAAATGGATGTCAAAACTGCATTCCTTAATGGATACCTTAAAGAAGAGTTGTATATGATGCAACCAGAAGGTTTTGTTGATCCAAAAGGTGCTAACAAAGTGTGCAAGCTCCAGCGATCCATTTATGGTCTGCTGCAAGCCTCTCGGAGTTGGAATATACGCTTTGATAGTGTGATCAAAGCATATGGTTTTGTACAGACTTTTGGAGAAGCATGTATTTACAAGAAAGTGAGTGGGAGCTCCGTAGCATTTCTGATATTATATGTAGATGACATATTGTTGATCGGAAATGATACTGAATTTCTGAATAGCATAAAAGGATACTTGAATAAGGATTTTTCAATGAAATACCTCGGTGAAGCTGCTTATATATTGGGCATCAAGATCTATAGAGATAGATCATGACGCTTGATTGGACTTTGACAAAGCACATACCTTGATAAAGTTTTGAAGAAGTTCAAAATGGACCAGGCAAAGAAAGGGTTCTTGCCTGTATTACAAGGTGTGAAGTTGAGTCAGACTCAATGCTTGACCACTTCAGAAGATAGAGAGAAACTGAAAGGTGTTCCCTATGCTTCAGCCATAGGATCTATCATGTATGCAATGCTGTGTACCAGACCTGATGTGTGCCTTGCTATAAGTTTAGCAGGGAGGTACCAAAGTAATCCAGGAGTGGATCACTTGACAGCGGTCAAGAACATCCTGAAATACCTGAAAAGGACTAAGGATATGTTTCTCGTATATGGAGGTGACAAAGAGCTCGTCGTAAACGGTTACGTCGATGCAAGCTTTGACACCGATCCAGATGAATCTAAGTCACAAACCAGACACATGTTTTTATTAAATGGTGGAGCTGTCAGTTGGTGCAGTTCCAAGCAGAGCGTCGTGGTGGGATCTACGTGTGAAGCAAAATACATAGCTGCTTCGGAAGCAGCAAATGAAGGAGTTTGGATGAAGGAGTTCATATCCGATCTAGGTGTCATACCTAGTGCATCGGGTCCATTGAAAATATTTTGTGACAATACTGGTGCAATTGCCTTGGCAAAGGAATCCAGATTTCACAAGAGAACCATGCACATCAAGAGACGCTTCAATTCCATCCACGATCAAGTCAAGGAGACAGACATAGAGATTTGCAAGATACATATGGACCTGAATATTGCAGACCCATTGACTAAGCCTCTCTCATGAGCAAAACATGATCAGCACCAAGACTCCATGGGTGTTAGAATCATTACAATGTAATCTAGATTATTGACTCTAGTGCAAGTGGGAGACGGAAGGAAATATGCCCTAGAGGCAATAATAAAGTTATTATTTATTTCCTTGTATCATGATAAATGTTTATTATTAATTCTAGAATTGTATTAACCGGAAACTTAGTACATGTGTGAATACATAGACAAACATAGTGTCACTAGTTTGCCTCTACTTGACTAGCTCATCGAATCAATGATGGTTATGTTTCCTAACCATAGAAATGAGTTGTCATTTGATTAACGGGATCACATCATTAGATAATGATGTGATTGAGTTGACCCATCCGTTGGCTTAGCACGATGATCGTTTAGTTTGTTGCTATTGCTTTATCCATAACTATATATGTTCCTATGACTATGAGATCATGCAACTCCCGAATACCGGAGGAACACTCCGATTGTCTCCGATGGTGTTTATAAAGGTGCTATACAGGTGTTCTACAGGTGTGCTCTACAGGTGTCTCCGATGGTGTTTGTTGAGTTGGCATGGATCAAGATTAGGATTTGTCACTCCGATTGTCGGAGAGGTATCTCTGGGCTATACCTGGCCATGGGAAGCCCGGCCCGGCCAGCCCGGCCCAAAAAAGCCCGACCCGGCCCGGCCCGACACTGCTCCCGGGCCGGGCTCGGGCCTAGATTTTGAGCCCGATGGCCGGGCCGGGCCGGGCCAGAGCCCGATGGGCTTTTACGTGTTCGGGCCGGGCTTAGGCCCAGAAAACAGGCCCGATGGCTAGGCTGGGCCGGGCCTGGGTTTTTGCGTCGGGCTTGGCTAGGCCCGGCCCGAAGCCCGGCCCAGCCCGAGGTATGGCGAAGTATACTCTGGGCCCTCTCGGTAATGTACATCACTATAAGCCTTGCAAGCAATGTAGCTAATGAGTTAGTTACGGGATGTAGCATTACGAAACGAGTAAAGAGACTTGCCGGTAACGAGATTGAACTAGGTATTGAGATACCGACGATCGAATCTCGGGCAAGTAACATACCGATGACAAAGGGAACAACGTATATCGTTACGTGGTTTGACCGATAAGATCTTCGTAGAATATGTAGGAACCAAGATGAGCATCCAGGTTCCGCTATTGGTTATTGACCGGAGACATGTATCGGTCATGTCTACATAGTTCTCGAACCCGTAGGGTCCGCACACTTAACGTTCGGTGACAATCAGTATTACTAGTTTATGTGTTTTGATGTACCGAAGGTAGTTCGGAGTCCCGGATTTGATCACGGACATGATGAGGAGTCTCGAAATGGTCGAGGCGTAAAGATTGATATATTGGAAGCCTATGTTTGGACGTCGGAATGGTTCCGGGTGAAATCGGGAGTATACCGGAGTACCGGGAGGTTACCGGAACCCCCCGGGAGGTATATGGGCCAAAGTGGAAGAGAGGCGAAAGAAGCAAAGGAGGGGGCGCCCCCCAAGCCCAATCCGAATTGGGAAGGGGCCGCCCCCCTTTCCTTCCTTCTCCCTCCTCCTTCCTTCTCTCCTAAAACCAACAAAGGGAAGGGGGAATCCTACTCCCGGTGGGAGTAGGACTCCCTTGGGGCACGCCTAGAGAGGCCGGCCCCCTCCCCCTCCTCCACTCCTTTATATATAGGGAGGGGGCACCCCATAGACACAAGTTGATCATTGATCTTTAGCCGGGTGCGGTGCCCCCCTCCACCATAATCCACCTCGGTAATATCGTAGCGGTGCTTAGGCGAAGCCCTATTCTAGTAGCAACATCATACCGTCATCACGTCGTCGTGCTGACGAAGCTCTCCCTCGAAGATCTACTAGATCATGAGTTCGTGGGACGTCACCGAGCCGAACGTGTGCGGATCACGAAGGTGCCTTATCTTCGGTACTAGATCGGTCGATCATGAAGACGTACGACTACATCAACCGCGTTGTCATAATGCTTCCGCTTATGATCTACGAGGGTACGTAGACGATACTCTCCCATATCGTTGCTATGCATCACCATGATCTTGCGTGTGCGTAGGAATTTTTTTTGAAATTACTGCGTTCCCCATCAACATCGCCATGTGATTAACACCTAAAGAGTACTAAGGTGTGATCATGTTTTGCTTGTGAGAGAAGTTTAGTCAACGTGTCTGCCACATTCAGAGCCGTATGTATTTTGCAAATTTTCTATGTCTACAATGCTCTGCACGGAGCTACTCTAGCTAATTGCTCCCACTTTCAATATGTATCTAGATTGGGACTTAGAGTCATCCGGATTAGTGTCAAAGCTTGCATCAACATAACCCTTTACGACGAACTTTTTGTCACCTCCATAATCGATAAACATGTCCTTATTCCACTAAGGATAATTTTGACCGTTGTCTAGTGATCCACTCCTGGATCACTATTGTACCCTCTTGCCAAACTCATTGTGAGGTACACAACAGGTCTAGTACACAACATATCATACTTTATAGAACCTATGACCGAGGCATAGGGAATGACTTTTCATTCTCTTTCTATTTTCTGCCGTGGTCAGGTTTTGAGTCTTTACTCAACTTCACACCTTACAACTCAATCAAGAACTCCTTCTTTGACTGATCCATTTTGAACTCCTTCAAAATCTTATCAAGGTATATACCCATTGAAATAATCTTATCAAGCATCTTGATCTATCTCTATAGATCTTGATGCTCAATATGTAAGCAGCTTCACCGAGGTCTTTCTTTGAAAAATCATTTCAAACACTCCTTTATGCTTTCCAGAAAATTCTACATCATTTCTGATCAAGAATATGTCATTCACATATACTTATCAGAAAAGCTGTAGTGTGATGACCCACAAGTATAGGGGATCTATCGTAGTCCTCTCGATAAGTAAGAGTGTCGAACCCAACGAGGAGCAGAAGGAAATGATAAGCGGTTTTCAGCAAGGTATTCTCTGCAAGTACTGAAATAAGTGGTAACAGATAGTTTTGTGATAAGACAAATTGTAACGAGCAACAAGTAGCAAAAGTAAATAAAGTGCAGCAAGGTGGCCCAATCCTTTTTGTAGCAAAGGGCAAGCCAGAACAAACTCTTATAATAGGAAAAGCGCTCCCGAGGACACATGGGAATATCATCAAGCTAGTTTTCATCACGTTCATATGATTCACGTTCGATACTTTGATAATTTGATATGTGGGTGGACCGGTGCTTAGGTGCTGTTCTTACTTGAACAAGCATCCCACTTATGATTAACCTCTATTGCAAGCATCTGCAACTACAACAAAAGTATTAAGGTAAACCTAACCATAGCATGAAACATGTGGATCCAAATCAGCCCCTTACGAAGCAACGCATAAACTAGGGTTTAAGCTTCTGTCACTCTAGCAACCCATCATCTACTTATTACTTCTCAATGCCTTCCTCTAGGCCCAAATAATGGTGAAGTGTTATGTAGTCGACGTTCACATAACACCATTAGAGGCTAGACAACATACATCTTATCAAAATATCAAACGAATACCAAATTCACATGACTACTAATAGCAAGACTTCTCCCTTGTCCTCAGGAAAAAACGTAATTACTCACAAAGCATATTCATGTTCATAATCAGAGGGGTAATAATATGCATATAGGATCTGAACATACGATCTTCCACCAATAAACCGACTAGCATCAACTACAAGGAGTAATCAACACTACTAGCAACCTACTAGCACCAATCCCAGACTTTGAGACAAGAATTGGATACAAGAGATGAACTAGGGTTTGGAGATGAGATGGTGCTGGTGAAGATGTTGATGGAGATTTCCCTCTCCCGAGGAGAGGAGCGTTGGTGATGACGATGGTGATGATTTCCCCCTCCCGGAGGGAAGTATCCCCGGCAGAACAGCTCTACCAGAGCTCTAGATTGGTTTCGCCAAGGTTCTGCCTTGTGGCGGCGGAGTCTCGTCCCGAAAAGTTCCTTCTTATTTTTTTCTCATCAAAAGACTTCATATAGGAGAAGATGGACGTCGGAGAGCCACCAGGGGGCCCACGAGGTAGGGGGCGCGCCCTAGGGGGGGAGGGGGCGCCCCCCACCCTCGTGAGCAGGGTGTGGGCCCCCTGGCCTTCATCTTTGGCGAGGATTTTTCTTTATTTATTTTAAGATGTTCCGTGGAGTTTCAGGACTTTTGGAGTTGCACAGAATAGGTCTCTAATATTTGCTCCTTTTCCAGCCATAATTCCAGCTGCCGGCATTCTCCCTCCTTATGTAAACCTTGTAAAATAAGAGAGAATAGCCATAAGTATTGTGACATAAAGTGAAATAATAGTCCATAATGCAATAAATATCGATATAAAAGCATGATGCAAAATGGACGTATCAACTCCCCCAAGCTTAGACCTTGCTTGTCCTCAAGCGAAAAGCCGATAACAATAAATATTTCCTCATGTTTAGAGGTAGAGGCATCGATAAAAAATAAAATATGGACATGAAGGCATCATGATTATTCTCATAACAACAACATATATAGCTTTTGCCATATGATTACTTATGTTCAAGTGATGATCTATTCACAATGCAAAAGTATAAATCATAAACCTTATTGGGCTCCGACAGACTATAATCTCAGTCATTGAAGCAATTGCAATTTATCATAACATCGGAAAGAGTCTATATCAGAGCTAAAAAGCAAGTCCACATACTCAACTATCATTTAGTCCTCCATAATTGCTAACACTCACGCAATACTTGTGGTTACGGAGTTTTAATCGGACAGAGAGAAAGATAGGGGCTTATAGTTTTGCCCCACATCCTTTTACCTCAAGGGTAATGTCAACAATAATGGTTCATGCTCCCCTACATCCAATTATATATATATATATATATATCATGTTCTTTCCAACATGCTGAGCTTGCCAAAGGATAAAATGAAAAGGGAAAGGTGAAGATCACCGTGACTCTTGCATAAGGTAGAAGATAATAATAAAGGATAGGCCCTTCGCAGAGGGAAGAAGAGGTTGCGATGCGCTTTTATGGTTGGATACATAAAATCTCAATGCGAAAGGACGTCACTTTATATTGCCCCTTGTGATATGAACCTTTCTTATGCAGTCCGTCGCTTTTATTACTTTCACATCACAAGATCGTATAAAGCTTATTTCTCCCACACCAATCAATCATACTTATTTAGAGAAATTTTTATTGCTTTGCACCGATGACAACTTACTTGAAGGATCTTACTCAATCCATAGGTAGATATGGTGGACTCTCATGGCAAAACTGGTTTAAGGGTATTTGGAAGCACAAGTAGTATTTCTACTTGGTGCTGAGAATTTGGCTAGCAAGAGGGGGAAAGGAAAGCTCAACAAGTTAGAGGATCCATGACAACATACTTTATCTCAGATATAAGAAAGACATAACTCATTGCGTTGTCTTCCTTGTCCAACATCAACTCTTTAGCATGTCATATTTTAATGAGTGCTCCCAATCATAAAATATGTCAATGATAATATATCTATATGTGAAAACCTCTCTTTCCTTATTACTTCCTATTAATTGCAACAATGACCAAAGCTATGTTTGCCAACTCCCAACAACTTTTAATCATCATACTCTTTCTATGTGAAGTCATTACTCTCAATAAGATCAATATGAACTTTTTGTTTCTTTTTATTCTTTTCTTCTTTCTTTTATTCGCCCAAGATCATGGCAAAATAATCAAGCCCTTGACTCAACACTAATCTTTATTATATATAGCGCACGAACTCAATTACAAAGAGAGATCATAAAGCAAAACTCAAAACTAGATAATGCCATAAACTTTATTCTACTAGATCAAGATATTACTAATAGGATCGAACTAAGAAAAACGGTAAAGATAGGAGTTTTGATTGTGATACGATACCGGAGCACCTCCCCCAAGCTTGGCAGTTGCCAAGGGGAGTGCCCATACCCATGTGATTATATCTCCTTTGTCGGTGAAGAAGGTGGTGGTGATGTTGGCTTAGTTGATGGCTTAGGCTTCTCCCTTAATTTGCGCTTGAGGACGGCATTTTGATCCCTCAGATCATCAATCTCCCACTCCAGGGTTAATATGTTTTTGCATAGGTCCTGCTTATTTTGCTGCAAGAGACGAAAAGGGATAAACTCGAACTTGGGTTTCTTTACCCTATCAGGGAGACTTGACTTTTTGAACTCCACGTGCATGTCCCCAAGTTGAGGTAATGGTGCTTCATCTTCATCTGAGCTCGTCTCCTCCTTCCCCTTGGGTTCATAGTCCTCTTCTTCCTCCGTGGTCCATCCATTGTGTTCCACATCTCCATAGACCTTTGGATTTGCTAAGTAATCATCCACATAGCTTTCTCCTTCCGAATCCTATTCCTTTTTAGAGTCTGAAACATTCCGGAAAGCATCCCTTATGTATTCCTCCGAGGTTACGGTTTCAATAATATTGGTTTCAACATTTATGGGATTACCTGAGATATAATGTTTGATTCTTTGACGTTTACCACCTTCGGATTTGTGCCCTCGAAGTTGTTGATTTTTATGGCACCGGAACGATAGACCTCTTCGATAACATAGGGGCCTTCCCATTTAGAGAGAAGTTTTCCTGCAAAAATCGTAAATGAGAGTTGTATAGCAATACATAATCACCCACATTAAACTCACGCTTTTTTATCCTTTTGTCATGCCATCTATTAACTTTTTCTTTAAACAACTTGGCATTTTCATAAGCTTGGGTTCTCCATTCATCAAGTGAGCTAATATCAAATAACCTCTTCTCACCGGCAAGTTTAAAATCATAGTTAAGCTCTTTAATAGCCCAATATGCCTTATGTTCTAGTTCGAGAGGTAAGTGACATGCTTTTCCATAAACCATTTTATACGGAGACATACCCATAGGATTTTTGTATGCAGTTTTATAAGCCCATAATGCATCATCAAGTTTCTTGGACCAATTCTTTCTAGACTTATTAACAGTCTATTGCAAAATTAATTTGAGCTCTCTATTGCTCAACTCTACTTGACCACTAGACTGTGGGTGATAAGGAGATGCAATTCTATGATTAACATCATATTTAGCAAGCATTTTATGGAAAGCACCATGAATAAAGTGTGAACCACCATCAGTCATTAAATATCTAGGGACTCCAAACCTTGGGAAAATAACTTCCTTAAGCATTTTAATAGAAGTGTTATGATCAGCACTACTAGTTGGAATAGCTTCTACCCACTTAGTAACGTAATCAACAGCAACTAAAATATGTGTGTATCCATTAGAGGCAGGAAAAGGTCCCATATAATCAAAGCCCCAAACATCAAATGGTTCAATAACAAGAGAATAATTCATAGGCATTTCTTGACGTCTACTAATATTACCAATTCTTTGACATTCATCACAAGACAAGACAAACTTATGGGCATCCTTGAAGAGAGTAGGCCAATAAAAACCAGATTGCAATACCTTATGTGCAGTTCTATCTCTAGCGTGGTGTCCTCCATAAGCCTCGGAGTGACACTTGCGTAGGATCTATTCCTGTTCATGCTCAGGTACACAACATCTAATAACACCATCTACTCCTTCTTTATAAAGATGTGGGTAATCCCAAAAGTAATGTCTTAAATCATAGAAAAACTTTTTCTTTTGCTGGTATGTGAAGCTAGGTGGTATAAACTTAGCAACAATATAATTAGCATAATTAGCATACCATGGAGTACTACGAGAAGTACTTATAACATTTAATTGTTCATCAGGAAAGCTATCATTAATAGGTAGTGGGTCATCAAGAATATTTTCTAACCTAGACAAGTTGTCTGCAACGGGGTTATCAGCTCACTTTATATCAACAATATGCAAATCAAATTCTTGTAGCAACAGAACCTATCTAATAAGTCTAAGTTTAGCATCTTTCTTTTCCATAAGGTATTTAATAGCAGCATGATCAGTTTGAATAGTTACTTTAGAATCAACAATATAAGGTCTGAACTTATCACAAGCAAATACAACTGCTAAAAGCTATGTTTCAGTAGTAGCATAATTTCTTTGAGCATTGTCTAGAGTCTTACTAGCATAATGAATAACATTTAATTTCTTATCAACTCTTTGCCCTAGAACATCACCTATATCATAATCACTAGCATCACACATAATTTCAAAGGGTAAATTCCAATCAGGTGGCTGAACAATAGGTGCAGAGACTAATGCTTTCTTAAGTATTTCAAATGCTTCTACACAATCATCATCAAAGACAAATGGTATATCTTTTTGCAATAAATTAGTCAGAGGCCGAGAATTTTTTTGAGAAGTCCTTAATGAACCTCCTGTAAAATCTCGCGTGACCTAGGAAACTTCTTATACCTTTGATGTCCTTGGGGTATGGCATCTTTTCAATAGCATCAACCTTGGCTTTATCAACTTCAATACCTCTTTCAGAAACTTTGTGCCCCAAGACAATACCTTCATTTACCATAAAGTGCCACTTTTCCCAATTCAAGACAAGATTAGTTTCTTCACATCTCTGCAAAACTCGATCAAGATTGCTCAAGAAATCATCAAAAGAGGAACCATAGACGGAAAAATCATCCATGAAAACCTCACAAATCTTTTCACAAAAGTCGGAGAATATAGCCATCATGCATCTTTGAAAGGTAGAAGGTGCATTACATAAACCAAAAGGCATACGTCTATAAGCAAAAGTACCAAAAGGGCATGTAAAAGTAGTCTTTGATTGATCTCTAGCCGACACAGGTATTTGAGAGAAACCAGAATAACCATCTAGAAAGCAATAGTGTGTATGTTTGCATAATCTTTCTAGCATTTTATCAATAAAAGGTAAGGGGTAATGATCTTTCTTAGTAGCTTTATTTAATTTGCAGAAATCAATTACCATCCTATAACCTCTGGTAATTCTTTGTGGAATCAATTCATCTTTATCATTAGGAACAACAGTAATACCTCCCTTCTTAAGGACACAATGGACAGGACTTACCCACTCACTATCAGCAACAGGATAGATTATACCTGCCTCCAGAAGCTTGAGTATTTCTTTTCTTACCACTTCTTTCATTTTAGGATTCAGACGTCGTTGAGGATCACGAATTGGTTTGGCATCTGCTTCCAAATTTATTTTATGTTGACATAGAGTGGGACTAATCCCCTTAAGATCATCAAGAGTATATTGATACGTCTCCAACGTATCTATAATTTTTGATTACTCCATGCTATATTATCTACTGTTTTGGACTATATTGGGCTTTATTTTCCACTTTTATATTATTTTTGGGACTAACCTATTAACCGGAGGCCCAGCCCAGAATTGCTGTTTTTTTGCCTATTTCAGTGTTTCGGAGAAACAGAATATCAAACGGAGTCCAAACGGAATAAAATCTTCGGGAACGTGATTTTCTCACCGAACGTGATCCAGGAGACTTAGACCCTACTCCAAGGAGTCAAAGAGGAGGTCACGAGGGTGGGGGGCGCGCCCGCCTACGGCGCGCCCCTGCCTCGTGGGCCCCTCGGTGCTCCACCGACGTACTTCTTCCTCCTATATATACACACGTACCCCCAAACGATCAGAACAGGAGCCAAAAACCTAATTCCACCGCCGCAACTTTCCGTATCCATGAGATCCCATCTTGGGGCCTGTTCCAGAGCTCCGCCGGAAGAGGGCCGTCATCACGGAGGGCTTCTACATCATCCTAGCCCCTCCGATGAAGTGTGAGTAGTTTACCTCAGACCTTCCGCTCCATAGTTAGTAGCTAGATGGCTTCTTCTCTCTTTTTGGATCTCAATACAAAGTCCCCCCTCTCTTGTGGAGATCTATTCGATGTAATCTTCTTTTTGCGGTGTGTTTGTTGAGACCGATGAATTGTGGGTTTATGATCAAGTCTATCTATGAATAAAATTTGAATCTTCTCTGAATTCTTTTATGTATGATTGGTTATCTTTGCAAGTCTCTTTGAATTATCCATTTGGTTTGGCCAACTAGATTGGTAGTTCTTGCCATGGGAGAAGTGCTTAGCTTTGGATTCGATCTTGCGGTGTCCTTTCCGAGTGACAGAAGGGGCAGCAAGGCACGTATTGCATCGTTGCCATCGAGGATAACAAGATGGGGTTTATTTCATATTGCATGAATTTATCTCTCTGCATCATGTCATCTTGCTTAAGGCGTTACTCTGTTTTTAACTTAATACTCTAGATGCATGCTGGATAGCGGTCGATGAGTGGAGTAATAGTAGTAGATGCAGAATCGTTTCGGTCTACTTGTCACGGACATGATGCCTATATACATGATCATGCCTAGATATTCTCATAACTATGCTCAATTCTGTCAATTGCTCAACAGTAATTTGTCCACCCACCGTAGAATACTTATGCTCTTGAGAGAAGCCACTAGTGAAACCTATGGCCTATTCTCATCATATCAATCTCCATCACTTTAATCTTGCTTTGCTTTTTTACTTTGCCTTTATATTTTACTTTGCATCTTTATACCAAAAATACCAAAAATATTATATCTATCAGATCTCACTCTCGTAAGTGACCATGAAGGGATTGACAACCCCTAATCGCGTTGGTTGCGAGTAGCTATTGTTTTGTGCAGGTACGAGGGACTTGAGCGTGGCCTCCTACTGGATTGATACCTTGGTTCTCAAAAACTAAGGGAAATACTTACGCTACTCTGCTACATCATCCCTTCCTCTTCGGTGAAAACCAACACAAGCTCAAGACGTAGCAAGAAGGATTTCTGGCACCGTTGCCAGGGAGTCTACGCAAAAAGTCAACATACCAAGTACCCATCACAATCCCTATCTCTCGCATTACATTATTTGCCATTTGCCTCTCGTTTTCCTCTCCCCCACTTCACCCTTGCCGTTTTATTCGCCCTCTCTCTCTATCCTCCCTCTCTATTTACCTCTTTTGCCCGCTTGCCTTTTTGTTTGCTCGTGTGTTAGATTGCTTGTTTGTCGCGCTGGCTCAAGATAATACTAAATTGTGTGACTTCACCAATACCAACAACAATGATTTTATTAGCACTCCGATTGCTCCTCTTACCGATGCTGAATCTTGTGAAATTAATACTGCTTTGTTGAATCTTGTTATGAAAGATCAATTCACCGGCCTTCCTAGTGAAGATGCCGCTACTCATCTGAATAGCTTCGTTGATTTATGTGATATGCAAAAGAAAAAAGATGTTGATAATGATGTCGTTAAATTGAAGCTATTTCCTTTTTCGCTTAGAGATCGTGCTAAAGCTTGGTTTTCGTCTTTGCCTAAGAATAGTATTGATTCTTGGAACAAGTGCAAAGATGCTTTTATCTCTAAGTATTTCCCTCCCGCTAAGATCATCTCTCTTAGAAACGATATTATGAATTTTAAGCAACTTGATCATGAACATGTTGCACAAGCTTGGGAGAGAATGAAATTAATGATACGTAATTGCCCTACTCATGGTTTGAATTTGTGGATGATCATACAAAATTTTTATGCCGGATTGAATTTTGCTTCTAGAAATCTTTTAGATTCGGCCGCGGGAGGCACTTTTATGGAAATCACTTTAGGAGATGCTACCAAACTCCTAGATAATATTATGGTTAATTATTCTCAATGGCATACTAAAAGATCTTCTAATGAAAAAGTGCATGCGATAGAAGAAATCAATGTTTTGAGTGGAAAGATGGATGAACTTATGAAATTATTTGCTACTAAGAGTGTTGCTTCTGATCCTAATGATATGCCTTTGTCTACTTTGATTGAGAATAACAATGAATCTATGGATGTGAATTTTGTTGGTAGGAATAATTTTGGCAACAACGCTTATAGAGGGAATTTTAATCCTAGGGCATATCCTAGTAATCCTTCTAATAATTATGGGAATTCCTACAACAACTCTTATGGAAATTATAATAAGATGCCCTCTGAATTTGAGAATAGTGTTAAAGAGTTTATGAATTCACAAAAGAATTTTAATGCTTTGCTTGAAGAGAAATTGCTTAAAGTTGATAATTTGGCTAGAAACATTGATAGAATTTCTCTTGAGATTGATTCTTTAAAACTTAGATCTATTCATCCTAAGCATGATATCAATGAGTCTCTCAAAGCCATGAGAATTTCCATTGATGAGTGCAAGGAAAGAACCGCTAGGATGCGTGCTTCCAAATATGCCTTTATTAAAGCGTGTTCTTCCAATTCCTATGAAAATCAAGATGAAGATCTAAAAGTTATTGATGTGTCTCCTATTAAATCTTTATTTTGCAATATGAATGTTAATGAAACTGAATATGATCTTCCTTTACCTAGAAGGCGTTCTAAAAATTCGGAGTATTTAGATCTTAATAATGAAATTGATGAAAGTGGGATTGAAAGAAATAAAAATCTAGATGTTGCTAAACCCACTATATTGGATTTCAAGGAATTTAATTATGAAATTTGCTATTTAATTGATTGTATTTCCTTGTTGCAATCCGTGCTAAATTCTCCACATGCTTATAGTCAAAATAAAGCCTTCACCGAACATATTGTTGATGCCTTGATGCAATCTTATGAAGAAAAACTTGAGTTGAAAGTTTCTATCCCTAGAAAACTCTATGATGAGTGGGAACCAACTATTAAAATTAAAATTAAAGATCATGAGTTTTATGCTTTGTGTGATTTGGGTGCTAGTGTCTCCACTATTCCCAAAACTTTGTGTGATTTACTAGATTTCCGTAATTTTGATGATTGCTCTCTAAACTTGCATCTTGCGGATTCCACTATTAAGAAACCTATGGTAAGGATTAATGATGTTCTTATTGTTGCAAATAGGAATTATGTGCCTGTATATTTCATTGTTCTTGATATAGATTGCAATCCTTCTTGCCCTATTATTCTTGGTAGACCTTTCCTTAGAACGGTTGGTGTGATTATTGATATGAAGGAAGGGAATATTAGATTTCAATTTCCATTAAAAAAGGGCATGGAACACTTTCAAAGAAAGAAAATAAAATTACCATATGAAACTATCATGAGAGCCACTTATGGATTGCCTACCAAAGATGGCAATACTTAGATCTATCATCGCTTTTATGCCTAGCTAGGGGCGTTAAACGGTAGCGCTTGTTAGGAGGCAACCCAATTTTATTTTTATTCCTTGATTTTTGCTCCTGATTAGTAATAAATAAATAAATTATTTAACCTCTGTTTTGGTTGTGTTTTTGTGTTTAATTAGTGTTTGTGCCAAGTAGAACCGTTGGGAAGACTTGGGGAAAGTCTTGTTGAACTTGTTGTAAAAACAGAAACTTTAGCGCTCACGAGAACTTCTGTCATTTTTATTTGGAGAGTGATATTTAGTTAATTATTTTTTCAGATTATTAATAGATAAATTCCTCACGTCCAGCAATTTATTTTAGAATTTTTGGTGTTCCAGATCTTGCGCTAGCTACAGATTACTACAGACTGTTCTGTTTTTGACAGATTCTGTTTTACGTGTGTTGTTTGCTTATTTTGATGAATCTATGGTTAGAAAAATAGTTTATAATCCATAGATAAGTTGGAATACAGTAGTTTTAACACCAATATAAATAAATAATGAGTTCATTACAGTACCTTGAAGTGGTCTTTTATTTTCTTTCGCTAACGGAGCTCACGAGTTTTCTATTTTGAGTTTTGTGTTGTGAAGTTTTCAAGTTTTGGGTGAATTCTTTTGATGGATCATGGAAAAAGGAGTGGCAAGAGCCTAAGCTTGGGGATGCCCATGGCACCCCAAAGATAATCCAAGGACACCAAAAAGTCAAAGCTTGGGGTTGCCCCGGAAGGCATCCCCTCTTTCGTCCACTTCCATCGGTAAATTACTTGGAGCTATATTTTTATTCACTAACATGATATGTGTTTTGCTTGGAGCGTCTTGTATTATTTGTGTCTTTGTGTCTTAGTATGACACAATCATCCTTGCTGTACACACCTTTTGAGAGAGCCATACATGAATTAAAATTTGATAGAATACTCTATGTGCTTCACTTATATCTTTTGAGCTAAGTAGTTTTGCTCTATGTGCTTCACTTATATCTTTTGAGCTAGTTAATTTTGCTCTATGTGCCTCACTTATATCTTTTGAGCGTTATAATTTTTCTCTATGTGCTTCACTTAGATCTTTTAGAGCACGGTGGTGGATTTTTTTAAAAGAAACTATTGATCTCTCATGCTTCACTTAAATTATTTTGAGAGTCTCTTAATAGCATGGTAATTTGCTTAATAATAATATGCTTGGTATTCAAGATTTGTGTAACTTTCTTTTGAGTGTGTTGAATATTAAGAAAAGATTGAAGCTTGATAATTGTTTTGAGATATGGAGGTGATAATATTAAAGTCATGCTAGTTGAGTAGTTGTGAATTTAAAGAATACTTGTGTTAAAGTTTGTGATTCCCGTAGCATGCACGTATGGTGAACCGTTATGTGATGAAGTCGGAGCATGATTTATTTATTGGTTGTCTTCCTTATGAGTGGCAGTCGGGGACGAGCGATGGTCTTTTCCTACCAATCTATCCCCCTAGGAGCATGCACGTAATACTTTGCTTTGATAACTTCTAGATTTTTGCAACAAGTATATGAGTTCTTTATGACTAATGTTGAGTCCATGGATCATACGCACTCTCACCCTTCCATCTTTGCTAGCCTCTCTAATACCGTGCACCTTTCGCCGGTATCATACACGTACCATATACCTTCCTCAAAACAGCCACCATACCTACCTATTATGGCATTTCCATAGCCATTCCGAGATATATTGCCATGCAACTTTCCACCATCTAGTTCATCATGACACATTCATCATTGTCATATTGCTTAGCATGATCATGTAGTTGACATAGTATTTGTAGCAAAGCCACCGTTCATAATTTCTTCATACTTGTCACTCTTGATTCATTGCATATCCCGGTATACCGCCGGAGGCATCCATATAGAGTCATACTTTGTCTTAGAATCGAGTTGTAATCATTGAGTTGTAAATAAATAAAAGTGTGATGATCATCATTTAATAGAGCATTGTCCCAAAAAAAGAGAAAGGCCAAAGAAAAAAAGAAGGCCTAAAAAAGAGAAAATAAATAAAAAGGGGCAATGCTACTATCCTTTTACCACACTTGTGCTTCAAATTAGCACCATGATCTTCATAGTAGAGAGTCTCTCATGTTATCACTTTCATATACTAGTGGGAATTTTACATTATAGAACTTGGCTTGTATATTCTATAATGATGGGCCTCCTCAAGTGCCCTAGGTCTTCATGAGCAAGCAAGTTGGATGCACACCCACTAGTTTCTTTTGTTGAGCTTTCATGCATTTATAGCTCTAGTGCATCCGTTGCATGGCAATCCCTACTCACTCACATTGATATCTATTGATGGGCATCTCCATAGCCCGTTGATACGCCTAGTCGATGTGAGACTATCTTCCCCTTCTTTTTGTCTTCTCCACAACCACCACTCTATTCCACCTATAGTGCTATATCCATGGCTCACGCTCATGTATTGCATGAAGATTGAAAAAGTTTTGAAAAAGTTAGAGTATGAAACAATTTCTTGGCTTGTCATCGGGGTTGTGCATGATTTAAATACTCTATGTGGTGAAGATGGAGCATAGCCAGACTATATGATTTTGTAGGGATAATTTTCTTTGGCCATGTCATTTTGAGAAGACATAATTGCTTTGTTAGTATGCTTGAAGTATTATTATTTTTATGTCAATATAAACTTTTGTCTTGAATCTTTCGAATCTGAATATTCATATCACAATTAAGAAGATTTGCATTGAAATTATGCCAAGTAGCACTCCGCATCAAAAATTCTATTTTTATCATTTACCTACTCGAGGACGAGCAAGAATTAAGCTTGGGGATGCCTGATACGTCTCCAACGTATCTATAATTTTTGATAGCTCCATGCTATATTATCTACTGTTTTGGACTATATTGGGCTTTATTTTCCACTTTTATATTATTTTTGGGACTAACCTATTAACCGGAGGCCCAGCCCAGAATTGCTGTTTTTTTGCCTATTTCAGTGTTTCGGAGAAACAGAATATCAAACTGAGTCCAAACAGAATAAAATCTCCGGGAACGTGATTTTCTCACCGAACGTGATCCAGGAGACTTGGACCCTACTCCAAGGAGTCAAAGAGGAGATCACGAGGGTGGGGGCACGCCCCCCTAGGGCGCGCCCCCTGCCTCGTGGGCCCCTCGGTGCTCCACCGATGTACTTCTTTGTGACGCCCCCGATTTGACCGTACACTAATCATGCACGCAAATGTGTACGATCAAGATCAAGGACTCACGGGAAGATATCACAACACAACTCTACAAATAAAATAAGTCATACAAGCATCATATTACAAGCCAGGGGCCTCGAAGGCTCGAATAAAAGAGCTCGATCATAGACGAGTCAGCAAAAGCAACAATATCTGAGTACAGACATAACTTAAACAAGATTTCCTTAAGAAGGCTAGCACAAACTGGGATACAGATCGAAAGAGGCGCAGGCCTCCTGCCTGGGATCCTCCTAAGTACTCCTGGTCGTCGTCAGCGGGCAGCACGCAGTAGTAGGCACCTCCGCTGTAGTAGGAGTCGTCATCGACGGTGGCGTCTGGCTCCTGGATTCCAGCATCTGGTTGCGACAACCAGAAAGAAAGGAAAAGGGGGAAAAGGGGGAGAAAGCAACCGTGAGTACTCATCCAAAGTACTCGCAAGCAAGGAGCTATACTACATATGTATGCATTGGTATCAAATGGAATAAGGGTATCATATGTGGACTGAACTGCAGAATGCCAGAATAAGAGGGGGATAACTAATCCTTTCGAAGACTACGCTTCTGGCAGCCTCCGTCTTGCAACATGTAGAAGAGAGTCGACTGAAGTCCTCCAAGTATCATCACGTAGCATAATCCTAACCGATGATCCTCCCCTCGTCGCCCTGTGAGAGAGCGATCACCGGTGGTATCTGGCACTTGGAAGGGTGTGTTTTATTAAGTATCCAGTTCTAGTTGTCATAAGGTCAAGGTACAACTCCAAGTCGTCCTGTTACCGAAGATCACGGCTATTCGAATAGATTAACTTCCCTGCAGGGGTGCACCACATACCCCAACACGCTTGATCCCATTTGGCCGGACACACTTTCCAGGGTCATGCCCGGCCGCGAAAGATCAGCACGTCGTAGCCCCACCTAGTAACAACAGAGAGGTCAGCACGCTGGTCTAAAACTAAGCGCATAGGGGTCTGGGCCCATCGCCCTTAGCACACCTGCACGTTGCGAACGCGGCCGGAAGCAGAACTAGCCCCCTTAATACAAGAGCAGGCTTACGTTCCAATCCGGCGCGCGCCACTCAGTCGCTGACGTCACGAAGGCTTTGGCTGATACCACGACGCCGGGATACCCATAACTACTCCCGCGTAGATGGTTAGTGCGTATAGACCAAATGGCCAAACTCAGATCAAATACCCAGATCTCGTTAAGCGTGTTAAGTATCCGCGAACGCCGACCAGGGCCAGGCCCACCTCTCTCCTAGGTGGTCTCAACCTGCCCTGTCGCTCCGCCACAAAGTAACAGTCGGGGGCCGTCGGGAACCCAGGCCCACCTCTACCGGGATGGAGCCACCTGCCCCTTCAGCCCCTAACTCCGAACAGTACCACAGGTAATGTAACTGTGTAAAGTATATTGAATATGCCCGTGATCACCTCCCGAAGTGATCACGGCCCAGTAGTATAGCATGGCAGACGGACAAGAGTGTAGGGCCACTGATGGAACACTAGCATCCTATACTAAGCAGTAGGATAGCATGTAATGGTAACAACAGTAGTAGCAAGGACAGGCTATGCATCAGGATAGGAATAACGGAAAGCAGTAACATGCTACACTACTCTAATGCAAGCAGTATAGAGAAGAGTAGGCGATATCTGGTGATCAAAGGGGGGGCTTGCCTGGTTGCTCTGGCAAGAGAGAGGGGTCGTCAACACCGTAGTCGTACTGGGTAGCAGCGGCGTCGGTCTCGGTGTCTAGCGAGAGAAGAGGGGGAAGAAACAATAAATATTTAAGCAAGCTGGTGCTTAGCGATGCATGACATGACAAGTAACGGCGTTAGAGGTGCCCTAACGCGGTAGTAGGTGATACCGGTGAAGGGGGATGACATCCGGGAAAGTATCCCCGGTGTTTCACGTTTTCGGGCAGAGGAGCCGGAGGGGGAAAGTTGCGTGTTCTCTATGCTAGGGATGCGTGGCGGATAAACGGGCCGCGCATTCAAATTCGTCTCGTCGTTCTGAGCAACTTTCATGTAGAAAGTATTTTAATCCGAGTTACGGATTAAAAGATATGATTTTCTAAAGATTTTAATAATTTTTGGAATTTAATTAATTATTTAAATTAAATTCGAAAATAGATTAATGACATCAGCATGATGTCATGCTGACGTCAGCAGTCAATAGAGTTGACTGGTCAACCTGACCAGTGGGTCCCACTGGTCAGTGACACATTTTAACTAACAGATTAATTAAACTAATCATAATTAATTAGGGGGTGGGCCCCACTGTCATTGTTTGATTAATTATCTAACAGTTAATTAGGTTAATCTAATTGTGATTAATTAACTTAATTAATTCCTTAATTAATTAATTTAATTAATTATTATTATTATCTATTTATTTATTTTTATTTATTTTTTTAATTCCCTTTTTTTTAAATCGTTCTGGGCCGTGGGGCCATTTTGTCAGTGGCCCAGGGGGCCTATCGGGCGCTGGGCACTAACGGGGCGGGTCGGGCGTTGCGGCGCTCGACTGGGCGTTCGCCGAGATCGCCGGGGCGAGGAGGGCCGAGGCAGGCGCGGCGGCAGCGGCTGACCAGCGCGGGGCCAGAGGGGAAGCGAGGCATGCGCGGGGCAGGGCGAGCCCGTGGGCGGGGCGAAGCGGGACGACGGGCGGCGCGGTGACCGCTAGCAGCAGCAGGGGGTCGCGGACGGCGCGAGGCAAGGCACGCACCGAGCGCGTGCGGGCGGGCGCGGTCGCCGCGTGGCGAGCGCAGAGGGGGAGCGGGGTGAGCGCATGGGTGGCCGCGGGCGCGCGCGTGCACGACTGCGGGGCGGCGTGAGGAGCAAAGGACCGTGGCCACGCGCGGGGCGCGGGCGCTCGGCCAGGCCGCGGCTGCGGCAGCTTGAGCATCGGCGACTAGGAGCAGGGGGCGCGGCCCTAGCGGCAGAGCAGGCAGCGGGGCGCCGGAACGCGCGCGAGAGAGAGAGAAGGGGGGGGGAGCTCACTACGGGTGTAGGGGATAAGGCAGCGAGCTCGGGGTGGCTCGGGGTGGTCTGACGAGGGAGATCCGGCGAGGAAGCGGTCCGGCGAGGCGGCGCCGGCGCGGTCGGTGACGGCGGGCGTTGGGGCGGCGCGGGGTTGATCCTGATCTTGCTCGGGTCGAGAGGGGACCGAGCGCCATGCGGGACGAGAAGGCGGGCGCCGTCGAGGTGGGCAGCGGGGCGAGGTGGCGGCGCGCCAAGGGTGGGGCGGCGTTCGTCGGCGGGGTTTGTTCCCCCGATCGGATCTGGATCGGGGAGGAGGGGGAGAGCGAGTGGGGGGGGGGGGCGGCGAGTGGGGCGTTAGGGTTTCGGTAGGGGTGGGGTGGCCTATAGGCCAGGGGTGGCCGGCTGGGCCATGGCCCAGTTGGGCCAAGGGGTCCAGTGGGGGGGGGGGGTCTCTTTTTACCTTTTTTTTGTTAGTTTTCTTTTCTGTTTTTTGTGTTTTCTTTTATTATTTCTTTCTTTCCTGTTTAAATCATTTTAAACCATTTAGCCATTTTATAAAAAGGTGTTTGTTGCCCCATAATTACCCTTATAATATTCGGCAACCACCGAACATTTCTGTTTTAATTTTTGAAAACTTTTATTCTTGTCATAAATTTGAATTTGAATTTTGAACGGTTTCAAACTATTGCGAGGACAGCAACAGTAACCGAGGTGTCATGGCACGATTAGCGTGGGATTACTGTAGCCTAATTACCCGGGCGTCACAATTCTCCTCCACTACAAGAAATCTCGTCCCGAGATTTAAGAGGTGGTGTAAGGGGGAAATTTGTGGTTGTGAAATTCTAGCGGATCTTCTCGGTCTTGGTTGCTCTTCTCGAAGAGGTCGATCCCTTATATGGACGTCTTCATTTCTCTGCTTCATCGCATCATGATGAAATTGTCGTCCTTTCTTCAGGATCTCCATCGTTCTTACGAAAGAATAAAGGATGGTTATTCCGAGAGAGCAGACCTCTACAAGGTTGCTTAGCTGGTAGATAACACCAGGGAAGGTGGCGGAAAGTAACTCTCGAATTGAAACTTAAGAAAACATCGAGAGCAAGTAAGACGGTGCAATAAGAAGTTTCGAGCGGATAGGCAATCGTTTATTGCCTAAAACAAGTGTGAAAGGGGTTCAGAGCAACGGAATAAGTATTGTGTCCGATACCAGATTTGATCACTAGGAAGGTGGCTCGCGAATTACATACAAAACGAAGCGCAAGGGATAACTTCGAAACAGGGATGTATAGGAGTCAGGTTTCGATCCTGTGAAACTGTGGGTTATGGGCCCACCATGTGAGTTATCGGTAGGAAGGGCGGTGACGTCTTGTATGACCATGTAGGCAAGACATGTCAACGGATAGCATGTCGGTTATGTTGGCAACAACGTCGGTACCAAGGGCGAGGGACGAAGAGAACCATTCCCCTACTCGTTGAAACGAGGTGGACCAATAGGCAAGGTTCTCGTCCATCGGTGGTTACCAGAATGTCATCAACAAAAGTAACAGGGTCTTACTAACAGAGTGTACAATGAGGTTCTTACCTAAGCATGGAACTATCACTGCTTAGATCATATTGACCATAGAAAGGGTTTAAACAAACCAATGGAAAAGAAAAGGTGGTCATTAGATTAAATAGAACAATGGAAAGGAAAATGTGTTTAAACACATATTTCAAGGGTATATCCTTCCCAAGGACAAGCTGAGCATGATATCCATGACAGGATATAACGTAGAAAACTCTTTAGGTAGGGGAGAGAAATTTCATGACATTACCCATACAAGATGTTTGGATAATTTGATTAAGAAAATTTAGCTTTGTGCTTCAAGTGTTCTTATCGATGATAGGAGTACCACATACATGCTTCGAGATAGTACTGACATGGTCTTCAAACAAAGGTCGGGCTTTGGATATACAAAGGATTCATCAGGAACAATTTATAAAGAAAGTCATTCCATTTCCTCATGGAAGAATGGTTAACCTTGCTAAAAAGGAAACTAAAACATTAGGTCCTCCAGTCAGGTGGGCTAGGCATGACATCACCTTACCGGGTCATATAAGGACCAATGATATGTCTCTTGAAAAATGTTCCAACCATCATATCTGACCAAGATTTAGATCTGATTGGTGTCAGGATACCTCAGACTCAGGATGCCTGAGAAGAAAAGGTGCAACACAATTGACGAGACGACATTGTAAGATTCTCGGGAAATGTACTCTGGTAGCGAGTTCCGAAACAAGAGTTCATCATTAAAACCAAGGAGAGGATGAAGAGATGGCTGATGAACTCAGCGACAATTCATTGAGATTTTCAAAAGATGGATTTCCACACTTATGCGAACAAGGAGATAACATTTGTCGGATCAAATGATATAAGGATGTATGCTCGAGGAAAACATACACAATAAGCATTGGTTGAAAAGTGCACCCAAAATATGGCCTTAGGTAGCATGACCAATGTTAGAAAGGTGATTCAACAACCAATAGTCTAAGAATGAATTATCGACCATTAACTTGAAAGCAATAGGGTTGCTAGAAACACGAACAAGTTTGTGTTGAACGGAAGGCAATAAAGTGGTCGATGATAACACAAATCATCGAGGGCAAGGAGGGTACTTCTCATCATGAATTCAATTGATATCCTGGAAGGGGTCAAAATGTTGATGATGATCACGACACATTTGTCGAGAGGTTTCATGAGGATGTAATCGATCAGCGATGACATCAAGTCAAAGGAATGATGAAGTAAGAGGTCAATGGAAGCACAGATACGACACAAACTCGAAACCAAGCTTGCTTTTCAAGGTGAAATGATATAACAAGGAAAATCGACGTAAGCTTAGCTCATCGTCGAAGTGGTGCTCCGAGAATAAGGACCAGGTAGCACGGTTAAAATCACCACGACAATGATATAGCCATACAGGCTAGGAATGGCGTGGTCGGGTACAAACTCGTACTTAAAGAAGATTATCAAGTGTCGTTGAACCTAGTGCAGACTCGGTTCAGTTATCGGTGTTTTTGAGTGTTTAATGACTCGGAGCCCGTGAAAAATTGGAATCAGTGAGGATGTAGTACTTGATAAAGAACTCATAAGAGGTTATGCAGTTCTGTGATAATCTCGAGATACCAGGGGGTAATACTCGACGACAGATCAAAATAGAGGTTGGATTGGGTATTGCTCTGCAGAGGACAAGTGGTTTTAACTTGTCTGAGGAATTGAATCAGAGGGAAACAATATGGTCAGAATCACATTTGTACATGATCAAACCACAGATACAAGCACTTATAACAAGGGGGTAACTATTCTGCGAGAAGCTTCCATGATAAGATTTGCATCGTGTCCATGGGCATGAACGCAAAGTTCAAGGTCGACTCCCACTTCCTCAATGCATAACCTTTCATTCACTTCTCGCGTTTGATGAAGTTGCAGTGTTGAAATTTTATCTGGCAAGATACCAGAAGTGTATGACTCGTGAAAACTTTCGAGTTCCCACAGTTTAGAGAAGGCATATGTTCAACCCATAGGGGCTTCTTAGAAACATATACCACAAGCTTCAAGAGTAAATATCACAAGCTCGAAAGTAGAGCCAGGTTGAGAAAGTAGATGATACAATTTACCAAAGGCATTATGTATCCGAGGGAAGGTTCACAAGGTTATTGAATACGAAGGACACTGTCGGATAAAATCCAATAAAGGTTCTGGTGGTCCACAAGGGATCTGACGTGAGCATCGGTACTCAACTAGAGGAAGAAGAATACAAGGAGATCAGATTATAGAAACAACTGACTAAGTCAATTGTCAAATGCAAAGGAATTATGATTTCTAAATCAAGGGATCAGAAGCAATGCTCTGATTAGGGATGGATAAGTTGAATAGCCTTAGGGTACAATCAACGATAATTGGATTGGTCGAGAACCAATTCCAGTTAAAGAATGGCAGCTCAGCCGGAAAGGTAATTTATAAGGATCAATGATGATTGCGTGTATTCGCAAACATATTGAGTCAATAGACTCAAAATGATAATGACAAGGAATGTCAATAAGACTACGAGACTTATGGGATTAACCAAAATGCAAGCAAGCAAGAATTTCAAGAGCCAAAGGCTCCAGAGGATTTTTGGAAGATCGAATAGTATTTTGAAGACTTTTGTGAAACACAAGAACAACTGGGGATGAGCGGATACTCGATAAGTGTGAGAATTTTTCCATAGGGGTATTCAGGTGACAAATAACTGCAAGGCAGTAGGCTTAAAAGATTATCGAAACATCGACGAGTAATTTGGGGTATCTTGTAATAACAAGACCAACTGGGGATGAATGTAAGAATAACAACTGCAAGTAGTTATCCATAAGGGTTGATGGTGGAAGGGAATTGCAAACGCGATGAACACAAGTCCTCGGGTTAACAGCGGAGAGTATCTTCAGGGTCTCCGCGTGCAGCACACGATCATCAGTAATAAGGGGCTCTCCAGGTGAAAGTGATAACGAGATCCTAATGTTAGATTTAGCAAATTTCATTTAACCCGAATAGAAGAGAGATCAGAGTCCCAGAGTATAGACAAGGAGTAAAAGATCCTAGTACCACCCAATGGCGACGTGTGCCCGTAAGACACACATCCAAGTTAGTAAAAGTTTTGCAATGCCTAGACTCGACTTCGGCCAAGGAGTTGGAAAGGGGGATTCCTACAGGCAGTCGGCTCTGATACCAACTTGTGACGCCCCCGATTTGACCGTACACTAATCATGCACGCAAATGTGTACGATCAAGATCAAGGACTCACGGGAACATATCACAACACAACTCTACAAATAAAATAAGTCATACAAGCATCATATTACAAGCCAGGGGCCTCGAAGGCTCGAATAAAAGAGCTCGATCATAGACGAGTCAGCAGAAGCAACAATATCTGAGTACAGACATAAGTTAAACAACATTTCCTTAAGAAGGCTAGCACAAACTGGGATACAGATCGAAAGAGGCGCAGGCCTCCTGCCTGGGATCCTCCTAAGTACTCCTGGTCGTCGTCAGCGGGCAGCACGTAGTAGTAGGCACCTCCGGTGTAGTAGGAGTCGTCGTCGACGGTGGCGTCTGGCTCCTGGATTCCAGCATCTGGTTGCGACAACCAGAAAGAAATGAAAAGGGGGAAAAGGGGGAGAAAGCAACCGTGAGTACTCATCCAAAGTACTCGCAAGCAAGGAGCTATACTACATATGTATGCATTGGTATCAAATGGAATAAGGGTATCATATGTGGACTGAACTGCAGAATGCCAGAATAAGAGGGGGATAACTAATCCTTTCGAAGACTACGCTTCTGGCAGCCTCCGTCTTGCAACATGTAGAAGAGAGTCGACTGAAGTCCTCCAAGTATCATCACGCAGCATAATCCTAACCGATGATCCTCCCCTCGTCGCCCTGTGAGAGAGCGATCACCGGTGGTATCTGGCACTTGGAAGGGTGTGTTTTATTAAGTATCCGGTTCTAGTTGTCATAAGGTCAAGGTACAACTCCAAGTCGTCCTGTTACCGAAGATCACGGCTATTCGAATAGATTAACTTCCCTGCAGGGGTGCACCACATACCCCAACACGCTTGATCCCATTTGGCCGGACACACTTTCCAGGGTCATGCCCGGCCGCGAAAGATCAACACGTCGTAGCCCCACCTAGGAACAACAGAGAGGTCAGCACGCCGGTCTAAAACTAAGCGCATAGGGGTCTGGGCCCATCGCCCTTAGCACACCTGCACGTTGCGAACGCGGCCGGAAGCAGAACTAGCCCCCTTAATACAAGAGCAGGCTTACGTTCCAATCCGGCGCGCGCCACTCAGTCGCTGACGTCACGAAGGCTTTGGCTGATACCACGACGCCGGGATACCCATAACTACTCCCGCGTAGATGGTTAGTGCGTATAGACCAAATGGCCAAACTCAGATCAAATACCCAGATCTCGTTAAGCGTGTTAAGTATCCGCGAACGCCGACCAGGGCCAGGCCCACCTCTCTCCTAGGTGGTCTCAACCTGCCCTGTCGCTCCGCCACAAAGTAACAGTCGGGGGCCGTCGGGAACCCAGGCCCACCTCTACCGGGATGGAGCCACCTGCCCCTTCAGCCCCTAACTCCGAACAGTACCACATGTAATGTAACTGTGTAAAGTATATTGAATATGCCCGTGATCACCTCCCGAAGTGATCACGGCCCAGTAGTATAGCATGGCAGACGGACAAGAGTGTAGGGCCACTGATGGAACACTAGCATCCTATACTAAGCAGTAGGATAGCATGTAATGGTAACAACAGTAGTAGCAAGGACAGGCTATGCATCAGGATAGGAATAACGGAAAGCAGTAACATGCTACACTACTCTAATGCAAGCAGTATAGAGAAGAGTAGGCGATATCTGGTGATCAAAGGGGGGGCTTGCCTGGTTGCTCTGGCAAGAGAGAGGGGTCGTCAACACCGTAGTCGTACTGGGTAGCAGCGGCGTCGGTCTCGGTGTCTAGCGAGAGAAGAGGGGGAAGAAACAATAAATATTTAAGCAAGCTGGTGCTTAGCGATGCATGACATGACAAGTAACGGCGTTAGAGGTGCCCTAACGCGGTAGTAGGTGATACCGGTGAAGGGGGATGACATCCGGGAAAGTATCCCCGGTGTTTCACGTTTTCGGGCAGAGGAGCCGGAGGGGGAAAGTTGCGTGTTCTCTATGCTAGGGATGCGTGGCGGATAAACGGGCCGCGCATTCAAATTCGTCTCGTCGTTCTGAGCAACTTTCATGTAGAAAGTATTTTAATCCGAGTTACGGATTAAAAGATATGATTTTCTAAAGATTTTAATAATTTTTGGAATTTAATTAATTATTTAAATTAAATTCGAAAATAGATTAATGACATCAGCATGATGTCATGCTGACGTCAGCAGTCAATAGAGTTGACTGGTCAACCTGACCAGTGGGTCCCACTGGTCAGTGACACATTTTAACTAACAGATTAATTAAACTAATCATAATTAATTAGGGGGTGGGCCCCACTGTCATTGTTTGATTAATTATCTAACAGTTAATTAGGTTAATCTAATTGTGATTAATTAACTTAATTAATTCCTTAATTAATTAATTTAATTAATTATTATTATTATCTATTTATTTATTTTTATTTATTTTTTTAATTCCCTTTTTTTTAAATCGTTCTGGGCCGTGGGGCCATTTTGTCAGTGGCCCAGGGGGCCTATCGGGCGCTGGGCACTAACGGGGCGGGTCGGGCGTTGCGGCGCTCGACTGGGCGTTCGCCGAGATCGCCGGGGCGAGGAGGGCCGAGGCAGGCGCGGCGGCAGCGGCTGACCAGCGCGGGGCCAGAGGGGAAGCGAGGCATGCGCGGGGCAGGGCGAGCCCGTGGGCGGGGCGAAGCGGGACGACGGGCGGCGCGGTGACCGCGAGCAGCAGCAGGGGGTCGCGGACGGCGCGAGGCAAGGCACGCACCGGGCGCGTGCGGGCGGGCGCGGTCGCCGCGTGGCGAGCGCAGAGGGGGAGCGGGGTGAGCGCAAGGGTGGCCGCGGGCGCGCGCGTGCACGACTGCGGGGCGGCGTGAGGAGCAAAGGACCGTGGCCACGCGCGGGGCGCGGGCGCTCGGCCAGGCCGCGGCTGCGGCAGCTTGAGCATCGGCGACTAGGAGCAGGGGGCGCGGCCCTAGCGGCAGAGCAGGCAGCGGGGCGCCGGAACGCGCGCGCGAGAGAGAAGGGGGGGAGCTCACTACGGGTGTAGGGGATAAGGCAACGAGCTCGGGGTGGCTCGGGGTGGTCTGACGAGGGAGATCCGGCGAGGAAGCGGTCCGGCGAGGCGGCGCCGGCGCGGTCGGTGACGGCGGGTGTTGGGGCGGCGCGGGGTTGATCCTGATCTTGCTCGGGTCGAGAGGGGACCGAGCGCCATGCGGGACGAGAAGGCGGGCGCCGTCGAGGTGGGCAGCGGGGCGAGGTGGCGGCGCGCCAAGGGTGGGGCGGCGTTCGTCGGCGGGGTTTGTTCCCCCGATCGGATCTGGATCGGGGAGGAGGGGGAGAGCGAGTGGGGGGGGGGGGGCGAGTGGGGCGTTAGGGTTTCGGTAGGGGTGGGGTGGCCTATAGGCCAGGGGTGGCCGGCTGGGCCATGGCCCAGTTGGGCCAAGGGGTCCAGTGGGGGGGGGTCTCTTTTTACCTTTTTTTTGTTAGTTTTCTTTTCTGTTTTTTGTGTTTTCTTTTATTATTTCTTTCTTTCCTGTTTAAATAATTTTAAACCATTTAGCCATTTTATAAAAAGGTGTTTGTTGCCCCATAATTACCCTTATAATATTCGGCAACCACCGAACATTTCTGTTTTAATTTTTGAAAACTTTTATTCTTGTCATAAATTTGAATTTGAATTTTGAACGGTTTCAAACTATTGCGAGGACAGCAACAGTAACCGAGGTGTCATGGCACGATTAGCGTGGGATTACTGTAGCCTAATTACCCGGGCGTCACATTCTTCCTCCTATATATACACACGTACCCCCAAACGATCAGAACAGGAGCCAAAAACCTAATTCCATCGCCGCAACTTTCTGTATCCACGAGATCCCATCTTGGGGCCTGTTCCGGAGCTCCGCCGGAAGAGGGCCGTCATCACGGAGGGCTTCTACATCATCCTAGCCCCTCCAATGAAGTGTGAGTAGTTTACCTCACACCTTCGGGGTCCATAGTTAGTAGCTAGATGGCTTCTTCTCTCTTTTTGGATGTCAATACAAAGTTCTCCCCCTCTCTTGTGGAGATCTATTCGATGTAATCTTCTTTTTACGGTGTGTTTGTTGAGACCGATGAATTGTGGGTTTATGATCAAGTCTATCTATGAATAATATTTGAATCTTCTCTGAATTCTTTTATGTATGATTGGTTATCTTTGCAAGTCTCTTAGAATTATCCGTTTGGTTTAGCCAACTAGATTGGTAGTTCTTGCCATGGGAGAAGTGCTTAGCTTTGGGTTCGATCTTGCGGTGTCCTTTCCGAGTGACAGAAGGGGCAGCAAGGCACGTATTGCATCGTTGCCATCGAGGATAACAAGATGGGGTTTATTTCATATTGCATGAATTTATCTCTCTACATCATTTCATCTTGCTTAAGGCGTTACTCTGTTTTTAACCTAATACTCTAGATGCATGCTGGATAGCGGTCGATGAGTGGAGTAATAGTAGTAGATGCAGAATCATTTCGGTCTACTTATCACGGACGTGATGCCTATATACATGATCATGCCTAGATATTCTCATAACTATGCTCAATTCTGTCAATTGCTCAACAGTAATTTGTTCACCCACCGTAGAATACTTATGCTCTTGAGAGAAGCCACTAGTGAAACCTATGGCCCCCGGGTCTATTCTCATCATATCAATCTCCATCACTTTAATCTTGCTTTGCTTTTTTACTTTTCCTTTACTTTTTTACTTTGCATCTTTATACCAAAAATACCAAAAATATTATATCTATCAGATCTCACTCTCGTAAGTGACCGTGAAGGGATTGACAACCCCTAATCGCGTTGGTTGCAAGTAGCTATCGTTTTGTGTAGGTACGAGGGACTTGAGCGTGGCCTCCTACTGGATTGATACCTTGGTTCTCAAAAACTGAGGGAAATACTTACGCTACTCTGCTGCATCATCCCTTCCTCTTCGGGGAAAACCAACGCAAGCTCAAGACGTAGCATATATCCAATACTAGCATGATGCTTCTTCGGAGTTTTCAATATTCTTTCTTCTTCATGCTCTGAAAGGTTAGAACTAATAATAACAGGATATATCTTCTTTTCATCAAGATAAGCATATTTAAGATTATCAGGCAAAGGTTTAAGCTCAAACACGGGATCACCCTTGGGTGGAGGAGGATCCCCTAAGATTTCAACAGGCAAATTGTGCTGCAGAATAGGTTCCTGTTTAAAGAATACTTCATCTATTTCCCTTCTTTCATTCATGAACATATCATTCTCATGGTCTAGCAAATAGTGTTCTAAAGGATCACTATGAGGTACGACAATAGAAGCAAGACCAATAATTTCATCCTTACTAGGTAATTCGTCCTCACGATGTTGTTTACTAAATTTAGAGAAATTAAACTCATGAACCATATCATCCAATCCAATAGTAACAACATTCTTTTTGCAATCTATCCTAGCATTAACAGTGTTCAAGAAGGGTCTACCAAATATAATGGGACAAAAGCTATCTTGCAGAGAAGTAAGAACAAGAAAATCAGCAGGATATTTAGTTTTCCCACACAAGACTTCAACATCTCTAACAATTCCAATTGGTGAAATAGTATCTCTATTAGCAAGTTTAATTGTGACATCAATACCTTCTAACTCAGCATGTGCAATTTCATTCTTAATTTCTTCGTATAAAGTATGCGGTATAACACTAGCACTCGCACCCATATCACATAAGCCATGATAACAATGTTCCCCTATTTTAACAGAAATAACAGGCACGCCTACCACAAGTCTATGTTTATCTTTAGCACAAGGTTTAGCAATTCTAGCAGTTTCACCTTCGAACTGAATAACATGCCCATCAATATTATCAGACAAGAGATCTTTAACAATAGCAATATTAGGTTCTACTTTAACTTGCTCAGGAGGTGTATAAGTTCTAATATTGCTTTTACGAACAACAGTTGAAGCTTTAGCATGATCCTTTATTCTAACAGGGAAAGGTAGTTTCTCAACATAAGAAGTAGGAACAATAGGATCATTATAAGTGACAGTCTTTTCTTCAACTTTAATAGGTGCAGCTACTTTTACTTCTATGGGAGGATGATATTTAAACCACTTCTCCTTAGGGAGATCAACATAAGTAGCAAAAGATTCACAGAAAGAAGCTACTATCTCAGAGTCAAGTCCATATTTAGTGCTAAACTTACGGAAAATATCGGTGTTCATAAAAGATTTAACACAATCAAACATAGGTGTCATACCTGACTCCTTACCTACTTCGAGGTCCCATTCTTTGGAGTTGCGTTTAATTCTATCCAATAAATTCCATCTGAATTCAATAGTCTTCATCATAAAAGAGCCAGCACAAGAAGTATCGAGCATGGTTTGGTTATTATGAGAAAGCCGAGCATAAAAACTTTGCATAATTATTTCTCTCGAGAGCTCATGATTGGGGCATGAATATAACATTGATTTAAGCCTCCCCCAAGCTTGAGCGATGCTTTCTCCTTTGTGAGGCCAGAAATTATATATATAATTGCGATCACAATGAACAAGATGCATAGGGTAATACTTTTGATGAAATTCCAACTTCAATCTTCTATAGTCCCATGATCTCATATCATCACATAGCCTATACCATATCAATGCGTCTCCCTTCAAAGATAAAGAGAAGACCTTCTTCTTAGCAACATCATCGGGTATACCTGCAAGCTTAAATAATCCACAAACTTCATCCACATATATTAAGTGCTCATCAGGATGCTTTGTTCCATCTCCTGTAAAAGGGTTAGCTAGCAGTTTTTCCATCATACCCGAAGGAAATTCAAAAGGAGTTTCATTTTCAATAGGTTCAGTAGGTTGAGGAGCAACTCTTTGCTCTACTGGACGGGGTGAAGATACCCCGAACAAGCCCATCAGAGAATTACTTTCCATAGTAGCAAGTGACAGTAAATTTCAGCACACTATATAATTTTTTTCCTTACCAAATTCCACCTACCAAAGGCGCTACACTCCTCGACAACGGCGCCAAAAAAGAGTCTTGATGACCCACAAGTATAGGGGATCTATTGTAGTCCTTTCGATAAGTAAGAGTGTCGAACCCAACGAGGAGCAGAAGGAAATGATAAGCGGTTTTCAGCAAGGTATTCTCTGCAAGTACTAAAATAAGTGGTAACAGATAGTTTTGTGATAAGACAAATTGTAACGAGCAACAAGTAGCAAAAGTAAATAAAGTGCAGCAAGGTGGCCCAATCCTTTTTGTAGCAAAGGGCAAGCCGGAACAAACTCTTATAATAGGAAAAGCGCTCCCGAGGACACATGGGAATATCGTCAAGCTAGTTTTCATCATGTTCATATGATTCGCGTTCGATACTTTGATAATTTGATATGTGGGTGGACCGGTGCTTAGGTGCTGTTCTTACTTGAACAAGCATCCCACTTATGATTAACCTCTATTGCAAGCATACGCAACTACAACAAAAGTATTAAGGTAGACCTAACCATAGCATGAAACATGTGGATCCAAATCAGCCCCTTACGAAGCAACGCATAAACTAGGGTTTAAGCTTCTGTCACTCTAGCAACCCATCATCTACTTATTACTTCCCAATGCCTTCCTCTAGGCCCAAATAATGGTGAAGTGTTATGTAGTCGACGTGCACATAACACCACTAGAGGCTAGACAACATACATCTTATCAAAATATCAAACGAATACCAAATTCACATGACTACTAATAGCAAGACTTCTCCCTTGTCCTCAGGAACAAATGTAATTACTCACAAAGCATATTCATGTTCATAATCAGAGGGGTAATAATATGCATATAGGATCTGAACATATGATCTTCCACCAAATAAACCAACTAGCATCAACTACAAGGAGTAATCAACACTACTAGCAACCTACTAGCACCAATCCCGGACTTTGAGACAAGAATTGGATACAAGAGATGAACTAGGGTTTGGAGATGAGATGGTGCTGGTGAAGATGTTGATGGAGATTGCCCTCTCCCGATGAGAGGAGCTTTGGTGATGACGATAGTGATGATTTCCTCCTCCCGGAGGGAAGTATCCCCGGCAGAACAGCTTTGCCGGAGCTCTAGATTGGTTCCGCCAAGGTTCTGCCTCGTGGCGGCGGAGTCTCGTCCCGAAAAGTTCCTTCTTATTTTTTCTCATCGAAAGACTTCATATAGGAGAACATGGACGTCGGAGAGCCACTAGGGGGCCCACGAGGTAGGGGGCGCGCCCTGAGGGGGGGCACCCTCGTGAGCAGGGTGTGGGCCCCCTAGCCTTCATCTTTGGCGAGGATTTTTCTTTATTTATTTTAAGATGTTTCGTGGAGTTTCAGGACTTTTGGAGTTGCGCAGAATAGGTCTCTAATATTTGCTCCTTTTCCAGCCCAGAATTCCAGCTGCCGGCATTCTCCCTCCTTATGTAAACCTTGTAAAATAAGAGAGAATAGCCATAAGTATTGTGACATAAAGTGAAATAACAGTCCATAATGCAATAAATATCGATATAAAAGCATGATGCAAAATGGACGTATCATAGTGCTCCCACTCACTTTCTTGTAAATACAGGCTTCACCGCAAGTCTGTATAAAACTATATGCTTTGATCAAGTCATCAAAGCGTATATTCCAACTCCGAGATGCTTGCACCAGTCCGTAGATGAATCGCTGGAGCTTGCACATTTTGTTAGCACCTTTAGGATTGACAAAACCTTCTTGTTGCATCATATACAACTCTTCTCTAAGAAATCTATTAAGGAATGTAATTTTGACATCCATTTGCCAGATTTCATAAAATGTGGCAATTGCTAACATGATTCGGACAGACTTAAGCATCGGTACGAGTGAGAAAAACTTATCGTAGTCAACACCTTGAACTTGTCGAAAGCCTTTTGCGACAGTTCGAGCTTTGTAGATAGTAAAAATACTATCAGCGTCTGTCTTCCTCTTGAAGATCCATTTATTCTCAATGGATCGCCGATCATCGGGCAAGTAAATCAAAGTCCATACCTTGTTCTTATACATGGATTCCATCTCAGATTTCATGGACTCAAGCCATTTCGTGGAATCTGGGCTCATCATCGCTTCCTCATAGTTCGTAGGTTCATCATGGTCTAGTAACATGACTTCCGGAACAGGATTACCGTACCACTCTGGTGAGGACCGCAATCTGGTTGACCTATGAGGTTCAGTAGTAACTTGATCTGAAGTTTCATGATCATCATCATTACCTTCATCACTAATTGGTGTAGTAATCACTGGAACTGATTTCTATGATGAACTACTTTCCAATTCGGGAGAAGGTACAATTACCTCATCAAGTTCTACATTCCTCCCACTAACTTCTTTTGAGAGAAACTTCTTCTCTAGAAAGGATCCATTCTTAGCAACGAATATCTTGCCTTCGGATCTGTGATAGAAGGTGTACCCAACAGTCTCCTTTGGGTATCCTATTAAGACACATTTCTCCGATTTGGGCTCGAGCTTATCAGGTTGAAGCTTTTTTACATATCGCAGCCCTAAACTTTAAGAAATGACAGCATAGATTTCTTGCTAAACCACAGTTCATATGTTGTCATCTAAACGGATTTAGATGGTGCCCTATTTAACGTGAATGCAGCTGTCTCTAATGCATAACCCCAAAACGATAGTGATAAATCGGTAAGAGACACCATAGATCGTACCATATGCAATAAAGTACGGTTACGACATTCAGACACACCATTACGCTGTGGTGTTCTAGGTGGAATGAGTTGTGAAACTATTTCACATTGTTTTATATGAAGGCCAAACTCGTAACTCAAATATTTGCCTCTGTGATTAGATCGTAGAAACTTTATTTTCTTGTTACGATGATTCCCCACTTCATTCCGAAATTCTTTGAACCTTTTCAAATGTTTCAGACTTGTGTTTCATTAAGTAGATATACCCATATCTGCTCAACTCATCAGTGAAGGTTTAGAAAATAACGATACCTACCGCGAGCCTCAACACTCATCGGACTGCATACATCGATATGTATTATTTCCAATAAGTCAGTGGCTCGCTCCATTGTTCCGGAGAATGGAGTCTTAGTCATCTTGCCAATGAGGCATGGTTTGCAAGCATCAAACGATTCATAATCAAGTGATTTAAAAAGTCTATCTGCATGGAGTTTCTTCATGCACTTTACACCAATATGACCTAAATGGCAGTGCCACAAGTATGTTGCACTATCATTATCAACTTTGCATCTTTTGGCATCAATATTATGAATATGTGTATCACTACGATCGAGATTCAGTAAACCATTTATATTAAGTGTATGACCATAGAAGGTTTTATTCATGTAAACAGAACAACAATTATTCTTTGACTTAAATGAATAACCGTATTGCAATAAACATGATCCAATAATATTCATCCTCAACGCAAACACCAAATAACATTTATTTTAGGTTCAACACTAATCATGAAGGTAAAAGGAGTGTGCGATGGTGATCATTTCCAATACACATCGTCACCTCGTCCTTAACTAGTCTCTATTTATCTTGCAACTCCTGTTTTTGAGTTACTACTCTTAGCAACTGAACCAGTATCAAATATCGAGAGGTTTCTATAAACACTAGTAAAGTACACATCAATAACATGTATATCAAATATACCTTTGTTCACTTTTGCCTTCCACTTTATCCGCCAAGTATCTAGGGTAGTTCCACTTCAAGTGACCATTTCCTTTGAAGTGGAAGCACTCAGTTCCAGGCTTGGGTCTAGCTTTGGGCTTCTTCACAGGAGCAACAACTTGCTTGCTATTCTTCTTGAAGTTCCCTTTCTTTCCCTTGCCTCTTTTCTTGAAACTAGTGGTCTTGTTAACCATCAACACTTGATGCTTTTCTTGATTTCCAACTTCGCCGATTTCAGCATCACGAAGAGCTCGGGGAATCGTTTTCGTCATCCCTTGCATATTATAGTTCATCACGAAGTACCAGTAACTTGGTGATAGTGACTAGAGAACTCTATCAATCACTATCTTATCTGGAAGATTAACTCCCACTTGATTCAAGTGATTGTAGTATTCAGACATTCTGAGCACATGCTCACTGGTTGAACTATTCTCCTCCATCTTGTAGGCAAAACACTTGTCAGAGGTCTCATACCTCTCGACTCGGGCATGAGTCTGAAATACCAATTTCAGCTCTTGGAACATCTTATATGCTCCTTGGCGTTCAAAACATTTTTTAAGTCCTGGTCTTAAGCCGTAAAGCATGGAGCACTAAACTATCAAGTAGTCATCATACCGAGCTTTGCCAAACGTTCATAACGTCTGCATCGGCTCCTGCAATAGGTCTGTCACCTAGCGGTGCATCAAGGACATAATTCCTCTATGCAGTAATGAGGATAATCCTCAGATCACGGACCAAGTCTGCATCATTGCTACTATCATCTTTCAACTTATTTTTCTCTAGGAACGTATCAAAATAAAATAGGGGAGCTATACGCGAGCTATTGATCTACAACATAGATATGCTAATACTATTAGGACTAAGTTCATGATAAATTAAAGTTCAATTAATCATATTACTTAAGAACTCCCACTTAGATAGACATCCCTCTAGTCATCTAAATGATCACGTGATCCATATCAACTAAACCATGTCCGATTATCACGTGCGATGGAGTAGTTTTCAATGGTGAACATCACTATGTTGATCATATCTACTATATGATTCACATTCAACCTTTTGGTCTCAGTGTTCCGAGGCCATATCTGCATATGCTAGGCTCGTCGAGTTTAACCCGAGTATTCTGTGTGTGCAAAACTGGCATGCACCCGTTGTATGTGAATGTAGAGCTTATCACACCCGATCATCACGTGGTGTCTCGGCACAACGAACTGTAGCAACGGTGCATTCTCAGGGAGAACACTTATACCTTGAAGTTTAGTGAGAGATCATCTTATAATGCTACCGCCGCACTAAGCAAAATAAGATGCATAAAGGATAAACATCACATGCAATCAAATAAGTGATATGATATGGCCATCATCATCTTGTGCCTTTGATCTTCATCTCCAAAGCACCGTCATGATCACCATCGTCACCGGCTTGACACCTTGATCTCCATCGAAGCATCGTTGTCGTCTTGCCAATATTGCTTCTACGACTATCGCTACCGCTTAGTGATAAAGCAAAGCAATTACATGGCAATTGCATTTCATACAATAAAGTGACAACCATATGGCTCTTGCCAGTTGCCGATAACTGTTACAAAACATGATCATCTCATATAAAAATTAATATATCATCATGTCTTGACCATATCACATCACATAAAACCCTACAAAAACAAGTTAGACGTCCTCTACTTTGTTTTTCCAAGTTTTACCTGGCTGCTACGGGCTTCTAGCAAGAACCATTCTTGACCTACGCATCAAAACCACAATTTTTTTCGTCAAGTGTGCTATTTTTACTTTCAACAAGGACCGGGCGTAGTCAAACTCGATTCAGCTAAAGTTGGAGAAACAAACACCCACTAGCCACCTGTGTGCTAAGCACGTCGGTAGAACCAGTCTCATGAACGTGGTCATGTAATGTCGGTCTGGGCCGCTTCATCCAACAATGCTGCCGAATCAAAGTAAGACGTTGCTGCTAAGCAGTATGACTATTATCGCACACAACTCATTGTGTTCTACTCGTGCATATAACATCTACACATAGACCTAGCTCGGATGCCACTATTGGGGAACGTAGTATTTCAAAAAAATTGCCTATGATCACGCAAGATCTATCTAGGAGAAGCATAGCAGAAAACAAAAAATTTCTGACCTACGCACCGGCCCAGGACCACTATGGAGACTGCATACATGGTTTGATCTTTTTCGTTACCGACTCGTAGCGCAGCGGAAGTAGAGTCGATGATGAACGGCGGTGCAGATCCCCGCAGCTAGGATTTACAACCTCCCAACCGCGAGGATGTATACCCTCATCCGCCCCACAGACATCCCTCTGATACGTCTCCAACGTATCTATAATCTTTGATTGCTCCATGCTATATTATCTACTATTTTGGATGTTTATGGGCTTTATTATACACTTTTATATCATTTTTGGGACTAACCTATTAACCCAGAGCCCAGTGCCAGTTTCTGTTTTTACCTTGTTTTAGAATATCGCAGAAAAGGAAAACCAAACGGAGTCCAATTGACCTAAAACTTCACGGAACTTATTTTTGGATCAGAAGAAGCCCAGAAGACTTGGAGGGCATGTCAGGGGATCTACGAGGAGGCCACGAGGCAGGGGGGCACGCCCACCCCCTGGGCGCGCCCACCACCCTCGTGGGCCCCTCATGGCCCCCCTGACATACTTCTTCCGCCTATATATCTCCATATACCCTAAAAACATCCGAGAACACAATAGATCGGGAGTTCCGCCGCTAGAAGCCTCCGTAGCCACCGAAAGCCAATCTAGACCCGTTTCGGCACCCTGCCGGAGGGGGATCCCTCTCCGGTGGCCATCTTCATCATCCCAGTGGTCTCCATGACGAGGAGGGAGTAGTTCTCCCTCGGGGCTGAGGGTATGTACCAGTAGCTATGTGTTTGATCTCTCTCTCTCTCTCTCGTGTTCTTGATTTGGCACGATCTTGATGTATCGCGAGCTTTGCTATTATAGTTGGATCTTATGTTTCTCCTCCCCCTCTATTCTCTTGTAATGGATTGAGTTTCCCCTTTGACATTATCTTATCGGATTGAGTCTTCAAAGATTTAAGAACACTTGATGTATGTTTTTGTGATCAACTTGCGAGTTCCGCCCATGAACCTATGCATAGGGGTTGGCACACGTTTTCGTCGTGATTCTCCGGTAGAACTATGGGGCACTCTTTGAGGTCCTTTGTGTTGGTTGAATAGATATGAATCTGAGATTGTGTGATGCATATCGTATAATCATACCCACGGATACTTGAGGTGACATTGGAGTATCTAGGTGACATTAGGGTTTTGGTTGCTTTGTGTCTTAAGGTGTTATTCTAGTACGAACTCTAGGGCTGTTTGTGACACTTATAGGAATAGCCCAATGGATTGATTGGAAAGAATAACTTTGAGGTGGTTTCGTACCCTACCATAATCTCTTCGTTTGTTTTCCGCTATTAGTGACTTTGGAGTGACTCTTTGTTGCATGTTGAGGGATAGTTATGTGATCCAATTATGTTATTATTGTTGAGGGAACTTGCACTAGCGAAAGTATGAACACTAGGCCTTGTTTCAATGCATTGCAATACCGTTTACGCTCACTTTTATCATCAGTTACCTTGCTGTTTTTATAATTTCAGATTACAAATACCTTTATCTACTATCCATATTCCACTTGTATCACCATCTCTTCGGCGAACTAGTGCACCTATACAATTTACCATTGTATTGGGTGTGTTGGGGACACAAGAGACTCTTTGTTATTTGGTTGCAGGGTTGCTTGAGAGAGACCATCTTCATCCTACACCTCCTACGGATTGATAAACCTTAGGTCATCCACTTGAGGGAAATTTGCTACTGTCCTACAAACCTCTGCACTTGGAGGCCTGATACGTCTCCAACGTATCTATAATTTTTGATTGCGCCATGCTATGTTATCTACTGTTTTGGGCAATATTGGGTTTTATTATCCACATTTATATTATTTTTGGGACTAACCTATTAACCGGAGGCCCAGCCCAGAATTGCTGTTTTTGCCTATTTCAGTGTTTCGAAGAAAAGGAATATCAAACGGAGTCGAAACGGAACGAAATCAACTGGAGAAGTTATTTTTGGAATGAAAGCTACCGGATGGACTTGGACCCCACGTCAGGAGCCAAGGGAGGTGCTCACGAGGCGCGCCCCCCTGCCTCGTGGGGCCCCCGAAGCTCCACCGACGTACTTCCTGCACCCATATATATCTTCGTATCCTAAAACTTCCAGAACGCATAACAGATTGGGAGTTCCGCCGCCAGAAGCCTCCGTAGACACCGAAAACCAATCTAGACCCATTCCGGCACCCTGCCGGAGGGGGCAATCCTTCTCCGGTGGCCATCTTCATCATCCCGGTGCTCTCCATGACGAGGAGGGAGTAGTTCTCCCTCGGGGATGAGGGTACGTACTAGTAGCTTTGTGTTTGATCTCTCTCTCTCCCGTTCTTGAGGTGATACGATCTTGATGTATCGCGAGCTTTGCTATTATATTTGGATCCTATGATGTTTCTTCCCCCCCTACTCTCTTGTAATGAATTGAGTTTCCCCTTCAAAGTTATCTTATCGGATTGAGTCTTTAAAGATTTGAGAACACTTGATGTATGTCTTGCCGTGCGTATCTGTGGTGACAATGGGAAACCAAGTGATTCACTTGATGTATGTTTTGGCGATAAACTTGCGGGTTATGCCCATGAACCTATGCATAGGGGTTGGCACATGTTTTCGTCGTGATTCTTCGATAGAAACTTTGGGGCACTCTTTGAGGTCCTACGTGTTGGTTGAATAGATGAATCTGAGATTGTGTGATGCATATCGTATAATCATGCCCACGAATACTTGAGGTGACATTGGAGTATCTAGAAAATTAGGGTTTTGGTTGATTTGTGTCTTAAGGTGTTATTCTAGTACGAACTCTAGGGCTGTTTGTGACACTTATAGGAACAACCCAACGTATTGATTGGAAAGAATAACTTTGAGGTGGTTTCGTACCCTACCATAATCTCTTCGCTCGTTCTCCGCTATTAGTGATTTTGGAGTGACTCTTTGTTGCATGTTGAGGGATAGTTATATGATCCAGTTATGTTATTATTGTTGAGGGAACTTGCACTAGCGAAAGTATGAACCCTAGGCCTTGTTTCAACGCATTGCAATACCATTTACGTTCACTTTTATCATTAGTTACCTTGCTGTTTTTATAATTTCAGATTACAAATACCTTTATCTACTATCCATATTGCACTTGTATCACAAATCTTCGCCGAACTAGTGCACCTATACAATTTACCATTGTATTGGGTGTGTTGGGGACACAAGAGACTCTTTGTTATTTGGTTGCAGGGTTGCTTGAGAGAGACCATCTTCATCCTACGCCTCCTACGGATTGATAAACCTTAGGTCATCCACTTGAGGGAAATTTGCTAATGTCCTACAAACCTCTGCACTTGGAGGCCCAACAACATCTACAAGAAGAAGGTTGTGTAGTAGACATCAAGCTCTTTTCTGGCGCCGTTGCCGGGGAAGTTAGCGCTTGGAGGTATATCTTTAGATTTTGCAATCGAGTCTTTTAGTTTCTTGTTTTATCACTAGTTCAGTTTATAAAAGAAAATTACAAAAAGTGGAATTAAGGTTACCTCATATGCTTCATCTTTTTAATGTCTTTCGTGAGAATAAGGATTCCGATAATTGTGCTCAAGTGCTAGAGGAAGAATGCATTAAAATGTTTGGCATTAAATATTTGAACAATGAGCATGATTGCAATGTTGTTACTATGAATTCCTTGAATATCTATGATGCTAATGATATGCAAATCCCCAAGCTTGGGGTTGCTATGTTTGATGAAGATGATGTTTTTTAGAATATATTTGCTGCAATTAATGTTTGTCCCAAGCTTGGGGAATCTATGATTAATGAAGATGATATTTTTCGTCTCCCAAGTTTTGATATGCAAGTTTATAATGATGATAGCATGCCTCCTACTTATGATGATTATTGTGATGGTACTTATGCTATAAAAAGTAGTGATTATATTTATAAAACTTGTCATGATTATGATTACCCCTTCTCTGAACATTACTCTTTTAATATGGAAACAATTTATTGTATTCGAGTCTCTTATGATACTCCCACTATTCCGATTGAGAAGAATTTTGCTTATGTGGAGAGTAATAAAATTTCTATGCTTATAGATCATGAAAAGAATGCTTTAAGTGCTGGTTATATTGTTGAATTAATTCATGATTCTACTGAAAATTATTATGAGGGAGGAATATATGCTTGTAGGAATTGCAATAATATCAAGCTTCCTCTCTATGTGCTTAAAGTTTCGAAGTTATGCTTGTTTTACCTTCCTATGCAAGTTGATTCTTGTTCCCACAAGTTATTTGCTCACAAAATACCTATGCATAGGAAGTATGTTAGGCTTAAATGTTCTAGTCATATTCTTCATGATGCTCTCTTTATGTTACAATTCTTATCTTTTATGTGAGCATCGTTGAAATCATAATGCCTAGCTAGGGGCGTTAAACGATAGCGCTTGTTGGGAGGCAACCCAACTTTATTTTTGTTCCTTGCTTTTTGCCCCTGTTTAGCAATAAATAATTTATGTAGACTCTGTTATTAATAAGTTTTTATGTTTTAATTAGTGTTTGTGCCAAGTAGAACCTTTGGGAAGACTTGGGGAAAGTCTTTGCGATCATGCTGTAAAAAACAGAAACTTTAGCGCTCACGAGAACTGCTGTCATTTTTTATTGGAGAGTGATATTTAGTTAATTATTTTTGAAGATGATTAATAGATAAATTCCTCAGGTCCAGAAATTTATTTGAGAATTTTATGAGTTCCATAAGTATACGTTTGATTCAGATTACTACAGACTGTTCTGTTTTTGACAGATTCTGTTTTTCATGTGTTGTTTACTTATTTTGATGAATCTATGGCTAGTAAAATAGTTTATAAACCATAGATAAGTTGGAATACAGTAATTTTAACACCAATATAAATAAAGAATGAGTTCATTACAGTACCTTGAAGTGGTGATTTACTTTCTGATACTAACGGAGCTTACGAGTTTTCTGTTAAGTTTTGTGTTGTGAAGTTTTCAAGTTTTGGGTAAAGATTCGATGGAGTATGGAATAAGGAGTGGCAAGAGCCTAAGCTTGGGGGTGCCCAAGGCACCCCAAGGTAATATTCAAGGACAACAAAAAGCCTAAGCTTGGGGATGCCCCGGAAGGCATCCCCTCTTTCGTCTTCGTTCATCAGTATCTTTACTTGGAGCTATATTTTTATTCGCCACATGATATGTGTTTTGCTTGGAGCATCATTTTATTTTATTTAGTTTTGCTTGCTGTTTGAATAAAATACCAAGACTGAGATTATTAAATGTTAGAGATCCTTCACATAGTTGCATAATTATTCGACTACTCATTGATCTTCACTTAAATCTTTCGGAGTAGTTTGTCATTTGCTCTAGTGCTTCACTTATATCTTTTAGAGCATGGTGGTAGTTTTATTTTGAAGAAATAGATGAACTCTCATGCTTCACTTAGATTATTTTGAGAGTCTTAAATAGCATGGTAATTTTCTTAAAATCCTAATATGCTAGGTATTCAAGAATAATAAAATTCTCTTATGAGTGTGTTGAATACTATGAGAAGTTTGATACTTGATAATTGTTTTGAGATATGGAGATGGTGATATTAGAGTCATGCTAGTTGAGTGGTTATGAATTTGAGAAATACTTGTGTTGAAGTTTGTGATTCCCGTAGCATGCACGTATGGTGAACCGTTATGTGATGAAGTCAGAGCATGATTTATTTATTGATTGTCCTCCTTATGAGTGGCGGTCGGGGACGAGCGATGGTCTTTTCCTACCAATCTATCCCCCTAGGAGCATGTGCGTAGTACTTTGTTTTGATAACTAATAGATTTTTACAATAAGTATGTGAGTTCTTTATGACTAATGTTGAGTCCATGGATTATATGCACTCTCACCCTTCCACCATTGCTAGCCTCTCTAGTACCGCACAACTTTCGCCGGTACCATAAACCCACCATATACCTTCCTCAAAACAGCCACCATACCTACCTATCATGGCATTTCCATAGCCATTCTGAGATATATTGCCATGCAACTTTCCACCGTTTTGTTTATTATGACACGCTCCATCATTGTCATATTGCTATGCATGATCATGTAGTTGACATTGTATTTGTGGCAAAGCCACCATTCATAATTCTTTCATACATGTCACTCATGAGTCATTGCACATCCCGGTACACCGCCGGAGGCATTCGTATAGAGTCATATCTTGTTCTAAGTATCGAGTTGTAATTCTTGAGTTGCAACTAAATAAAAGCGTGATGATCATCATTATTAGAGCATTGTCCCAGTGAGGAAAGGATGATGGAGACTATGCTTCCCCCACAAGTCGGGATGAGACTCCGGACAAAAATGAAAAAAAAATAAAAGAGGCCAAAGAAGCCCAAATAAAAAAAAGAGAAAAGAGGCCATAAAAAAGAGAAAAGGCCCAAATAAAAAATAAAAAAATAAATGAGAGAAAAAGAGAGAAGGGGCAATGCTACTATCCTTTTACCACACTTGTGCTTCAAAGTAGCACCATGATCTTCATGATAGAGAGTCTCCTATGTTGACACTTTCATATACTAGTAGGAATCTTTCATTATAGAACTTGGCTTGTATATTCCAATGATGGGCTTACTCAAAATGCCCTAGGTCTTCGTGAGCAAGCAAGTTGGATGCACACCCACTTAGTTTCTTGTTGAGCTTTCATACATTTATAGCTCTAGTGCATCCGTTGCATGGCAATCCCTACTCACTCACATTGATATCTATTGAAGGGCATCTCCAAAGCCCGTTGATACGCCTAGTTGATGTGAGACTATCTTCTCCTTTTTGTCTACTCCACAACCACCATTCTATTCCACCTATAGTGCTATGTCCATGGCTCACGCTCATGTATTGCGTGAAGATTGAAAAAGTTTGAGAACATCAAAAGTATGAAACAATTGCTTGGCTTGTCATCGGGGTTGTGCATGATTTAAATATTTTGTGTGGTGAATATAGAGCATAGCCAGACTATATGATTTTGTAGGGATAGCTGTCTTTGGCCATGTTATTTTGAAAAGACATAATTGCTTAGTTAGTATACTTGAAGTATTATCATTTTTATGTCAATATGAAATTTTGTCTTGAATCTTTCGGATCTGAATATTCATATCACAATTAAGAAGAATTACATTGAAATTATGCCAAGTAGCACTCCGCATCAAAAATTCTGTTTTTATCATTTACCTACTCAAGGACAAGGATGAATTAAGATTGGGGATGCTTGATACGTCCCCGATGTATCTATAATTTTTGATTGCTCCATGCTATGTTATCTACTGTTTTGGGCAATATTGGGCTTTATTATCCACTTTTATATTATTTTTGGGACTAACCTATTAACCGGAGGCCAAGCCCAGAATTGCTGTTTTTTTGCCTATTTCAGTGTTTCCATGAAAAGGAATATCAAACGGAGTCGAAACGGAACGAAATCAACTGGAGAAGTTATTTTTGGAAGGAAAGCTACGGGATGGACTTGGACCCCATGTCAGGAGCCAAGGGAGGTGCTCACAAGGGTGGGGGGCGCGTCCCCCTGCCTCGTGGGGCCCTCGAAGCTCCACCGACGTACTTCCTACACCCATATATACCTACGTATCCTACAACTTCCAGAACGCATAATAGATCAGGAGTTCCGCCGCCAGAAGCCTCCGTAGCCATCGAAAACCAATCTAGACCCATTCCGGCACCCTGCCGGAGGGGGCAATCCTTCTCTGGTGGCCATCTTCATCATCCCGGTGCTCTCCATGACGAGGAGGGAGTAGTTCTCCCTCGGGGCTGAGGGTATGTACCAGTAGCTATGTGTTTGATCTCTCTCTCGTGTTCTTGAGGTGATATGATCTTGATGTATCGCGAGCTTTGCTATTATATTTGGATCCTATGATGTTTCTTCCCCCCTCTACTCTCTTGTAATGAATTGAGTTTCCCCTTCGAAGTTATCTTATCGGATTGAGTCTTTAAAGATTTGAGAACACTTGATGTATGTCTTGCCGTGCGTATCTGTGGTGACAATGGGATACCATGTGATTCACTTGATGTATGTTTTGGTGATCAACTTGCGGGTTCCGCCCATGAACCTATGCATAGGGGTTGGCACATGTTTTCGTCGTGATTCTCCGGTAGAAACTTTGGGGCACTCTTTGAGGTCCTATGTGTTGGTTGAATAGATGAATCTGAGATTATGTGATGCATATCCTATAATCATGCCCACGGATACTTGAGGTGATATTGGAGTATCTAGGACATCAGGGTTTTGGTTGATTTGTGTCTTAAAGTGTTATTCTAGTACGAACTCTAGGGCTGTTTGTGACACTTATAGGAATAACCCAACGGATTGATTGGAAAGAATAACTTTGAGGTGGTTTTGTACCCTACCATAATCTCTTTGTTCGTTCTCCGCTATTAGTGATTTTGGAGTGACTCTTTGTTGCATGTTGAGGGATAGTTATATGATCCAATTATGTTATTATTGTTGAGGGAACTTGCACTAGCGAAACTATGAACCCTAGGCCTTGTTTCAACGCATTGTAATACCTTTTACGCTCACTTTTATCATTAGTTACCTTGCTGTTTTTATAATTTCAGATTACAAATATCTTTATCTACTATCCATATTGCACTTGTATCACCAACTCTTCGCCGAACTAGTGCACCTATACAATTTACCATTGTATTGGGTGTGTTGGGGACACAAGAGACTCTTTGTTATTTGGTTGCAGGGTTGCTTGAGAGAGACCATCTTCATCCTACGCCTCCTACGGGTTGATAAACCTTAGGTCATCCACTTGAGGGAAATTTGCTACTGTCCTACAAACCTCTGCACTTGGAGGCCCAACAACGTCTACAAGAAGAAGGTTGTGTAGTAGACATCAAGGCCCAACAACGTTTACAAGAAGAAGGTTATGTAGTAGACATCACCCTCCGGGAGGCGGTCGGACAGTCCCTCGGACGGTGTCGCGGACAGCCCTTCGGGAGGACCCTCAAAACTCGGACGGTCACTCGGACTGCCCTTAGGGAGGACTCACAGAACTCGGACCGTCACTTGGACAACCCTTTGGGCAAAAGGATTGAAACTACGACCTCTCTACGGGGTTGCACAGATATGGTGTCATCTATCCGGCAGGGCTTCGCCATCCAGAACTAGTTCCTGCCGGAACCCAGACAGCCTTTCGGCTCTATGAAACTATTTCGCTGGGAGGGAGAGAGAGAGCCAGATCATGCATGTCATTTGCATGAGAGCAAGAGTGTGTCCTTAGGCATCCCCCTCCACCCCTATTTATAGGCCAAGCCCAAGGGTGGCTTCTCCAAGAAGCCAAAGGGATAATACCAAAAGGCCCTCAAGGTGGCTTCTCCAAGAAGCCAAGCAAAAAGCACTTTCACTATTCACGATGACATTTTTCAGCCTCCGTTCGAACTGAAAATATTTATGTGGGCTCAGAACATTTCCAGGACCCACTAAAGTAATTTTCATCGCGTTCCGAACCAATTTCGGTTTAGTGAATTTCATTTGCGAAAAGCAAACAAGAATGCATTTTCACTATTCATGAAGACAATTTTTCGAGTCCATTAAATCCGAAAATATTTCTGTGGGTCTTAGAATAATTCTAGTACTCACTAAAATGATTTTGGATTCATTCAGAAACAATTTCAGATTAGTGAATTTCATCTGCGAAAAGCAACCAAACCGGTACTGACAGCTCCGGAACAATTCCTGCTTTTATCCCGGAAAATTCCAGGAAGTTTCCAGAATGACTCTGGCACCCTCCAAGAATTAGCACGCATGTGCTGAAACCAATTTGACTTCATAGTATATCTCGAAACAACTTTTTGGTTTCACCGAAACTCATCCGATGACCTCTCTCTGCGGAACTTTTCCGCTGTCCGAAACATTTCGGTGTCCGAAACTTTTTCAGTGATTTTCTCTCAAACTCCCTGTCTAGTATTCAGTAGATAGATGACCCTTAAGCGTGTCACCCTATAGGTTTGGTGAGGCATAGACATGACCGGAACACTTTCCGAGCAATGATCAACATCGGAGCCGTGGACACCCATATTGACCCCTATACCCACACGAATGAATATTCGAGCGAACCTCTAGTTGTCGTGTGCTATTCTTGTTGCTTCGTGATATGTTACAAATACCCAAGGTGAGACATGTTGGCATCCCCGTGGATCAACAACTTGTCCACTATGCCAGTTACCTCGTTACCGTTATTGTTCTCTTTTCTTGTTCCCGTGTTCCGGCATCCCCCGTGATCAAATCACAAAGTGTCTAGCCAGAAGATGATAGATACCATAACACCGAGAGGGCCCAGAGATATCTCTCCATCGTCGGAGGAGCAAACCCCAATCTTGAGCTATCAAGTTACTTGACATACTTTTCCATGAACCCGTAAGCCGTCGTAATAGCCACCCATTTACGGATGACGTTTAACAAACCCCAAAGTTCATGAAGCAAGCATGAAGAAACTCGATACTCTCATGGTCTAAGGAATCATACAAACGTTTACCATCTCTGTGTTATGTACCATTAACTTGTGACGAATGAATCTCATAGCATAACATCAATCCGGGTCGATTCAACACAAATGTTCTCTTAACATTGTGCCCCCAAAGTTGCTGGCATAGACATGCCCATGATCAGGAAAACAGAACCATCATGGAACACTTGAGCTAGTCTTAGAGGCTAGACGAAGAATACTTCTTACCGTTTATTATTCCACACGTGCATATGAGTCTTCCTCCGAGCCTCATGTTATTGCAGACTCGAGAACTATAGCAGTTATAGCATGGAACATAAACATAATTATGAACTTGGAGATAAATAATATCATTTATTATTGCCTCTAGGGCATATCTCCTACAGACTCCCACTTGCACTAGAGTCAATAATCTAGTTAATGCTAATGCACTTTACACCTATGGCATACTAGTCTAAAAAATGTTTCGCATGTGGTATAGCCTGATGTCCATAGGATCTGACAACTTCAGCTCCGTGTGTATCTCTGCATATCCTTGCGTTTTCACACTTTCACAAAGTTCATATTTTGTGCGGACTTGGCTTTGTATATATGTGAATCATTGGTTGAAACCTGATTCTCAGACTGAGTTATGGAGCAACTATCTACAATAGTGTCCCATTGACCAAAGCCTTCTTGGAACCATACTAAGTTCATGAATGAACTATATGATTTAACATCTTTGTCTTTGTCGTTTCTAAAGCGGCAACATACTTCGCCTCTGTTATAGAATTCGCCATAGTAACTTGTTTGGAATAATTTCCAACTAACTGCACCACCATATTGTGTGTTACACAAAAACCCTCAATTTAAATTGAAAATCGCATGGAGAAATGATGAAGATTGTATCGATGCAACCTTTTACAACAAACTCTTCATGATCTCCATTTGCGAGAAAACATGTCATCGGTGCTACTTTAGTACTCAATGATCCTTTTTCACTGTTGTCCCATGATTAGTACTTTTGATCACTTTGGTATATATATACTCGCAACAGCTTGGGAGTATTGGACATATCTGGTTGTTTTGCATACCATGGAATACATGATTAATCCAAACACAGGAGTGTGTGGAATCTCCATCATGTATTTTGCTCATCAGTGTTTTGGAACACCGATTCTTGCAAAAACTCTTTCCCTGTGACTTCGGCAAGAATCACTCCTTGTCGTTCTTAGTGCTAAACGGTTTTAGCATCTTGTCAATATGTATTTTTGCTCAGCCCTATTAGGTAAATCTATCTCCATAGATCATTATGCCTAATATCAAGGCTATTTAGCCCATGCACTTCATTGAAAAACTATTTTCAAATGAAATCCTAATTCGTGTCAAGAAATTTATTTCCAATTAAAAATGTGTCAAGCACACAAGGTTTTCATAAATATTATTTTGCTCCCACTTACTTTCTTGAAACCACAAGCATCTTTGTTACCCATTGATGAAGTCAATCCCTTTGACCATTCCATCAAAAACGAAGATTCCAACTCCATTTTGCTCTCTTCTGTCCATTGCTGGAACTCTGAAGCTAGCATACTTACTAGCATCCTTTGGACCGACAAAATACTTTGGAATGTATCACATACAAGTCCTAGGTTGTAATTCCATTTCATGGAAATTCTTTTGTCATCCATGTTTCATATCTCATGTTTTGAAATATGTATTAATTGCTAGTTTAACCTGAACCGACTTTAAGCATTGCTATGGTGAGACAATCTCATTGTAGTCAACTCCTTGAACTTGTTATTGCAACAAGTCGAGCTTAATGGATAAAACATTTTTATCCATATCAGTTTATAGTCCCATTACAATACGTTAGACTCCAAGTCTTTCGGAGGGTTTATCAAGATTTAAATCTTGAATCATTTATGGAAACTATCTTGGATTATATTGGCATTCAGCCAATTCTGGAGTCAGGGTCCATCAACGCTTCCTTGTGGATCATAGGTATACTATTGTCTAACAACAATATCTCGTTTGCACACCTGAGAGGTTTGCACGAGCTTTGCCTATGTTGTTCAGCTACAAGTTCGACCGAAGTCCATACATCTAATGTAGAGGCTTCCGTATCAGTCGTAGTAGGAAACTCTGGAATTACTTCCAAGGTTCCTTTCCTTTGACCTGATGACGAAGATACTTGTTATCTCGTCGAGTTGCACTGTCTTCCCACTTACCCTTTTGCAAGAACTATTCTCTTTAAAAGCATACCGTTTTGTGACAAAAATCCTTTGCCTCGGTATAGTGGTGGGGGAATACCCAATGACTTGGGATAACTTACAAAGTAGCACTTGTTTGATTTGGAATAGGTTTGTAACCTTTTACACAAGCCCCATATTCCAAATGTTAAGAAAAGATATAACATGGTTGGGCGTACCATACCATGCCGTCATTTCAACATACCCGATGGAGTTCTTTTCAGTGTAAAAGCCGCAGTATCTAAAGCATTACTCTTCAAAAGTGATAATGGCAAATTTATTTATGTCATCTTTGATCTTACCATGTCATAAATGGTTTGAATACATCTTCACAGACATTCCACTCATAGTGGTGTTCCGGGAGTTGTAAGTTATGAAACTCTTTTCAAAACTCATCAGGCATTCGCTAAACTTGTAACTCAAATATTCCTTTCTGCAATAAAATTGCAGAAACATAGTTTCCTTGTTACAATAACTTCTACTTCATTTTTGAAAACCTTTCGAATGATTTCAAAAGATCCAAACTTAGGTCTCATCAAGAAAATATCCATATATCTACTTGAGTCATTTCTGAAGATATATAAATCCACTACTTGCAACAACATTTATTAAACTACACACATCAAAATGTATGATCACCAATAAGTTTGTTGCTCGTTCCTTATGGCCTGTGAACGGTATTTCAGTCACTTCACTTTTCGGAGAAAAGTTGCAAGTGCCAGATGATTCAAAATCAAATGACTTCAAAATCCATCATAATGGAATTTTTCCATGCGGGGTTCTCTAATGTGACCAAATGCAGTGCCACACACGTGTGGTATTCCCATAGTCTTGCGACATTTAGCATCAATGTTATGGATGTATCAGTTTACCATCAATATGAAGGAAATATGCCCTAGAGGAAATAATAAAGTTATTATTTATTTCCTCATATCATGATAAATGTTTATTATTCATGCTAGAATTGTATTAACCGAAAACTTAGTACATGTGGGAATACATAGACAAACAGAGTGTCACTAGTATGCCTCTACTTAACTAGCTCGTTAATCAAAGATGGTTGAGTTTCCTAACCATAGACATGAGATGTCATTTGATTAATGGGATTACATCATTAGGAGAATGATGTGATTGACTTGACCCATTCTGTTAGCTTAGCACTTGATCATTTAGTATGTTGCTATTGCTTTCTTCATGACTTATACATGTTCCTATGACTATGAGATTATGCAACTCCCGTTTACCGGAGGAACACTTTGTGTGCTACCAAACATCTTAATGTAACTGGGTGATTATAAAGGTGCTCTATAGGTGTCTCCGAAGGTACTTGTTGAGTTGGCGTATTTCGAGATTAGTATTTGTCACTTCGATTGTCAGAGAGGTATCTCTGGGCCCACTCGGTAATGCACATCACTATAATCCTTGCAAGCATTGTAACTAATGAGTTAGTTACGGGATGATGGATTATGGAATGAGTAAAGAGACTTGCCGGTAACAAGATTGAACTAGGTATTGAGATACCGACGATCGAATCTCGGGCAAGTAACATACTGATGACAAAGGGAACAATGTATGTTGTTATGTGGTTCCACCGATAAAGATCTTCGTAGAATATGTAGGAGCCAATATGGGCATCCAGGTTCCGCTATTGGTTATTGTCTAGAGAAGTATCTCGGTCATGTCTACATAGTTCTCGAACCCGTAGGGTCTGCACGCTTAATGTTCATTGACGATATAGTATTTATGAGTTATGTATGTTGGTAACTGAATGTTGTTCGGAGTTCCGGATAAGATCACGGACATGACAAGGAACTCCGGAAAGGTCTGGAGATAAAGTTTGATATATGGGATAATAGTGTTTGGTCTCCGGAAGGGTTCCGGAATTCACCGGAAGGGGTTCCGGATGTTTCTCGAAATGTTTGGGTACGAGAACACTTTATTTGGGCCAAAGGGGAAAGCCCACAAGGTTTTTGGAAAGAGCAAAAGTAAGTTTTGCGGAGTCCAGGGGCCAGACGCCAGGGTCCCTGGCGTCTGGGTCCAGACGCCGGGAACCCTGGCGTCTGGCCCTGGAGTCCGAGAAGGACTCTTGCCTTTCGGGTGAAACCGACTTTGTGGAGGATTTTACTCCAAGTTTTGACCCCAAGGCTCAACATATAAATAGAGGGGTAGGGCTAGCACCCAAGACATATCAAGAAACACCAAGCCGTGTGCCGGCTACCCCGTCCCCTCTAGTTTATCCTCTGTCATAGTTTTCGTAGTGCTTAGGCGAAGCCCTGCGGAGATTGTTCTTCACCAACACCGTCACCACACCGTCGTGCTGCCGGGACTCATCTACTACTTCGCCCCTCTTGCTGGATCGAGAAGGTGAGGACGTCATTGAGCTGAACGTGTGCTGAACGTGGAGGTGCCGTACGTTCGGTACTTGATCGGGACGGATCATGAAGGTGTACGACTACATCAACCGTGTTGATGAACGCTTCCACTTACGGTCTACGAGGGTATGTAGACAACACTCTCCCCTCTCGTTGCTATGTATCACCATGATCCTGCGTGTTTGTAGGAAAATTTTGAAATTACCGCGTTCCCCAACACAATATTCATAACATACATCCCATCTTGGATGGAAGCATGGCCCTTTATGTTATTCATAATACTGAACAACAATTGTTCTTTTATGAACAACCCTTTTGCAATAAACATTGTGCAATGGGCTAGAGTGTAAGAAACTCTAAAATGAATTATGAAAGTAAACATAGAGGTAATATATTAATATCATTATTCATAGCATACATCTCATTCATAATGAAAGTATGGCCGTTATGTTTATTCATAATAGTGAACATCAAAAGTTCTCTTATGAACAACCTACTTGCAAGATACCTTATGCAAAGGGCTAGAGTGTGAGAAAATCTAAAATGAATTATGAAAGAAAATACATAGGTAATACACCGATGGAAGGTATAGTAACTTTTACTATGTTCCCAGCATGTATTAAAACCTCATTCCTTGCCAATCTTTTAGGCCATAGTAGTTCTTACATCGAGTTGCAACAAAATGCAATCGAGCGGGTATCTTTGTGATTAACTCACAATACCCTAGAATTAGTGATTAACATGTTTAACCATAACTCCCAAGAACTATATCTTTGACCAGCCTTCTATACATCAAAAACTTGTATGCCATTCATACATGAGCTGGATATTCCAGTCATCTTTCTTTCTTCCTTTATACTTCTAACAGTTTAACTTTTAGTATTTCCTACTCGCAAAAGAAGCACCCAACTTAACAGCGGCGTTAGCCCCGGACTTCCTAGGTGTGTAAGTATACTAACACCCTTTGGACACTTCCTTTCTCTTTAAGTTGTTGTTTTATTCACCTTTCATCATATGACAGGTGTTCTTCTGGATCCCTCTCTTATCAGTCTAATGCACAGTAAACACTTTACTAATAATTTGCAAACAAACATTGCTTTGGATATTTCATATCTTTCAGCCTTTGTTTGTATCTGAAAATTAATTTTCAGTTCCATGAATATCACATAACTATCCCAAAACTTTTGAAATTCGGGTTTCATGGAAGCAAACATATTGCACTTGATCGTATGGAATTCTAGCTTTTGGATCGAAGGACGAGAGTCTCATCATCCATTGCATTTAGCGGGAGTATACAGAAAGCATGCGATAGGACAAAGTCCTTCTCGGCACTTTTGAGGATAATCCTCACATTACGTTACCAATCATAAAGTTTTAACCAGATATTTAACAGCTATTCAATTTTAACAGGGAAGGTGGAAATGCGAGCCATTATTCTACAACTATTTTGCAAAAAACACTTAGACAGTGTTCATATAATTGCACTAAGAATTAAACATGTTAATTCAATAGTGCGCTCCCACTCAAATCAATATCTCTCAAAATTGATTGTGAGTGACACAAGACCCGCATATCCATTCAATGCCATTGAACAAGATGAACACTGATGGCGCGAAATTCAATCGGTAGGCAAACTTGCCGATCACATCTCTATGTGACTCTTGTTCATCTTTCAATGGGCGTGTTTCGAGCTTAGGGAGATCCTTCCAGAACATCAAGACAACCAAGTGATCTTGCTGCGAGGTCTCAACTCACCCGCCTCACACTTCCCTAATTGTTCGTACCCAGGGAGATCCTGTGATACCCCGAAAAGTTAGGTGTCGTGACGGTGCTACACTTGGGAGAACACTAACTACTTGATATATTTTTGAGAGATCACCCTAATAAAAGTGACTACCGCACAATCAAGAAGGGTGCATCAAGAGGGATAAACATCTCATGCAATTCATAATAGCATGATATGGTATAGCCTCTTCTGACGGAGAAGTCAAGTATTTCTTTGTCTTCGGCATTCGCGTCGGTGTTCGCCTTCGCGAAAATTGCCACCACCTTGTCGATGCACCAGATAATATCGCTATCTCCATAGCGGATAAAATAAATGCATTACTTAAGGTTGACATGCAGGTCATTAAAGTGCAATCATATGGCTCCAGCCATCATGCCGAATCATGACATGCAGGTCATGTTAATTACATCATATAGTCATCTGATACATAATCAAATTATTATGAGCATTGCTATACCACATCACATGCACATGCAAACCCTCATGCAAAACCAAGTTAGACGCCTCTAATCGGTTCATGCAAAAACTTGTTTTTCATGGCTTCGAAGGTTTCAAAACAAACCGAAGCTACCAACGTCCATCATCAAGTATGATAATTCAAGTCGCTAGATTAACTTTGCGGGCTGTATGAAACACGAGATAATAAAATCTTGAGCCCCATACTGAACTTCGTCATACGCATGACCCCCATGCAGATCATATCTGCATTGCCCTTTTGTCTGCGAAATTTCATCTTTCTTTCTAACTATGGTGGATTTCAACGAACTGTTAGCACTTCATTGATCAATCAGGATCGCGGATTGCCAGAACATTGAAAATCCACCATGCCATTATCAAGATCAGAAATATGCAAATTCCAGGGAAGCAACAAGAACATCGAGTAACAGATTTCATCTGCTACCCGCACAAACAATTTTCAGAAATAGAACTCGTCTACTACAAATTATATTGTGCAACACCCATACATCTCTATGTATTCTATATCGCAACCGGCATCTACGCATAGCACGGCTCATGATGCCACTGTAGGGTAACGCAGCAGAAAACAAAAAATTTCCAACCTACGCACCAGCCCAGGACCACTATGGAGACTGCATACATGGTTTGACCTTTTCGTTACCGACTCGTAGCGCAGCGGAAGTAGAGTAGATGACGAACGGCGGTGCAGATCCCCGCAGCTAGGATTCACAATTTCCCAACCGGGAGGATGTATACCCTCATCCTCCCCACGGTAAGCCCTCCGAGAGGTGGTCGGACAGTCCCTCGGACGGTGTCGTGGACAGCCCTTCGGGAGGACCCTCAAAACTCGGACGGTCACTCGGACAGCCCTTCGGGAGGACTCACAGAACTCGGACCATCACTTGGACAGCCCTTCAGGCAAAACGATCGAAACTACTACCTCTCTACGGAGTTGCACACATACGGTGTCACCTATCCGGCAGGGCTTCGCTGTCCAGAACTAGTTCCTGCCGGAACCCAGACAGTCTATCGACTCTACGAAATTATTTTGCTAGGAGGGAGAGAGAGAGCCAGATCATGCATGTCATTTGTATGAGAGAAAGAGTGTGTCTTTAGGCAGCCCCCTCAACCCCTATTTATAGGCCAAGCCCAAGGGTGGCTTCTCCAAGAAGCCAAAGGGGATAATACCAAAAGGCCCTCAAGGTGGCTTCTCCAAGAAGCCAAGCAAAAATCACTTTCACTATTCAAGACGACATTTTTCAGCGTCCGTTCGAACTGAAAATATTTATGTGGGCTCAGAACATTTCCAGTACCCACTAAAATAATTTTCATCGCGTTCCGAACCAATTTCGGTTTAGTGAATTTCATCTGCGAAAAGCAAACAAGAATGCGTTTTCACTATTCATGAAGACAATTTTTCGCGTCTATTAAATCCGAAAATATTTCTGTGGGTCTTAGAATAATTTTAGTACCCACTAAAATGATTTTGGATTCATTCTGAAACAATTTCAGATTAGTGAATTTTATCTGCGAAAGCAACCAAACCGGTACCAAAAGCTCCGGAAGAATTCCAGCTTTTATCCCGAAAAATTCTAGAAAGTTTCAAGAATGACTCTGGCACCCTCCAAGAATTATCACACATGTGCTGAAACCAATTTGAGTTAATAGTATATCCCGAAACAACTTTTCGGTTTCACCGAAACTCATCCGATGACCTCTCTCTGCGGAACTTTTCCGCTGTCCGAAACATTTCGGTGTCCGAAACTTTTTCGGTGATTTTATCTCAAACTCCCTGTCTAGTATTCAGCAGATAGATGACCCTTAAGCGTGTGACCCTATAGGTTCGGTGAAGCATAGACATGACCGGAACACTTTCCGATCAATGATCAACATCGGAGCCGTGGACACCCATATTGACTCATATACCCACACGAATGAATATTCGAGCGAACCTCTAGTTGCCGTGTGCTATTCCTATTGCTTCATGATATGTTACAAATACCCAAGGTGAGACATGTTGGCATCCCCATGGATCAACAACTTGTCCACTGTGCTAGTTACCTCGTTACCAATATTGTTCTCTTTTCTTGTTCCCGTGTTCCGGCATCCCTGTGATCAAATCACAAAGTGTCTGGCCAGACGATGATGGATACCGTAACACCGAGAGGGCCCAGAGATATCTCTCCATTGTCGAAGGAGCAAATCCCAATCTTGAGCTATCAAGTTACTTGACATAATTTTCCATGAACCCGTAAGCTGCCGTAATAGCCACCCATTTACGGATGACGTTTAACAAACCCCAAAGTTCATGAAGCAAGCATGAAGAAACTCGATACTCTCATGGTCTAAGGAATCATGCAAAAGTTAACCATCTCTGTGTTATGTACCATTAACTTGTGACGAATGAATCTCATAGCATAACATCAATCCGTGTCGATTCAACACAAATGTTCTCTTACCATTGTGCCCTCAAAGTTGCGGGCATAGACATGCCCATGATCAGTAAAACATAACCATCATGCAACACTTGAGCTAGTCTTAGAGGCCAGACTAAGAATACTTCTTACCATTTATTATTCCACACGTGCATATGCGTCTTCCTCCGAGCCTCGTGTTATTGCAGACTCGAGGACCATAGCAGTTATAGCATGGAACATAAACATAATTATGAACTTGGAGATAAATAATATCATTTATTATTGCCTCTAGGGCATATCTCCTATAGAAGGAAAGGGTGGGCCACGCCCCACCCTTGTCCAATTCGGTTTGGGTAGGGGGAGGTGCGCGCTAGCTCGTGGCCCTTCTTCCCTCTCTCCACTAAAGCCCAATAAGGCCCATTAACTTCCCCCGACGAATTCCCGTAACTCTCCGGTACTCCGAAAAATACCCGAATCGCTCGGAACCATTCGGATGTCCGAATATAGCCTTCCAATATATCGATCTTTACCTCCCAACCATTTTTAGACTCCTTGTCATGTCCATGATCTCATCCGGGACTTTGAGTAGACTTCGGTCATCAAATCACATAACTCATAACACAAATCATCATCAAACGTTAAGCGTGTGGACCCTACGGGGTAGAGAACTATGTAGGCATGACCGAGACACATCTCCAGTCAATAACCAATAGCGGAACCTGGATGCTCATATTGGCTCCTACATATTCTACGAAGATCTTTATCAGTCAAACCGCATAACAACATACTTCATTCCCTTTGTCATCGGTATGTTACTTGCCTGAGATTCGATCGTCGGTATCATTGATACGTCTCCAACGTATCTATAATTTTTGATTGTTCCATACTATTATATTATCTATTTTGGATGTTAATGGGCTTTATTTTACACTTCTATATTATTTTTGGGACTAACCTACTAACCCAAGGCCAAGTGCAAATTGTTGTTTTTTTGCCTATTTCAGTGTTTCGCAGAAAAGGAATATCAAACGGAATCCAAACAGAATGAAACCTTCGGGAGAGTTATTTTTGGAACAAACGTGATCTAGAGGACTTTGAGTGGACGTCAAGCAATCAACGAGGAGTCCATGAGGCAGGGGGCGCGCCTACCCCCTGGGCGTGCCCTCCCCCCTCGTGGCTCAACCGACCTACTTCTTCCTCCTATATATACTCATATACCCTGAAAACATCCAGGAGCACCACGAAACCCTATTTCCATTGCCGCAACCTTCTGTACGCAAGAGATCCCATCTTGGGGCCTTTTTCGGAGCTCCGCCGGAGGGGGCATCGATCACGGAGGGCCTCTACATCAACTCCATGGCCTCTCCGGCGATGTGTGAGTAGTTTAATTCAGACCTTCGGGTCCATAGTTCTTAGCTAGATGGCTTCTTCTCTCTCGTTTAATCTCGATACAAAGTTCTCCTCGATCTTCTTGGAGATCTATTCGATGTAACTCTTTTTGCGGTGTGTTTGTCGAGATCCGATGAATTGTGGGTTTATGATCAAGTCTATCTATGAACAATATTTGATTCTTCTCTGAAATCTTTTATGTATGATTGGTTATCTTTGCAAGTCTCTTCGAATTATCAGTTTGGTTTGCCCACTAGATTGATCTTTCTTGCAATGGGAGAACTGCTTAGCTTTGGGTTCAATCTTGCGGTGCTCGATCCCAGTGACAGAAAGGGAAACAACACATATTGTATTGTTGCCATCGAGGATAAAAAGATGGGGTTTATATCATATTGCTTGAGTTTATCCCTCTACATCATGTCATCTTACCAAATGCATTACTCTGTTCTTATGAACTTAATACTCTAGATGCATGCTGGATAGCAGTCGATGTGTGGAGTAATAGTAGTAGATGCAGGCAGGAGTCGGTCTACTTGTCACGGACGTGATGCCTATATACATGATCATGCCTAGATATTCTCATAATTATTCGCTTTTCTATCAATTGCTTGACAGTAATTTGTTCACACACCGTAATACTTATGCTATCTTGAGAGAAGCCACTAGTGAAACCTATGGCCCCCGGGTCTATCTTTTATCATATAAGTTTTCAAACTATTATGTTTTGCAACCTTTACTTTAATCTTAATCATAAAAATACCAAAAATATTTTCTTATCATCTCTATCAGATCTCACTCTCGTAAGTGACCGTGAAGGGATTGACAACCCCTTTATCGCGTTGGTTGTCAGGTTCTTATTTGTTTGTGTAGGTACGAGGGACTTGCGTGTGGCCTCCTACTAGATTGATACATTGGTTCTCAAAAACTGAGGGAAATACTTACGCTACTTTGCTGCATCACCCTTTCCTCTTCAAGGGAAAACCAACGCAGTGCTCAAGAGGTAGAAAGAAGGATTTCTGGCGCCGTTGCCGAGGAGTCTACACACAAGTCAAGACATACCAAGTACCCATCACAAACTCTTATCCCTCGCATTACATTATTTGCCATTTGCCTCTCGTTTTCCTCTCCCCCACTTCACCCTTGCCGTTTTATTTGCCTTTTTCCTGTTTAGTTTTCTTGTTCCATGGCCGATTCAAAAATGGCTAAGGGTCCTCTCCCGGGTTTTACTCTAAATAGCCCTGTTCAAGAATTCATCCGATTAACCAGTTAAATTACCGATTAATCCCTACTCATAGGGTCACCGAGTAGCCGATAAACCGAAAAATCGTCCGATTAATTGATTAAATGGCTGATTAACTTACCGATTAGCTGATTAATCCCCTACTCGCTAGCCAACCGAGCGGCTACCAGTTAACGATTTCCTCAACAATGCTAAATAGTCCCTCTGTCTTCTCTAAGCTTATAAACAATGATGCTATGGAAAGACCTAACGGGGTTATCAATGAGAGTTTGAATAATTTTGATGAAGATGATCCCGAATTTTTTCGTTATTTCCTTGATGAATCTTTGAAAGATGCTTGGGATAGGCTATTAAGGATCCGAGCTAGCTATGTGCCCAAATATCAAATTGAGATATACCTGAAAAGCTTTTATATTGGTTTACCCTCTTCGTTCAAACAAGTTCTAGATTCTATTTTTGAAAAAGGTTTTCTTGAGGGGGATCCCACAGATACTTATGACAAAATGAAAACTATATTTGGGCATCCCATGAATGAGAAGGTGGAATCCACCTCTCTTTTATGCTTTTACCAAAATGAAATTATCAAAGAAATGAGGGCTAGTTTAGATGCAAATTTCCGTAATGTGCTTAATCTTTCTTCCACCATTAATGGCCACGTGCTTTCTCAAAATAGAAAGATAAATGCTATAGAAAAGAATTTTTCTCTTTTCTTTCCCAATACCAAAGATGGCAATACCTAGATCTATCCTTGCTTTTATGCCTAGCTCGGGGCGTTAAACGATAGCGCTTGTTGGGAGGCAACCCAATTTTATTTTTGTTTATTGCTTTTTGATTCTGTTTAGTAATAAATAATTCATCTAGCCTATGTTTACATGTGGTTTTATGCTTTTAATTAGTGTTTGTGCCAAGTAGAACCTTTGGGAAGACTTGGGGAGAGTCTTTGCGATCTTGCTGTAAAAAACAGAAACTTTAGCGCTCACGAGATTTGCTGCCATTTTTTACTGGAGAGTACTATTTAGTTAATTCTTTTGCAGATGATTAATAGATAAATTACTCACGTGCAGAAATTTATTTCGATTTTTTTGGGGTTCCAGAAGTATTTGAAACGTACAGATTACTACAGACTATTCTGTTTTTGACAGATTCTATTTTTCGTGTGTTGTTTGCTTATTTTGATGAATCTATGGTTAGTAATAGAGTTTATGAACCATATAAAAGTTGGAATACAGTAGGTTTAACACCAATGTAAATAAATAATGAGTTCATTACAGTACCTTGAAGTGGTGGTTTGTTTTCTTTTACTAACAGAGCTCACGAGATTTTCTTTTAAGTTTTGTGTTGTGAAGTTTTCAAGTTTTGAGTAAAGATTTGATGGATTATGGAACAAGGAGAGGAAAGAGCCTACTCTTGGGGATTCCCAAGGCAACCCAAGGTAAAATCCAAGGATAACCAAAAGCCTAAGCTTGGGGATGCCCCGGAAGGCATCCCCTCTTTCATCTTCGTCCATCGGTAACTTTACTTGGAGCTATATTTTTATTCACCACATGATATGTGTTTTGCTTGGAGCGTCTTGTATGATTTGAGTCTTTGCTTTTTAGTTACCACAATCATCCTTGCTGTACACACCTTTTGGGAGAGACACACATGAATCGGAATTTATTAGAATACTCTATGTGCTTCACTTATACCTTTTGAGCTAGATAATTTTGCTCTAGTGCTTCACTTATATCTTTTAGAGCACGGTGGTGGTTTTATTTTATAGAAATTATTGATCTCTCATTCTTCACTTATATTATTTTGAGAGTCCTTTAAAACAGAATGGTAATTTGCTTTGGTTATGAATTTAGTCCTAATATGATAGGCATCCAAGATCGGTATAATAAGAACTATCGTAAAAAGTGCATTGAATACTATGAGAAGTTTGATACTTGATGATTGTTTTGAGATATGAAGGTGTTAATATTAGAGTATGCTACTTGAGTAGTTGTGAATTTGAGAAATACTTGTTCTAAAGTTTGTGATTCCCGTAGCATGCATGTATGGTGAACCGTTATGTGATGAAGTCGGAGCATGGTTTATTTATTGATTGTCTTCCTTATGAGTGGCGGTCGGGGACGAGCGATGGTCTTTTCCTACCAATCTATCCCCCTAGGAGCATGCACGTAGTACTTTGTTTCGATAAATAATAAATTTTTGCAATAAGTATATGAGTTCTTTATGACTAATGTTGAGTCCATGGATTATATGCACTCTCACCCTTCCACCATTGCTAGCTTCTCTAGAACCGCGCAACTTTCACCGGTACCATTAACCCACCATATACCTTCCTCAAAACAGCCACCATACCTACCTATTATGGCATTTCCATAGCCATCCTGAGATATATTGCCATGCAACTTTCCACCATTTCATTTATTATGACACGCATCATCATTGTCATATTGCCTTGCATGATCATGTAGTTGACATCGTATTTGTGGCAAAGCCACCACGCTTAATTTTTCATACATGTCACTCTTGATTCATCGCAATCCCGGTACACCGCCGGAGGCATTCACATAGAGTCATATTTTATTCTAAGTATCGAGTTGTAATTCTTGAGTTGTAAATAAATAAAAGTGTGATGATCATCATTAGAGCATTGTCCCATGTGAGGAAAGGATGATGGAGACTATGATTCCCCCACAAGTCGGGATGAGACTCCGGACGATAAAAAGAGGCCATAAAAAGAAGAGAAAAGAAGGCCCAAAAAAGAGAGAAAAAGAGAGAAGGGACAATGTTACTATCCTTTTTCCACACTTGTGCTCCAAAGTAGTACCATGATCTTCATGATAGAGAGTCTCATATGTTATCATTTTCATATACTGGTGGGAATTTTACATTATAGAACTTGCCTTGTATATTCCAATGATGGGCTTCCTCAAATGCCCTAGGTCTTCGTGATCGAGCAAGTTGGATGCACACCCACTTAATTTCTTTTTGAGCTTTCGTACACTTATAGCTCTAGTGCATCCATTGCATGGCAATCCATAGTCACTCACATTGATATCTATTGATGGCCATCTCCACAGCCCATTGATACGCCTAGTTGATGTGGGACTATCTTCTCCTTTTTTGTCTTATCCACAACCACCATTCTATTCCACATATAGTGCTATGTCCATGGCTCACGCTCATGTATTGCGTGAATATTGAAAAAGTTTGAGAACATAAAAAGTATGAAACAATTGCTTGGCTTGTCGTCGGGGTTGTGCATGATTTAAATACTTTGTGTGGTGAAGATAGAGCATAGCCAGACTATATGATTTTTTAGGGATAACTTTCTTTGGCCATGTTATTTTGAGAAGACATAATTGCTTAGTTAGTATGCTTGAAGTATTATTATTTTTATGTCAACATTAAACTTTTGTCTTGAATCTTTCGGATCTGAATATTCATGCCACAATAAAGAAAATTATATTAAAGAGTATGCTAGGTAGCATTCCACATCAAAAATTCTGTTTTTATCATTTACCTACTCAAGGACGAGCAGGAATTACGCTTGGGGATGCTTGATACATCTCCAACGTATCTATAATTTTTGATTGTTCCATGCTATTATATTATCTGTTTTGGATGTTAATGGGCTCTATTTTACACTTTTATATTATTTTTGGGACTAACCTACTAACCCAAGGCCCGGTGCAAATTGTTTTTTTTGCCTATTTCAGTGTTCCGCAGAAAAGGAATATCAAACGGAATCCAAACGGAATGAAACCTTTGGGAGTGTTATTTTTGGAACAAATATGATCCAGAGGACTTGGAGTGGACGTCAAGCAATCAACAAGGAGTCCATGAGGCAGGGGGCACGCCTACCACCTGGGCGCGCCCTCCCCCCTCGTGGGCCCCTCATGGCTCAACCAACCTACTTCTTCCTCCTATATATACTCATATACCCTGAAAACATCCAGGAGCACCACGAAACCCTATTTCCGCCGCCGCAACCTTCTGCACCCAAGAGATCCCATCTTGGGGCCTTTTCTGGAGCTCCGCCGGAGGGGGCATCGATCACAGAGGGCCTCTACATCAACTCCATGGCCTCTCCGGTGATGTGTGAGTAGTTTACTTTAGACCTTCGAGTCCATAGTTATTAGCTAGATGGCTTCTTCTCTCTCTTTGAATCTCAATACCAAGTTCTCCTCGATCTTCTTGGATATCTCTTCGATGTAACTCTTTTTGCGGTGTGTTTGTCGAGATCCGATGAATTGTGGGTTTATGATCAAGTCTATCTTTGAACAATATTTGATTCTTCTATGAAATCTTTTATGTATGATTGGTTATCTTTGCAAGTCTCTTCGAATTAAAAGTTTGGTTTGGCCCACTAGATTGATCTTTCTTGCAATGGGAGAAGTGCTTAGCTTTGGGTTCAATCTTGCGGTGCTCGATCCCAGCGACAGAAAGGGAAATGACACGTATTGTATTGCTGCCATCGAGGATAAAAAGATGGGGTTTATATCATATTGCTTGAGTTTATCCCTCTACATCATGTCATCTTACCTAATGCGTTACTCTGTTCTTATGAACTTAATACTCTAGATGCATGCTGGATAGCGGTCGATGTGTGGAGTAATAGTAGTAGATGCAGGCAGGAGTCGGTCTACTTGTCACGGATGTGATGCCTATATACATGATCATGCCTAGATATTCTCATAATTATACACTTTTCTATCAATCGCTCGACAGTAATTTGTGCACCCACCGCAATACTTATGCTATCTTGAGAGAAGCAACTAGTGAAACCTATGGCCCCCGGGTCTATCTTTTATCATATAAGTTTTCAATCTATTTTATTTTGCAATCTTTACTTTTAATCTTTATCATAAAAATACCAAAAAAATTATCTTATCATCTCTATCAGATCTCACTCTCGTAAGTGACCATGAAGGGATTGACAACCCCTTTATAGCGTTGGTTGCGAGGCTCTTATTTGGTTGTGTAGGTACGAGGGACTTGCGTGTGGCCTTCTATTGGATTGATACCTTGGTTCTCAAAAACTGAGGCAAATACTTACGCTACTTTGCTGGATCACCCTTTCCTCTTCAAGGGAAAATCAACGCAGTGCTCAAGAGGTAGCAATCATCACCTAGTTCAATCTCGTTACCGGCAAGTCTCTTTACTTGTTCCGTAATGCATCGTCCCGTAACTAACTCATTAATCATATTGCTTGCAAGGCTTATAGTGATGAGCATTATCGAGAGGGCCTTGAGATACCTCTCCGATACATGGAGTGACAAATCCTAATCTCGATCTATGCCAACTCAACAAACACCATCGGAGACACCTGTAGAGCATCTTTATAATCACCCAGTTACGTTGTGACATTTGATAGCACACAAAGTGTTCCTCGGTATCCGGGAGTTGCATAATCTCATAGTCAGAGGAATATGTATAAGTCATGAAGAAAGCAATAGCAATAAAACTAAACAATCATTATGCTAAGCTAATGGATGGGTCTTGTCCATCACATCATTCTCTAATGATGAGATCCCATTTATCAAATGACAACACATGTTTATGGTCAGGAAACTTAACCATCTTCAATTAACGAGCTAGTCAAGTAGAGGCATACTAGGGACACTATGTTTTGTCTGTGTATTCACACATGTACTAAGTTTCCAGTTAATACAATTCTAGCATGAACAATAAACATTTATCATGATATAAGGAAATATAAATAACAACTTTATTATTGCCTCTAGGGCATGTTTCCTTCACAAGCTTATCAAGCCAACTCAAGTACTTAACGAGTCGAGCTGACTTAGGGTTTTGAGCTTGTTAATTAAACAACCCGAGTCGATGTTTTATTTGACACCTTCTCCTCAACAATGCTTTCCATCCGGCCTAGAACTTATCACTTTCCAATCTTTACACTGATGATTCCGCAAATTAGGTTTCTTGGCGAGCTCGTCTTTGATCAGGAAATTCTGGTGCATTTGATGGTATGAACAACGTTGCCACCTTTTTCAATAGGTCTTACCTCCATCCGGCTAAAACTACATTTATAAATCGCACTCATGTCATCCCACTTCCCCAAAAAAAAAGACTTCTCTAGATCACTCGAGATCTTCAGACAATTTTCCTCAACAATTGACCTCATAAGGTGGTGGCTAAAGTTCCGAGGTGATGAAACTAAATTCTTGTCTGGGAGGTTTATGAATTTTGTTTACGCTATTGATCACCTTAAGTGCTTCCAATAGGATGAAGGCCAAGAAAATCATAGTCAACTCGACTTTAGAAAGGTTTTTTGACCTTGTTAGTTTGTATTCACTCCTCACTCCTATTACCGGCATGGGCTTCACACTGGTGTGCATGTGTCTAGGATATATTGGGAACTAGCAAAACATGAATCCTCCTCAATGGAATCCACATGTCCATGGATAGAATATATAAATGGGATTCATTGAGGCAATCCTATGTTTGCCTACATATTCATCACATTAGCTCGTATCTTGTTGTGCCCTACCGTGTTGCATCTAACTTGGGATTTACATGCTACCCAACCTATGTTGATTTACCATGCACTAGGATCCAGTACACATATTAGACCTTCATGCTCACCAAAATGGATATTGGCACATCCCTCCACTTGATGCACCTCAAACATGACTTCAACGGTGCAACCTGCCTAGCTATGTATCAACTCGCACAAAATTTTGTTTGTCCCCATCAACCTCAATGATAAGCAAGTGTCTTTACTTGTTGAACTGCTTGGCACATCCAATTGCCCCCTGACCTACCTTGGTTTAACTCTCTCTCCATTCAAACTACCGGCTTAGAGCATCTCCAACAGCCGCGCTAAACTAGCGCCGCGCCGCAAATTAGGCCGTTTTAGCGCGCGCGCAACGCGGTGGGTCGCTCCAGCGGGCGCGCAAAAACGGCGCGCGCGCTATAACGGGTTGGGCGCGTGGTTGAAAACACTTACCCGCGCGGCGTATTTTGGGCGCCAGCTACAGCGCGCGGCACACTCGAGCGCTCGCACCGCACTCTCTCCTCTCCTCGTCCTACGCCCCGCGCGTGCCGGCGCCGGCGCCCTACCACCCCACCCATGGACGCGCACACCGGCGCCCCGCTCACCCCGCTGTACAGCCGCGACCCCCCCGTCGCCGCCGCCGGAAACCCTAGCGCGAGAAGCGCTGGCGTCGCCACCACCGGAGCTCCGCCGAGCGTCGGCCTCGCGCGCAGCCTCTTCTTGCCGCCGCGGATGACCACGGCGCCGGGTGGCGTCGCACCGGCGCTGTCCCATGCCGCCGCCGCACCGTCGAAGAAGGTCCCCAATGCGGCGCAGACGAAGAAGGGCAAAACATCCGCGAAGAAAAACAAGGCGGCGGACGGCTCCGGTACCACGAAGGCGAGGGGAGAGAAGCTTGCAGGGCGTTCGACGGCCGCGGCGGCTACCGAAGCGCCGGCGAGCTCACTCGTTGAGCCGGCCGCTGACGCGCACCACGTGTTCGGCGAAATGCCCCCAAGGTGAAAAAATTTCCAACTTTTCTTTTCTTCTTATTTTTTCAATGCATCATCATCACATATAGATAGCTTATTTGCATTGTTCAAAAAACTTTGTAGTCTCAACGATGATGCATACATGTCCACTATGGGTGTTGGGTCCAACAATTCACATTGGTCTCAAACCAATGACATCCATTTCGAAGACCATGAGTTTGAGGTGGACGAGGAGGGTGAGGGAATTGTCGAGGCGCCAAAAGGAAGAGCGGGCAATTACTCAACCAACGATGACAAGTTACTATGCCATACTTATTTGCAAGTGTCGAGGGATCCATCCATTGGAGGTGATCAAAGTAGAGACGCGTATTGGGGGCGAATGAAAGAACACTTTGATGCTCACAACTTGAGTGTAATTGACCGCTCCGAGAGATCACTTCGGTCCCGATGGTCGACAATCAACTCGGATTGTCAAAAGTGGGCGGCCGTACAAAAGGCAGTTGACAAGATTAACCCAAGTGGCACAAATGAGGATGATCGAGTAAGTGGCATCTCATATATGTTCATCATACTTGTTTTTGGTGGCCGAAGTGCTAAATTGTTTTGTTTTTCTTGTAGAACAACATTGCACAAAACTTGTTCAAAGAAGAGACAAGGACAACCAAGAAGGGGAAGATCAAGAAAGGCAGGGTCTTTACCTTGCCTCATTGCTATGAAGTGTTAAAGGATGATGAGAAATGGAAGAAGCGTGATGGTTTGGAGGATTTGCATTTGAGCAACAAACGGAAGCGAGCAATTGAGATGAATGATGATGAGGAGGACGATGATGCATCAAGTGATGATGGCAAGAGAAGCCCCACACCCAACTCGGTTTCATACTCAAAGCCAAAACGACCGGATGGGTGCAAGAAAGACAAAACCGAAAAGAAGAAGAGGAAAGGAGATGATGAGCTCAAAAATGCTATGGAAGCTATTGTGAAGGAAAGGGTCGAAGCCAATGAGGTGAGGAAAATGGCAAGGAACAAGATGCCGTGGCCGAGCAGAGGAGGTTGGTGGCCGAGGAGAGAAGGGTGGCAGCCGAGGAGAGAAAGGTGGCTTTGGAGGAGAGGAAAATGAGCAACGAGGAGCGAGCTAAGTTGTTGGAATGGGAGAAGCACTTGTTCTTCTTGGACACATCTAACCTCAATGCGGCGCAAAAAGAGTATGTCAATCTTGCCCAACAAGAAGTCTTGATCCAAAAAAGAGCCTTGGTTCGTGCAATGGGTGGCGGTGGCCTCGGCGCCATGGGTGGCGGTGGCTTCGGCGCCATGGGTGGCGGTGGCCTCGGCGCCATGGGTGGCGGTGGCCTCGGTGCCATGGGAGGCATGGGTGGCTTCGGAGCCATTGGAGGAATGGGTGCACCTCCGGCCGCCATGGGAGGCATGGGTGCACCTCCGGCCGCCATGGGAGGCATGGGTGGCTTTGGAGCACCCTCCGACGCTATGGCCGCCATGGGAGGCATGAGTTTTGCTTCTCTCATGGGAGGCATGGGTGCACCTCCGGCCGCCATGGGTGCAATGTCTTTCGATGTGCCTTCTCACACACATTCCCATGAAGATGCCGTTGAAGATCTTGCCAACACCGTCGGAGTTTCACATGATGCGGTGCGTGATGAGGAGAGGGAGGAAGATTCATCTTCGGAGGCGGAAGAGTCGTCTTCGGAAGATGAGGACGAAGACGAAGACGAGGAAGATGAAGATTGATGTGTCTTTCATGTCTTGAACTTGCATTTGAACTTGGTTGGATGAACTTGTGGGCATGATTTCGAACTTGTGGGCATGAACTTTTATTCATCAACTTGTTTGTGTCAAATTTCACATGTTCATTTTTATCCAAAATATCATATATGCAAAATGCCCGGCGAGTCGCGCGCGCTGTATTTTTGCGCTCTGCTGGAGCGGCGCGCGCGCGTTGCATTATAGCGCGGCTGCTGGAGCCAGCGCAGGTGGGCGCGCAAAACCAGCCGCAACGCGTGCGGTAAACAGGTTTTTTGCGCGCGGCGCTTAGCGCGGCTGTTGGAGATGCTCTTAAGCTTTTTGGCCTATCATTATTAAGCCTGACCAATATTTCTTGGATGAATAGTAACATGCTCTCCAAAGGTGGGAGGTTAGATCTTGTTAGCATTGTATTTGTTACTAGATGTCCTCCTCCCTAATCACCTATCTAGTCATATAATAATTTGACAAGATCATGCTTCCTTTATTTTCGGCTAGAGAAGAGTGCATGCTCTGGAGCTCGGTACCTAGTCACCTTGGGTCAATGTCTATTTCCAAGAGAATCAAGTGGTCCGAGTATTAAAACTTGCACATTTGCCAAGAAAATTGTCAATCATTGCATTTAAATTCCTCCACTCACTAGCCTGCCATGGAAAATATGGTTGTTCCACTCATCACTTATCTATTCCTCCATGCAATAACCATGCTACCCGCTACTTCATGAGTTTGCGTTGATTTTTCCCTTGAACAGGAAAGGGTGATGCAGTTAAGAACCAATGTATCAATCCAGTAGGAGGCACAAGCAAGTCCCCAATATATGCACCTACACAAACTAACAAACACTTGCACACAATGCGAAAAAGGGGTTGTCAATCCCTTCACGGTCACTTGCAAGAGTGAGCTCAAATAGAGATAGCTATAAAAGATAAGTAAAAGGCAAAATAACATAAATATAAATAAATTGCAGCAAGGTATTTGGGTTTTTGGTTTTATAGATCTAAAAATATATGATGGAAAATATACCTAGGGGCCATATGTTTCACTAGAGGCTTCTCTCTTGAATAATGCATACGGTGGGTAAACAAAATACTGTCGAGAAATTGATAGAAAAGCGCAAAGTTGTGACGATATCTAAGGAAATGATCATGAATATAGGCATCACGTCCATGACAAATAGACCGAAACGATTCTACATCTACTACTATTACTCCACACATCGACCGACTCCTGCTTGCATCTAGAGTATTAAGTTCATAAGAATAGAGTAACGCCATAAGCAAGATGACATGATGTAGAGGGATAAACTCAAGCAATATGATATAAACCCCATCTTTTTATCCTTAATGACAACAATACAATACATGCATTGCTACCTCTACTGTCACTGGGTGAGGACACCGCAAGATTGAACCCATCACAAAGCACCTCTCTCATTGCAAGAAAAACCAATCTAGTTGTCCAAACCAAATCGATAGATCGGAGAGAAATAAAAAGCTATCTCAATGATGCATAAAAGAGTTCGGAGAATACTCAAATAATATTCATAGATAATCTTATCATAAATCCACAATTCATTGGATATCAACAAATGCACCGCAAAAGAAAATTACATCGAATAGATATCCAAAAACATCAAGGAGAACATTGTATTGAAGATCAAAGAGAGAGAAGAAGCCATCTAGCTACTAGATATGGACCCGTAGGTCTGTGGTAAACTACTCACGCTTCGTCGAAAGGGCAACAAGGTTGGTGTTGAGGCCCTCCGTGATTGAATCCCCCTCTGACGGAGTGCCGAAAAAGGTCCCAAGATGGGATCTCACGAGAACAGAAGGTTGCGGCGGCGGAAAAGTATTTTTGGTGTGCCCCCTAACGTAGGGGGAATATTTGGGAATTTATAATTATGGAGTTAGGATTAGAAGGTCTCTGAGGGCCCCACAAGCCTAGGGGGCGTGCCCCTAGGGCTTGTGGCCTCCTCGTTGGTCTTCTGTCCTCCTCCCAAAGCTTCCGAGGTTTCTTCTGGTCCAAGAAAAATCATCGTAAAGTTTTATTCCGTTTGGTATTGATTTTCTTTAAAAGCCAAAAATAAGGGAAAAACAGCAACTGGCACTGGGCACTAGGTTAATATGTTAGTCCCAAAAATAATATAAAATGGCATATTAATGCATATAAAACATCTAAAACAGATAATATAATGGCATGGAACAATCAAAAATTATAGATACGCTGGATACGTATCACTACCTCTCATCGTTCATGTTTAGAGAGCTACAACAACTTCTCCTCATGATCTATTGTAGAGTCGACTATCATGCAACACCTTAATGTGGCGGGATCATTGGGTGGCTCTTGAACTGTTGTTTTCCCTACCACATTCTCCCACCATACCAATCAAATTCCTTTCTTTCTATAATTATCCAAGATCAGATGGATATAGGTTTGTGTAGTAGACTAACTGACATGGCTGGCATCGAGTGAAAGGGCATGTAGTGCCCCCTACTGGGTTTTAATGATTAGTGACAAATAATTAAGGGACTAATGTGTTTATTGAGTATAAATAGGCACATAGTCCTAGAGGATATTGGTTTAACAGAAGGGCGTCGACTCCTGAAAATATTGAAGACCTTGAAGACTTGGTTTGTTGTGAGAATACTTAGTGGAGCTTTTTGTTCCTAGTTCTTCTTTAAGTTATTCTTGACTATAGGGAAACTCATCCTGTTAAGAGGGACTGTATATCATGGATAGAGGTGAAACTTCTTTAAAATCCTTTGGATTTTCTTCGAGATGAAACATCAACATTTGGTGACCTCTGTTGAATATGTCCAAGTATTCAGCGAGTACTCCCGGTCGTAGTTTTTCAAGTGAAATATGTGTCACTATTCTTAGATTCTTTATTGTGAGTCAGGGAACTCGGTCCTTGAGGTTTCCATAGGTTCTAGGTTCTTTAAGAGTGAAATAGTTTTCCACAACAATTAGGTTTTAATTTGTTAACATCGAATTGTGGATCAGCCACAAACCAACTTATAACGGTTCAGATATCATCACATGGTCTACCATGAGTAATTATGTGAGTTCTGAGCAACTTGCTCAAGAAGAACTAGGTGAAGTCCATGTGACATTGGTGCATGGTGCTCAACCTCTCCAGACAAAGACGTAGAGTAGTTGCCAACAAATTGAACTTCGAAAACTACATCAGATGTCTTCTGGAATCCATTACTTATTCAAGTATCACTTGTTCTTGATATGTTCATGCTAGTTTATGCTTGTTCATGTGAGTTCATACTTGTTCCTATCTTTTGATCTTGTCTTTACTCTTGTTCTTGTCTATATCTACTTCTGTTTCTTTAGATATATTCTCAGATCTAGTTCTAGCTCTTCATATATGTTGTTTACTCTGATTTTTCTACTAATTTTATAATATCCTATTCACCCCCATCCCCCCTCTATAGTCAATAAATCTTGATCTTTCACCGAAGTTGTTCCTCTTCATTCTTTGTTGTAGGATCTTGATATGTTGGGTGACCAGGACAAGCTCTTCCTCATTGACAAAGCATGGTTCACAAAATTGAGGTGCATACCGCTACTTCACCTGCTAGGTCAATAACACCTCGGTTCCGCCAATGTGGTCCTCTAGCCTAGTTGCGGCTGCATGATCTTCTCAACACGAAGTTGAACTTCCTATCATAAGCCATTGCAAACTGACCTGACTCGCAATGGTGCCCCCGTCCATTTGGATATTATTTCCACCTCTTTGACTGCTGTCACGCCCATGAGGTCCGGGTCAGCTCTGCATCCTTACGGTTGAGTATATAGCAAAAAATTACCACATTACATGCTATATCTACAAAAAAACTACCGGTTTTTTTAATTTTTCAAAATGCTACCACAATTTTGGTTCGCTGTTCCAAAAAACCCAAGTGACTAGGTGCTTAACTTTTAATCATGATTATAACAACACTGGGCCACCCGTCAGGTCTGATGTGTCATCAAAGTCAAACCGTTAACTTTGACCATTAGGTTGACCAGATGGAGCCCACATGTCAGTCCCTTCAAAACAATATATAAGCAATCAGGTCCCTGTAACTTTTTATAAAAAGCAATCGGGCCCCTTTGACCGTGGTGGCGCCGGCCATGGTGGTGGTCACCTGAGCTGCTGCTTGCCGTGCCGCCGCTTGCTGTGCCGCTCCTTGCCGTGCCAATGCCGCTTGTTGCACTGCTGCCTTGTCGCACTTCTGCAATGCTGCTTGCGCCACGGCCGCCGCTGTTGGGCGTGCTATTGCTTGCACCGCTTCTTACCACCGCTCGCCGTGCTGCTGCGTGCGCTTCCCGCCACTGATGCTTGCCACCGCCCTGCCTTTGCTCTCCGCTCCCCCTGTTGCTGGTACTGCTTGTCGCCCCCTTGCTGCTGCTTGACTGGGAGCATGGCGGCGAAGGACATCGGAGTAGCAAAAGGCCACCGGAGAAGAAAGGGAGATAGAGGAGAAGAAGGTGGCATGTGGGCCCTACCATGTCATAATGGTTAACTAACTGTGCACATCACAGTGTTGACTTTTTTGCCACATCTGCCCTGGACTACGCCGCCGACCCGAGTCTGATGATGAAGACAAAGCCTACGCCCCAGTAGCGTCCATGGGCGGGAGCAGCACCACCTTCGCCTCATGGAGAGAGGAGCAGAGGGGTCCAGGAGGAGTCGGGGAGTTGGGGATGGCAGTCCTCCGATGATGACGACGAAGCCTATGCCCCAGCAGCGTCCATGGGCAGGAGCAGCACCACCTCCGCCTCATGGAGAGAGGAGCAGAGGGGTCCAGGAGGAGTCGGGGATGGTAGTCGAGGATGGTGAGGGCAACTACAACATGCCATCCGAACATGTCACTTAGATGAAGGTAACTGAACCAACCTAGCTCTGAATGGTTCTATGTAGCAAACAGATCTGAAGCACCAACTAGCTTGAAATCTCATTGTTGATGTTACTCTGCATATATATTACGTGCTTAGTGTGCCAACGTTGATATTATTTGGATTCATCTGATCAAATATGTGTGCTTTTTTATCAAATTGCTGAGAATTTTCTTTCACTTATTACTCTGTTGCATAAAAAGTAATAGATTATGTTTTGGACATAGTTTTATGTGGTTAGATGAACGAATATAACTCCATTAGTCATTCTCGCATGCATGGGCGTACGTGGAAACACAATTCGCCCATGCATAACTCCATTAGACTGAATAAATCTCTACTCCAAATGGAGCAGTTGGTAGCCTGGTACTCTAGTTTTATTTTCGTCCGGTTTTATTTGCTCCCAGCTCCCACCACCTCTCCCCACTGGTTTTCTTATCCATTGGTTTATTTTTTAGTCCACTATTTTCTTTTAAAAATCAGCACTTTCCAAACATACAAAAGATCACGGATCTAACTTTCCTAACTTATCCAAATCAACCGATCTCTCTCATTAATGCAATTTGCTTTAGGAAACAAATAATAGAGTTTCGGGAAACAAATAAAGGATTTTAAAAAAATTAACAAGTAAACTATGATAAACAAATCTTATTGTGGAAGTGTTACTTTTTTCTGTACTCCTAATGGTGCACGTTGTTTCGTTCGTTCGCTTCGATCGATCACTAATTCCTGTTTTTTCTAGCGATTCCTTTTTGTTACGATGGGCACACGTGGGCCCGTGCCAGATCCACTTCCTTACTTGCAAAACGAAAGCAATCAACCATCATTCCAAAATCTCCGCATTATTTCTTTCCTTACAATGCATATACATACCAACCATGAATCAAACCCATCCTCCTGGAAGGCCCACAAATCAAACTCTCGCTCGCTCGTCCTCTCTCACTCAGGCCACCAGCAAGCATCATCCTCTATCGATTCACGCCGCCATAGCACCTCCAGACTCCACGGATTCCTATCGAACGCCTCCTCCCTCTGTCTGCGAGCGATGGTGCAGTTCCCCGCCCTCAACCTCTACCCAGCCGATATGCCCTGGACTACGCCACCGGCCCGAGTCTGATGATGAAGACAAAGCCTACGCCCCAGCAGCATCCACGGGAGGGAGCAGCACCACCTCCGCCTCGTGGAGAGAGGAGCAAAGGGGTCCAGGAGGAGTCGGGGAGTTGGGGATGGTAGTCCTCCGATGATGACGACGAAGCCTACGACCCAGCAGCGTCCATCGGCGGGAGCAGCACCACCTCCGCCTCGTGGAGAGAGGAGCAGAGGGGTCCAGGAGGAGTCGGGGATGGTAGTCGAGGACGGTGAGTGCAACTACAACATGCCATCCAAACATGTCACTTAGATGAAGGTAACTGAACCAACCTAGCTCTAAATGGTTCGATGTAGCAAACAGATCTGAAGCACCAACTAGCTTAAAATCTCATTGTTGATGTTACTCTGCATATATATTACGTGCTTAGTGTGCCAACGTTGATATTATTTGAATTCATCTGATCAAATATGTGTGCTTTTTTATCAAATTGCTAAGAATTTTCTTTCACTTATTACTCTGTTGCATAAAAAGTAACGGATTATGCTTTGGACATAGTTTTACGTGATTAGATGAACGAATATAACTCCATTAGTCATTCTCGCATGCATGGGCGTACATGGAAACACAATTTGCCCATGCATAACTCCATTAGATTGAATAAATCTCTACTCCTAATGGAGCAGTTGGTAGCCTGGTACTCCGGCTTTATTTTCGTCTGGTTTTATTTGCTCCCACCTCCCACCACCTCTCCCCACTAGTTTTCTTATCCATTGGTTTGTTTTTTAGTCCACTATTTTCTTTTAAAAATCAGCACTTTCCAAACATACAAAATATCACGGATCTAACTTTCCTAACTTATCCAAATCAACCGATCTCTCTCGTTAATGCAATTTGCTTTAGGAAACAAATAATAGATTTTCAGTAAACAAATAAAGGATTTTAAAAAAATTAACAAGTAAACTATGATAAACAAATCTTATTGTGAAATTGTTACTTTTTTCTCTACTCCAAATGGTGCACGTTGTTTCGTTCGTTCGCTTCGATCGATCACTAATTCCCATTGTTTTTTTCCAGCGATTCATTTTTGTTACGATGGGCACACATGGGCCCGCGCCAGATCCACTTCCTTACTTGCAAAACGAAAGCAATCAACCATCATTCCAAAATCTCCGCATTATTTCTTTCCTTACAATGCATATACATACCAACCATCAATCAAACCCATCCTCCTGGAAGGCCCACAAATCAAACTCTCGCTCGCTCGTCCTCTCTCACTCAGGCCACCAGCAAGAATCATCCTCTGTCGATTCACGCCGCCATAGCACCTCTAGACTCCACGGATTCCTTTCGAACACCTCCTCCCTCTGTCTGCAAGCGATGGTGCAGTTCCCCGCCCTCAACCTCTACCCAGCCGATCTGCCCTGGACTACGCCATCGTCCTGAGTCTGATGATGAAGACAAAGCCTACGCCCCAGCAGCGTCCATGGGCGGGAGCAGCACCACCTCCGCCTCGTGGAGATAGGAGCAGAGGGGTCCAGGAGGAGTCGGGGAGTTGGGGATGGCAGTCGTCTGATGATGACGACGAAGCCTACGCCCCAGCAGCGTCCATGGGCGGGAGCAGCACCACCTCCGCCTCATGGAGAGAGGAGCAGAGGGGTCCAGGAGGAGTCGGGGATGGTAGTCGAGGACGGTGAGTGCAACTACAACATGCCATCCAAACATGTCACTTAGATGAAGGTAACTGAACCAACCTAGCTCTGGATGGTTCTATGTAGCAAACAGATCTAAAGCACAACCTAGCTTGAAATCTCATTGTTGATGTTACTCTGCATATATATTACATGCTTAGTGTGCCAACGTTGATATTATTTGGATTCATCTGATCAAATATGTGTGCTTTTTTATCAAATTGCTGAGAATTTTCTTTCACTTATTACTCTGTTGCATAAAAAGTAATGCATTATGCGTTGGACATAGTTTTACGTGGTTAGATGAACGAATATAACTCCATTAGTCATTCTCGCATGCATGGGCGTACATGGAAACACAATTCGCCCATGCATAACTCCATTAGACTAAATAAATCTCTACTCCTAATGGAGCAGTTGGTAGCCTGGTACTCCGGTTTTATTTTCGTCCGGTTTTATTTGCTTCCACCTCCCACCACCTCTCCCCACTGGTTTTCTTATCCATTGGTTTATTTTTTAGTCCACTATTTTCTTTTAAAAATCAGCACTTTCCAAACATACAAAAGATCACGGATCTAACTTCCCTAACTTATCCAAATCAACCGATCTCTCTGATTAATGCAATTTGCTTTAGGTAACAAATAATAGATTTTCGGGAAACAAATAAAGGATTTTAAAAAAATTAACAAGTAAACTATGATAAACAAATCTTATTGTGAAAGTTTACTTTTTTCTCTACTCCTAATGGTGCACGTTGTTTCGTTCGTTCGCTTCGATCGATCACTAATTCCTGTTTTTTTTCCAGCGATTCCTTTTTGTTACAATGGGCACATGTGGGCCCGCGCCAGATCCACTTCCTTACTTGCAAAACGAAAGCAATCAACCATCATTCCAAAATCTCCGCATTATTTCTTTCCTTACAATGCATATACATACCAACCATCAATCAAACCCATCCTCCTGGAGGCCCACAAATCAAACTCTCGCTCGCTCGTCCTCTCTCACTCAGGCCACCAGCAAGCATCATCCTTTGTCGATTCACGCCGCCATAGCACCTCTAGACTCCACGGATTCCTGTCGAATGCCTCCTCCCTCTGTCTGCGAGCGATGGTGCAGTTCCCCGCCCTCAACCTCTCCCTAGCCGATATGCCCTGGACTACGCCACCGGCCCGAGTCTGATGATGAAGACAAAGCCTATGCCCCAGCAGCGTCCATGGGCGGGAGTAGCTCCACCTCCGCCTCATGGAGAGAGGAGCAGAGGGGTCCAGGAGGAGTCGGGGAGTTGGGGATGGCAGTCCTCCGATGATGACGATGAAGCCTACGCCCCAGCAGCGTCCATGGGCGGGAGCAGCACCACCTCTGCCTCGTGGAGAGAGGAGCAGAGGGGTCCAGGAGGAGTCGGGGATGGTAGTCGAGGACGGTGAGTGCAACTACAACATGCCATCCAAACATGTCACTTAGATGAAGGTAACTGAACCAACCTAGCTCTGAATGGTTCTATGTAGCAAACAGATCTGAAGCACCAACTAGCTTGAAATCTCATTGTTGATGTTACTCTTCATATATATTACGTGCTTAGTGTGCCAACATTGATATTATTTGGAATCATCTGATCAAATATGTGTGCTTTTTTATCAAATTGCTGAGAATTTTCTTTCACTTATTACTCTGTTGCATAAAAAGTAATGGTTATGCTTTGGACATAGTTTTACGTGATTAGATGAACGAGTATAACTCCATTAGTCATTCTCGCATGATTGGGCGTACATGGAAACACAATTTGCCCACGCATAACTCCATTAGACTGAATAAATCTCTACTCCTAATGGACCAGTTGGTAGCCTGGTACTCTGGTTTTATTTTCGTCCGGTTTTATTTGCTCCCACCTCCCACCACTGGTTTTCTTATCCATTGGTTTGTGTTTTAGTCCACTATTTTCTTTTAAAAATCAGCACTTTCCAAACATACAAAAGATCACGGATCTAACTTTCCTAACTTATCCAAATCAACCGATCTGTCTCATTAATGCAATTTGCTTTAGGAAACAAATAATAGATTTTCGGGAAACAAATAAAGGATTTAAAAAATTAACAAGTAACCTATGATAAACGAATCTTATTGTGAAAGTGTTACTTTTTTCGCTACTCCTAATGGTGCACGTTGCTTCGTTCGTTCGCTTCGATCGATCACTAATTCCCGTTGTTTTTTTCCAGCGATTCCTTTTTGTTACGATGGGCACACGTGGGCCCGAGTCGGGGAGTTGGGGATGGCAGTCCTCAGATGACGACGACGAAGCCTTCGCCCCAGCAGTGTCCATGGGCGGGAGCAGCACCACCTCCGCCTCGTGGAGAGAAGAGCAGAGGGGTCCAGGAGGAGTCGGGGATGGTAGTCGAGGACGGTGAGTGCAACTACAACATGCCATCCAAACATGTCACTTAGATGAAGGTAACTGAACCAACCTAGCTCTGAATGGTTCTATGTAGCAAATAGATCTGAAGCACCAACTAGCTTGAAATCTCATTGTTGATGTTACTCTGCATATATATTACGTGCTTAGTGTGCCAACGTTGATATTATTTGGATTCATCTGACCAAATATGTGTGCTTTTCTATCAAATTGCTGAGAATTTTCTTTCACTTATTACTCTGTTGCATAAAAAGTAATGGACTATGCTTTGGACATAGTTTTACTTGATTAGATGAACGAATATAACTCCATTAGCCATTCTCGCATGCATGGGCGTACATGGAAACACAATTCTCCCATGCATAACTCCATTAGACTGAATAAACATGTAATAAAGAGAGAGTTTTCTTTTGTTCTCTTTCATGTTCATGTTCCTAATGAACCTATCATGAGTGACATCCAAATTCGTCTTGATGCTGAATTAAAGGTATATTGGTTCTTAAGTATTAACTTTTATTTATTTACCTTTGGCATATTTAAGAAGTGTAACATGGAAAGAATTCTAGATTTGTACTACCTTCTCTGTTCACGATAATGAAAGATAAGGCTTCGTGCAAGTGATCAGTTATTTTCAAGGTAATTTTTATATACACTCCAGTTGACCAATTATGTAGGATGCCAATGTAGATGGATTCATAGTTTATTTTTTCTGTCTGCTTTATGTGGTATGTCTAATTTCTTTCTAGGCTTGAGCACCTTTCCTAAATTAAGCTCCAGCATTTTGATTACACAAGGGATTTTTTCTTTTCTTTTCAAATAATAGACCAAATCCGCAGTTTAACACACATACATTGAATTCATCAAGGTTAGCTTGGAATTATACTAGTCTATGACACACATAAATTTGTTGATCACATTCCTGTAGGTATGTAGGCCATTAGTTGTCACTTGGGATGGGTGTTGATACGTCCATTTTGCATCATGCTTTTATATCGATATTTATCGCATTATGGAATGTTATTTCCCTTTATGTCACAATACTTATGGCTATTCTCTCTTATTTTACAAGGTTTACATAAGGAGGGAGAATGCCGACAGCTGGAATTCTGGTCTGGAAAAGGAGCAAATATTAGAGACCTATTCTGCGCAACTCCAAAAGTCCTGAAACTCCACGGAACGTCTTAAAAGAAATAAAGAAAAATCCACGCCAAAGATGAAGGCCAGGGGGGCCACACCCTGCTCACGAGGGTGGGGGGCGCCCCCCTAGGGCGCCTCCTATCTCGTGGGCCCCCTGGTGGCTCTCTGACACCCATCTTCTCCTATATGAGTGTGGGGGTCCTGGATTATGGGGTCTCCGGACAGCCAGACTATCTCCATTGGCCGGATTGTTAGACTATGAAGATACAAGATTGAAGACTTCATCTCATGTCCGGATGGGACTCTACTTGGCGTGGAAGGCAAGCTAGGCAATACGTATATGGATATCTCCTCCTTTGTAACCGACCTTGTGTAACCCTAACCCTCTCCGGTGTCTATATAAACCGAAGGGTTTTAGTCCGTAGGACAACAATCACAACATACAATCATACCATAGGCTAGCTTCTAGGGTTTAGCCTCTCTGATCTCGTGGTAGATCTACTCTTGTACTACACATATCTTCGATATTAATCAAGCAGGACGTAGGGTTTTACCTCCATCAAGAGGGCCCGAACCTGGGTAAAACATCATGTCCCCTGCCTCCTGTTACCATCCGGCCTAGACGCACAGTTCGGGACCCCCTACCCGAGATCCGCCGGTTTTGACATCGACATTGGTGCTTTCATTGAGAGTTCCTCTATGTCGTCGCCGTTAGGCTTGATGGCTCCTACTATCATCGGTAGCAATGCGGTCCAGGGTGAGATTTTTCTTCCCGAACAGATCTTCGTATTCGGCGGCTTTGCACTGCGGGCTAATTCGCTTGGCCATGTAGAGTAGATTGAAAGCTACGCCCCTGGCCATCAGGTCAGATTTGGAAGTTTGAATTACACGGCCAACATCCGTGGGGAGTTGATCTTCGATGCATTCGAGCCACAGCCCAGCGCGCCGCGATGTTGCGATGGGTATGACCTAGCTCTACCACCGGACGGTACCCCAGAGGTCGCGCCCGCATCAGATCCGACCCTTAGCTCGGAGCCAACTGCGCCAATCGAGGACAGGTGGCTAGACACCGCCTCAGGGGATGCAGTCTCGGCGGCGATCGAGCCAAACACCAACATAATCCTCTGCGCAGCCCGTGACTCCAAGGTGCCGGACTCTCTTCCGGACCCCGAACCATCCGCGCCCCTACCAATCGAATCCGATTGGGCGCCGATCATGGAATTCACCGCCGTGGATATCTTTCAGCACTCGCCCTTCGGCGGCATTCTGAATTCACTAAGGTCTTTCTCTTTGTCAGGAGAGCCCTGGCCGGATTATGGCCAACAGGATTGGGATGCGGACGATGAAGAAATTCGACGCCCACCCACCACCCACTTAATAGCCACTATCGATGACTCAACCGACATGCTCAACTTCGACTCCGAAGACATCGACAGTATGGACAACGATGTGGGAGGCGAAGAGGAACCACCGCCCATAGGGCGCTGGACGTCCACTTCATCATATGACGTATCCATGGTGGACACACCAAAAGAAGACGACGACGAGGAACGGAACGACGCACCGAAGGCTTGTTCCCTCGAAAAGCAGTCAAAGCGGCGGCGCAAGCGCCGCCCCAAATCCCGCCTCGCCAGAAATAACGATCACACAGACCCAGCGTTGGAGCAGGACGAACCACTGCCGGACCACGGCAATACGGAGAATCAAACCGAACAAACCAATTCTGTCAAAGATAATAGTCCGGACGACACAACGCCGGACAGGCACCCGGAGCAGCAGAATGCTCGTCAAAGGCTTGTTGCCACCGCGAGGAGTCTGAAAAAGCAGAAGCAAAGGCTCAAGGCTGCGCAGGACATACTCCAAATCAGATGGAGTAAAGTACTCAACACAGCAGCGAAGTACGACGACAATTGCCCCACCAAGAGCTACCCAAAGTGTAAGTTGCTACCTGAATTCGATGAGGAGGCCTCAGACCCCTCACAACCAAAAATCAAAACAGCCACCTGGCCGGATAGACGACCTCACAGCCAACATAGAGTGGCAAACAATGCCACTCACAAGACAATACGCGATTCACGCGAGGGCTTGCACCAAAAGGACAACGCAACCAGATCCATCTATGGACCACGCAAGCGCGCCCCAACATACGATATAACACAACAAACATCCAAACAACACGGTACACCCAGATACAGGGGCGCCGCACACCCCCTATGTTTCACCGATGAGGTGCTGGATCATGAATTTCCAGAGGGATTCAAACCTGTAAACATAGAGGCATACGACGGAACAACAGACCCTGGGGTCTGGATCGAGGACTATATCCTCCACATCCATATGGCTCGAGGAGATGATCTCCACGCCATCAAGTACTTACCACTCAAACTCAAAGGGCCAGCTCGTCATTGGCTTAAAGGCCTCCCCAAAAACTCCATTGGAAGCTGGGTAGAGCTCGAACACGCTTTTCAGGCAAACTTTCAAGGGACTTATGTCCGACATCCGGACGCGGATGATTTGAGTCATATAACTCAACAGCCCGGAGAGTCAGCCCGAAAGCTTTGGAACATGTTTCTTACTAAAAAGAACCAAATTGTCGACTGTCCGGACGCCGAAGCCTTGGCGGCTTTTAAGCACAGCGTCCGTGACGAATGGCTTGCCCGACACCTCGGCCAAGAAAAACCGAGAACAATGGCAGCATTAACAAGCCTCATGACCCGCTTTTGCGTGGGTGAGGACAACTGGCTAGCCCGATGCATCACCAGCGACCCCAATACATCTGAAGTTAGAGATGAAAACGGGAAATCACGGCGCAACAGCAATAACAAATGCCGGAATAAAGGAGACATCACGAAGAGCACGACAGTAAACGCTGGATTCAAAAGCTCTCGGCCAGGTCAGCAAAAGCCGCCCCCTAAAGGCGCCAGAGACGAACTGTCCAGCCTAAACAAAATTCTGGACCAAATATGTCAGGTCCATAGCACCCCTGGCAAACCAGCCAATCATACCCACAGACAATGTTGGGACTTCAAGCAGTCCGGCAAGATCAACACCGTACACACGGGGGAGGATACACCAAGCGAAGATGAGGATGAGCCTCTCAAGGAAGACACTGGGGAACAAAAGAAATTTCCACCAAAAGTCAAAATAGTAAACGTGTTACACGTGATCACTGAAAGGAACAAAACGGCACTCCCAGAAAAATACGCCCGAAGGCCTATCACCGCGGAGTCCTGCCACTGGTCGTCTCAACCGATCAATTTCGACCATCGTGATTACTCAGCAAGTATCTGGCGTGCAGGATGGGCTGCCCTGGTATTAGACCCAATAATTGACGGATACCACTTCACACGAGTCCTGATGGACGGTGGCAGCAGTCTAAACCTGATATACCAGGATACAATCCGCGAAATGGGGATAGACCCAACAAAAATTTGCCATAGCAATATTACCTTTAAAGGAGTAACGCCAGGCCCAGGGGCTCATTGCACGGGCTCCCTGCTACTAAAAGTTATATTCAGCTTCCCCGATAACTTCCCTAGCGAACATTTAACCTTCCACATCGGTCCCTTCCAAAGTGGCTATCAAGCACTACTCGGACGCGAAGCTTTCGCTCGCTTTAATGCAATACCACACTACTCTTCCTTCACACTCAAGATGCCCGGTCCACGTGGCATCATTACAGTGAACGGAAGTATTAAGCGATCTTTGCACGCCGAAGAGCATGCGGCTGCCCTAGCAGCCGCACACTAAAAACAGCCTCACCAACTAAAGCATTTAGCAGGTCGTCACGACCTCGGACACGGTTAGACGAGTCCGGCGCATCTATATGCAATTTATACCGGATCAATGATCACACCCCTATTACAAATACAAGGGGCTCAACGTGCGCAGACAAGTGGCAGTTCTTACTCACCTTGAATTATACATGGTTTCTTTAAAAAACTATCTTTTTGCACAACAAATTTTTCACCTAAGCTCCTCTCTTTTACAGATAATCATCGTGCTACACCCGTCCAGGATACGGCACAATGGAGACACAGGCGCAGAAGTGTAGCAGGGACCCGCTCCAAGGATTCTTTTTAGATTAAGACCCTGCGTAAACCTTTTTTACTGTCTCTTGTTGATACATATCCACCGAATTCTCAGCACAGTTGAGAAGGATGCTAATGTCTTGGCATGTGGTCACGTCAGAATAATGCACGTACCTGGACACAAGGGGCTTCTTACAAACGGCACTATTTCGGCCCGGTTTATACCATAAAGACCGAATACCTTAGGGAGTGTTCGGCGTCACGAGTTTGGCCTTATATGCATCAGCTCTGAATCATTGTCTCTGGTCAAATGTTGGGTTTGCCCGGCTCATGTGTTTTGGAGCCTTACGTTCCGCTTTACCGGCTAAGGTAGCACTACGAGAACTACTACGATTGTGCCCTGGTTCATTCGGATGAGCACCTCAGTAGAGAAAGCCGAAAACTGACTATCGTGATATAGCGTGAGACTGGTCAACCACTCGATGACCTATCGGAATGTTAGAATTCCTCCGCCTTAACGAAGGGCCGTTTTCCGGCCAGGCATGTACGCACCCCGCGCTCGGGAGAGTGCGGAGCCACCAGGGGCTATCTAGTAGCCCCACTGTCAAACTCCTATTGCTAAGTGAAAGTGTTAAAGCATTATAGTCTAGTTGCCTCGCTCGCTGCGCTATCACCTCCTTATTAGGACCAAGACGTTGGGTTAAGTGTGAACACGCGTTTTTTGCGAGCACCTCCGCATTATATGCGTGGGGGTTGAAGTCGACGGCTGCAATCTTTCAGGTTATACACATGTATACATAAACGGCCGCACAGGAGGCATCATACTACTTTCAGGCAAAAGTATAAACATAGCCTTATAAAAACTTCATAAAAGCATTGTGTTTACAATGAGAATACATATCACTCAAACATAATATTCTTCGAGCACTGGGCCTCTATCAAATGAGCACCCTCAAGAACCTCCTCGAAATAATGCTCGGGTGCCACTCGGCCTATGGCCGAACCCTGCGCCGTGACTACGGAAGCGTCCATCTCCGCCCAGTATGCTTTAACATGGGAAAGGGCCATCCGCCAGCCTTCTATACACGCCGACCTCTTCATCGCATTAATGCATGGCACCGCACCAAGGAACTACTGCACTAAGCTGAAATAGCTATCCGGCTTTTGCTTCTCCGGCCACAGCTGATCCACAACAGCCCTCATGGCGAGTCCGGACAACCTATTCAGTTTGGCCCATTTGGCTAGCTGGTCAATCAATGAAAGCGGATGCTCTGGAACATTGAACTGCGACCAGAACAACTTGTCCACTTCATGATCTGTCTGACCTTGGAAGTACTCGGCAGCATCGCCAGCACTCGCCGCCAAATCCATATACGCATCTGCCGAACTCCACAGCCGATCCAGAGGGGCATACCGTGGATCTCCGAACTTCCTCCGTAACCTGAAGGGTTTCCCATCCGCAATATCCCCGGCTTCCCGCAGCTCCTCCTTCTTCACTCTCATAGCATAACGAGTGTCCTTCTCCGCCGCTGTGGCCTTCTCAAGGTCCACTGCCTTTGCTCAGTTTTCCTTTTTAAGGACCCGGCAACGGTCGGTAGTGTCTTTGAATTCCACGGCCATCTTGGCCATCTTCTCTTGGCTCTCGCAATGTGCGGCCTTCTCAGCCTTTAACTCTTCGGCCGCCTTCAAAGCAGAGGCATTACTAATCCTCGCTTGTTCCTTGGCTCGGGCAAGTTCTGCCCACAAGGCTTCCATGGAGGCAGCTCCATCTGCAGTCACAACATATTAAAGATACTGGCATTATGCTGCTCTTACTATGTGGCGTTCACCAGATAATAACACTTACCCTGTGCCTCGTCAAGCCACTTGTTAACAAGCTCGAGGTCGGCGTCTGCCGCATTCAGTTGCCGTTTTAATTTGGCAAACTCAATAGTCCGGCTAGCCATCGGAGCCTCCACCACCTGCATGTAAGAGCAGTCTGGTTATTGCTTGAGAATATGATCCTCTGTTCGCCGCCATTCTTGACGGCAACCAGAGTCTCAGGGGCTACTATCTACACAGGGCACACCTAACATGTGCAGTACTATCACATATTATCTTACGTACCTCAAAGCCTGTCAGTAGACTCATAAAGGCTTCATGTAATCCGCTTTTGGCGGACGAGATTCTCTCCATCACCGTACCCATCAGCACACGGTGTTCTTCTGAGATGGCCGCTCGCCCCACCAACTCCCTCAGAACGTCCGACCGCACACCAGACGGTGCCGGACTCTTTTGTATGCTCTCCTCGGGAGCCGGACACTGGGGACTTCGGGGGTCTATGGGATTATCTTCTGGTCTCACCGGATTCGGAGAGGCCCTCCGTGATGACACTTCGGGGTCACCCACTTCTGGAGCGGAGGAGTCCGGGGGAGGCGTTTCGCTCTCCGTCATCTCTGGAAAAAGATCCCCCGAAGACGAGCTCATCTGAGAGGGGCTAAGGCCCGAACTGCAAGATATATGCGGTGGTTATTTTCTCAGAAGAAATATAGCATACCTTAAAGTATTTTGGGATCACTTACGACTCGTTGGAGGGCAGATCCCCCCGTGGACTGTGTGCGGCAGGAGCACCCCCCAAGGCGGGACCTTCTGTGGGAGATTTCTTCTCCCGTTTGGAGGCTTCGGCTTCCGGATCCTCAGAAGCAGTCCTTTTCCTCCCCCGGTTGTCCTCCTTCATGGAGACGCTCATTCCCTCGGTTGGAACGAGCAGCGACGGGGGCCCACGTCCGCCCGTATTATCCCCCCCGGTATCTTCCTTCGAGGGCTCCGGGCAAGGTGCGACCTCGAGCATCTTTTCCAATATCGGATTTTCCAAACCCTCAGGGAGGGGGGCCAAACACCGAATCATCTTCGCCTTCGTTAGCCAGTCCTGGTCAAAAAGTGAACTCTCAGAAACAACTTCGAATAAAAGACAGTGTGTTCGGCCAGAGGATTTCTTACTTGTTCGGCGGCGCGGTTACTGCTCAGGCCCACGTCCTCGGTAATATCCGGACACTCCACTTGAGATCCGAAGAATGACTTGTACATCTCCTCGTGCGTCAGGCTGAGGAAACTTTAAATGGCACGCGGTCCCTCTGGGTTGAACTCCCACAAGCGAAGGGGCCGGCATCTGCAAGGCTGGACTCGACGAACCAGCATAACTTGTATTACCACAGCCAAATTAAAATCTCCCTCGAAGAGATCTCGAATGCGGCTTTGCAGTATAGGCACGTCCTTGGCTGGACCCCAGCTCAGGCCTCTTCTAACCCATGACATCAGTTGTGGTGGGGGGCCCGAGCGGAAAGCGGGGGCAGCCGCCCACTTGGCACTTCGGGGAGCCGTGATGTAAAACCACTCCCGTTGCCATAATTCGGACACCTCTGGAAAGGAACCTTCCGGCCATGGAGCTCCTGCCATCTTGCCTATTGATGCACCTCCGCACGCTGCCTGTTGCCCCTCGATCATCTTCGGCTTTACTTCAAAGGTCTTGAGCCACAGGCCGAAGTGAGGGGTAACACGGAGGAAGGCCTCACACACGACAATAAACGTCGAGATGTGGAGAAAGGAGTCCGGAGCTAGATCGTGAAAATCTAGCCCGTAATAGAACATCAAACCCCTGACGAAAGGATCCAGAGTGAGGCCTAGACCTCGGAGAAAGTGGGAGACGAACACAACGTTCTCGTTGGGTTCGGGAGTAGGGACGACCTGCCCTCGAGCAGGCAGCGGATGCGAAACCTCGGCGGTCAGGTATCTGGCCTCCCTCAACTTCTTAATGTCCTCTTCCATCATGGAGGAGGGCATCCATCGGCCTTGAAGGCTGGATCCGGACATGATTGAAGATCCGGAGCACCTAACCTGGGCTTTGGGTGTTAGAACTCGAGGCGGAGGAAGGATTCGATTGAGCATGAGAGAGAAAAACCAAAAACCTCGTCCCTTTATAAAGAGGGTGAATATCAAGCGTCCTCTCCGTAGCCGTTTAGGACTTGCCTATAATCTAGGAGTCCTAAACACGGTTGGGTTACCCACGACCGCATTAATGAGAATCCCGTAATTGGGGGAACACGATCTCCGCTTCGGCAAGACGTGTCACGAAACCGCCTCGCGTTATGTGTGGAGCTGGTTAAAAGAAACGGTTCGAATAATCACTGGGCCGTGATGTAACGTCATGCTGCCAAAACAAGCCAGCAAATTAGATCTGCGAAAACGTTATTCTCTCTACGGTGGAATGTGGAATTTATTTTGTAGGGTCGGACAATATCCTCGTATTCAACTTCTTCTGTCAAGTATTCGGAGAAGGAACCCGCCTTGCAATGCCGAAGACAATACTGCACGCCGGACTTGTCGTCATTGAAGCCTGGTTCAGGGGCTACTGTGGGGGTCCTGGATTAGGGGGTCTCCGGACAGCCGGACTATCTCCATTGGCCGGATTGTTAGACTACGAAGATACAAGATTGAAGACTTCGTCTCGTGTCCGGATGGGACTCTACTTGGCGTGGAAGGCAAGCTAGGCAATACGTATATGGATATCTCCTCCTTTGTAACCGACCTTGCGTAACCCTCTCCAGTGTCTATATAAACCGAAGGGTTTTAGTCCGTAGGACAACAATCACAACATACAATCATACCATAGGCTAGCTTCTAGGGTTAGCCTCTCTGATCTCGTGGTAGATCTACTCTTGTAGTACACATGTCTTCAATATTAATCAAGCAGGACGTAGGGTTTTACCTCCACCAAGAGGGCCCGAACCTGGGTAAAACATCGTGTCCCCTGCCTCCTGTTACCATTCGGCCTAGATGCACAGTTCGGGACCCCCTACCCAAGATCCGCCGGTTTTGGCACCGACAATGAGGTCTTTCGATGAGAAAAAAATAGGAAGGTACTTTTCGGGACGAGACTCCGCCGCCACGAGGCGAAACCTTGGTGGGTCCAATCTAGAGCTCCGGCATAGCTGTTCTGCCGGGGAAACTTCCCTCCGGGAGGGGGAAATCATCACCATCGTCATCACCAACGCTCCTCTCATCGGGAGAGGGCAATCACCGTCAACATCTTCACCAGCACCATCTCATCTCCAAACCTAGTTCATCTCTTGTATCCAATTCTTGTCTCAAAGTCCGGGATTGGTGCTAGTAGGTTGCTAGTAGTGTTGATTACTCCTTGTAGTTGATGCTAGTTGGTTTATTTGGTGGAAGATCATATGTTCAGATCCTATATGCATTATTACCCCTCTGATTATGAACATGAATATTCTTTGTGAGTAATTATGTTCGTTCCCGAGGACAAGGGAGAAGTCTTGCTATGAGTAGTCATGTGAATTTGGTATTCGTTTGATATTTTGATAAGATGTATGTTGTCTAGCCTCTAGTGGTGTTATGTGAATGTCAACTACATAACACTTCACCATTATTTGGGCCTAGAGGAAGGCATTGGGAAGTAATAAGTAGATGATGGGTTGCTAGAGTGACAGAAGCTTAAACCCTAGTTTATGCGTTTCTTCGTAAGGGGCTGATTTGGATCCATATGTTTCATGCTATTGTTAGGTTTACATTAATACTTTTGTTGTAGTTGCGGATGCTTGCAATAGAGGTTAATCATAAGTTGGATTCTTGTTCAAGTAAGAACAGCACCCAGGCGCCGGTCCACCCACATATCAAATTATCAAAGTATCGAACGAGAATCATATGAACATGATGAAAACTAGCTTGACGATATTCCCATGTGTCCTCGGGAGCGCTTTTCCTATTATAAGAGTTTGTTACGGCTTGTCCTTTTCTACAAAAGGATTGGGCCACCTTGCTGCAATTTATTCACTTTTGTTACTTGTTGCTCGTTATAACCTATCTTATCACAAAACTATCTGTTACCACTTATTTCAGTACTTGCAGAGAATACCTTGCTGAAAACCGCTTATCATTTCCTTCTGCTCCTCGTTGGGTTCCACACTCTTACTTATCGAAAGGACTATGATAGATCCCCTACACTTGTGGGTCATCAAGACTCTTTTCTGGCGCCGTTTCTGGGGAGTGTAGCACCTTTGGTAGGTGGAATTTGGTAAGGAAAAATTTATATAGTGTGCTGAAATTTTCTGTCACTTGTTACAATGGAAAGTAATTCTCTGAGGGGCTTGTTCGGGGTATCTTCACCCCGACCAGTAGACCAAAGAGTTGCTCCTCAACCTACTGAACCTATTGAAAATGAAATTCCTTATGGGTATTGAGGGAGTCCTGGATTAGGGGGTCTCCGGATAGCCAGATTATCTCCATTGGCCGGACTGTTGGACTATGAAGATACAAGATTGAAGACTTCGTCTCGTGTTCGGATGGGACTCTACTTAGCGTGGAAGGCAAGATAGGCAATACGTATATGGATATCTCCTCCTTTGTAACCGACCTTGTGTAACCCTAACCCTCTCTGGTGTCTCTATAAACCAAAGGGTTTTAGTCCGTAGGACAACAATCACAACATACAATCATACCATAGGCTAGCTTCTAGGGTTTAGCCTCTCTGATCTCGTGGTAGATCTACTCTTGTACTATAGATATCTTCAATATTAATCAAGCATGACGTAGGGTTTTACCTCCATTAAGAGGGCCCGAACCTGGGTAAAACATCGTGTCCCCTACCTCCTGTTACCATCCGGCCTAGACGCACAGTTCGGGACCCCCTACCCGAGATCTGCCGGTTTTGACACCGACATTGGTGCTTTCATTGAGACTTCCGCTGTGCCGTCGCCACCAGGAAGGATGTCTCATCCCATCTTTAAAGACGGCACTATCGCTGAGGGAGCTCTGGCTATCGGCCAAACTCTCCGGCTAGGTGGTTTTCTTATGACCGCCTGTTCGGCCGCTGAGCCGACGATGACTTCTCGGGTCATAGAAAGCAATCTTCACGTCAAATCGGAACTCGTCGAGCAGTTAGATCCAATGGAGCTCTCCTCCCTGAACGAGCTCTTGGATCGCATCGCCGCCCTGGGAATCGCTATAGACTACGATCAGATTGGGCCTCAACCCGATCTGAGAGAAATTAACTCTCCCCAGGTCCCCCATCACGTTGCAGTGGTGGAAGAACAATGCGGCAATCCTTCATCCATCTTAAGGACTAGCTACATCCGGATTCCCGATCCCTCCAAGCCGGATACCCGCGGAGGGGAGGATGTCACTCAAAGCCTGAACCCAGAATCAGGCAGCGGGCTAGATTTATCGGAAAACATCCAAGAATCCAAACTGTCGAGTTCGGAAACTCCTTGGCCACTAAGCCTCAGATTGGGTGAGGATTCGGATTCAATTCCACCCACCCACCCAAACATACGTGATCTATCCCAAATTAGGCAAGAGCCCGAAGAAACAGTACACCATTACTGGGCCAGATTCCTCCTGGTCAAGAACAGGATAAAGGACTGCCACGAGGAAGACGCAATTTCATTCTTATGCAATAATTGCACGGACAAGGGAATCCTCAACGCCATAAGTCGTCGCGAAATTACACGCTTTGCCGACTTGGTGTCCATAGTGCGAAAGTACTGTGCGATGGAAAGCGCCTGGAAAACCGAAATAAAATTTTGGGATAATCCGGCCCTGAACACAAACCCAGTCCAAAATAAAAGGTTGCATTATCACAATACACCTGGGTTAACTACCAAAAAGCAAAAGCCCTCTACGGGGCAAGGAACCGTACTGGAGGGATGGCTCCACGGACCCTGCAAAATTCATAGTACAGCGGATGCGATACCAACGCATAGCCTTAGAGCATGCTGGATACTCCGGCAGGTGGCCAAAAGTGGTGAGGATCTACTCCTCCCAAAAACAACAGAGCACCACCCCGAGGACAACAATACGGTCTTAACGGTCTTTGAGACCTTCGCGTCAAATTATAGACGGAAGCGAACACTCCGCAGCACGTCCGAAATCTGCCACATAGCAGAAAAAAATCCTTGGAGCGACACGGCTATTACCTTCACTGCCAGTGATGAACCTAAACTCCGAACAGCCCGAGTACCAGCTGCATTGGTCCTCAGTCCAATCGTGGACGGCTTTTGACTCACCAAGGTACTCATGGACGGCGGCAGCGGATTAAACCTCATCTATGAGGAAACTCTTCAAAAGATGGAAATAGACTGGAGCCGCATTAAGCAAAGCAGCACAACCTTTAGAGGAATAATCCCCAGTCGGGAAGCACGCTACGCTGGAAAAATCACACTAGACGTGGTATTCGGTACGCCGGATAATTACAGATCTGAAGAATTACATTCCAAGTGGCCCCGTTCAGTAGTGGATACCACGCTCTATTAGGGCAGGAGGCGTTTACAGTCTTCCAAGCCATACCCCATTACGGGTACATGAAGCTCAAAATGCCCGGGCCCAACGGAATCATCACTCTTGTTAGTGATCCGGTCATAGCACTCTGCGCCGAAAATAAGACAACTGCACTGGCCCTTGAGGCACTATCCGAAGCCCTAGCGGCCGAAGAACTAACTACGCTGCGCTCCACGGTGAATAGGGATGACGTGATACTCGATAAAAGATCCAAGTCCACCTCCTTTAAGCCGACAGACGAAATAGTCAAATTCCAAGTCCATCCAACGGACCCTACAAAAATAGCTTCCATCGGGGCACAATTAAACCCTGATGTCAACGCCGCACTGCGAGAGTTCCTACGCGAGATCTGGGACATTTTTGCCTGGCACCCTTCAGACATGCCAGGAATCCCATGCAGGCTGGCTGAACACAGCCTAAATATCCTAAAAGGATTCAAGCCAGTGAAATAGGCTCTTCGACGTTTCTCCGAGCCTAAAAGACAAGCCATGGGAGAGGAACTAGCCAAGCTATTGGAGGACGGATTCATCAGAGACATAAAATATCCGGACTGGCTAGCAAACCTGGTGATGGTACCAAAGAAGGACGTCGATTTTAAAGACCTTAACAAGGCCTGCCCAAAGGATCCCTCCCCCCCCTCGCATTGATCAAATCATCGATGCTACCACAGGACACGATTCATTGTGTTTCCTTGACGCATACTCCAGCTACCATCAAATCAAAATGGCAGAGCCAGACCAAGCCGCAACGGCATTAATCACATCATACGGCCCATTCTGCTTCAACACAATGCCCTTCGGGCTAAAAAACGCCGGTGCAACATATCAGCGCATGATTCAGGCATGCCTGGCAAACCAGATCGGAAAAACAGTGGAGGCATACGTGGATGACGTGGTCATTCAAACCAAGCATGTTGAAACTCTAGTATACGACTTGAGGCTCACATTCGACAACCTCCAAACATATGACATCAAGCTCAATCCGGAAAAATGTGTTTTCGGCGTACCAGCAGGAAAGCTCCTAGGATTCATTGTCTCCAGTAGAGGTATTGAAGCTAATCCGGCCAAAATCTGAGCATTGTCACAGTTGGCTACCCCAACAGACCTCAAACAAATACAAAAATTAACTGGATGCGTGGCGGCTCTAAGCCGCTTTATCTCCCGCTTGGGAGAAAAGGCATTACCCCTTTATCGCCTCCTCTGGCGCACCGAACACTTCGAGTGGACGGACGCCGCCACGGCCGGACTCAACGAAATAAAAGCCATATTGGCAACAAACCCAGTCCTGGCCGCGCCAAACATTGGCGAACCAATGCTATTATACATTGCGGCAACTCATTAAGTAGTAAGCGCAGTGCTTGTCGTCGAGCGAGAAGTGGACGGACACAAATTTCCCCTTCAAAAGTCGGTTTACTACATGTCCACTGTCCTTACTCCATGCAAATCACGGTACCCGCATTATCAAAAGATAGCGTACGCGGTATTTATGGCATCCCGGAAGCTGCGACACTACTTTCAGGAGTGTTCGATAATGGTAGCCTCGGAAGTACCACTTAACGATATTATAAACAACCGCGACACGACGGGCCGGATTGCCAAATGGGCCATTGAGCTCCTCCCGTTCGACATAACTTACAAGCCATGGCGAGCTATTAAATCGCAAGTTTTGGTTGACTTCGTCGTTGAATGGACGGAAGCCGAACTCCCTAAAGAGTACGGCACATATTCAAACTGGATCATGCACTTCGACGGCTCCAAAATGTTGGCTGGTCTGGGGGCTGGCGTCGTTTTGACGTCCCCAACAGGAGACACCGTTCAATACGTACTGCAGATAATGTATACGGACTCCAACAACGCAGCCGAATATGAGGCCCTTCTACATGGTCTCCGGATGGCAGTATCCATGGGCATTCAACGCCTAGAGGTGCGCGGGGATTCAAACCTCGCGATATCCCAAATAAATGGAGACTTTGATGCCAAGGATCCAAAAATGGCCGCATATCGCAATGCCGTCCTAAAAATGTCAGCTCGGTTCGAGGGGCTCGAATTTCACCATGTGGCTCGAGAAAACAATTAGGCGGCGGATATCCTCGCCCGCATTGGCGCAAAACACGACGCGGTCCCTCCCAACATTTTTCCGGAAAGGCTTTTCAAGCCATCCGTAGCATGGGAAGGGGACACCGGTAACAACAGTGCGGACCCGGCCAAAATACCAGATACCAAACTCTCTGACACAATCGGAGGCTCCGCCACCGAAATAACACAATCAGCCCACGAAATAATGGCCATTATTGCCCCGTGGACAGAACCATTCCTGGCCTACCTAATTAGACAGGAACTTCCGGAGGACCAAAATGAGGCACGCTGCATAGTGCGGCGATCCAAAGCCTACAGGGTCCTCGAGGGAGAATTGTACAAAAAAAGCGCTACTGGAGTCCTTCAAAGGTGCATCTCCGAAGAGGAAGGGCGGAATCTTTTGGCAGAAATTCACACCGGACTCGGCGGTCATCACGCCGCAGCCCGGGTTCTTGTAAGCAAGGCCTTCTACACAGGATTTTATTGGCCAACGGCCCGGGCAGATGCACAGGACTTGGTCCAACGTTGCACCGGTTGCCAGCTCTTTGCAAATCAAAGCCACATGCCACCCACCGCCCTCCAAACGATCCCCATTACATGGCCCTTCGCGGTCTGGGGGCTTGACATGATCGGACCCCTTAAAGGGGGAACCCACAAGAAAAAAATACTTATTGGTCATGGTGGATAAATTCACCAAATGGATAGAGGCTAAACCGGTAAAAACAGTTGAATCCGGACCGGTGATAGATTTCATATCCGGGGTTGTACACCGTTACGGTGTCCCCCACAACATCATCACTGATAACGGCACGAACTTCACGGCCGACGAGGTAAAACTCTGGTGCAGCAAAATGGGCATCAAGCTCGATTACGCTTCAGTCTATCACCCACAAACCAATGGTCAAGTCGAACGAGCAAATGGTCTTATAATGAGCAGCATTAAACCCCGATTAGTGCGCTCCTTAACGGAGTCCGATACGCACTGGGTAGACGAGCTTGACTCCGTACTCTGGGGACTGCGGACCACGCCGAATCGTAGTACCGGATATACACCATTTTTTATGGTGTACGGCGCAGAGGCAGTCCTGCCCTGTGACATAATTCATGACTCACCTCGAGTGCGCATGTACGAAGAAAGAGAAGCCGAGATTGATCGGCAGGACGGCCTGTACACATTGGAGGAAGAGCGCGACGTAGCCAAAGCCCGTTCCGCATTTTACCAGCAACAGGCTCGCAGATACCAAAGCAGAGAAGTACGAGCCAAACCAGGGAAAGGAACCCTTAACAGAACTATTCTCTCTGGAAGATGTTTCTTACTACCCATGTAATATAACATAACTAGTTGGGCACTTGTCTGATAAAGCACTAATGACCCCTACGCCTGGTCTCCACGCATGCCCCGGTTCTTATATAACTGAGAGGGTATTCGGATACACTCCAGACTGTCGGGTCCCGAGGTTGAAGCGAAAAGGTCTGCCACGACAAACGATCTACAATCCGGCTACAAGGCATCATATATGTCACTTTAAAATTACATAGTCAATTTGACTGGTTGAATTCCTCTTCAATGCCATCCAATAGGCTGTCTAGTCTACAGTCCTGTTGGGAATACTTTGCAGCCAATTCTACTTGGTCGTACACTAAATTCACAGGGATCTCCTTGCCATCAGGACCCACAGGTCCGACTTCGGCCATGTGGTTCGGGTCAGCCTTTGTGTACCGTGTCTTCACCATTGCCCAAGCTTCCCTGGCGCCCTGACGGCAGGCCGATATCTTCCATAATCGGAAGCGCCACTGTGCTCCCTTCAGCTTTTCTGCAAGCTCTCCAAGACCTTCGGGTATGGAGACGGACGGCCACAAGGCCTGGGCAACGCCTTGCATCACCTACCGAACTCGTTCGTGCAACTGTGTGAGCTCGGGAAGAAGATCACCCGTTGAACTAGGCATCTCCTCGGTAGGACGACCTGTTAGCATACCTACAGACATAACTCTGTTAGCCAGCTTCCTCGGCGAACTCTTTTTCAAAGTTCGTTCAAGCACTTACTAAATATGCCGCGTCGAAGCCGCCGATTCTCCATAACAGAGTCCGACAGTTGGGCACGGACATCTTTTAGTTCCACGACCAGCTTGGTGTTGGCATCTTGGAGATCATTCTTCTCCTTCCTCACCCTTGTAAGCACGCTCTCACCGGCCTTCAGCTAGCGTATGAGATGTTGCTTATCTGGATTCACTCCAGCGTCATCTGCAATTTTATCGTCAGAACTGCATATAAAGCCGCACTCTAATATGATACTTATCATTTGACGGATATGTTACCAGAGGGGGTCTCTTTGGGCTCCCTTGTTGCGGCCAGTGCGGCCTGAAGTTGGCTTTGCACTGTTCCAGCTCCTGGGACAGTTGAGTATTCTTTTCTGTAAGAACCTACATAACAAATGATCCTTAAATCAGTTATCCTAACTATTTCAAGTCTCAGGGGCTACTGATATATATAATCATCAAATTTTCTCACCCGTATGTCTTTTACATACTGCTCTGTCGCTCTGGCTAGACCATTTTGAGCGGCACGGAGGTGCGCGTCTCCCGAGTTGAAGGCATCCAATGCCTCTTGTGAGAAACAAGCGTCACGAAGAACAGTCCGGCAACGCATGTGGTTCATGGCACTTTCCACCTCGGAATGGGTGGCGGACAGTCTATCTGTATCCTCTGTCGGAGGAGCACCCAGCGCACGCCTTGTACTCGTTCCCACCTCTGAGTCCGGCCTTGGAGCCTGGCTTGTGGAGGCGTGGTTGGTAGCCTCTCCGGGTATAGTCCGGCGAGCGCTCTTTTTCCTGAAAAGAAGGCATGGGCGTTAATATGCCTCTGTAAATAATGTCTTGCAATAAAGACGACGCGCCATACCGCTGTGCCGGTGCCTCAATCCGGACTGCGGATCTTTTCAGCCTGCCGGGCCTAGCGGCCCCTTGTTGGCTAGTTGCCACAGGCTCGGCCTTCTGCCCCGAGGACCTCCCCTGCAAAACACGGCTGTTATATGGCAATAAAAAAAGAGCACAAGGACGGATCCCTTTTTAAGTGATGGGACTTCGGTCTCAGTCACCTGTGAGGCTGGAACTAGCCCAGGGTAATCGGCCGTAATGGCCACCAAGGTATTGTCATTACTCCCTTGGTAAAATACCCCGTCGATCAGCTCCACGGATATGTCCGGATCCTCCTGGGAGGCCGGGTCAAGGGACCGTCCAGGGTCCTCGGGCTGTGGAGGAGGGTTGTTTATCTCCTTTACTGCCTGTCGCAGCTCCTGCGATGAAATCGCTAGAATGAATACTTAAACTACGGGAATACGAAACAGATGGGCGAGAAAAAGTCTCCGCTTACCCAGCTCGGAGTATTGTACATAGAGAATCCGCCCTGCGGGTTGACACAGAGGAATTCCTCCTCTTCTCCCTTGTATAAAGTGGACAAGATCTTTATTAGATCAGCAGCCGATCCCGGCCCTTTGCGGCTGTGGCGGGTGGCGTCATCCACCCCGTTGAAATCCCACATGGGGTGGCCTCTATACTGGAGCAGCTGCACCCCCCGCATAATGCATATAGCCATGACCTCGATCATGGTCAATCCGGATCGAGCTAACGAACTTATCCGGCTCATCAGATAAAGAATGTCCCAGTCGTCTTCCTCCAGGGAGCTCCGTGGACGCTAGCTCCGGCGCTTCTTCAAAGGGGCGTTGTCGAACTCAGGAAGGCCGATCCAAATAGGGTCCGGAAGGGGGACATCTTCTATATAAAACCATTCTGAAGGCCAGTCTTCGGACGTCTTCTTCGGGGTCCCAGACAGGTATTCGGTCCCGGCAATACGCCACACTTCGGCTCCGCCCACTTGATATATTAATCCCTTCTTAGAATGGGGCACAAGGCAGAACAGCTTCTTCCACAGAGCGAAATGAGCCTCATAGCCCAAAAATAACTCGCAAAGGGCTACGAATCGCGCGATATGCAGCAGGGAGGCAGGCGTAAGGTTGTGCAGCTGGAGGCCATAGAACTCCAGAAGCCCCTGGAGAAACGGATGAATTGGGAATCCGAGCCCTCTTACCAGATAAGGGACAAGGCATACCCGCTCTCCCTTGGAGGGATTGGGACGGCTCTCCGCTTGCTCTCCGCCATTGTAGGTGGCAAGCCTGGCTCGAACCGGGACCAGGTACGACGGGGGAAGAAATCCCTTGGACTGAAGCATCACCAATTTGCTGTGCGGGGTGGAACATCTCTCCCAATCTCCAGGCTTGGAACTAGGGGTGCGAGAGGAGGAGCTGCGTCGACCGGCCATCGTGGAATGGATCTTTGTCGGGTATGCTCCGATGAAGACTCGACAAGGCAGAATGATGTGATTTGGATCTGAATCCTCGTCTTTTTAAATAGGCGGCTCATTTACATAGCTAGGGGGGAAATGTGAAAACACCCTGGCTCTTCACATTCGCTCGACACGTGGAAAGTGGCCATTATTGGGCGTAGAAGCCAAGGAGTAGAAACCATCACAAGGAACCGAACATTATTTCGACAGGTACACAGAATTTGGAGAGGTACCCGCCTTGCAATGCCGAAGATAATACTGCGCGCCGGACTCGTCGTCATTGAAGCCTGGTTTGGGGGCTACTGAGGGAGTCCTGGATTAGGGGGTCTCCGGATAGCCGGACTATCTCCATTGGCCGGACTGTTTGACTATGAAGATACAAGATTGAAGACTTCGTCTCGTGTCCGGATGGGACTCTACTTAGCATGGAAGGCAAGCTAGGAAATACGTATATGGATATCTCCTCCTTTGTAACCGACCTTGTGTAACACTAACCCTCTCCGGTGTCTATATAAACCGAAGGGTTTTAGTCCGTAGGACAACAATCACAACATACAATCATACCATAGGCTAGCTTCTAGGGTTTAGCCTCTCTGATCTCGTGGTAGATCTACTCTTGTACTACACATATCTTCAATATTAATGAAGCAAGACGTAGGGTTTTACCTCCATCAAGAGGGCCCGAACCTGGGTAAAACATTGTGTCCCCTGCCTCCTGTTACCATCCGGCCTAGACACACAGTTCGGGACCCCCTACCCGAGATCTGCCGGTTTTGACACCGACAAGTATCCTTCGGGTATGATGGAAAAACTGCTAGCTAACCCTTTTACAGGATATGGAACAAAGCATCCTGATGAGCACTTAATATATGTGGATGAAGTTTGTGGATTATTTAAGCTTGCAAGTATACCCGATGATGTTGCTAAGAAGGTCTTCCCTTTATCTTTGAAGGGAGACGCATTGATATGGTATAGGCTATGTGATGATATGAGATCATGGGACTATAAAAGATTGAAGTTGGGATTTCATCAAAAGTATTACCCTATGCATCTTGTTCATCGTGATCACAATTATATATATAATTTCTGGCCTCACGAAGGAGAAATCATCGCTCATGCTTGGGGGAGGCTTAAATCAATGTTATATTCATGCCCCAATCATGAGCTCCCGAGAGAAATAATTATGCAAAGTTTTTATGCTCGGCTTTCTCATATTAATCAAACCATGCTCGATACTTCTTGTGCCAGCTCTTTTATGATGAATACTATTGAATTCAGATGGAATTTATTGGATAGAATTAAACACAACTCTGAAGATTGGGACCTCGACGAAGGTAAGGAGTCAGGTATGACACCTAAGTATGATTGTGTTAAATCTTTTATGGATATCGATATTTTCCGTAAGTTTAGCACTAAATATGAACTTGACTCTGAGATAGTAGCTTCTTTCTGTGAATCTTTTGCTACTTATGTTGATCTCCCTAAGGAGAAGTGGTTTAAATATCATCCTCCCATAGAAGTAAAAGTAGTTGCACCTATTAAAGTTGAAGAAAAGGCTGTCACTTATAATGATCCTATTGTTCCTACTTCTTACATTGAGAAATCACCTTTCCCTGTTAGAATAAAGGATCATGCTAAAGCTTCAACTGTTGTTCATAAAAGCAACATTAAAACTTATACACCTCCTGAGCAAGTTAAAGTAGAACCTAATATTGCTATTGTTAAAGATCTCTTGTCTGATAATATTGATGGGCATGTTATTCAGTTCGAAGGTGAAACTGCTAGAATTGCTAAACCTTGTGCTAAAGATAAACATATACCTATGGTAGGCGTGCCTGTTATTTCTGTTAAAATAGGAGATCACTGTTATCATGGCTTATGTGATATGGGTTCTAGTGCTAGTGTTATACCTCATGACTTATACAAAGAAATTAAGAACGAAATTGCACCTGTTGAGTTAGAAGATATTGATGTTACTATTAAACTTGCCAATAGAGATACTATTTCATCAATTGGAATTGTTAGAGATATTGAAGTCTTGTGTGGGAAAACTAAATATCCTGCTGATTTTCTTGTTCTTACTTCTCCGCAAGATAGCTTTTGTCCCATTATATTTGGTAGACCCTTCTTAAATACTGTCAATGCTACCATAGATTGCACTAAGAATGTTGTTACTGTTGGCTTGGATGATATGGTTCATGAGTTTAATTCCTCTAAATTTAGTAAACAACATCGTGAGGAAGAATTACCTAGTAAGGATGAAATTATTGGTCCTGCTTCTATTGTCGTACCTCCTAGTGACCCTTTAGAACACTATTTGCTAAACCATGAAAATGATATGTTCATGAATGAAAGAAGGGAAATAGATGAAGTATTCTTTAAACAGGAACCTATTCTGCATCACAATTTGCCTGTTGAAATTTTAGGGGATCCACCTCCACCCAAGGGTGATCCCGTGTTTGAGCTTAAACCTTTGCCTGATAATCTTAAATATGCTTATCTTGATGAAAATAAGATATATCCTATTATTATTAGTGCTAACCATTCAGAGCATGAAGAAGAAAGAATATTGGAAACTCTGAAGAAGCACCGTGCTGCTATTGGATATACTCTTGATGATCTCAAGGGCATTAGTCCCACTCTATGTCAACATAAAATAAATTTGGAAGCAGATGCCAAACCAGTTCGTGATCCTCAACGACGTCTGAATCTTAAAATGAAAGAAGTGGTAAGAAAAGAAATACTAAAGCTTCTGGAGGCAGGTATAATCTATCCCGTCGCTGATAGTGAGTGGGTAAGTCATGTCCATTGTGTCCCTAAGAAGGGAGGTATTACTGTTGTTCCTAATGATAAAGATGAATTGATTCCACAAAGAATTATCATGGGTTATAGGATGGTAATTAATTTCCGCAAATTAAACAAAGCTACTAAGAAAGATCATTACCCCTTACCTTTTATTGATCAAATGCTAGAAAGATTATGCAAACATGCACACTATTGCTTTCTAGATGGTTATTCTGGTTTCTCTCAAATACCTGTGTCGGCTAGAGATCAATCAAAGACTACTTTTACATGCCCTTTTGGTACTTTTGCTTATAGACGTATGCCTTTTGGTTTATTTAATGCACCTTCTACCTTTCAAAGATGCATGATGGCTATATTCTCTGACTTCTGTGAAAAGATTTGTGAGGTTTTCATGGACGACTTTTCCGTCTATGGTTCCTCTTTTGATGATTGCTTGAGCAATCTTGATCGAGTTTTGCAGAGATGTGAAGAAACTAATCTTGTCTTGAATTGGGAAAAGTGCCACTTTATGGTAAATGAAGGTATTGTCTTGGGGCACAAAGTTTCTGAAAGAGGTATTGAAGTTGATAAAGCCAAGGTTGATGCTATTGAAAAGATGCCATACCCCAAGGACATCAAAGGTATAAGAAGTTTCCTTGGTCACGCCGGATTTTACAGGAGGTTCATTAAGGACTTCTCAAAAATTTCTCGGCCACTGACTAATTTATTGCAAAAAGATATACCATTTGTCTTTGATGATGATTGTGTAGAAGCATTTGAAATACTTAAGAAAGCATTAGTCACTGCACCTATTGTTCAGCCACCTGATTGGAACCTACCCTTTGAAATTATGTGTGATGCTAGTGATTATGCTCTAGGTGCCGTTCTAGGGCAAAGAGTTGATAAGAAATTAAATGTTATTCATTATGCTAGTAAGACTCTAGACAATGCTCAAAGAAATTATGCTACTACTGAAAAAGAGCTTTTAGCAATTGTATTTGCTTGTGATAAGTTCAGATCTTATATTGTTGATTCTAAAGTAACTATTCAAACTAATCATGCTGCTATTAAATATCTTATGGAAAAGAAAGATGCTAAACCTAGACTTATTAGATGGGTTCTCTTGCTACAAGAATTTGATTTGCATATTGTTGATAGAAAGGGAGATGAGAACCCCGTTGCAGACAACTTGTCTAGGTTAGAAAATATTCTTGATGACCCACTACCTATTAATGATAGCTTTCCTGATGAACAATTAAATGTTATAAGTACTTCTCGTAGTACTCCATGGTATGATGATTATGCTAATTATATTGTTGCTAAGTTTATGCCACCTCGCTTCACATACCAACAAAAGAAAAAGTTCTTCTATGATTTGAGACATTACTTTTGGGATGACCCACATCTTTATAAGGAAGGAGTAGATGGTGTTATTAGACGTTGTGTACCTGAGCATGAACAGAAACAGATCCTACGCAAGTGTCACTCCGAGGCTTATGGAGGACACCACGCTAGACCGCCTTTTCAGACTCTCACCCCCCCTGGACCGCCTTTTCAGTTTTAGAAAAAACAAAAGAAAATGATGGAAATGTCAAAAAAATAAAATAAAATAAGTTTCCCATGTGATATGTGGTCTAGTTGTTGGGAAAATTTACAAATAAGAATTTCGACTTTATTTACAAAATCACTTTGGAATTTGTAAAATGGACATAACTTTTGCATACGAACTCGGATTAAAAAGTTTTTTATATGAAAAATCATCTACTCAAAAAGTTACATCCGATGGAGACCGCCTACGGCCTGTTTGAAAATTTGTAGAATCCTCAAATTCCAAAAGGAAAAAAGTTATGCTCAAATTTTAGTTTTTTTAAATTTTCATTAAATTTGGTCAAACTATGGTCAAACTACTTATTAAAGAAGTATTAGTGTTACTAAATAATTATTCAAGAATATTAGTGTTATTAAATAATTATTTCAGTTTTTTAATTTTGGTCAAATCTGGTCAAACTATGGTCAAACTGTGGTCAAACAATGGTCAAACTACTTATTCAAGAAATATTAGTGTTACTAAATAATTATTGTTTTTTAGAACAATAGTTTCAAACTCAAACAGTGAAATGTGTGACTTCATGCTCAAGCTAAAATCCTGAGGGTTAATAGGATTAACATCTTACTATTGTCAGGAAAACAACGAGTGCGGACTTGGAAACGAGGGAGAATTGAACCTGGAAGTTAAGCGTGCTCAGGCTGGGGGAGTGGGAGGATGGGTGACCGTCCGGGAAGTTAGATGATTTGGAATGATGAGGGGTGATTAGAGATTAAATTGAGCAGTGATGAGAGGGGTGATTAGAGATTAGAGGTTAAAATAAATCAGAAATTTGAAAATAAAAAAATTTCAAAAAAAATTCAAAAAAAAATCAGAAAATTACCTTTAGTACCGGTTGGTGTTACCAACTGGGACTAAAGGTGGACCTCTAGGCAGCGGCCATGTGGAGGGCCTTTAGTCCCGGTTCTGGTTTGAACCGGGACTAAAGGGTCAGGGCATTAGTACCGACCCTTTAGTCCCGGTTCAAGAACCGGGACTGCAGGCCCTTTTTCTACTAGTGAAGTGTCACTCCGAGTCTTATGGAGGACACCACACTGGAGATAGAACTGCACATAAGGTATTGCAATCTGGTTTTTATTGGCCTACTCTCTACAAGGATGTCCGTAAGTTTGTCTTGTCTTGTGATGAATGTCAAAGAATTGGTAAAATTACTAGACGTCAAGAAATGCCTATGAATTATTCACTTGTTATTGAACCGTTTGATGTTTGGGGCTTTGATTATATGGGACCTTTTCCTGCCTCTAATGGATACACACATATTCTAGTTGATGTTGATTACGTTACTAAGTGGGTAGAAGCTATTCCAACTAGTAGTGCTGATCATAACACTTCTATTAAAATGCTTAAAGAAGTTATTTTCCCGAGGTTTGGAGTCCCTAGATATTTAATGACTGATGGTGGTTCACACTTTATTCATGGTGCTTTCCGTAAAATGCTTGCTAAATATGATGTTAATCATAGAATTGCATCTCCTTATCACCCACAGTCTAGTGGTCAAGTAGAGTTGAGCAATAGAGAGCTCAAATTAATTTTGCAAAAGACTATTAATAGGTCTAGAAAGAATTGGTCTAAGAAACTTGATGATGCATTATGGGCTTATAGAACTGCATATAAAAATCCTATGGGTATGTCTCCGTATAAAATGGTTTCTGGAAAAGCATGTCACTTACCTCTCGAACTAGAACATAAGGCATATTGGGCTATTAAAGAGCTCAACTATGATTTTAAACTTGCCGATGAGAAGAGGTTATTTGATATTAGCTCACTTGATGAATGGAGAACCCAAGCTTATGAAAATGCCAAGTTGTTTAAAGAAAAAGATAAAAGATGGCATGACAAAAGGATACAAAAGCGTGAGTATAATGTAGGTGATTACGTATTTCTATACAACTCTCGTTTAAGATTTTCTGCAGGAAAACTTCTCTCTAAATGGGAAGGCCCCTATGTTATCGAAGAGGTCTATCGTTCCGGTGCCATAAAAATCAACAACTTCGAGGGCACAAATCCGAAGGTGGTAAATGGTCAAAGAATTAAACATTATATCTCAGGTAATCCCATAAATGTTGAAACCAATATTATTGAAACCGTAACACCGGAAGAATACATAAGAGACACTTTCCGGAATGTTTCATACTCCAAAAAGGAATAGGTATGTGGTACGGTAAGTAAACCGACTCCAAAACAATTTTAAGGCAATATTTCTCTGTTTTGGAATATTTAGAAAAATAGAAAAATAAGTAGTAGTCCCGGAAGGACACGAGGACCCCATGAGGGTGGTGGGCGCGCCCCCTACCTCGTGAGCACCTCGTCTGCCTCCGGACTCCGTTTTCTTGCATGATACGTATTTTGGTCGGTAAAAATTCATTATATATTCTCCCGAAGGTTTTGACTCCCATATCACGCAAATTTCCTCTATTTTCGTTTTGAGCTGTCCCATTGCAGATTAAATCAACATGTCTTCCCAGGATTCGGAAGCGGGAAGCTATGTGGATGATTACTTAGCAAATCCAAAGGTCTATGGAGATGTGGAACATAATGGATGGACCACGGAGGAAGAAGAGGACTATGAACCCAAGGGGAAGGAGGAGACAAGCTCAGATGAAGATGAAGCACCATTACCTCTGTTGGAAATATGCCCTAGAGGCAATAATAAAATGGTTATTATTATATTTCTTTGTTCATGATAATTGTCTATTGTTCATGCTATAATTGTGTTATCTGAAAATTGTAATACATGTGTGAATACATAGACCACAACACATCCCTAGTGAGCCTCTAGTTGACTAGCTCGTTGATCAAAGGATAGTCATGGTTTCCTGACTATGGACATTAGATGTCATTGATAACGGGATCACATCATTAGGAGAATGATGTGATGGAGAAGACCCAATCCTAAGCTTAGCTCAAAGATCGTGTAGTTCATTTGCTATAGCTTTTCTGAATGTCAAGTATCATTTTCTTAGACCATGAGATTGTGCAACTCCCGGATACTGTAGGAGTGCCTTGGGTGTGCCAAACGTCACAACGTAATGGGGTGACTATAAAGGTACAATACAGGTATCTCCGAAAGTGTTTGTTGGGTTGGCATGAATCGAGACTGGGATTTGTCACTCCGTATGACGGAGAGGTATCTCTGGGCCCACTTGGTAATGCATCATCATAATGAGCTCAATGTGATCAAGTGGTTGATCACGGGATCATGCATTATGGTACGAGTAAAGTGACTTGCCGGTAACGAGACTGAACAAGGTATTGGGATACCGACGATCGAGTCTCGGACAAGTAACGTACCGATTGACAAAGGGAATTGTATACAGATTGATTGAATCCTCGACATCGTGGTTCATTCAATGAGATCATCGTGGAGCATGTGGGAGCCAACATGGGTATCCAGATCCCGCTGTTGGTTATTGACCGGAGAGTCGTCTCGGTCATGTCTGCATGTCTCCCGAACCCGTAGGGTCTACACACTTAAGGTTCGATGACGCTAGGGTTGTTAGGAAGACTTGTATGTGATTACTGAATGTTGTTCGGAGTCCCGGATGAGATTCCGGACGCCACGAGGAGTTCTGGAATGGTCCGGAGGTAAAGATTTATATATGGGAAGTTTTCATATGGTCGCCGGAAAGTTTCGGGGGCATATCAGTATTGTACCGGGGCCACCGGAGGGGTTCTGGGGGTCCACCGGGAGGGTCCACCTCTTCCGGAGGGCCTTATGGGCTGTATGGAGAAGGGAACCAGCCCAAGTGGGCTGGGGCGCCACACCCCCCTAGGGCCCATGCGCCTAGGGTTGGGGGAAACCCTAAGGGGGGGCGCCCCCTTGCTTGGGGGGCAAGCCCCCCTCCCCTTGGCCGCCACCCCCCTCTAGATCTCATCTAGAGGGGGCCGGCCCCCTTCCCCTTTCCCCTATAAATAGAGGGGTGAGGGGAGGGCTGCATACAACATCCAAGGCGTAGCCCCTCCCCTCCCCAACACCTCTCCTCCTCCATAAGAGCTTGGCGAAGCCCTGCCGGAGTACTGCAGCTTCATCACCACCACACCGTCGTGCTGCTGTTGGAGCCCTCTTCCTCAACCTCTCCCTCCTCCTTGCTGGATCAAGGCGCGGGAGACGTCCTCGCTCCGTACGTGTGTTGAACGCGGAGGTTCCATCCGTTCGGCACTAGGATCTTCGGTGATTTGGATCACGTCGAGTGCGACTCCATCAACCCTGTTCTCTTGAACGCTTCCGCTCGTGATCTACAAGGGTATGTATATGCACTCCTCTCTCCCTTGTTGTTAGATGACTCCATAGATTGATCTTGGTGATGCGTAGAAAATTTTAAAATTTTGCTACGTTCCCCAACAGTGGTATCAGAGCTAGGTCTATGCGTAATTACTGTGCACGAGTAGAACACAAAGTAGTTGTGGGCATCGATATTGTCAATTTGCTTGCCGTTACTAGTCTTATCTTGATTCGGCGGCATCGTGGGATGAAGCGGCCCGGACCAACCTTACACGTACGCTTACGTGAGACCGGTTCCACCGACTGACATGCACTAGTTGCATAAGGTGGTTGGCGGGTGTCTGTCTCTCCCACTTTAGTCGAATCGGATTCGATAAACAGGGTCCTTATGAAGGGTAAATAGAAATTGGCAATTCACGTTGTGGTTTTGGCATAGGTAAGAAACGTTCTTGCTAGAAACCTATAGCAGCCACGTAAAAACTTGCAACAACAATTAGAGGACGTCTAACTTGTTTTTGCAGCAAGTGTTTTGTGATGTGATATGGCCAAAGGTTGTGATGAATGATGAATGATATATGTGATGTATGACATTGATCATGTTCTTGTAATAGGAATCACGACTTGCATGTCGATGAGTATGACAACCGGCAGGAGCCATAGGAGTTGTCTTTATTTATTTATGACCTGCGTGTCAACATAAACGTCATGTAATTACTTTACTTTATTGCTAAAGCGTTAGCCATAGTAGTAGAAGTAATAGATGACAAGACAACTTCAAGAAGACACGATGATGGAGATCATGATGATGGAGATCATGGTGTCATGCCAGTGACAACGATGATCATGGAGCCCCGAAGATGGAGATCAAAGGAGCAAATCATATTGGCCATATCATGTCACTATTTGATTGCATGTGATGTTTATCATGTTTTACATCTTATTTGCTTAGAACGACGGTAGCTTAAATAAGATGATCCCTCATAATAATTTCAAGAAAGTGTTCCCCCTAACTGTGCACCGTTGCGAAGGTTCGTTGTTTCGAAGCACCACGTGATGATCGGGTGTGATAGATTCTAACGTTCGAATACAATGGGTGTAAGACAGATTTACACACGCAATACACTTAGGTTGACTTGACGAGCCTAGCTTGTACAGACATGGCCTCGGAACACAGAAGACTGAAAGGTCGAGCATGAGTCGTATAGAAGATACGATCAACATGAAGATGTTCACCGATGTTGACTAGTCCGTCTCACGTGATGATCGGACACAGCCTAGTTAACTCGGATCATGTTATACTTAGATGACTGGAGGGATGTCTATCTGAGTGGGAGTTCATTTAATAATTTGATTAGATGAACTTAATTATCATGAACTTAGTCTAAAATATTTACAATATGTCTTGAAGATCAAATGGCCCACGTCGCGTTCCTAGAGAAAACCAAGCTGAAAGACGATGGCAGCAACTATACGGACTGGGTCCGGAACCTGAGGATCATCCTCATAGCTGCCAAGAAATATTATGTCCTAGAAGCACCGCTAGGTGATGCACCCGTCCCACAAAACCAAGACGTTATGAACGCTTGGCAAACACGTGCTGATGATTAGTCCCTGGTTCAGTGCGGCATGCTTTACAGCTTAGAACCGGGGCTCCAAAAGCGTTTTGAGAGACACAGAGCATATGAGATGTTCGAAGAGCTGAAAATAGTTTTTCAAGCTCATGCCCGGGTCGAGAGATATGAAGTCTCCGACAAGTTCTTCAGTTGTAAGATGGAGGAAAATAGTTCTGTCAGTGAGCGCATACTCAAAATGTCTGGGTTGCATAACCGCTTGACTCAGCTGGGATTTAATCTCCCGGATGACGCGGTCATTGACAGAATCCTTCAGTCGCTTCCACCGAGCTACAAGAGCTTTGTGATGAACTTCAATATGCAGGGGATGGAAAAGACCATTCCTGAAGTATTTTCAATGCTGAAATCAGCAGAGGTAGAAGTCAAAAAGGAACATCAAGTGTTGATGGTGAATAAAACCACTAAGTTCAAGAAAGTCAAGGGTAAGAAGAACTTCAAGAAGGACGGCAAGGGAGTTGCCGCGCCCGGTAAGCAAGCTGCCGGGAAGAAGCCAAAGAATGGACCCAAGCCCGAGACTGAGTGTTTTTATTGCAAGGGAAGTGGTCACTGGAAGCGGAACTGCCCCAAATACTTAGCGGACAAGAAGGCCGGCATCACGAAAGGTATATGTGATATACATGTAATTGATGTGTACCTTACCAGTACTCGTAGTAGCTCCTGGATATTTGATACCGGTGCGGTTGCTCACATTTGTAACTCAAAGCAGGAGCTGCGGAATAAACGGAGACTGGCGAAGGACGAGGTGACGATGCGCGTCGGGAATGGTTCCAAGGTTGATGTGATCGCCGTCGGCACGCTACCTCTACAATTACCTATGGGATTAGTTTTAAACCTCAATAATTGTTATTTAGTGCCAGCTTTGAGCATGAACATTGTATCAGGATCTCGTTTAATACGAGATGGCTACTCATTTAAATCCGAGAATAATGGTTGTTCTATTTATATGAGAGATATGTTTTATGGTCATGCTCCGATGGTGAATGGCTTATTCTTAATGAATCTCGAGCGTAATGGTACACATATTCATAGTGTGAATACCAAAAGATGTAAGGTTGATAATGATAGTCCCACATACTTGTGGCACTGCCACCTTGGTCACATAGGTGTCAAACGCATGAAGAAGCTCCATGCAGATGGACTTTTAGAGTCTCTTGATTACGAATCATTTGACACGTGCGAACCATGCCTCATGGGTAAGATGACCAAGACTCCGTTCTTAGGAACAATGGAGCGAGCAACCAACTTATTGGAAATCATACATACTGATGTGTGCGGTCCAATGAGTGTTGAGGCTCGCGGTGGCTATCGTTATGTTCTCACCCTCACTGATGACTTGAGTAGATATGGGTATGTCTACTTAATGAAACACAAGTCTGAGACCTTTGAAAAGTTCAAGGAAATTCAGAGTGAGGTTGAGAATCAACGTGACAGGAAAATCAAGTTCTTGCGATCAGATCATGGGGGAGAATACTTGAGTCACAAATTTGGCACACACTTAAGAAAATGTGGAATAGTTTCACAACTCACGCCGCCTGGAACACCTCAGCGTAATGGTGTGTCCGAACGTCGTAATCGCACTCTATTAGATATGGTGCGATCTATGATGTCTCTTACCGATTTACCGCTATCATTTTGGGGCTATGCTTTAGAGACTGCCGCATTCACTTTAGATAGGGTTCCGTCGAAATCCGTTGAGACGACACCGTATGAATTATGGTTTGGGAAGAAACCTAAGCTGTTGTTTCTAAAAGTTTGGGGATGCGATGCTTATGTCAAGAAACTTCAACCTGAAAAGCTCGAACCCAAGTCGGAAAAATGCGTCTTCATAGGATACCCTAAAGAAACTGTTGGGTATACCTTCTACCGCAGATCCGAAGGCAAGATCTTTGTTGCCAAGAATGGGTCCTTTCTAGAGAAAGAGTTTCTCTCGAAAGAAATAAGTGGGAGGAAGGTAGAACTTGATGAAGTATTACCTCTTGAACCGGTAAGTGGCGCAGCTCAAGAAAATGTTCCTGAGGTGCCTGCACCGACTAGAGAGGAAGTTGATGATGATGATCATGAAACTTCAGATCAAGTTGCTACTGAACTTCGTAGGTCCACAAGGACACGTTCCACACCAGAGTGGTACGGCAACCCTGTCTTGGAAATCATGTTGTTAGACAACGGTGAACCTTCGAACTATGACGAAGCAATGGCGGGCCCGGATTTCGACAAATGGCTGGAAGCCATGAAATCCGAGATAGGATCCATGTATGAAAATGAAGTATGCACTTTGACTGACTTGCCCGTTGATCGGCGAGCCATAGAAAATAAATGGATCTTTAAGAAGAAGACAGACGCAGATGGTAATGTGACCATCTATAAAGCTCGGCTTGTCGCTAAGGGTTATCGACAAGTTCAAGGGGTTGACTACGATGAGACTTTCTCACCCGTAGCGAAGCTGAAGTCCGTCCGAATCATGTTAGCAATTGTCGCATTCTATGATTATGAGATATGGCAAATGGACGTCAAAACGGCATTCCTTAATGGTTTCCTTAAGGAAGAATTGTATATGATGCAGCCGGAAGGTTTTGTCGATCCTAAGAATGCTGACAAGGTGTGCAAGCTCCAACGCTCGATTTATGGGCTGGTGCAAGCATCTCGGAGTTGGAACATTCGTTTTGATGAGATGATCAAAGCGTTTGGGTTTATGCATACTTATGGAGAAGCCTGCATTTACAAGAAAGTGAGTGGGAGCTTTGTAGCATTTCTCATATTGTATGTGGATGACATACTATTGATGGGAAATGATATAGAATTCTTGGAAAGCATAAAGGCCTACTTGAACAAGTGTTTTTCAATGAAGGACCTTGGAGAAGCTGCTTATATATTAGGCATCAAGATCTATAGAGATAGATCGAGACGCCTCATTGGTCTTTTACAGAGTACGTACCTTGACAAGATATTGAAGAAGTTCAAAATGGATCAGTCAAAGAAGGGGTTCTTGCCTGTATTGCAAGGTACGAGATTGAGCACGGCTCAATGCCCGACCACGGCAGAAGATAGAGAAAAGATGAGTGTCGTCCCCTATGCCTCGGCCATAGGGTCTATCATGTATGCTATGCTGTGTACCAGACCTGATGTAAACCTTGCCGTGAGTTTGGTAGGAAGGTACCAAAGTAATCCCGGCATGGAACACTGGACAGCGGTCAAGAATATCCTGAAGTACCTGAAAAGGACTAAGGAAATGTTTCTCGTTTATGGAGGTGACGAAGAGCTCGTCGTAAAGGGTTACGTCGATGCTAGCTTCGACGAAGATCTGGATGACTCTAAGTCACAAACCGGATACGTGTATATTTTGAATGGTGGGGCAGTAAGCTGGTGCAGTTGCAAGCAAAGCGTTGTGGCGGGATCTACATGTGAAGCGGAGTACATGGTAGCCTCGGAGGCAGCACAAGAAGCAGTCTGGGTGAAGGAGTTCATTACCGACCTAGGAGTCATACCCAATGCGTCGGGCCCGATGACTCTCTTCTGTGACAACACTGGAGCTATTGCCCTTGCCAAGGAGCCCAGGTTTCATAGGAAGACCAGGCATATCAAGCGTCGCTTCAACTCCATTCGTGAAAGTGTTCAAAATGGAGACATAGAGATTTGTAAAGTACATACGGACCTGAATGTAGCAGATCCGTTGACTAAACCTCTCCCTAGAGCAAAACATGATCAACACCAAAACTGCATGGGTGTTCGATTCATCACAATGTAACTAGAATATTGACTCTAGTGCAAGTGGGAGACTGTTGGAAATATGCCCTAGAGGCAATAATAAAATGGTTATTATTATATTTCTTTGTTCATGATAATTGTCTATTGTTCATGCTATAATTGTGTTATCCGGAAATCGTAATACATGTGTGAATACATAGACCACAACACGTCCCTAGTGAGCCTCTAGTTGACTAGCTCGTTGATCAAAGGATAGTCATGGTTTCCTGACTATGGACATTAGATGTCATTGATAACGGGATCACATCATTAGGAGAATGATGTGATGGACAAGACCCAATCCTAAGCTTAGCTCAAAGATCGTGTAGTTCGTTTGCTGTAGCTTTTCTGAATGTCAAGTATCATTTCCTTAGACCATGAGATTGTGCAACTCCCGGATACCGTAGGAGTGCTTTGGGTGTGCCAAACGTCACAACGTAACTGGGTGACTATAAAGGTACATTACAGGTATCTCCGAAAGTGTCTGTTGGGTTGGCATGAATCGAGACTGGGATTTGTCACTCCGTATGACGGAGAGGTATCTCTGGGCCCACTTGGTAATTCATCATCATAATGAGCTCAATGTGATCAAGTGGTTGATCACGGGATCATGCATTACGGTACGAGTAAAGTGACTTGCCGGTAACGAGACTGAACAAGGTATTGGGATACCGACGATCGAGTCTTGGACAAGTAACGTACCGATTGACAAAGGGAATTGTATACGGATTGATTGAATCCTCGACATCGTGGTTCATTCAATGAGATCATCGTGGAGCATGTGGGAGCCAGCATGGGTATCCAGATCCCGCTGTTGGTTATTGACCAGAGAGTCAACATCACCACCACCTTCTTCACCAACCAAGGAGACATAATCACATGGGTATGGGCACTCCCCTTGGCAACTGCCAAGCTTGGGGGAGGTGCCCCGGTATCGTATCACAATCACAACTCCTATCTTTACCCTTTTTCTTAGTTCGATCCTATTAGTAGTATCTTGATCTAGTAGAATAAAGTTTATGGCATGATCTAGTTTTGAGTTTTGCTTTATGATCTCTCTATGTAATCGAGTCCGTGAGCTACATATAATAAAGATTAGTGTTGAGTCAAGGGCTTGATTATTTTGCCATGATCTTGGGTGAATAAAAGAAAGAGAAAAAGAATAAAAAGTAACAAAAAGCTCATATTGATCTTATTGAGAGTAATGGCTTCACATACAAAGAGTATGATGATTAAAAGTTGTTGGGAGTTGGCAGACATAGCTTTGGTCATTGTTGCAATTAATAGGAAGTAATAAGGAAAGAGAGGTTTTCACATATAGATATATTATCATTGACATCTTTTATGATTGGGAGCACTCATTAAAATATGACATGCTAAAGAGTTGATGTTGGACAAGGAAGACAACGTAATGAGTTTTGTCTTTCTTATATCTGAGATAAAGTATGTTGTCATGGATCCTATAACTTGTTGAGCTTGCCTTTCCCCCTCATGCTAGCCAAATTCTCAGCACCAAGTAGAAATACTACTTGTGCTTCCAAATATCCTTAAACCAGTTTTGCCATGAGAGTCCACCATATTTACCTATGGATTGAGTAAGATCCTTCAAGTAAGTTGTCATCGATGCAAAGCAATAAAAATTGCTCTAAATATGTATGATTGATTGGTGTGGGAGAAATAAGCTTTATATGACCTTGTGATGTGGAAGTAATAAAAACGACGGACTGCATAATAAAGGTTCATATCACAAGGGGCAATATAAAGTGGCGTTCTTTCGCATTGAGATTTTATATATCCAACCATAAAAGCGCATGGCAACCTCTGCTTCCCTCTGCGAAGGGCCTATCCTTTATTATTATCTTCTACCTTATGCAAGAGTCATGGTGATCTTCACCTTTTCTTTTTCATTTCATCCTTTGGCAAGCTCAGCATGTTGGAAAGAACATGATATATATATATATATATATATATATATATCTAATTGGATGTAGGGGAGCATGAACCATTATTGTTGACATTACCCTAGAGGTAAAAGGTTGTGGGGCAAAACTATAAGCCCCTATCTTTCTCTATGTCCGATTAAAACTCCGTAACCACAAGTATCGCGTGAGTGTTAGCAATTATGGAGGACTAAATGATAGTTGAGTATGTGGACTTGCTTTTTTAGCTCTGACATAGACTCTTTCCAATGTTACGATAAATTGCAATTGCTTCAATGACTGAGATTATAGTTTGTCGGAGCCCAATAAGGTTTATGATTTATACTTTTGCATTGTGAATAGATCATCACTTGAACATAAGTAATCATATGGCAAAATCTATATATGTTGCTGTTATGAGAATAATCATGATGCCTTCATGTCCGTATTTTATTTTTATCGACGCCTCTACCTCTAAACATGAGGACATATTTATTATTATCGACTTTTCGCTTGAGGACAAGCGAGGTCTAAGCTTGGGGGAGTTGATACGTCCATTTTGCATCATGCTTTTATATCGATATTTATCGCATTATGGACTGTTATTTCACTTTATGTCACAATACTTATGGCTATTCTCTCTTATTTTACAAGGTTTACATAAGGAGGGAGAATGCCGGCAGCTGGAATTCTGGTCTGGAAAAGGAGCAAATATTAGAGACCTATTCTACGCAACTCCAAAAGTCCTGAAACTCCACGGAACGTCTTAAAAGAAATAAAGAAAAATCCACGCCAAAGATGAAGGCCAGGGGGCCCACACCCTGCTCACGAGGGTGGGGCGCGTGCCCCCCTATCTCGTGGGCCCCCTGGTGGCTCTCCGATGCCCATCTTCTCCTATATGAGGTCTTTCGATGAGAAAAAAATAGGAAGGAACTTTTCAGGACGAGACTCCGCCGCCACGAGGCGGAACCTTGGCAGATCCAATCTAGAGCTCCGGCAAAGCTGTTCTGCCGGGGAAACTTCCCTCCGAGAGGGGGAAATCATCACCATCGTCATCACCAACGCTCCTCTCATTAGGAGAGGGCAATCTCCATCAACATCTTCACCAGCACCATCTCATCTCCAAACCCTAGTTCATCTCTTGTATCCAATTCTTGTCTCAAAGTCCGGGATTGGTGCTAGTAGGTTGCTAGTAGTGTTGATTACTCCTTGTAGTTGATGCTAGTTGGTTTATTTGGTGGAAGATCATATGTTCAGATCCTATATGCATATTGTTACCCCTCTGATTATGAACATGAATATGCTTTGTGAGTAATTACGTTCGTTCCTGAGGACAAGGGAGAAGTCTTGCTATGAGTAGTCATGTGAATTTGGTATTCGTTTGATATTTTGATAAGATGTATGTTGTCTAGCCTCTAGTGGTGTTATGTGAACGTCAACTACATAACACTTCACCATTATTTGGGCCTAGAGGAAGGCATTGGAAAGTAATAAGTAGATGATGGGTTGCTAGAGTGACAGAAGCTTAAACCCTAGTTTATGCGTTGCTTCGTAAGGGGCTGATTTGGATCCATATGTTTCATGCTATGGTTAGGTTTACACTAATACTTTTGTTGTATTTGCGGATGCTTGCAATAGAGGTTAATCATAAGTGGGATGCTTGTTCAAGTAAGAACAGCACCCAGGCACCGGTCCACCCACATATCAAATTATCAAAGTATCGAACGCGCATCATATGAACGTGATGAAAACTAGCTTGACGATATTCCCATGTGTCCTCGGGAGCGCTTTTCCTATTATAAGAGTTTGTTCCGGCTTGTCCTTTGCTGCAAAAGGATTGGGCCACCTTGCTGCAATTTATTCACTTTTGTTACTTGTTGCTCGTTACAACCTATCTTATCACAAAACTATCTGTTACCACTTATTTCAGTACTTGCAGAGAATACCTTGCTGAAAACCGCTTATCATTTCCTTCTGCTCCTCATTGGGTTCGACACTCTTACTTATCGAAAGGACTACGATAGATCCCCCATACTTGTGGGTCATCAGTGATCTGTAGCATTTGATCCCAGGAATGAATGGTTCTGTAATGGGTATGCTGCTTGGACAATAAAAGTTGAGGCCTACCTGTATTAGCACTATTATTTCCTGAGAGACTTGTTTTACAGGTGTCTACATTTTTGTAATATGTTATGCACCTATTTGTATATGATGCACATTTTGTTCGCTTGTTGCCTGGCGCAGGACGAACTTGTTGTTGTTAATTCGATTCAGTTCATCTTTAATTGATTGAGTGTGTGTCCATGTTCTAGGATGCCTATGGAGGTATTTTTTTTATGCAGAGTCCTGCCCATATGCTGGAATGCAAAAACAATCATGGTTGCAAGAAGCAGCATTTTAATCACATAGCCAAAATCATTATGAGAATGATATCTACTGTCTGTGTTACCTGCTACTCCATGTCAACAGTAGGTATGCATGCACCTTGCACCTTTCGTTTGCCATCTCCGGTATTTCCCCCTCTCACTGCAGTCTCCCTCCTCTAGGTGTTATTGATACTTTGTTAGAGTTGGATGAAAAATCGTCTAATGAGTGTTTGAAACTACAGACGTCATGGCTGCTGCAAATTATGTATGTGCTCCAAAGCTCCCTATTTAAATTCGAGCAGAACATGCAGGTTCAGAACACATGTATCATTTTTGTATGCGACTTGTTCCTACCCCATTTAGAAAATGGTACTAATGAAAGCAATGATTTATATTTTACTTGCCTTATAAACAAAGCTAATATAGCTAGGGAGTAAGAATTTTGCAAAGTAGGAACAACTTCTAAGTGTGCTTCTTCGGTCCTGAAATAAGTCTTGTCTTACGTGGTTTCGCTCGGCTTTTGTTCTAAGAAGCAAAATGCTTCAGGTTTCGGCTGTTAGGACAAACAAGTCGTAAGCCACCAATGCCGAACTGTTTAATGATATTTTAGGAGGGTCAAGAAAAAGACACAAAAGCATTGCTTGCTCCCTGATTCCAGTTTCTGCGGCCACCATTGATAAGCATGGAGCTGAGCAAATGAGTATCAAAAGGAAGTCAAGGAAACTTCGTCCTCTATGCTGCTTGCAATGTAGTTCTCTAGCAGCTCATCAATTTCGCAAACTAGGATAACACCCACTAGTTTCACTTATTTTAAATTGTCAGGTCCTATAATGGCATGGATAATTGTGCTGATGCCATTGTTTCCTAATTACTATGATATAATTTGCCAAATGAGGAGGTGGGAGAGGTGCCGCCCAAGGAGGTCAGGGGGAGGAGGTCAATAAGGCTGGGGAGCGGAGGCGGAGGTTGACGGGTTAGAGAATGATCAAGCATGTGAATCTATAGCACAAGCTCATGATTTATCAAGGGAGTGGTGCTGCCGCCGGAGTAGAAAATCGTATCTCATATTAAGCTGTTTTTGTCTTTTGTTTTTGTACAAATTTGGTGCAGGCAAAATTTTGATGACGATATATATAAGATGACTAGCATTATCTTTTTACTAACTGCATGTTCGGGTAACTCACTTAGAACGGGAGTCAGTGGAATTTGTGATAAGAGTGAGGATTGAGAGTGAGCGTAGGGTGGGGGTTGGGATTCGCAACATGAGTAACACATGAGTAATAGACAGTATTATGGATTATGATCACTTCAGTGAGTACTCTCAACAATGTTAGAAGCACTACTATATGATTACAACAGCACATTTCTGATATAAAGTAAGATTAAAATGTATCGCCTGCAGTTAGGACTCACTGAGACTCACGCCCCCCGCGTCGCCAACACTTGGCGACATGGGGGAGATCGCGCCGCCGCGCCCTAGGCCTCCTCTCCCCGATCTCTTCCTCCTGCCGCCACCCGAGTTCACGCCGGTGAAGCCCGACTGTGGGCTGTGACGGTAGCGGCGGGGTCTTCTCCCTCGCGCGCGGTGGCATCTTCCTCTGGCGGCGGCAATGTGGCCACTCCAGTGATTCGGCGGCGCGGTGCGACGGGATCTCGGCGGAGGATGTGGCGACGGCGGCGGCGCAGCCTCCCGCGGTGGTGGTCGGAATCTCGGATCTCGCCGGCCTCAGTTGGGCTTAGGCGGGTCGATGGATCTGGTGTGCGGCGGCAGGCTTGCGCGGTGGACCTAACGTAATCGGCTGCTCTGGCACCGTGGTGGTGCCATGGCCGGTTAGGCGGTGACGGCTATTTCCTTTTGGCGATCCGTGCACAAAAAGCTGGATGGAGTTCTTCGAATAGATCTGGGTGAAAACCTGCTCTCGGCTAGATGCCAAGGCCGGCAATGGCGGCGCTCTTCGGCGCCGTTCCCTTCTTGGAGGCATCGCCGTGGAGAACTTCTAGGCCAACATCTGCTACCTTGTGAGTGCGTCGGACCGGTGTGTACGCCAGTCCCGGTATGTGGCTAGGCTGGGGCATCTGGCGTTAGATGTTAGGCTTTGCTGCGATGTTTATTTGATATTAGGTTTGGACAATTGGCACCCCTTCATTAAGGGGATAGGAGCAACAGGTGTTCCTTGGATGGTGGCTTCAGGCGTATGGATGTATTACTTTGTAAGGTCTTTGAGAATAATTCATAAAATGGCTGCATGCATCATTCAGATGCAAAGGCCGGGGGTACATCCTCCTTTTCAAAAAAATCTGACCAATGTAAGCTGAGGAAAAAGTTTTATTATACTTGCTCAAATATCGTGCAAATGAAGCTAAAGACAACATTTCTAATATTGTGTGAGAATTTCTTAAGCGCAACACAAGGAACAATAGATATTAATTTTTAATAGAATTTTAGTTGGATCACCGCTCTATATTTATATAGTGTTAATTTATCTCTTTTATCAATTTACATTGCAAGTGAATTGGACTTCAATAAATACCCCCGTGCTATTTGTCTCTACATGTGAAATTTAACATGCATTATGTTTACATAATTCTAGCAAAAAAATCGTAGCACATGGCAAGGCACCGACATTCCCGTGCTATCTTATCTCTACATGTGAAAGTTTACGCATTATGTCTATACAACTCAACAAAAATATTTCAAAAGCCCGTGGCAACGCACAGGCATTCTACTAGTAGCCTGTAATGTGGTAGTTTTTTGCTATATACTCCTTGCGGTTGGGCAACTGACTAACAACCTTCTCTTCAACTCATGCTCTTGCAACCTCCCCAAGAGGTTTGGGTGCGTTTGGCACCCCTTGATCGTTGCAATCCCGTGGATATTCGTTTGTTATTCCTAGAATGCACAAGTGTTCCATGACATTGACCAACTGACAAATGCAAAGTTTTCTCATGATATGGTTTGTCTTGTTCAAGTTGTTGGGCCTTAGAGTAGCCATCGACTCAGGTTTGAGTACATCCGGGTACGATCACGCTCACCATTGTTATCCTTATGCTCCTTTTGAACGGAATTCAGATGTGGATTCTCTTCCACGGTGACCGATTCGGAAAAAAATATCGTTATGCATCATGAGTTCGATCCATTGACCCTTATTGTCAGATGTAGATGCATTGCATCACAAACGTCGCCTCCAATAAACATTGTTGTGGATCGACGCTCTAACACTTAGATTCCACAGCTGCACTTTGGATCCAGATGCATGCTGCTCTTGTCAATTTGTAATGGAATTGAACTTTGAAGTTTAATCACTCACAGGAGAAAGAACCGATTAAGCAAGTAAATTTGAAGTTTAATCACTCACAGGAGAAAGAACCGATTAAGCAAGTACTACACTGCAATGGACAGCGCGCAAAGTGACAACACAATAGACCCGTCAAAAAAAAAAAGTGACAACACAATAGACACAAGTAGACTACAGGAGTGGCGGAATGTACCAAGCTAACTGGACCGTGTGCATCTCACGATCTTGATGAATATGTCAAGTTTTTATTCAAGTTTGACGTGCTTATTTAGTTATATATCCTGATGAATAGTGGAAGTTTTCAGAAGGCAACTCCTGCGCCGTCGGCGGCCGTGGGCTTGTACCCGGAGTCGTGAGCCGCCTTGTCCGACGGCGGCATGTCGCCGAACACCATCCCCCCGAAGCCTCCGCCGAGCAGCCCCGTGCCGAGCCCCAGCGCGAAGCTGCCGTTCCTTACGTAATAATTCTTCTGCGCTGGCGACGCAGCGGCCGCGCCACAGCCGGCAGCTCGCTTGGGCCCCGGCGGCATGCGAGCACACGCCTGAGGGTAGCGCGGCACCGCCGCCTCCGGCGCGTATACGTACGTCGGAGGACAGTACTGCCACGGCGGCAGCTCGCACCCCACCACCGCGGCGTCGTCCCAGCACGACCCTTCGTCCTGATGATGAGGCAGCGGCACCATCACGGGGCCGAAGCGGTACGCCACGGTGAGCATGCCCCGGTGCTCGGTGCAGTGCACCTTCCGGACCGGGTACGACTCGCACCGCGGCGGGCCGCCGACGCAGGCGCAGGCCGGCAGGTCGGCGATAGGGATGAACACCTCGCCGACGTCGCGGTCGTCGAAGCCGAAGAGGCGCTCCGTGCGGAGGAGCACGTGGAGGTAGGCGCCCGCGGCGGCAGCCTTGGCGGCCGTGGGCGGGACGGTGAACATGAACGTTTCGTCCCACCTCGGGTGCCGGGCGCCGTCGCGGTCGACCTGGCTGCACCGCCGCGTGCGAGGGTCGCCGAACACGGACGTGATGGCGTACACCTCCATGCGGCTGAACACGTTGACATCCTTCAGGTTCTGACCCGACACCAGCGTCAGCTCCAGCACCCTGTGCGCCATTGCTAACCGCCCCAGCGCTGTTGGAGAAAGGGAAACTACGTGGCGAGCTGCGAGCTTTGCTGTACGGGCTTATTGCGGCCATGGCGCGCAGGGGGTATGTATAGAGGAGTCGTGCTGGGCCCGCTGCCAGCGACGTACGAGTCGATCGGCTGCTCCAAGTTTGGCGCCTGGGCAACACGCCTGCATGGATGTGCACGCATCCGATGCCAATGGACATTTCAACAGAATGTGCGCAACAGCTAGCTAGCTTGTTACCGATCACATTTGATAATACAAAATTCTAAATTTTAAACTCTAAAGATCTCAACATCTCTTCTAGAATACCTATGGATTATGGTTATGAATCAGTGAATTGTATAAGACTGTTAGGTTGCTTCTGATGAAAGATTGTTCTACTTTTTCCCACTGATGCGACATATAATTTTCCAAACTACTGGAAGAGTGGAAGGTGCACGATCTTTTCCACTAGACGGAATAGAGTTCACAATCATAACTGTGGACCAGCTGCATGCCCAATTGCCCATGAAGAACTGGCAGAAAGAACTGCATGCATAATGTATTCTTTCCAAAAGGAGAAAAATCTATAATTACAAATAAATATTCTTATGTAGGTAATAACTACTCCCTCCGTCGCATAGTATATGTCAAAAAACGTCGTACATTATGGGATGGAGGGAGTGGTAGGTAACAAAGTTATTTGATTAACCATGTGAATTTAAACACTGGATAAAAACATTAAATTGAAGGACAGAAAAAATGAGCACCTAAGAAAAAAACATTCCTCAAATTGAACTTACAAATGATAATGAAACAAAAAACCTCATACTCCTCATGTAAAAAATGGGTAATATTTTTTTGAATTGTTAACAATACATTCAAATCAAATGTTGAATAATCAAACTCAAAGACACCGATCGAGCTTTTTTTTAGAATCTCACAAAACTTTATAACTCCATACGTCACGATGTTTACAGGGATGAATACAAGATCACCGGGAAGTCCTATCCTAACCAGACATGGCGGCCATACCCTAACAAAACTTTGCAAGATTATGAGCCTGCATATTGGAGATTCTATACTCATGACTAAAAACACATGAAAAAATTACCAGATCTAGCTAGTAGTATTTCTTGAACTACATCACCGAAACTTGCTGAGCTTCCCTTCTTAATTGCATCAATGGACACCTTGCAATCGTATGCAACAAAAACTCGGTTTATGTACAAATCTTCTGATAGGGCCTACCACTAGTAGAAAACATGGCTTTGGTTCGGGCAGGGCAAGCCCATTAGTCCCGGTTCAGTCACGAATCGGGACCAATGGGGGCATTTGTCCCGGTTCTTTAGCCTAGGGGGCCGGCCGGGGCCTCGTGGGCATTGGTCCCGGTTCGTATGGACCCATTTGTCCCGGTTCTAGGCACGAACCGGGACCAATGGGCCTCGCTCCTGGCCCACAAACATTGGTCCCAGTTCTTGGCTCAAACCGGGACAGAAGGCTGGGCTTTAGTCCCGGTTCCAGCCACGGACCGAGACAAATGAGTTGCCTATATATACCCCGTCGCCGCAGCAGAGCACTCCACAGTGCTCTGTTTTTTCTGGCCGGCGAGGAGAGGGCATTTGGGTGCTCTAGCTCACCTCCTATGCACATGAGGTGTTCGATGAAATGCCTGAGCCATGCTAGTTAAGCTTTCTCCTCTCGAAGCTCGACCTCCAAGCTCCATTTTCCCCGAGATTTGTCTAGGTTTAGCGGTCCGTCACGTCCCGTCCCCGTCTTCACCGGCGTCGATCGCCCGCGCCGATCTCGTCGCCTGCACCACGTGGTGAGCCTCTTGTTCTTATCTTCTTCTGAAAGAAAAAATTCTTACTTTAGATAGATACTTGTCTAATTTTCTTGCTTTTATTATTACTTGTTATCGTATAGTGCGACGGTTTTGGTATCCGCCCCCGTCGGCCCTCGTCCTGGCTATGATTCGGATGTGGTATATATTATCTTTTATAACTATTTGGTTCATTTATTGTTTATGACAATTATGCCCATCAAGTTGACATAGATTTTATTTACGTAGGAGGTAGTTGAACCGGAAATTCCAACCAACCCTATTATCGAGAGGTTAAAATTAGTTGAAGAAAACAATTACTTGAAGGAAAAAATAAAAAAATTGAGGAGGAGAAGATGATATTGGAGTTGCATGTTGCGGATGTCGTCGATGATCACAAGATCAAGATGGATGCAATGCGGTTAAAGATTAGAAAGACTGGAAAATATGCCAGTCATACCGAGGCTTGGTATCATTATGCCATTGGATCAATTTTTACCTTGGTTGTGATTATGATCGCATTTGTTGTTGCATTGAAAGGTTTTACATAGTTTCAATGTATTGTTTAACTAGATGCTCTGGAGAGCTATATGTTGTTCAATGAGAACTATGTATGTACTTTGTTTTTAATGTGATGATCAACTTCTATTAATTTGGTCACTTATCTATTCATGAGAGCTATATGTACTAAATTGATGATGTGGCTTTGAATGGTGTATTTTGAACATAGAAAAACTATGGAGTTTAAACAAGTTCAAAAAAATGAAATCCCTTTGTAGCAGACGAGTTTCTGTATGAAACCCTCATACTTCGAAAGAGATTGTCCGTTTTGTACACGAAGTGCATCCAGTTTTTGCCACAACCCTCTCTACTTTCTTGCACATGCTATGTGGATGAAATGATGATACCATGCCAACTTTCAACCTTTTCAGAGTTCATTTGAAATGCTTTTCAATTTCAGGGTCTTATAACTCAAAATAATCAGTAAGTGCATGAAAAATAACAAATGAAGTCGGAAAGGGTTGAAAATTGATGATGTGACTTTGAATGGTGCATTTTGAACACAGAAAAACTCGGGAGTTCAAATAAGTTAAAAAATGAAATCCCTTTGTAACAGACGAGTTTCCGTATGAAACCCTCATACTTCGAAAGAGATTGTCCATTTTGTACACGAAGTGCATCCAGTTTTGGCCGTAACCCTCTCTACTTTCTTGCACATGCTATGTGGATGAAATGATGATACCATGCCAACTTTCAACCTTCTCAGAGTTAATTTGAAATTCTTTTCAATTTCAGGGTCTTGTAGCTCAAAATAATCAGTAAATGCATGAAAAATAAAAAATGAAGTCAGAATTGGTTAAAAATTGATGATGTGGCTTTGAATGGTGCATTTTGAACACAGAAAACTATGGAGTTCAAAGAAGTTGAAAAAAATGAAATCCCTTTGTAACAGACGAGTTTCCGTATGAAACCCTATACTTCGAAATAGATTGTCCGTTTTGTACACGAAGTGCATCCAGTTTTTGCCGTAACCCTCTCTACTTTCTTGCACATGCTATGTGGATGAAATGATGATACCATGCCAACTTTCAACCTTTTCAGAGTTCATTTGAAATGCTTTTCAATTTCAGGGTCTTATGGCTCAAAATAATCAGTAAATGCATGAAAAATAACAAATGAAGTCGGAAAGGGTTGAAAATTGATGATGTGGCTTTGAATGGTGCATTTTGAACACACAAAAACTTGGGAGTTCCAATAAGTTAAAAAATGAAATCCCTTTGTAACAGACGAGTTTCCATATGAAACCCTCATACTTCGAAAGAGATTGTTCGTTTTATACACGAAGTGCATCCAGTTTTGGCCGTAACCCTCTCTACTTTCTTGCACATGCTATGTGCATGAAATGATGATACCATGCCAACTTTCAACCTTTTCAGAGTCCATTTGAAATGCTTTTCAATTTCAGGGTCTTATAGTTCAAAATAATCAGTAAATGCATGAAAAATAAAAAATGAAGTCAGAAATGGTTGAAAATTGATGATGTGGCTTTGAATGGTGCATTTTGAACACAGAAAAATGATGGAGTTCAAACAAGTTGAAAAAAAAATGAAATCCCTTTGTAACAAACGAGTTCCGTATGAAACCCTCATACTTCGAAAGAGATTGTCCGTTTTGTACACGAAGTGCATCCAGTTTTTGCCGTAACCCTCTCTCCGTTCTTGCACATGCTATGTGGATGAAATGATAATACCATGCCAACTTTCAACCTTTTCAGACTTCATTTGAAATGCTTTTCAATTTTAGGGTCTTATAGCTCAAAATAATCAGTAAATGCATGAAAAATAACAAATGAAGTCAGAAAGGTTTGAAAATTGATGATGTGGCTTTGAATGGTACATTTTGAACACAGAAAAACTCTGTAGTTCAAATAAGTTCAAAAAAATGAAATCTCTTTGTTGCAGACGAGTTTCCGTATGAAACCCTCATACTTCAAATGAGATTGTCCGTTTTGTACACGGAGTGCATCCAGTTTTTGCCGTAACCCTCTCTAATTTCTTGCACATGCTATGTGGATGAAATGATGATACCATGCCTACTTTCAACCTTTTCAGAGTTCGTTTGAAATGCTTTTCAATTTCAGGGTCTTATAGCTCAAAATAATCAGTAAATGCATGAAAAATAACAAATGAAGTCAGAAAGGGTTGAAAATTGATGATGTGGCTTTGAATGGTGCATTTTGAACACAGAAAACTATGGAGATCAAATAAGTTAAAAAATGAAATCCCTTGGTAACAGACAAGTTTCCTATGAAACCCTCATACTTCGAAAGAGATTGTCCGTTTTATACATGAAGTGCATCCAGTTTTTGCCGTAACCCTATATACTTTCTTGCACATGCTATGTGGGTGAAATGATGATACCATGCCAACTTTTAGCCTTTTCAGAGTTCATTAGAAATGCTTTTCAATTTTAGGGTCTTATAGGTCAAAATAATCAATAAATGCATGAAAAATAACAAATGAAGTCAGAAAGGGTTGAAAATTGATGATGTGGCTTTGAATGGTGCATTTTGAACACAGAAAAACTATGGAGTTCAAACAAGTTAAAAAATGAAATCCCTTTGTAACAGAGGAGTTTCCGTATGAAACCCTCATACTTTGAAATAGATTGTCCGTTTTGTACACGATGTGCATCCAGTTTTTTCTGTAACCCTCTCTACTTTTTCTTGCACATGCTATGTGGATGAAATGATGATACCATGCCAACTTTCAACCTTTTCAAAGTTTATTTGAAATGCTTTTCAATTTCAGGGTCTTATAGCTTAAAATAACCAGTAAATGCATGAAAAATAACAAATGAAGTCAGAAAGGGTTGAAAAATGATGATGTGGCTTTGAATGGTGCATTTTGAACACAGAAAAACTCTGGAGTTCAAATAAGTTCAAACAAATGAAATCCCTTTGTAACAGACGAGTTTCCGTATGAAACCCTAATACTTCAAAAGAGATTGTCCGTTTTGTACACGAAGTGCATCGAATTTTTGCTGTAACCCTCTCTACTTTTTTTCACATGTTTATATGGATGAAATGATGATACCATGCCAACTTTCAACCTTTTTAGATTTCATTTGAATTGCTTTTCAATTTCATGGTCTTATAGCTCAAAATAATCAGTAAATGCATGAAAAATAACAAATGAAGTCAGAAAGGGTTGAAAATTGATGATGTGGCTTTGAATGGTGCATTTTGAACACAGAAAAACTATGGAGTTCAAAGAAGTTAAAAAAATGAAATCCCTTTGTAAGAGACGAGTTTCAGTATGAAACCCTCATACTTCGAAAGAGATTGTCTGTTTTGTACACGAAGTGTATCCAGCTTTTGCCGTAACCCTCTCTACTTTCTTGCACATGCTATGTGGATGAAATGATGATACCATGCCAACTGTCAACCTTTTCAGAGTGCATTTGAATTGTTTTCAATTTTAGGGTCTTATAGCTCAAAATAATGAGTAAATGCATGAAAAATAACAAATGAAGTCAGAAAGGTTGAAAATTGATGATATGGCTTTGAATGGTGCATTTTGAACACAGAAAAACTATGGAGTTCAAACAAGTTAAAAAATAAAATTCCTTTATAACAGACGAGTTTTCGTATGAAACCTTCATACTTCGAAAGAGATCGTCCGTTTTGTAGACGAAGTGCATCCAGTTTCTGCCGTAACCCTCTCTACTTTCTTGCACATGCTATGTGGATGAAATGATGATACCATGCCAACTTTCAACCTTTTCAGAGTTCATTTGAAATGCTTTTCAATTTCAGGGTCTTATAGCTCAAAATAATCACTAAATGCATGAAAAATAACAAATGAAGTCAGAAAAGGTTGAAAATTGATGATGTGGCTATGAATGGTGCATTTTGAACACAGAAAAACTCTGGAGTTCAAATAAGTTAAAAAATGAAATCCGTTTGTAATAGATGAGTTTCCATATGAAACCCTCATACTTCGAAGGAGATTGTCCGTTTTGTACACGAAGTGCATCCAGTTTTTGCCGTAACCCTCTCTATTTTCTTGCACATGATATGTGGGTGAAATGATGATACCATGCCAACTTTCAACCTTTTCAGAGTTCATTTGAAATGTTTTTCAATTTCAAGGTCTTATAGCTCAAAATAATCAGTAAATGCATGAAAATTAACGTATGAAGTCAGAAAGGGTTGAAAATTTATGATGTTGCTTTGAATGGTGCATTTTAAACACAGAAAAACTCTGGAGTTCAAATAAGTTCAAAAAAATGAAATCCCTTTGTAACAGACGAGTTTCCATATGAAACCCTAATACTTCGAAAGAGATTGTTCGTTTTGTACACGAAGTGCATCCAGTTTTTGCTGTAAACCTCTCTACTTTCTTGAACATGCTTTGTGGATGAAATTATGATACCATGCCAACTTTCAACCTTTTCAGAGTTCATTTGAAATGCTTTTCAATTTTAGGGTCTTATAGCTCAAAATAATCAGTAAAATGCACGAAAAATAACAAATTAAGTCAGAAAGGGTTGAAAACTATTGATGTGGCTTTGAATGGTGCATTTTGAACACAAAAAAACTATGGAGTTCAAATAAGTTCAAAAAAATGAAATCCCTTTGTAACAGACGAGTTTCCGTATGAAACCCTCATACTTCGAAAGAGATTGTCCGTTTTGTACACGAAGTGCATCCAGTTTTTGCCGTAACCCTCTCTACTTTCTTGCACATTCTATGTGGATGAAATGATGATACCATACAAAAAGAAAATTAACTCAAAAACTCTTATAAAACTTTAATAGCAAAAGGAATGAACTAAAAAGCTTTTATAAACCTCTAGTATCTTTTAAACTAAAATTATATAAAATTCATGCCACTGAAATTATCAAAGTATTTTCTGTTCAAAACATGAAAAGCAGAAAGAAATAAAATAAACTTTAATAAAAAGTAGAAACAAAATTAAATAAATTAAAATTAAATAAAATAAATAAGTAGAAACAAAATAAACTTTGTAAAAGTAAAATAAATAAATTTTAATAAAATAAATAAACTTTAATAAAATAATTAAATTAAACTTTATAAAATAAAACAAATTAAAATTTAATACAATAAATTAGTAGAAACAAAATAAAATAAAATAAACTTTTATAAAATAAAGAAGTAGAAACAAAATAAACTTTATAAAAGTAAAATAAATAAACTTTAATAAAATGAATAAACTTTAATAAAATAAATAAAAATAGCAACAGTAAGTTTTTGTTGTAAGTAGAAACAAAATAAAATAAATAAAGCTACAAAAAATAAAAAAAGTGCCAACTACTGGGCCACCACGTGCTGAATACGACTAGAAACCCTACCATGCGCCAGGATCTAGGCCTGCAGAAGGCCCAGTAGGCCCATCAGGCATTGCAGTGACAATTAGGCCCGTAAGCCTGCAATCGAGAGGAGCTCGAGAGGGGTGGGGCAGTGGGGCTTATAAACCACTCCGCGCCCCTTTCAACTAGCAAGGTGGGACTAAAGTTTTGGCCACGGGGAGGATGAGGCCTTTGGTCCCGGTTGGTGGCACCAACCGGTACCAAAGGGTGGTATTCGTACCGGTTTGTGCCACCAATCGGTACGAATGCCGCCATTTGGTACCAGTTGGTGCCACCAACCGGGACCCGCTTCCCGCCCTTTGGGCTGCTGAAAAGAGACCTTTGGTCCCGGTTGGTGGCACCAACCGGGACTAAAGGGGGCATTGGTCCTGGTTGGTGCCACGAATCGGTACCAATGCCCTGGGTATATAAGCAAACACTTAGCAATTTTGATGAAATCCATCACTTCTTCTCCCCCGACGCCCCTGCTCCTCCTCGTCGCCGCCCGACGCCCCAGCTCCACCTTGCCGTCGCCGCAGCCACCGACGTCATCAGGCTGCTCAACGTCGCCGTCACCGCTGCCACCGACGCCGTCAGGTTGCTCAATGTTGACGCCGCCGCCGCTGACGCCCTCTGCCCCGACGATGGCGTCGACCCTCGCAGCCCTGTTGGCCCCGATGCGCCGCCCACCGTGCCCCGTCGCCCCCTGTGAGCACTAGCCTGCTCCCGCGCCCCTCCCCTGTCCCGCGCCCCTGCGCCCCTACCCTGCCCCACCGGCGCTAGCGCCGGCCCCTCCACCGTACCCCTCCGCCCCTGCGCGGTGCTATTATATTTGTAGATGTTTTTAGATGTTTTTTAGATTTTTTAGATGTTATTCTTAGATGTTTTTACATGTTTTTTAGATTATTTAATTTATGTTTAGTTTAGTTTTAAGATTAGGAAAATTTTGGATGTGTAGTTATATTTATTTAGATGTCTAGTTAATTTAGATGTTGTAATTTGTTCATAAAAATTGTGCACTTTTGTATAGAAACTTTATTTTTTTCATATGTACGAAAATGTAGAGTGAAAAATTTTATATATGCAAAAGTTACATTTTTAGAAAAGTTTTATATATCTAGCTAGGAAAGGAAAGAAGAAGAAAAAGAATGAGAGGAAAAAGGAAAATAAGAAGAGGAAGAAAGGAGAAGAAGAGGAGAGGAAGTAGAGGAGAAATTAATAAGAAGAGGAAAAAAGAAGAAAAAGAAGAGGAGAAGAAGAGAAAATGGAAAATCTTCTCCTCTTCTTTTTCTTTTTTTCTTCATTGTCGATATACCTCATCCCGATAACATCGTTTAGTTTTAGGATTATTTTAGTTTATGTTTAGTTTAGTAAGAAGGAAAAGAAAAAGGAGAAGATTTCTATTTTCTCTTCTTCTCCTCTATTCGTTTCTTCTTCTCCTCTTTTTTTCTTATTTTTTTTCTTCGATCTTCTCGTCTATTCCTTTCTTCTTCTCCTCTTTTTATTTCTTCTTCGTCTTCTTATTTTTTATTGGGTATGTCGTTGTCGATATACCCCGTCCCCGATAACTTCGACATGAGGGGGGAGGGGGACGGGGGGAGGGGTCGTGATATGTCCATTTTGCATCATGCTTTTATATCGATATTTATTGCATTATGGGCTGTTATTACACATTAAGTCACAATACATATGCTTATACTCTCTTATTTTACAAGGTTTACATAAAGAGGGAGAATGCCGACCGCTGGGATTCTGGGCTGGAAAAGGAGCAAATATTAGAGACCTATTCTGCACAGCTCCAAAAGTCCTGAAACTTCACGAAAGATGTTTTCCAAATATATAAAAAATACTGAGAGCAAGAACTTCACCAGGGGGGCCACACCCTACCCACGAGGGTGGGGGCGCGCCCCCCTACCTCGTGGGCCCCCTGGTGGCCCTCCGGTGGCCATCTTCTGCTATATGGAGTCTTTCGATGGGAAAAAAATCATAAGTCATCTTCTCGGACGAAACTCCGCCGCCACGAGGCGGAACCTTGGCGGGACCAATCTAGGGCTCTGGCGGAGCTGTTCTACCGGGGAAACTTCCCTCCCGGAGGGGGAAATCATCGCCATTGTCATCACCAATGCTCCTCTCATCAGGAGAGGGCAATCTCCATCAACATCTTCATCAGCACCATCTCATCTCAAAACCCTAGTTCATCTCTTGTATCTAATTCTTGTCTCCAAGTCCGGGATTGGTGCTAGTAGGTTGCTAGTAGTGTTAATTACTCCTTGTAGTTGATGCTAGTTGGTTTAATTGGTGGAAGATCATATGTTCAGATCCTATATGCATATTAATACCCCTCTGATTATGAACATGTTTATGCTTTCTGAGTAGTTACTTTTGTTCCTGAGGACATGGGAGAAGTCTTGCTATTAGTAGTCATGTGAATTTGGTATTCGTTCGATATTTTGATGAGATGTATGTTGTCTCTCCTCTAGTGGTGTTACGTGAACGTCGACTACATGACACTTCACCATTGTTTGCGCCTAGAGGAAGGCATTGGGAAGTAATAAGTAGATGATGGGTTGCTAGAGTGACAGAAGCTTAAACCCTAGTTTATGCGTTGCTTCGTAAGGGGCTGATTTGGATCCATATGTTTCATGCTATGGTTAGGTTTACCTTAATACTTTTGTTGTAGTTGCGGATGCTTGCAATAGAGGTTAATCATAAGTGGGATGCTTGTCCAAGTAAGGGCAGTACCCAAGCACCGGTTCACCCACATACCAAATTATCAAAGTACCGAACGCGAATCATATGAGTGTGATGAAAACTAGCTTGACGATATTCACATGTGTCCTCGGGAGCGCTTTACATCTTATAAGAGTTTGTCCAGGCTTTTCCTTTGCTACAAAAAGGATTGGGCCACCTTGCAGCACCTTATTTACTTTTGTTACTTGTTGCTCGTTACAAATTATCTTATCACAAAACTATCTGTTACCACTTATTTCAGTACTTGCAGAGAATACCTTGCCGGAAACCGCTTATCATTTCCTTCTGCTCCTCGTTGGGTTCGACACTCTTACTTATCGAAAGGACTACGATAGATCCCCTATACTTGTGGGTCATCAAGACTTGTTTCTGGCGCCGTTGCCGAGGAATGAAGCACCTTTGGTAGGTGGAATTTGGTAAGGAAAATTTTATATAGTGTGCTGAAATTTACTGTCACTTGTTACCATGGAAGGTAATCCTCTGAGGGGCTTGTTCGGGGTATCTTCACCCCGACCAGTAGAGCAAAGAGTTGCTCCTCAACCTACTGAACCTACTGAAAATGAAAATGCTTGCTTTGAAGTTCCTTCGGGTATTATAGAAAAACTCCTAGCTAATCCTTTTCTAGGAGATGGAACAAAACATCCTGATGAACATCTGATATATGTGGATCAAGTTTGTGGATTATTTAAGCTTGTAGGTGTTCCCGGAGATGTTGTTAAGAAGAAGGTCTTCCCTTTATCTTTGAGTGGAGATGCATCGACATGGTATAGGCTATGTGATTATATGAGGTCTTGGAATTACAAACGATTGAAATTGGAATTTCATCAGAAGTTTTATCCTATGCATCTTGTTCATCGTGATCGCAATTATATATATAATTTTTGGCCTCGCGAAGGAGAAAGCATCGCTCAAGCTTGGGGGAGGCTTAAATCAATGTTATATTCATCCCCCAATCATGAGCTCTCAAGAGAAATGATTATTCAGAATTTTTATGCTCGGCTTTCTGGTAACAATCGCACCATGCTTGATACTTCTTGTGATGTCTCTTTTATGATGAAGACTATTGAATTCAAATGGGATTTATTGGAAAGAATTAAACGTAACTCTGAAGATTGGGACCTCGACAATGGTAAGGAGTCAGGTATGACACCTAGTTTTGATTGTGTTAAATCTTTTATGGATACCGATATTTTCCGTAAATTTAGCACTAAATATGGACTTGACTCTAAGACAATAGCTTCTTTCTGTGAATCTTTTTCTTCCTATGTTGATCTCCCCAAGGAGAAGTGGTTTAAATATCATCCTCCCATAGAAGTAAAAGTAGCTGCACCTATTAAAGTTGAAGAAAAGACTATCACTTATAATGATCCTATTGTTCCTACTTCTTATGTTTAGAAACCACCTTTCCCTGTTAGGATAAAAGATCATGCCAAAGCTTCAACTGTGGTTCGTAAAAGCAATATTAAAACATATACACCTCCTGAGCAAGTTAAAGTTGAACCTAATATTGCTATTGTTAAAGATCTCCCGTCTGATAATATTGATGGGCATGTTATTTATTTCTGTGATGAAACTGCTAGAATTGCTAAACCCCGTGATAAAGATAAACCTAGACCTGTGGTAGGCATGCCTGTTATTTCTGTTAAAATAGGAGATCATTGTTATCATGGCTTATGTGATATGGGTGCTAGTGCTAGTGCAATACCTTATTCTTTATACCAAGAAGTTATGCATGATATTGCACCTGCTGAGATGGAAGAAATTGATGTTACAATTAAACTTGCCAATAGAGATACTATTTAACCAGTGGGAATTGTTAGAGATGTTGAAGTCTTGTGTGGGAAAACTAAATATCCTACTGATTTTCTTGTTCTTGGTTCACCATAAGACAACTTTTGTCCCATTATATTTGGTAGACCCTTCTTAAATACTATTAATGCTACCATAGATTGCAAAAGAGATGGTGTTACTATTGGTTTAGATGATATGACTCATGAATTTAATTTCTCTAAATTTAGTAGACAACATCGTGAAGAAGAATTACCTAGTAAGGATGAAATTATTGGTCTTGCTTCTATTGCCGTACCTCCTAGTGATCCTTTAGAACAATATTTTCTAGACCATGAAAATGATATGTTTATGAATGAAAGAAGGGCATTAGATGAAGTATTCTTTAAACAGGAACCTATTCTGAAAAACAATTTACCTGTTGAAATCTTAGGGGATCCTCCTCCAGCCAAGGGTGATCCCGTGTTTGAGCTTAAACCGTTACCTGATACTCTTAAATATGCTTATCTTGATGAGAAAAAGATATATCATGTTATTATTAGTGATAACCTTTCAGAGCATGAAGAAGAGAGATTATTGAAAACTCTGAAGAAGCACCGTGCTGCTATTGGGTATACTCTTGATGATCTTAAGGGCATTAGTCCCACTCTATGTCAACATAAAATTAATTTGGAAGAAGATGCTAAACCAGTTCATGATCATCAACGCCGGCTGAATCCTAAAATGAAAGAAGTGGTAAGAAAGGAGATACTAAAGCTCCTTGAGGCAGGTATAATTTATCCCGTTGCTGATAGTCAATGGGTAAGCCCTGTCCATTGTGTCCCTAAAAAGGGAGATATTACTGTTGTTCCTAATGATAAAGATGAATTGATTCCTCAAAGAATTATTACAGGTTATAGGATGGTAATTGATTTCCGCAAATTAAATAAGGCTACTAAAAAGGATCATTACCCCTTACCTTTTATTGATCAAATGCTAGAAATATTGTCCAAACATACACATTTTTGCTTTCTAGATGGTTATTCTGGTTTCTCTCAAATACATGTGTCAGCCAAAGATCAATCAAAGACTACTTTTACATGCCCTTTTGGTACTTTTGCTTATAGATGTATGCCTTTTGGTTTATGTAATGCACCTGCTACCTTTCAAAGATGCATGATGGCTATATTCTCTGACTTTTGTGAAAAGATTTGTGAGGTTTTCATGGACGACTTTGCCGTCTATGGATCTTCTTTTGACGATTGCTTGAGCAACCTTGATCGAGTTTTACAGAGATGTGAAGAAACTAATCTTGTATTGAATTGGGAAAAGTGCCACTTTATGGTTAATAAAGGTATTGTCTTGGGGCATAAAGTTTCTGAAAGAGGTATTGAAGTTGATAAAGCCAAGGTTGATGCTATTGAAAAGATCCCATGTCCCAAGGACATCAAAGGTATAAGAAGTTTCCTTGGTCATGCCGGTTTTTATAGGAGGTTCATTAAGGACTTCTCAAAAATCTCTCGGCCTCTGACTAATTTATTACAAAAAGATATACCATTTGTCTTTGATGATGATTGTGTAGAAGCATTTGAAATACTTAAGAAAGCATTGATCTCTGCACCTATTGTTCAGCCACCTAATTGGAATTTACCCTTTGAAATTATGTCTGATGCTAGTGATTATGATGTAGGTGCTGTTCTAGGACAAAGAGTTGATAAGAAACTAAATGTTATTCAATATGCTAGTAAAACTCTAGACAATGCTCAAAGAAATTATGCTACTACTGAAAAAGAATTCTTAGCGGTTGTATTTGCTTGTGATAAGTTTAGACCTTATATTGTTGATTCTAAAGTAACTACTCACACTGATCATGCTGCTATTAAATATCTGATGGAAAAGAAAGATGCTAAACCTAGACTTATTAGATGTGTTCTCTTGCTACAAGAATTTGATTTGCATATTGTTGATAGAAAAGGAGCTGAGAACCCCGTTGCAGACAACTTGTCTAGGTTAGAAAATGTGCTTGATGACCCACTACCTATTGATGATAGCTTTCCTGATGAGCAATTAAATGTCATAAATGCTTCTCATACTGCTCCATGGTATGCTGATTATGCTAATTACATTGTTGCTAAGTTTATACCACCTAGTTTCACATACTAGCAAAAGAAAAAGTTCTTCTATGATTTGAGGCATTACTTTTGGGATGACCCACATCTTTATAAAGAAGGAGTAGATGGTGTTATTAGACGTTGTGTACCTGAGCATGAACAGGAACAGATCCTACGCAAGTGTCACTCCGAAGCTTATGGAGGACACCATGCTGGAGATAGAACTGCACATAAGGTATTGCAATCTGGTTTTTATTGGCCTACTCTCTTCAATGATGCCCGTAAGTTTGTCTTATCTTGTGATGAATGTCAAAGAATTGGTAATATTAGTAGACGTCAAGAAATGCCTATGAATTATTCACTTGTTATTGAACCATTTGATGTTTGGGGCTTTGACTATATGGGACCTTTTCCTTCCTCTAATGGATATACACATATTTTAGTTGTTGTTGATTACGTTACTAAGTGGGTAGAAGCTATTCCAACTAGTAGTGCTGATCATAACACTTCTATTAAGATGCTTAAAGAAGTTATTTTTCCAAGATTTGGAGTCCCTAGATATTTAATGACTGATGGTGGTTCACATTTTATTCTTGGTGCTTTCCGTAAAATGCTTCCTAAATAAAATGTTAATCATAGAATTGCATCTCCTTATCACCCTTAGTCCAGTGGTCAAGTAGAATTGAGTAATAGAGAACTCAAATTAATTTTGCAAAAGACTGTTAATAGGTCTAGAAAGAATTGGTCCAAGAAACTTGATGATGCATTATGGGCCTATAGAACTGCATATAAAAATCCTATGGGTATGTCTCCGTATAAAATGGTCTATGGAAAAGCATGTCACTTACCTCTCGAACTAGAATATAAGGCTTATTGGGCTATTAAAGAACTTAATTATGATTTTAAACTTGCCGGTGAGAAGAGGTTATTTGATATTAGCTCACTTGATGAATGGAGAACCCAAGCCTACGAAAATGCCAAGTTGTTTAAAGAAAAAGTTAAAAGATGGCATGACAAAAGGATACAAAAGCGTGAGTTTAATGTAGGTGATTGTGTATTGCTATACAAATCTCGTTTAAGATTTTTTCCAGGAAAACTTCTCTCTAAATAGGAAGGTCCTTACGTTATCGAGGAGGTCTACCATTCCGGTGCCATAAAAATCAACAACTTCGAAGGCACAAATCCGAAGGTGGTGGACGGTCAAAGAATCAAACATTATATCTCAGGTAATCCCATAAATGTTGAAACCAATGTTATTGAAACCGTAACCCTGGAGGAATACATAAGAGACACTTTCCGGAACGTTTGAGACTCCGAAAAGGAATAGGTATGTGGTACGGTAAGTAAACCGACTCCAAAACAGTTTTTTAAGGCAATATTTCTCCGTTTTGGAATATTTAGAAAAATAGAAAAATAAGCAGCAGTCCGGGAAGGACACGAGGGCTCCACGAGGGTGGAGGGCGCACCCTACCCTACTGGGCGCGCCCCCTACCTCGTGGGCACCTCGTGTGCTCTCCGGACTCCGTTTTCATACACGACACGTATTTTGGTCGGTAAAAATTCATTATATAATCTCCCGGGGGTTTTGACTCCCGTATCACGCAAATATCTCTTGTCTTTCTTTTGAGCTGTCCTGCTGCAGACAGAGCAACATGTCGTCCCAGGATTCGGAAGGAGAAAGCTACGTGGCTGATTACCTTGTAGATCCTAAGGTTTATGGGGATGTGGAGCATTGCGGTTGGACTACGGAAGAAGAAGAGGACTATGAACCCAAGGGAAAGGAGGAGACGAGCTCAGATGAAGATGAAGTCCCACTACCTCAACCCGGGGACATGCATGTGGAGTTCAAAAAGTCAAGCCTCCCGGATAGGGTAAAGAAACCTAAGATCGAGTTTATCCCTTTTCGCCTCTTGCAGGAGAACAAGCAGGAACTATGCAAAAAGATACTGAGCTTGGAGCAGGAGATCGAGGACCTAAGGGACCAAAATTCTGTCCTCAGACGCAAATTAAGGAAGAATCCTACGCCATCAACAAAATCACCACCGTCTCCACCAACAAAGAAGAATTGAGTATCTGGTATGGGCACTCCACTTCGCAAATGCCAAGCTTGGGGGAGTGCCCCGGTATCGTATCACCATCACTTTTATCTTTAACGTTTTTCTTAGTTCGATCCTTTTGGTAATATCTTGATCTAGTAGAATAAAAGTTCTTAGTATGATCTAGTTGTGAGTTTTGCTTTATTATCCTTCTATGTAATCGAGTCCGGGAGCTATATAATAAAGATTAGTGTTGAGTCAAGGGCTTGATTATTTTTCCATGATCCTAAGTGAATAAAAGAAAAGAGAAAGAAATAAAAAGAAACAAAGAGATCATGTGAGTCTTATGGAGAGTAATGAGCTCACATAGAAAGAGTATGATGAATAAAAGTTGTTGAGGGTTGACAAACACAGTTTTGGTCATCGTTGCAATTAATAGGAAGTAATAAAAAAAGAGGTCTTCACATATAAATATACTATCTTGGACATCTTTTATGATTGTGAGCACTCATTAAAATATGACATGCTAAAGAGTTGACATTGGACAAGAAAGACAACGTAAGGGTTATGTTTTCTTATATCTGAGATGAATTATATTGTCTTGGATTTTCCAACATGATGGGCTTGCCTTTCCCCCTCATGCTAGCCAAATTCATTGCACCAAGTAGAGATACTACTTGTGCTTCCAAACACCCCTAAACCAGTCTTGCCATAAGAGTCCACCATATCTACCTATGGATTTAGTAAGATCCATCAAGTAAGTTGTCATCGGTGCAAGCAATAAAAATTGCTCTCTAAATATGTATGATTGATTGGTGTGGAGGAAATAAGCTTTATACGATCATGTGATATGGAAGTAATAAAAGCGACAGACTGCATAATAAAGGTCCATATCACAAGTGGAAATATAAAGTGACGTTCTTTCGCATTAGGATTTTGTGCATCCAACCATAAAAGCGCATGACAACCTCTGCTTCCCTCTGCGAAGGGCCTATCTTTTACTTTTATCTCCTACCTTGCATAAGAGTCATGGTGATTTTCACCCTTCCTTTTTACACTTTATCCTTTGGCAAGCACAATATGTTGGAAAGATCCTGGTATATATGGCTAATTGGACGTGAGTTTTCATGAACTATTACTGTTGACATTACCCTTGAGGTAAAACGTTGGGAGGAAAAACTATAAGCCCCTATCTTTCTCTATCTCCGATTAAAACTCCATACCCATAAGTATTGCGTGAGTGTCAGCAATTGTGAAAGATTATATGATAGTTGAGTATGTGGACTTGCTGAAAAGCTCTTATACATTGACTCTTTCCTATGTTATGATAAATTGCAATTGCTTCAATGACTGAGATTGTAGTTTGTTAGTTTTCAATGAAGTTTACGATTCATACTTGGTATTGTGATTGAATTATTACTCTAGCATTAGAGATCATCTGACAAGAATTATATAAGTTGTTGTTCTAAGAATGATCATGATGCCCTCATGTCCGTATTTTATTTTATCGACACCTCTATCTCTAAACATGTGGACATATTTTTCGATTTCGGCTTTTCGCTTGAGGACAAGCGAGGTCTAAGCTTGGGGGAGTTGATACATCCATTTTGCATCATGCTTTTACATCGATATTTATTGCATTATGGGCTGTTATTACACATTATGTCACAATACTTATGCCTATTCTCTCTTACTTTATAAGGTTTACATAAAGAGGGAGAATGCCGGTAGCTGGGATTCTGGGCTGGAAAAGGAGCAAATATTAGAGACCTATTCTGCACAGCTCCAAAAGTCCTGAAACTTCACGGAAGATGTTTTCCAAATATATAAAAAATACCGAGAGCAAGAACATCACCAGGGGGGCCACACCCTACCCATGAGGGTGGGGGTGCGCCCCTACCTCGTGGGCCCCCTGGTGGCCCTCCGATGGCCATCTTCTGCTATATGGAGTCTTTCGATGGGAAAAAAATCATAAGACATCTTCTCGGACGAAACCCCATCGCCACGAGGCGGAACCTTGGCGGAACCAATCTAGGGCTCTGGCAGAGCTGTTCTGCCGGGGAAACTTCCCTCCCGGAGGGGGTAATCAACGACATCGTCATCACCAACGCTCCTCTCATCGGGAGAGGGCAATCTCCATCAACATCTTCATCAGCATCATCTCATCTCAAAACCCTAGTTCATCTCTTGTATCCAATTCTTGTCTCCAAGTCCGGGATTGGTGCTAGTAGGTTGCTAGTAGTGTTAATTACTCCTTGTAGTTGATGCTAGTTGGTTTAATTGGTGGAAGATCATATGTTTAGATCCTATATGCATATTAATACCCCTCTGATTATGAACATGTTTATGCTTTGTGAGTAGTTACTTTTGTTCCTGAGGACCTGGGAGAAGTCTTGCTATTAGTAGTCATGTGAATTTTGTATTCGTTCGATATTTTGATGAGATGTATGTTGTCTCTCCTCTAGTGGTGTTATGTGAACGTCGACTACATGACACTTCACCATTGTTTGGGCCTAGAGGAAGGCATTGGGAAGTAATAAGTAGATGATGGGTTGCTAGAGTGACAGAAGCTTAAACCCTAGTTTATGCGTTGCTTCATAAGGGGCTGATTTGGATCCATATGTTTCATGCTATGGTTAGGTTTACCTTAATACTTTTGTTGTAGTTGCGGATGCTTGCAGTACAGGTTAATCATAAGTGGGATGCTTGTCCAAGTAAGGGCAGTACCCAAGCACCGGTCCACCCACATACCAAATTATCAAAGTACCGAACGCGAATCATATGAGCGTGATGAAAACTAGCTTGACGATATTCACATGTGTCCTCGGGAGCACTTTACATCTTATAAGAGTTTGTCCAGGCTTGTCCTTTGCTACAAAAAGGATTGGTCCACCTTTCTGCACCTTATTTACTTTTGTTACTTGTTGCTCTTTACAAATTATCTTATCACAAAACTATTTGTTACCACTTATTTCAGTACTTGCAGAGAATACCTTGCTGGAAACCGCTTATCATTTCCTTCTTCTCCTCGTTGGGTTCGACACTCTTACTTATCGAAAGGACTACGATAGATCCCCTATACTTGTGGGTCATCAGGTCGCCGAGGGTTCGAGGGGCGAGGGTCGGGAACTAGCTAGGGTAGAGGGTCGAGGGTCACCGAAGGGTCGAGGGTCGCTAAGGGTTCGAGGGTCGAGGGGTCATCGTATGTCATCGTTTCGATATACCCCCTCTCGACCGTGATTACTTATACCACGGGAGCACCCCCCGGCCCTCTCGCTCGACCAAAACTCTCGAGGACACCCAAACCGTAGAAAAAAACAATGTTGGTCTCCTACCCCCTCCCGCCGCGCCCCTACCCGACAAAATCTCTCGAGGCCACCCAAATTTACCAAGTTAAAAGAGCATTGTCGTCGAGGCTGAAAGAACATGCGGTGCCCCCATGTTTGGTTTTGGTAATTGATGACAATCTCTATGGACTAATGGTTGCCTTGAGTTATATTTGAAGATTCTGTCCATAGGCTTTTCTTGGAGTACATGTGTTGGTTTCAAGGAGAGTTTGTGTCGACCAAGGTGCTATTCAAGGAATTGCCTAAATATTGGTTTTGTGAGAGGTTGATCAAGACTAAGTCAAAGAGTGAATCAAGTTGATCAACCCACAAAGCGTAGAAGATGTACCGAGAGGGATCAAGTGATCCCATGGTATGGTAAGCATTGTCAATTACGCTTTGTGTACTAACCCATGGTCTTCGTGAGAGTTCTGTGTGGGGTTAGGTTGCCGTGTGCAAGTTCAAGTGATGCATCACGAAGAAATCAAGTGCTTGAAGCTTGCCGCCCATTATGGTGACAATGGACTTGTGAATTTGTGCAGAAGAGTTGCTCACCCATAGTGGAGTATGGGAGAGAAATCTACTAGTCTTCACCAAGCCAACGCAATCAAGAAAGGTGGTCCAACTTGAGGAAGTCAAGATCGTCATCATCTAGCTCAACTGGACTATGTGCAAGACAAAGGTTTGCCCTTGATAGGTTTTCTATTTTACCGGTCACATAGTGGTAGTGGGGAGACCGGGTTATAGGATCGGTTGTCGTACTATCAAGGGGGGCTCTCGATGAGTAGCTTGATTGTATCGTTCGTAGAGAGCTCAAACCATTGCATCCTTGCATCATCTTTATTGGTTCTTTTTTGGTTCTTCTCTTTGTGAGTTTTGGAGCTTATGGTCATCTTGGTGAGAAGCTCGAGTTCATAGAAAATGGAGTTCACTCGCATCTTCTATGATGTTTTCGATGTTGGAGGTTATGCCGGTTCTTCTCGGTTGGAGGTTTCACTCCTCTATTTGTTGGCATACCTTCGCTGTTTTGATGCTACTCGTCGTCTTGTATCCAACAAGCTTGAGTTTGCTCAATTCGGAGCTCGTATGAAGAAGTTATGGCAGTTCTGGTTTTCTCCCTGCGGTAGTACGGCGGTCGGCAGCGGTAGTACCGGTTATAGCGTCAAGTGGTAGTACCGCTCTACTACTGCCTCGATTTTGGGTCCTGCACTTTTCGTGTCGGGTTTAGCAGTAGTTGCACGGCAGTAAGGCACGGTAGCACCGCCTATGAGCGGTAGTACCGCTCCGGTCAGGCGATAGTACCGCTACTGCATTACTGCCGCCGTACTCTGCTCTCCCCTGCCTCTTTTGGTCCCATGTTCTGCTCCACCAGCGGTAGTACCGCTGGGGTGAGCGGTAGTACCGCTTATTTGTGGTACTACCGCCTCAAGGTTCATGTTTTGTTGCTCCTTTTCCCTATTTCTTCCGCCCGAGCGGTAGTACCGCTCGTGTGCGAGCTGAGCACATAACGGTTGGATTTTTTTCCCCTCCTATAAAAGGGGGTCTTCTTCTCCAATGAACCTTATCCTTTGAGCTCGTTTTCTTCCCCCATTGTTGACCTTCTTCGATCTTGTTAACTCTCAATCCCTCCATGGATTCTTGCTAGTTTTGAGGGAAAAGAGAGAGGAGATCTAGATCCACATTTTCACCAATCACTTTCTCCTCTATGTGAGTGGAACCCCTTGGATCTAGATCTTGGAGTTCTTGGTGTTCTCTTTCTTGTTCTTCCTCTCATTTTCCTCCCTAGCATGTGTTGCTTCGGTGGGATTTGGGAGAGAAGGACTTGGGCACTCCGTGTGCCCTTGCCATTGCATTTGGTGCATCGGTTTGAGTTCTCCACGGTGATACGTGGAAGTTACAAGTTGAGAAGCTTATTACTCTTGGGTGCTTGGTACCCTTGAGCTACTTCCTCTTGGGTGCTTGGGCGCCCTAGACGGTTGAGGTCACCTCGGAGCCATATTCCATTGTGGTGAAGCTTCGTGGTGTCGTTGGGGAGTTAACCCCAACCTTGGTGGTGTTCGGAGCTCAATCATTGTGGTGTAAAGCTCCGGGCAAGCATCGGGGTCTCCAATTAGGTTGTGGAGATCGCCCCGAGAAATTTGACGGGTACCGGTGACCTCCCACAAGGGTTGCCAAAGTGTACGGTTTTGGTGACCGCCCCCAAGGGTTGCCATTTGTACGGGTTCGGTGACCGCCCTCAAGGGTCCCTTAGTGGAATCACGGCATCTTGCATTGTGCGAGGGCGTGAGGAGATTAAGGTGGCCCTAGTGGCTTCTTGGGGAGCATTGTGCCTCCACACCGCTCCAAACGGAGATTAGCATCCGCAAGGGTGTGAACTTCGGGATACATCGTCGTCTCTGCGTGCCTCGGTTATCTCTTATCCGAGCCCTTTACTTATGCACTTTACTTCGTTATAGCCATATTGTTTCTTGCCATATATCTCGCTATCACATAGTTGCTTATCTTGCTTAGCTTAAGTTGTTGGTGCACATAGGTGAGCCTAGTTGCTTTAGGTTTTGTGCTTGACAAATTAACCTCTAGGTTTATTCCGCATTTGTTCAAGCCTAAACCGTAATTATTTTAAAACGCCTATTCACCCCCCCTCTAGGCGACATCCACGATCTTTCAGAGGCCACCCCATAACCTTGAAGCGTTGTCGAGGCCACCCCAAACCCTTCAAGCATTGCCGATCGGGGCCACCCCAAACCCTAGAGAAGCAGCGTCGAGGCCACTAATTAATATGATTCCTTATTGTGATTAGCTAGCTAGTTCTACGTTTGCCACTAATATATCCATCTGTCATGTTTGAATAATAATTGCCATGTTGTAAAAATTTGCAGAAACTATGGACCCCCGAGATGAAGCAACAGAAGCGATTTCGGGGGACATAATCGCACACGGAACTGAGGCCGTCTTGTCGTTTCTCAATGACACCGATGGTCTGGAAGGAGAGGGTGAAGAAGCAGACTACGGTGATCGAACAATGGAGGAGGAAGGACATGATCATGATGGCTCCGGTGACCCAATGCCGGTGCAAGAAGGACACCGTGATGACGGCTTGGGTGACCTAACGGAGTCTGGCCAGGTATATATATTAATTAAGCAAGTGCTGACTATAGCTAGCTAATGGATGCATTAATTGTTTTTGGTATGTACACATATATTAATGAACTCTCGTCTTTCTTCTTTTTTCTAGCCCTCCGGATCGAGCACAACTTCGGTAAAGAGATGAGGCCCGAAGAAAAGTTGCGCTCGGATGAAAGGTTTGAGATCATAGAAATCGCGCGCGATGGCATGCCGATTGAACCCATCCGGACAAAGGAAGCATTTGCTGCTCAGTGCGGGGTTCTTGTTAGGACAAGATCCTGATCAGCATCCACCAATGGTTAAAGCCGGCTAAAGAAGACCCTGAGGTGTCTTATGTCTCCGATATGCAGAAAGATGATCTTTGGACCGCGCTAAAGGAAAATTTCATCCTACCGCCAGAGGAGGATCCGGAGAAGCCAGTTAAAGAGAAATTGGTCAAGTCTCATGCTCTTAAGAAGATGGTAGAACTATTCAGGAGGTGGAAGAATTAGCTGAAAAAATTTGTCGACAAAGAAGAGACACCAGAATTCATCGGCTGGTATGAGAAGATCAGAGATCACTGGCCCGCATTTGTGGCCCACAAGAAATCGGACAAGAGTAAGAAGATGTCAGTGACAAACAAGAAGAATGCTGCGAAGAAGAAGCTTCACCATCGCACGGGGTCAGGTGGCTACCTCAAAGCCCAGCCGTTGTGGGACAAGGCTGAGAATGACCTGCTTGATAAAGGGGTCGAACCAGAGACATTGAGGTGTCCAGACCGTTGCCGGACTTGGTTCTTCAGGGCTGGCGGAACCTTGGACCCTATATCAGGGAAGTGTGTTTGGGCGGACGAGCAAATGAGAATACCAGTCACGAGGCTTCAGGGGTATATCGATGCAGCCAGCAAGGGACGTTCGTTCCAGACAGAGAGAACGACAAGCTCACAATGGCCCTCGGGAATCCTGAGCACTCTGGACAGACACGAGGCACGCCAGGCTCCGTTCCGTGGAGGGCTGGGTTTCCGGACGCAGGCGGTTACAAATGCCAGGAGAGGAGGAAGAAAGTGGAGCAGATCCAAATTCAGGCGCTGCACACGAGGGTACAAGCGATAGAGCAACGAGAAGCAGATCGCAACAAGCGACCCGCCGAAGCTTCCCCCGAAGCTACCCCGCCATCTCAGCGGTGAAGCAGCATGGCTTCCACCGAGCAGCAGCAGCTGGAGCCTGTCTTCACGGCTCCTGCTAGCTACCCCGTGGACTTAATCACGGAGTCTCAAAATTGCCACCTTATGACGCAATGGATGAAAATGAAAGTCAAGGCGGTTGTTGGCTCTATTGCACCTCCTGAACCTGGCACAACTTTTCACTGCCGGCCGATTCCAGAAGGATATGCTAGGGTGATGGTGGACGAAATAACGGAGGGATTTGAGGAGCTCGAGCTTGACCACCCTACTGGTGAAGGGGAGACTCGACTGGGTTCTGCTCTGAAGACTCCATGCCTATGGCGGAAGGAGCTCATCAACCTTCCGAACTGGACGCCTCCGCCTCCTCCTCCTCCTCCTCCGGCGAGTCAGGTCACTCCGCCTCCTCCTCCGGCAAGTGATCAGGGCACTCAGCCTCCTTCTCTGGCGCGTGGCGGCACTCCACCTCCTTCTCCACCTGCGCCAGCGCGCCCGAGCAGCCAGCCTACTCCTTCTCCGCCTCGTTAGCAAGGGCAGAAGAGACCCGCCGCCGCTCTGGCTGCTCTGGCGCGTCATAGTCCTCCTCCTCGTAAGCAAGGAAAGAAGACAGCTGCAGCCGCTCCGTCTGCTCCGACGTCTAGCAGTACATCCAGAGGCGGGAGGCAATACATATTCGGTCCTTCTCTGAAGACTCCAGAGAAGTTACCATATGAGAGGACCCCGGAGGAAAACGAGAAGATCATGCGAGACGAATTGAGGAACTTCTTTGAAGGGGTGAAAGCAAAGAAACATCCACCTCCAGAGGAGAAGGTAGATCCGGTGAAAGCGAAGCGCACTCTAGAAGCCCTGAAAAAACCACCCAAGTCTCCGCTGAAAGGCAACTATGAGCGCATTATTGAAAGGTCATTTATCAAAGTGGAGCGGTCGGGAAGTACTGTCAGTGATCAAAGGTTAGCGGAACGACGAGCTGGGAAAAAAATTGCCCAACTCGGCGAACAAGCGAACCAATCGTTCCCCCCGCTCAAGGTGTCTAGCGATATCGTCGCTAACGATTCGAGGATGGTGCCCGGTTATAACAATGTTGAAGATTACCTGCCCGACGATGTACATTATGAATTCTTGGACGTGGAAGAACACAGATACGAGTACGGGAAGCCTCTCGTCAAAGATGAAAGGTCTCTAACAACGATGATGCGAAGATTCCATGATTGGTACATGAAAACCTGCACAGAGTCTGGGGAGAGGAATACTTTGACGCTAAGAGTTAAAGAGGAGCATGACCTCGTTGGAACTGATCTGTTGAATGTTCCATTTGAGGAGTTCTTCCAGTTTTTCAATCAGAGCGCCCTCGATAAATTAATGGTCACTTGCTACTGTCTATAAGTACTACTTCTGTCATTAAGTCTCTATATATAGGTCAGCTCTTTCATTGCATGTATTTATAATTATCCTCACTATATTATGCAGATTGAAGATCGCCGAATTGAAGAAAAGACAAATCGGTGATATTGAGTTCATTAACACAAATATCATAGATGCATATTCGGTTGAATTTAAGAAAAAAGAAACCAAGGCCAACTTGCTACGATCGTTGGTATTAAATCAAAACAAAGCTATAATACTCTTTCCTTACAACTTCAAGTGAGTGTTACTTTCTTGTGCATATTCGGTTTCCCTTATTAGTCCAGGTTATAGTAATGTAATTGATGAGTTATGTACGCGTGCATAGGTTCCATTATATTCTCCTAGAGATTAAGCTCGAGGAGGGAGTAGTAACCGTCTTAGACTCGAGATGAAAAGATCCCAAGGAGTATCCGGACATGACTGAAATTCTCGAGAAGTAAGTTAAATCGATCATTATCGCACCATATCGGCAACTTTGTTCACTTCCTGATATCAAGTAATTGTTTTCTTTGTCTGGCAGGGTTTGGAAAAAATTCACCTCAAAAGCTTTGGGACTGCCGAAGAAGCTGGAATTTAAACACCCGAAAGTAAGTACTACTAGCATGTTCCGTGCATCTCCTACTGATTCAAGTGCTAGTTTCATCAATACCATTTTAGCATGCTTGCTTATCAGTTTGATTGACCTCTATTTCTTGTAAAGTGGTTGTGGCAGGAAGACGGGAATAATTACTGTGGATATTACATTTGCGAGTCCATCTGCCACACGACCTGTGAGCGGGGCTACACTAAAAAACAATATGAAGTGCGTAAGCAATAATATTCAGAATTTAACTTTATTTACCATCTTTTGTGTTGCGTTTCATTCATTCATATATATACTACTAGTGTGCGTAAGCAATATATATTGACCCCCTTCTTCAAATTAGATGTTTCGGATGCGGGATGAACTCCTAGCACCAGATCGCATGCGAGGAATTCAAGAGGAATTGGCGGCATTCTTTCTTGACCACGTGATCGATAAAGACGGAGAATACTATGTAGACCATGTGTTCATATATAATTAGGGGATTATATTGTAAGAGATCTTATATTGTATATATGTAGCCAGTAGCGTCGGATAGATATACGAAAACTTGTTGTTCGACCAATCTCTCGGAGAAGGAGAGGTTGATATCACTTCTCTCTGTATGCATATGTTCATGACGATCTTCTGTTTCCTTCATTTTTGCTTACTAGCTAGCGTGTCGAGTGCTCTCTATATGTATAGTACGTAGCGTCGACCAAGCATGGAGATAAGAGATGACACTTCTCTCTATTAATTAATTAGCTACCTAACACAATATATGAAACACCTTAATTAACCATACAAAACCCCCCAAATCCCCCCCCCCTTCAGAAAAAAACAAAAACCCTAACCCCTAAACAGCTGACGCGTGGATGCCTATTGGTCCCGGTTGGTGCCACCAACCGGGACCAAAGGGCCTCCTGCCTGGGCTCGCCGCACCGGCCACGTGGAGGCCAGTCTGTCCCAGTTCGTGTAAGAACCGGGACTAAAGGCCAAGGGCATTAGTAACGACTTTTTAGTCCCGGTTCCAAAACCGAGACAGAAGGCCCTTACGAACCGAGACAAATGGCCCTTTTTCTACTAGTGTACGTCTCCCTCATAGCTAGTGTTCCTGATTATAACTGCTGATACTCCCAATAAAGCACCTGTTCCATCCCTACATATTGCACCAACGGCACGGAACAAGCCATTGCCAGACACCGATGCATCATCATTAGGCTAGTCATAGTGGGAGTAACTTAGCTAGTAACATAGCGCACTTCGAGAAAATTCTGCTTTTGTGGCAAGTAATTAATGAGAGATGGTAACATAATATGTTATTATAACATAACGCTTTCCAAAACAAGATGAGTCTATAAGCTAATAAATGAAGCCATCTATGATACTACTAGTATGTTACTTTGCATTATGAAGGTAGTAACTTAGACTAGTGTCATATGCAAAACACTAGTTTAAGTTACTCCCCACTATGACCAGCCTTAGCTTTGACATGACCTTCGAAGGGGGGGGGGGAGGGGGGGGGGGCATCATTGTGCTCATAGTTTTGTTCCGCATTAACTCGATGTCCTCCATGTAAGAGGTGAGCTGGGAGCCTGGGATCGGCTCGTGGCACCATTAAGCCCAAAACGCTAGCTTGGCTTGGATCCAATTCAATTCAATTTTTTATTGCATCCACTTAAATTCAATCAGGCCAAAATAAAAATTGAAGATACTTCTTGACCAAAGAACTCAGCCATGCCACCTTTTTTTTTTGATCGGAGGGAGTATAAAAAGTAAGCCATAGTAACAAATAGTGAATACTAAAAGGAAAAAAAACAGCGAATCTTTCATACTTGAATATCCTGCAAAATGCTTGCAAAGAGGGTTAGGAGGGTATGAATGCACCAACCATCATCATTAAATTCAGCATTGTAATTAGAAATGTAACCCATTATTCTTAAATTGTTCCCACACGGTTTATGCACCAACTAACGATGAATGCATTCGGCGCAGATACATATAGAGTACTCTCTAGGATCTACTAGACAGTAATTGCGCGAGTGTCAGCACTACAATGCTCCTGGGCAAAGTAGAGGCGATTCCCGGGGAGGTCAAATGTGAAGCGCGTGTCCACCTGCTGCGCCGCGCCGAGCACCGTCATCTCCTCGTCCGGCACGACGGCGAAGCACAGGTGCTGGTTCACCCTCACGAACAGCAGTTCCGGCTTGATGAAAAGCCTGGTCGCTTCTTCGTGCAGGTCGAAGGTCAAGCTCGGAAAGCGCACGTGGTCCCACGAGACAAAGCAGAGGTGGTACCCCTGCACCGGCACCGTCGAGCGGCGCGCCCCCTGCTTGTGCATGTCCGCCGCGACCTCGGCCTCTACGACGTCATACGCCGCGCGGACCAGCCTGGTCAGGGGAGTCCCGGGGTCGACGACGGACCCCCCACGACGGGTTTGTAGATCCCGCCTAAACATCGCCATCTTTACGCCGTTAAGTTTTTTCCTGTTGAAGCTGATGCCGACGATGCGGATATAGTACGTGCTACTTTGGCCGTAGCCCGGTCCCGTGAACAGCAGCGACGTGCTCCGCATGTGCTCGTGCCTTGGGATGTCGCGGCCGAAGCGGAGGAACCCGTGCCTGGCGCCGGGGTGGCTCTGTCCGGGGAAGAGGCAATATGAGAACCGCGAGTCGGCCAGCCCGCGTGCGGTGAGCTGGCGCAGGAACGACGTCGGGTGCCTGCTCAAGCTCAGGGCCCCGGCGAGAACGCCGTGATTCAGGCCCACGAATCCGTCCGTCGTGTGTGCGCACCGAAGATGAGGTTGTCGACGTCCCTGTTGTGTCCTCCTCCTCCTGCGCCGGGGCTGCCGGCGAAGGCAAACGTGTCGCTGCCGAGGTAGCCGTGCGCGGCGACGTTCCAGGAGGTGGTGTAGAAGCTGCACCGGTTCCGGCCGGAGGGGGTGTAGGGGGGCGTACACTTGGGGTCTGCGGGCTTCATGTGCTTGTAGCGAGGGGACTCAGCAGAGTCGAAGACGGCGCCCTCCTGCCGAACCTCAGGCACGCAGGGCTGGCACTGCATCCAAGTCAGATCGCCGACGAGGTCCAGCCCGAGCTTGTAGAAGTGCCTGGTTTGGCCGGAGCCGACGCCGACGAGGACGCCGTACAAGGGCCACCCCACGGGGGCTATGTGCGGACCTATGCTGGTGAGGTTCGCGTCAAATTGCCCGAGCCCGCCGGCTGTGTCGTGGTTGGACACGATAGGCAGACTGAATCCACCGCTCGGTGTCGGTGGTGCCGCATTGCCGGCGACGCCGTGGTTGGCCGAATTCAGCAGAGCAAGGAGGAAGCAGAGCTTACAAGCATATAAAACAGACATGCTTGATTCCTCCGATCTCTATACTAGGGCTATGTTCGATGAAGCCAGAAAGACGGTTGAGCGTACGTCCTTCATTTGGAGGTCGTCTGTTAAATAGACTCAGAAGAATCCATCTCTGGAGTATCTATCTCTAGATGGATATGCATGCATTGGTGACTCCGATTACTTAGTGCAGCCAAGATACAGGGCGGCTAATTAATCAATCGACTCTGAAGTATCTCTAGATGGATATGCATGCATTGGTGAGGAGAATACTCGACATGTCGATGGTTGAAATAATACGAAAGCTCCCTAATTCCTCCAACAACCTTATTAATGAGTTTTTGTCAATAGTACTCCCTCCTTTCGGGTTTACGGAAACCAACAACCAAAACGGTGCGACCAAGGGAACCTTCCGTAAAAAATATTAAATATCGATAATTGTGAGAGCTCCTAATCGGCACTTCAGGCGCCAAAAAATCGCTACGGCGCTCACAGCCCACAAGCTATGGGCGAATGTTTTAAAAATGCTCACGAATTCGAAAAAATATTCATGAAGTTCAGATATGTTTATGAATTTGAAAAAAGTTCATGGATTTGGAAAAAGCTTATGAATTATAAAAATGTTCGCCCATTTACAAAAAGTCTAGAATTTAAAAAATTCAAGGATATGAAAAGGTTCACAAATTTTAAAAAATTCACAAGGTAAGAGGACACCGGCGGATGCCGCGCTGTGTTCGTTGGGGATGGGGCATGCCCGTCCCTCTCCCACTGAGAGGTTCCCTTCTGCGGCCCGGAATGTGGTGTACTTGTACCCCTGTTTGATGGGCATGCAAAAGTATCAATCCTTCATTTTAGTTTATCCAGAGGTTGCGGCGAGTGAAGCGTTGAACAACATCCGAAGCTTGTGCCCTTTGCTCGCCCCTGTACCTCCAAGAGTATCTCATCTGCCGCACGGGCATCGAGAGTGGCATCAGGACTAATTCATCTTAAAATTTGTCGTTGTTATGAGCTAGAGTGAGTAGCTAATTTATATAAATTCTACTCCCTCAGTTTCTGAATATAAGTCTTTTTAGAGATTTGAATATGGAGTACATATGTATTTTAGAGTGTAGATTCACTCATTTTACTTTATATGTAATTCATATTAGAATCTCTAAAAAAACTTATATTTAGGAATGGAGGGAGTATTTGATGTATTTTGTTGCTTTTCTTCCAAGAAGTCAAATTCGTGCAAACAAACAAGTATAGTGCCTACAATTTCTAGGTATATTTTGCTCTGAGCTCACATAAGTTGGTGCTGTACCAACAACATCGTCGCTTGTCAGCTAACTGTTGGTGCATATTCCGTTCACTTCTAGTGTTTCCTACAATAATGCAAACATCATCCAGATCTTTTCTAGTTTCAGCAGAGTAGAAAAAATGCATTTCGAACATGGGTGAACATGGACCAGACGGGTGAATGCATTCTTGGATGTCGCTAATCTTTTGACAATCTATTGTGCTTGCTACAAAAGCAAAATCACAAAGAGCTACTTCACTCATGGAAAAAAGAAGTCAGAGACAAAATTCAGTCTAATTTCCCCATGTTGCTTCAGGGGCATCGAGAACAAACAAAATGACAGATTTGGTCGCAGGAGATCGCGTACTAATCCATCCAAAAGAATCATTACAATATGGATTCTGTGGGTAGTAGAGCCTAGATTACGTTCGAATACCAGGGAAATCACCTTGTTAACAATGACAAATCATTAGCCAATTCTTTGCAGAATGGCATGAACGTGTGCGGCGCCCCCCCTCCAGAATTCCGTCCCTCGGTCATATTTTCGTAGTGCTTAGGCGAAGCCCTGCGGAGATAGCATCACCATCATAGTCACCACGCTGTCATGTTGCCGGAACTCATCCACTACTTCGCCGTCGTGCTGGATCAAGAAGGCGAGGACGTCACCGAGCTGAACGTGTGCTGAACACGGAGGTGCCGTACGTTCGGTACTCGATCGGTTGGATCACGAAGAAGTTCGACTACATCAATTGCGTTAACAAACGCTTCCGCTTACGGTCTACGAGGGTACGTAGACACACTCTCCACTCTCGTTGCTATGCATCTCCATGGATAGATCTTGCGTGTGCGTAGAAAAAAAATTATTTTCCATGCAACGTTTCCCAACACCATGGTCCTTCTTGCATTACCCTCTCCCAATCACAAGGCAGCAAAACTGAAGAGTGTAGAGGTTCGGTTCCCAAGGCTTGAAGTTGACTTCCTGTGCAAGATCCCAGGCGGATCGCATGTTCCTGAAGAACCATCCCTGACTGTAAGGTTTGTCAATGTGAACCCTTGCCACCGCCATCCACCTTGCTGCATCTTGAGGGATAGCTTCCTCATCAACCACGACATCATCCATGCCATCCTCACAGAGCCCTAGCTCCGCCATCATCCTCTCTACCTCCAACTTTCGCCGCCATCTGTCAAAACCTTGCCCGAAGATGAAAAAACCGTCGGGCGATGAAAAACAGCGGAGCCCTACACCGAGCCGCCTGCCAAGGGAGGAACGACCTAGGCCGCGAAGCCCTAGGCGCTCCTCGGAGTCAGATCGGCGGGAGGGAAAAAACTGATCTCAACGGCGGCTGCGGACGCCTCCGAGAGGAAGAAACCCTACCGAGAGGGAAAGATTCTAGCAAATACAAAAGTTGGACATAAAAAAGGCAATTGTTGTTTGGGCTTCGTGGCCCAGTATTTTCTGCCAACCTATCCTCTCACCATCGTTTCTTCTTAATTAATTTACTGTCTACTACTTCCATACAAATGCAACATCTACTTTTGCTTGTGTGGGTGACTCCGGAGGCGACTCAAAACCCAGGACAAAAAGCTCTATCTCTTATCGCTCCGGCAGTCGGCCATGGCGGCCCCACCCTTCCATCAAAGATGAAGGGAGCAGGGGTGCACCTTGTGACCCTCACTGCAAACAAGCACACGAAGTATGGAGGTGTTGGAGTGGCGGCGATAGCGCATGGCATTGCATCAAGGTGGAATAGGCGCGACCGTATGTAGCTTCCTGCACCTTGGGGAGCAACTTCATACGTTATTGGGCTGCCAGTTGTTGCAAGCCTAAGCTTGTTCCTCCCATGTATGTATGGATGTATATACTGCCAAAATCCCTTTTGGCGGCCGCGCTCGAATGAGGTTGTTTTTTGAAAATTCAAAATTCATCAAATTTCATAGTTTTACATTCAAATTTTTTTTGAGTAAAATATAGATATACATAGAGGCATAATACACATGTGTGTAAATTTTCAGGACGAAATATGTTGAAGTGAGGACTGAAAAAAGATAAATCTGGGGCTATTTAACACATAATACTATCCATTCTTCCAGACCCTGAATTTGTCTTTTTTGTACAGATCACATTTCAATATATTTCATCCTGAAATTTTACACATACCATCCTTGTTTATTTGTAAAAAAAATTGAATCTGAAAAGTTTATTTTTTTTTAAAAAAGAGGCCTTCATAGAGGCCGAGAGCCAAAACGCCTCACTCATATGCACAAAGATCAGTTGCGACAGTTAATCCTTCGTCGAATTAGGAAGAACAAGCTTTGGCTTGCAACAACTGGCAACCCAATAAGGTAGGAGCCAACTACCGTGTCAACCGTCACATCATTGCCCATCCAGTACGAAGCATTTTAGATTATATCTTGATTTTGCTTCTTGTGTACAGATATCATGAAGGCTCAGTAAATTTTTCAGCCTCCCATGGTCGCGCCTATAAAAGCACACACATCAAACCGAGGAGATCTTCAAACCGAGAGGCGGTCACAATCACTTGGCAAACATGGATACCAAGGCGGCAGCAACGCTTGCCTTGACGCTCGTCCTCAACGAGCAAGTTGTCCAAGGTAGAGTCCTCCACCGAAGACCAGCCCACTGGCCCCAACCGCTCTCCACCGGTGGCAGCGCCTCCACCGGCAACGACGCCGACAACGTTGAATAAGAGCACAACAACACCAGCGGAGCTACATGCAAACTTGAGGGGGCGGCTGCCCCCCCCCCCCTCCCCGCCATAGGTTAGGGGCCTAAATTCAGTGGCATCCTGCGCTAGCTTCACCACTGGGAGCAAGGTGGTGCGTGGAGAAAGATGGCTGGTCTGGAGTCGTTCTCGATCTGGTGGGTCTTCCTCGGATTTGAAGCCCTACTACAGCGCAGAAGAACCAGTGGCTACTAGCTTCAAACGGGTGTGCAATGTCGTTTCCTCGGTGTTGAGTATCGTGATTAGATTGAAAACATAGAATAGACTAGGAAGTACTTCATCTTGTCTTTACTTTAAGAAGATCATGTATTCCTATATATGTGCCCATGAGGCTCAAGTAATAAACACTGATTCCACCAATCTCTCTCTATTCCTTCTACATGATATCCGCCTAACCGATCCAAACCCTAGCCACCGCCCGCCACTTCTGCCGCACGCCACCCCGTGGTGGTCGGTGTCCATGATCACCATTGGGGACCGCGTCGCCCGTACGTAGGGTTTATCCGCCGATCCAGTTGATCGGCTGGCTAGAGAGTCTTTTTTCCGATCTTTTGATTTGAATTTTTCTCTCTCTTGCCGGTCACATTGATCGTCAATTTTTTTGGTTTCCCGATCTAAAGATCGATTTGGGTCGCTGGCCGCCATTCATCATCTTCAACGCGTGCTTTCTACTCCAACAACAGCCTGGCCGACACCTGCCGTCGCGCTCCTACGTTGGCCCGCACCGTATCGCCCATGGCTCAATCTCACGTCCTGCGCGCGTGTTGGTTGCAGCGCGTCGCGTGCGCAAGTGCAGCGCTAGCCCGGCTTGACCCATGGCCGCTCATGCATCTGCATGGCACCACGTGCTAGCCTGATTGCATGTAAGTGCTCATGGCACCTGTGCTAGTCTGGTTGCACCTAGGTATTGCGAATGTACCAGATGGCCTAGCTATGTGTCACGTCCGGCTGCATCACACTGGGTGGCTGAGCGGACACTTCGATTTCACGCGTAATTGGATTGATCATGCGAGCGTCCACGATTCCGTACCGCGAACGTTGTTGAGTATGTGCCTCTTCACTGATTAAGCAACGGGTTGCAGCTACCTCGTCGTTTTGGATCGCAGTCGTCGCCGTCCCAAGGATCTCTCCACGTCTACACCGACCCGCGTGTTGTCGCTGCATTGTCCCTTCAGGTCCTAATGCCACGGTCCGCGCGCGGTCCACCGCTGTCCCAAGGCCGTCAGCTCTAGGCCTTCCACGTGGCCAGTGACGAAGGACGGAACTTTTTCAAAATGGGACGAACCCTTAAGCCAAAAAAAAATTGATGCAAAACCAACACTACAACCCTTTAGAATTTGTGGAGTTTTGCAGTTGCAATCAGATATTTATTACTCTTTTCGTTGCAAGTTTTTCTAAAGATTCCATCAAGTGATTACATACGGAGCAAAGCGAGTAAATCTACACTCTAAAATAAGTCTATATACATTTATATATTGTAGTCCATTTAAAATGTCTAAAAAAACTTATATTTAGAAATGAAGGGAGTAATACGAAAATCTCAGACCAAATGAAATCAGCTGCAGGATTTTTATTCAAGTTTGACGTACTTATTTAGTTATATATCCTGATGAATATGGGAAGTTTTCAGAAGGCAACTCCTGCGCCGTCGGCGGCCGTGGGCTTGTACCCGGAGTCGTGAGCCGCCTTGTCCGACGGCGGCATGTCGCCGAACACCATCCCCCCGAAGCCTCCGCCGAGCAGCCCCGCGCCGAGCCCCAGCGCGAAGCTGCCGTTCCTTACGCAATAATTCTTCTGCGCTGGCGACGCGGCGGCCGTGCCACAGCCGGCAGCTGGCTTGGGCGCCGGCGGCATGCGAGCACACGCCTGAGGGTAGCGCGGCACCGCCGCCTCCGGCGCGTAGACGTACGTCGGAGGACAGTACTGCCACGGCGGCAGCTCGTACCCCACCACCGCGGCGTCGTCCCAGCACAACCCTTCGTCCTGGGCCAGCGGCACCATCACGGGGCCGAAGTGGTACGCCACGGTGAGCATGCCCCGATGCTCGGTGCAGTGCACCTTCCGGACCGGGTACGACTCACGCCGCGGCGGGCCGCCGACGCAGGCGCAGGCCAGCAGGTCGGCGACAGGGATGAACACCTCGCCGACGTCGCGGTCCTCGAGGCCGAAGAGGCGCTCGGTGCGGAGGAGCACGTGGAGGTAGGCTCCCGCGGCGGCGGCCTTGGCGGGCGTGGGCGGGACGGTGAACGTGAACGTTTCGTCCCACGTCGGGTGCCTGGCGCCGTCGCGGTCGGTCTGGTTGCACCGCCGCGTGCGAGGGTCGCCGAACACGGACGTGATGGCGTACACCTCCATGCGGCTGAACACGTTGACGTCCTTCAGGTTGCTCGCCGAGACGAGCGTCAGCTCCAGGACCCTGTGCGCCATTGCTAACCGCCCCAGCGCTGTTGGAGAATGGGAAACTACGTGGCGAGCTGCGAGCTTTGCCGTACGGGCTTATGGCGGCCATGGCGCCCAGGGGTATGTATAGGGGTCGTGCTGGGCCCGCTGCCAGCGACGTACGGGTCGATCGGCTGCTCCAAGTTTGGCGCGCGGGCAACATGCATGCATGGATGTGCACGCATCCGATGCCAATGGAAATTTCTTCAACAGAATGTGCGCAACAGCTAGCCTGTTACTGATGACATTTGATATACAAATTTCTAAATTTTAAACCCTAAAGATCTCAACATCTTCTAGAACACCTGTGGTTGTGAATCAGTGAGTTGTATAGGACTGTTAGGTTGCTTCTGATGAAAGATTGTTGTGCTACTTCTTTCCCACTGATGCGACATATAATTTTCCAAACTACTGGAAGAGTGGAAGGTGCATGATCTTTCCCACTAGATGGAATAGAATTCACAATCATAACCGTGGACCAGCTGCATGCCCAATTGCCCATGAAGAACTTATTACTCCCTCTGTAAAGAAATATAAGAACGTTTAGATCACTAAAGTAGTAATATAAACGCTCTTATATTTCTTTACGGAGGGAGTAGGTAATAACTAGTAGGTAACAAAGTTACTTGATTAACCTTGTGAATTTAAATGTTGGATAGAAACATTCAATTGAAGGACAGAAAACATGAGCACCTAAGAAAAGAAATCATTTCTCAAACTGAACTTACAAATGATAATGAAACAAAAAAACGCATACTCCTCATGTAAAAAAAAGGTAATATTTTTTTTAGAATTGTTAACAATACATTCAAATCGAATGTTGAATAATCAAACTCAAAGACACCAATCGAGCTTTTTTTAAGAATCTCACAAAGCTTTATTACTCCGTACGTCATGATGTTTACAGGGACGAATACAAGATCACCGGAATATCCTAACCAGACATGACGCCCATACCCTAACGATAAGCAAACTTTGCGAGATTATGAGCCTCCATATTGGAGGTTCTATACTCATAACTAACAACACATGAAGAAAAATTACTAGATCTAGCTACTATTTCTTGAACTATAGCACCAAAACTTGCTGAGATACCCTCCTTATATTTGCATCAATGGCCACCTTGCAAACGGATGCAACAAAAAAATCGGTTTATGTATATATCTTCTGATAGGGCATGTGCCCCCCTGATAGCTGGTGTTTCAAGTACTTGAGGATCCTTGATGTTCCTGATTACAACTGCTGATGCTCCCAAGAAAGCACATCTTCATCCCTACAGATTGCACCAACAGCACCGAACAAGCCATTACGAGACACGCTTCATCAATGTTAGCTTTGACATGATCTTCGGGCAGAGGCAACCAGTGCCTCGGCCTCGATGTTGATGGCGTTATTACATGTGTGCTTGTAGTTTTGTTCCGCATGACCTCGATGTCCTCCATGTAAAAGGCGAGCGCTCGTGGCACCCTTAAGCCCAAAACGCTAGCTTGGCTTGGATCCAATTCAATTTTTTTACTGCATCCATTTAAATTCAGCGAGGCCAGAATAAAAAATTGAAGATAGTTCTTGACCAAAGAACTCAGCCATGACACTTTTTTGGATCAGAGGGACTATAAAAAGCAAACCATAGTACCACGTGACACATGTGGTAAGCAATTCAAACAATTCAAAAAAAGCAAACCATAGTAAATAGTGAATACTAAAAGGAAAAAAAGAGCAAATCTATCCTGCAAAATGCTTGCAAAGAGAGTTAGGAGGGTATGAATGCACCAATCATCATCATTAAATTCAGCATTATAACACTAGTGCAGAACCGGGCTATAGCACCGGTTCGTAAGGGCCTTCAGTGCCGGTTCTATAACCGGCACTAAAGGGTGGGGACTAAAGGTCCCCCCCTTTAGTACCGGTTCTGCACGAACCGCCGCTAAATGACAACCACGGGGCACGAGCCAGCGCCGGGGGCGGGGAGCCCTTTAGTACCGGTTGGAAACACCAACCGGTACTAAAATGTTTGGGGGGGGGGTTGGTTTCATGATTTCTTTTTCCTTTAATTTTGTGTTTTCCATTTAATTCTTTTTCGTTTGCTCGTATTATACGATACTATATATTGTACATGTTATGCATATATATAAATAGAATTTCCCGTAGAACCGATCATACATATATATATAGTATACATACATACATACATACATACATACATACATGTGTATGTGTGAATAATGGTGGTTGTGAGACATTCGATGATATATATATATATATACAATTTATCCTACATGTTGCCTTGGTGCCTTCGGAGCACGATGACAATTGGGAGTGGTTCATGGGGGCGGTAGCGGGTAATGGTATTCTCCTTTGGGTCTATGACCTGGTCGAGCAAAAATCCCGCTATTTCCTCTTGAATTGCTAATATGCGCTCCGTTGGTACAAGCTGCTCCCGCACGTCTATGAACTGTTAAGAAGGAGATCAATATGCATGTGTATTAGTTGTGTGACTAGATATCGATAATCATGTAAAAATTGTGAATAGTGTTCTTGCAAACATACCCATTGTTGTCTATTAGATTTGCTCCTTTCGGACGCTATCATGCGAATGTTCTCGCAAACATAGTATGCACACAGGTCAGTCCCCGACGCCTGCTTCAGGGCCTTTATGAGAATGGAATTTAATCAGATAATAATTAATCAAGCATGATAATTAATTAATGGTATTGAAACAAGAGTTAAAGAGATGGTAGCTAGCTAGTACTACTTAATTACTTACCTTGGGTCGAAACCAAAACAGCTTTTCTCGCCATTTGCCTGGAGTCACCTTAATGAACTTTCCCCAAGCCCTGCCCGCCGGCAAAGAAAATGAATAAAGGGGTTATTAAATAGTTGATATCAGGAAATGGCGAACTAAAAAGGCCGAGATATAGTTAATAATGATTGAAATTACCTGCCGACTATCCCCAGTTTCTTTTTTAAGTAGTGAGTCTAGTTTCAACTGTTCCTTTTCAACTTTAATGATTAACAAGATCCAGTGGTATCTGCATGCGCACATGTTTGCATGTCTTAACTAAGTGGGCATGTGCATAACACTAATCAACTACCCTAAACCTTATACACTTAATTATTAACATCTAGCTAGCTAGTAAGCAAAAACAAAATTTGTAGTACAAGACAGTGTGACTCACTTGCAGTTGTAAGGAAGTAGTATATCTTCATTGGTATTGAGGCGCTTGCATGTTTTTCTCTACATCTGCTTTATACCATTTGTATTTCCATGTGTCTTCATTAACGGAATTTGGGTTAATGAACCCAATGCCATAGCATCCAGCTTTTTTCATTTCATACATCTTCATCCTGCATAATACCACAGAAAAGAATATAGTGAGGATAATTACAGGTAATGATCGATCAATGAGCACTACAGCTAGCTTGAGACTTAAATTACAGAAAGAAATCACTTACAGACAATAGCAACTGACGATAGATTTGTCGAGTGCATCTTGATTGAATAACTGAAATAGTTCTGAATACTCAACGGAGGCAGCTAGCCCATGGAAGTAATGCTCCTCGTTGATATTCACCATGAGGGACTCTCGATTGGAACTCTTGGTAATTTTCATGTACCAATCATGCAATTCATACATTCTCGTTGGGAGTTTCTTGACCTCCTCAGGCTCGACCAAAGGTTCGCCACGGACATATTTCCGTTTTATGTCCTCCTCTCTAAGCGGAGACATGGGCTCAATCTCGAGGAGTTGTCCAACAGTGATACCGAGCATTTTAGCCCGGCTTCTATGCTCGTCGGTTTTTACCAGCTGATTGCCCGGCTGGGGAACGGTTTGCCCACATGGGGCGCCGGTACTCTCATGTGTTGGCACAACAAGCGGGGGGATTGATTGTGCCGCCTGTTCTCCCAGATGGGGAACGGTTTTACCGCATTTTTTGCCAGCTGCTTGGCTCGATCTCGAGCTCGACTCCTTCTGTAGTCGTGCTCGATGTGCCTTCCTGATTTGGCGCTCATAGTCTGAGTCAACAGGCTTGGGAGCTGGTGGTCTAGCCATACGAATAAAGTGGTCAATCTTTTCCTTAGGCACTTTCTCCCTTGGCGGCGGTGCCGGTTTCGGTCCAAAATGGGCGTCCACTTGGGCCTTCACTATGGCTACGTTTTGCTCCTCGATCATGTCGTAAGGCCTCAGAGGAAGAGGAGTGAGGCTTGGACCATATTGAAATCGCTTGCCTCCGCCTGTACCTCCTGTATTACCTCGACTCGTGCCGCTACGCACCATAGATGCGGCGGCTCTCTTCCGCGATTGCTGAGGCGGCGGAGACGGTTGGCGTGGCTGAGTTGGAGCAGGAGGACTGGCCTAACGCTATGCCGGACTTGAAGCAGGAGGAGTGGCCTGACGCGGTGTTGGACTTGAAGCAGGAGGAGTGCCCCTGACGCTGTGCCGGACTTGAAGTAGGAGGAGTGGCCTGTGCTACCTCTTGAGCACTGCGTTGGTTTTCCCTTGAAGAGGAAAGGGTGATTCAGCAAAGTAGCGTAAGTATTTCCCTCAGTTTTTGAGAACCAAGGTATCAATCCAGTAGGAGGCCACACGCAAGTCCCTCGTACCTACACAAACAAATAAGAACCTCGCAACCAATGCGATAAAGGGGTTGTCAATCCCTTCACGGTCACTTACGAGAGTGAGATCTGATAGATATGATAAGATAATATTTTTGGTATTTTTATAATAAAGATAAAAAGTAAAGATTGCAAAATAAACGGTGCAAGGAAAAACTTGATAACGGGAGATTAATATGGTGAAGAATAGACCCGGGGGCCATAGGTTTCACTAGTGACTTCTCTCAAGATAGCATAAGTATTACGGTGGGTGAACAAATTACTATCGAGCAATTGATAGAAAAGCGAATAATTATGAGAATATCTAGGCATGATCATGTATATAGGCATCATGTCTGTGACAAGTAGACCAACTCCTACCTGCATCTACTACTATTACTCCACACATCGACCACTATCCAGCATGCATCTAGAGTATTAAGTTCATAAGAACAGAGTAACACATTAGGTGAGATGACATGATGTAGAGGGATAAATGCAAGCAATATGATATAAACCCCATCTTTTTATCCTCGATGGCAACAATACAATACATGTTGTTTCTCTTTGTCTCTGGGATCGAGCACCGCAAGATTGAACCCAAAGCTAAGCACTTCTCCCATTGCAAGAAAGATCAATCTAGTAGGCCAAACCAAACTGATAATTTGAAGAGACTTGCAAAGATAACCAATCATACATAAAAGAATTCAGAGAAGATTCAAATATTGTTCATAGATAAACTTGATCATAAACCCACAATTCATCGGATGTCGACAAACACACCGCAAAAAGAGTTACATTGAATAGATCTCCAAGAAGATCGAGGAGAACTTTGTATTGAGATCCAACGGGAGAGAAGAATCCATCTAGCTAATAGCTATGGACCCGAAGGTCTGAACTAAACTACTCACAAATCATCGGAGGGGCCATGGAGTTGATGTAGAGGCCCTCCGTGATCGATGCCCCCTCCGGCGGAGCTCCAGAAAAGGCCCCAGGATGGGATCTCTTGGGTACAGAAGGTTGCGGCGGTGGAAATACGGTTTCATGGTGCTCCTGGATGTTTTCGGGGTATATAAATATAAATATATATATATATATATATAGGAGGAATAAGTAGGTCGGTGGAGCCACAAGGGGCCCACGAGGGGGAGGGCGCGCCCAGGGGGGTAGGCGCGCCCCTGCCTCGTGGCCGCCTCGTTGGTTGCTTAACGTCCACTCCAAGTCCTCCGGATCACGTTTGTTCCAAAAATCACACTCCTGAAGGTTTCATTCCGTTTGGACTCCGTTTGCTATTCCTTTTCTGCGAAACACTGAAATAGGCAAAAAACCGCAATTTGCACTGAGCCTTGGGTTAATAGGTTAGTCCCAAAAATAATATAAAAGTGTAAAATAAAGCACATTAACATCCAAAACAGAATATATATTAGCATGGAACAATAAAAAATTATAGATACGTTGGAGATGTATCAGCCTGACACTGTGCCGGACTTGCAAGAGGAGTGGCATGACGCGTTGGTGGACTTGGAGGAGCGGGAGTCTGCTGACGCGGTGGCGGACTTCAAGGAGGAGTCGGCTGACACGGTGTCGGTGGCCTTGTAAAGATGATGCAATCCTTTCTCCATAGGATGATACCATGTTTGGCCTCTCCCAGTGTGTGCTCCTCGTCACCTCCAGGAATGTCAAGCTCTAGCCCCGAATATTGGTCCACCACTTCGTCAACCTGGACACGAGCATAGCCAGCTGGAATCGGGTTGCAATGGAAGGTTGCTTCGGGGGAATTTGTATAAACAATGGCGTCCGCCACCTTCATGGATATGTTCTTCATTTTGAAGTGTAGCTCATAGTTAGTGTTCTCTATGATGTCATCCACAGGGTATTTATCCAGCAGTGCGTCACCCGGGGCGGAACCCACGCTGCTTCTTGGCATGGATGGGATGGTGCTATCCAATGCTGGATCATCCGCTAGCTGCTGCCGCTGCTGAGACCCCCTTTCCTGGCTAAGTGAGTCGATCTGTTGCTGCTGCCGCTGGAATTTGAGTGCCAGGTCTGCGTGCGCTGATTCTAGGCCTTGAAGGTGTTCTACTTCCTGCTTCCTCTACTCCTCCTCCAACTTCCTCTTCTTCTCCTCCTCCATCTTCCTTCTTGCACGGCTTCTGTAGTCGGCGTTCCAGTCCGAAAATCCGTCATACCACGGAACAACGCCCTTGCCTCGTGTTCTTCCCGGGTGTTCAGGATTTCCTAGGGCGCGCGTAAGCTCATCGTTCTCTCTGTTGGGCATGAACACCCACTACAAAAAAAGACACATCCGTGACATTTTCGGCCGAACGAATTTTTTTCCTGTCATACATATGACACTTCTATGACGATAATTGTGACAAAACCCGGTATCATCATAGATGTGGTGGGCTCCTACTTCTATGACAATAAATCATGACAGAAAATGGGCTTTTCGTCCTGGGCGGGCCGGAGACGCAGCTGCATGACATTCTTTGGGCCGTCCATGACAGAAAAAACCGTGGTAGAAGCGAGGGGGAGGAAAATTCCGGGGAGTTCCCGGTTACGGTGGGAGGTCGGCGGCCGAGCGATGCGCATTTCTCTCGTACACGTACGCGCGTGTGTGTGAGGCATTGGCTCTAACTGAACCCGAGCGAGGCGTTGTGCTCTAACTGAACCCGAGCGATTGCACTGCAGGCTACGCGTTACTGAACCCGAGCGATTGATCGATGGCTGTTAACTAAACACGATCGAGCGATTCCTTCGCTACTGCTGCTAACTGAAGCCGATCGATGCTGTCTCTGGGATGAACAGTGAGCGTTGCGGGGGGGGGGGGGTGGATGAACAGTGAGCGGTGGTGTTGCCTCTGGATGAACAGGACCCCGTGGTGTGGTGGAGGGTTCGATGAACAGTAGACGATGGAGGGGTGGTTGAACAATAGCCGGTGGAGTAGCGCGCGGTGGAGGTTGGATGAACAGGAGCCCGTGAAGGCTGGAGGAGGTCGACGGTGGAGATGAACAGTATCCCGTGGAGTCCCGTTTTACGGTACGCCACACCCCTCCCGATGAACAGGACCCCCGTTTCGACCGTAGGAGGTCTGTTTCATCCATTTTGCGGTACGCCACACCCCTCCCGATCAACAACACCCTCGTTTCAAGTGTAGGAGGTCCGTTTCCTCCGTTTTGCGGTACGCCACACCCCTCCCGATCAACAGGATCCCGTTTCGAACGTGGCCGGTCGAACACAAGGCCGTTTCCTCCGTTTTGCGGTACGCCAGGCCTCGTTTTCATCGCCTGCTCCGGCCAAGCCCTCCTGATGAACACGACCACGCATTCCGTTCTGACCCAGCCGGTTGGCTCCCACGCGTTCCGTTGCCTCCCGATGAACAGGACGCATTCCGTTGCCTCCCCATGAACACAACGCATTCTGTTGCCTCCCCATGAACACGATGCATTCTGTTGTATCCCCATGAACACGACGCATTCCGTTGCCTCCCCATGAACACGACGACGACGCTGTTTCTCCGTTCCGACCCAGCCATGTACACGAGCCCTGGCCGTACGTATGCGTGAGTGGGCGTTTGAGACCCCGCCCGTATGTACATATACGTGGCCATATTTTCTTTCTTGCACCCTGGCCGCTGTACGTACGTGTACATGCTACGTGCGCGCCTCTACTACGGCACGTACGCGCCTCTACTACGACACGTGCGCGCCTTTACATCCACCAGTATATATGTACGTACACATTCACGACCAGAATGACAACACTACGTATGCTTCGACCAGGTGGGTCCCGACTGTCAGGCACTTCCTTGCGTGCAAAGATGTAGCTGGTGGGTCCCAGCAGTCAGGGGGGCGAATTGTTTTTTTTGCCCGAACGCACTTCCTTGCGTGCGAAGATGTAGCTGGTGGGTCCCAGCAGTCAGGGGGAAACGTTTTTTTCGCGAAATACGGTGGCCCGTCCGCTGGGCCCCCGCTGTCATGTGGAGGAATCATTATTTTGCACGTAATAAGGAGGCACTTCCTTGCTGCGGCCGTGGACCTAGCTATCAGCCTCTCCACGTATAGTCCACATCCGATGGAAGTCGTTCCTTGATCACGTTGACCACGCCGCGCTGAGAGCACCACGGCGGTGGACGACGGCGAGGACTAGGAAGGCGACGACTCGGAGCCGAGGAAGACGTAGTAGTGGATGCCCACGCGAAGAGGAGTACGAGGGTTCACTGGTTCGGCTGCGGTGTGAGGCTGCTGTCGCCGCAGAATAACAGGGGGTGTGGGTGAGTTGAGGGATGGCCTGGCCAGTGGTGGGAGTAGTAGGGGGCGGTGAGGCCTCCACGACATCACAGCCGGCCACGGGAGGCAGGAGCACGCAGCACGACCGGCGCTGGTTTGGGCGGCTGGAGCAAGAAGACCAGAGGTTGAAGAAGCACTACGGCCGTTGGATGAGCATCATACGGTAACAGGAGCTAGAATCATTCATATTGACTAAGTTGACAAAGCCCTCCGTCCCTGTCAACTTGGTAGGCCCACAAGTTAGCCTCCCACTATGCTGGGTTCTAGCTGGCAGGGGGAATATTCATTTTCTTGTGCGTAATAAGGAGGCACTTCCTTGCGTGCGAAGATAGCTGGTGGGTCCGACATGTCAGCGGGGGGCACGTTATTTTCCCGAAATACAGAGGCCCTTCCGGTGGGTCCCAGATGTCAGGTGGACGAATCATTATTTTGCGCGTAATAAGGAGGCATTTCCTTGTGTGCGGCCGTGGACCCAGCTGTCAGCCTCTCCACGCACAGTCTACTTCCGATGGTGTCGTTCGTTCACCACGTTGACCATGCCGTGCCGAGCGCATCCAAGGTGGTGGACGAAGACGAGGCCCCGGACAGCAACGAGCCAGAGATGGGAAGACGCGGGAGTAGAGTCGCAGATGGAGAGGTGTACGAGGGTTAACTGGTTCTAGTGCGGTGTGGTTCGGCAGTCGGTTGAGAAGAATAGGAGGTGTGGAGGGGTGGAGGGATGGCCTGGTCAACGATGGAGTAGCGCTTCATAGCGAAGCGTGCTAAGTAGAGCTGCTAGTAGAGGGAGGCGGCAGGTGGTCCCGACGGCGCTGGAGGAAGAAGACGAGAGATTGAAGATGGATGCCAGTCGTTGGATGTAAATCCAACGGCTAACATGCCAGAATCATTTGTTGACTAAATTGACAACGACTTGCGTTGGCTTCGACCTATTGGCCCACATTTCAGCCTCCAAAAATGTGGCACGTATTCAACCCATTTTTTTTTCAGAATTTACAGTCTTTTTTTGCATGGTAGAATTTACAGTCAATTTGATCTTTTTTTTGAATTACAACCATTAGCTGGGCTGGGTGAACAAATAATGTAGCGTCCATGCGGCCCATTTATTTTATTTCCTAAAAAATTACAGGCCATTTGCACTTTCTCGAAATACATGATTTTGCTGGGCTGATTCTAATTATAATATTGGGTTGGGTCAGCAATGTTATCAAAAAATAAAAAGGGGCTGAGCATTTTGTTATAAATATATTTAAATAATAAGTGATATTATTACATTCGTCCTTAAATCTTACTAAGCTTTTGTACACAATCACTAGGATTTTCGTGTCAAAACAATCCAGGATTTTATTTGTTAAGAAATTATTTTTATAAGTTAATAAGATGTGGGATATTGGTTTCTTACATATGTAAGTATCTGTTAAATATATGATGACAATAAAAATAATATATAATAACATATAAAATAATTTTTTTAGAAAAACAGGGAGCATCTCCCCGGTTCCATTGCTGAGAACGAAACCACAACATATTCTGATACAGCAGCTCAAAGAGCAGTTCGAAAGCAAAGGTAGAAAAACTACAAACTAAGGGGGGGTGGATGAACAAGTTCTCTGAATAACACAAATCACCTGAGCGGTGTCAAAGGCAGAGCGGATAGAGCACTCAAATGACACAGGGAGGGTCCAGCGAAGCCTTCATGGTCTTCAGCCGAGGGACCGTGTCAGCCTGCGGCGACCAGTAAGCAAGCGGAGACACCGGCCTAGAAGACGTAGCATCGTGGATGTCCCTCTTTTTCGGCGCCAGGTGCTCATCATCTTCATCAGAGATCTTGAGACGAGCCCACGGGTCCAGCCCCAGAGCAGGTCGAGCCTTGTTCAGCCACAAGTGATCGCCAATGGTTTCTGGAGGGATCTTGTTAGGGTTTCCACGAAGCTCATCAACTTGTCCTTGTCCGATCCGGAGGAGAGAATCGCCCGGTTCCTCACCATGTTCCTGATCAACTTCAAGACCTGCGGAATGGAAATCCAGGAGGTGTTACTGAAAATCATAGCATTTCTATATTTCCAAAGGCACCAAAGGACAGCTGAGCTAACAGTATTTAAAACTGAGCACTTTTTGGTAGCAATCCAGAATCTGGCGACAGATTCGAAGGATGAGCCAATCTGACTAGAGAAATATTCCTCAATGTGGGCCCAGAGATGTTTAGCAACTATACATTTAAAAAATAGGTGAGAACAAGACTCTTGTTCCAAGCAGTAAACACAATCAAGGGGTTTGATGATGTGTCTCTTCCTAAGGTTATCCCTAGTCATCAATTTGTTTTTGGAGAGAAGCCAGAGAAATACATGAATTTTAGGGGGAACTCTCAATTTCTAGACAGCAGGGATAAACACGGGTTGAATCCCTCTAAAGTTGATAACATGATAGAGGGAGCTGGAGGAATACTTCCCCTTATTGTCCAGCTGCCAAATCAGGGCATCCGGCTCGGCAGTAAAGGTAATGCTTTTGGCAATTTCCTCCAACTGGAACCATTGTTCCATGAGACTATCACTAAAGTTCCTTCTAAAAGAGAGTTTTCGGCATTGGCTATCCCAAACTTCATTGACACTTTTGTTAAGCTCATTGCAGACATAGTAAATAGGCCAAAATTGGACTGCTAGGGGGATGTGCCAAACCAAGTATCTTTCCAGAACCTGGTTCTGCTCCCATCTCCTATGTTCCATCTGTAGCCAAATTTCACAGCATGCATAATCTCTTCCTAATAATAAAGCACGGCTTGAGTCTCCGGGTTCACCGTCGCATCCTTTTTACACAAAGGTCCCTGTGGTTTTTAGAAATTAAACATGCAGTCCATCCACCAAGTAAAAAACTACTCGCTAGGGTATTCCTCCCTCACACGCGAGAGACGCCCCGTCCCAACCACCTGACTCCGCGCCTCCCGCCCGAGACCGGACGCCGCCGATGAGGGCCACGCCGGTGCTCCCCCTCAGCCCGCCTTCCTCCTCTTTACACTCTGTTCCCCTCCTTATCTCTCCGTTCTCTTGTCAGCAGCGACCACCCAAGGTCGCCCCGATCCATGGCCCTCTCCTTCCGCCCAGCTTTGGTCCGTCGCCGGTCATCCATGGGGCGAGCGCTGCGCCTCCTCTTGAAGCTCCTATTTTTGTGCCGCCCTGCCTGCACTGCCCACCAGCGCCTTCCGAGAACTCATGGTTGCCTTCTGCCAAGCTGCCGAATTGATGGATGACCGCCACCATGACCGACCTCAACGTTCTGCATGCAATGGGCAGCGGCCATGGAGGCCGCGCCTCCGGCCTCTCGCTCGACGCTAGCCAGGACCTCTGCCAACATCACATTCATCTATATCAAGGACCGATCTACGTCACCCGAGGTTGACAGCAGTTCGGCCAGGGGCATCACGACCACATCCTGATATCTGCTGCCTTGGGCACGACCACCACTGCTTGCCTTCCTTGGAGCAAAGAATTATGTGCTCTCCCGTACACGGCTGAAGCGCCTACAGGTGTGCGTGTCTGTGTTTTAATTTTTGCTCATTCTTTTGTTTCTAAACAAGTGAATTTCTGTTGCTGGAGCATTTCATTGAAAAGGAATTTGGTTCTGAAGCTACTCTTGAAGCCTATGATCTGAAAAACACAGGGGAATTATTTTGCTCTATGTTGTGTTGTGGTTCCTGCCCAAGAGGTGGCAACAGTTCAGACTTCAAACTTTTTTTTTGAAGGGCAGACTTCAAACTTAGTAAGCCATATGCTTATATCTCAGAAATAAATTAAATAGAACAGGAAAGGAGCAGCAACCTTAACTGAACATAGAGTTGTGTTACAAGTTCCACGTGCACTAGCTTTTAGTGAAGGTGACGTCGCTAGCTTCTACCGTACCTTGGATCGTTGAAAGTCTTAGTGCTCTCAACTTGTTCGATGAAATAACAACGATGTTGTGTTTTTCAGGTCAGTCACCAAAAGGGGACATCGACAGGCACGTACCTCGCCAGACGCGTCTCTCTCCACCTGCAGGATGATTTCCATGGCACGGCCCTCCTCAGGTCTGAGCACTACTAAGCAATAAGCATACCTTTGCACAATCCTCTTTATGTCAGTTTTGTAAACACCTTGGGCAAACTATATATCTATTGCCGAGGATCTCAGGACTCCCATTAGTTGGAACTTAGAAATGATGCTCTAATACTACACTTGACACACAAATAAGGAGCTGGCATATTAAAATGGTTACTCTTTGGAACTTTGGTCAGTATTTAGCAGTGTTCAATATTGGAGAGATTACTATTTAGCTTTAGAGTATGAGGGCATGTGTTGTTCATTATCTCTTTTACCCCCTGTCGGCGGTACTGAGTGGCTTAGCACTGATGCAAGACGAACATCAGTCGACTTAGAATTTGACCGCAAGTCACTTGAATGGTGTCATTAAAACAACCTGAGCAAGATTGGAGCTGATGGGTATTTGAGATTGTTGCTTTTTGATGGAACTGCAGCCAAATGAATCTCTCGCCTTGTCAAGCAAAATATTAATGATCTTGTGCAAGATATAAATGTTACCAGTGATGATGGCTCTATAGAAACGTAAAACTATGAGCAGTCAGGTTCTTCATTTACGAAATGTTCAGCCAATTCGACCATGTCAAATGCAGTTTTGTGTGGAAGAGAGCTGGTATATTTGTAATTGATGTGTATGATGGCACGTCTTCTGAATGCAAGCTTCCTCTCGATAGGAGATCCTCCAGTTTCAGTGTGATTTGAGTTATAGCATTGCTTAATAATTGCTTGAATTTGACCTTCCATTTGATTTTAAAAACTTAAGCCTTCTCATGTAGGTGTTGAAGTCTGACGGATTGTAGAATCAGATGGTAGTCGCTGGAGAGGCAAGGAACTCCCATGCTTGCAGCGATGCACTTGGTGGGCATTCCTTGCATTTTCCCATAAAATCACACGGGTTCATGTATTTAATTATAGCAAAGTTACCATGTCTTTATCATGCCAGTATGCCAATGTGCCCAGAAATTAGATAACAGAGGGAAGTTAGCAACTCCCAGCTCTGAAAGCATACCAAATATTTCAGTTTTTAGGCCACTGCTCAATTTTGAAGAGCTAATCCTTTGAACTAGATATGTGAGCTTTTTGTAAATTATAGGATACATAGTCTGCTAAGTGGAAAAAGAACTCTTTGATGTTGGGCATATCCTGTAGTATTTAAATCATTATTTTTTTACACATGTGATGCGAATCTTATTCGTTTAGAAAAATGGTGTATCTACATGATTGATACAAACTCAGAATACAAATTTTGGGACAACTATTAACATTGAAAGATAATGAATGTGAAGACAATATGTGTGCTGGTGTCCTGGGATTCAGCAATTGTATCAGGAAAACCAAAGTAAAACAGGTACTCAGATTTTTCTTATTCTACATTTTCCAGATATAGCAAAGGTTGTACCACAGAAACTATCGTGCCTGGCTGACACAAACTCCAATTGTGGCACCTCTTGTCAAAAGTTCACTGTATGAACGAGGATCATATATTTACTTTGATCTCAACTTTTGGATGCAGTTAGAAGGTTTTATCATAACAAAAATTGTTAGTTTTTGTAAATTAACCTCACCATATTGATGATTGTAGGACATCATTGTTCTCCAATATGAAACTATAGGGAAGGGACCTGACGTACATTTGTGTAACATAGTTCAGTAAATACGTATGGAAACTTTATTTCTTTTTCGAGATTGATTTACTTGGTGGTGCTATTGCCCATTTCCTCTTAACAAGACATGTGTGATGTTCCAAAAAAGGAGCTTATGTGTTGTCTAACAGCCTTGATGGTATTTTTATACAGGTAGCTGAGGAAATTGTGCTTGAAGCGCGTCCTGTGAAAAAATGGGTTGCATAGACATAACGCTCATCTAGACATGTTTTTCCAGTAGAAGTGAGAAATATATTGCAGGTTTTTATGCCAAAAGCTTTTAATATTTTTCCTCATAGTGTAAGTAAACTGATGATGCATTCCATGGCTAAGGGTTTGGTTCCAACAGAAGCAACACATATTCATCTTGCCTACTATCACATCAGTGGATGTCAGTCTCATTTTTCTGATCCTACACTTGAGCTAAGAATTCATTGCCCTTTTTTTGAACAGGATGCAGCAACCAGTTTGTCACAACTTCAATGGATATAATGGATCATATCGTCATTGCGTATGCAAAAGCATGTTTAAAAATTTAAATTACCATGGCACATTTAAGGGGAGATAATTGTTGAACGGATAGCGTCGATGCCTTGCAAAGTTTCACAGAGAACAAGCTATATGTGGATTTCTTCCAATTGCAGCAAGCTTCGAGCAAGCAAAACTATACTCTATAAATAATTTTCTTGAACCAGAGTTCTTTATTTTCTTTGTATTTTCAGCTTTCCTTGTAGTGGATTTCAATGTACTAAACACTCTCCTTAATCAATGGAAGCAACACCTGATTGCCTTCATATAAAAAAACACAATCTGAACACATACAAGGCGATGTATAGCAGGAACAGAAAAAAATACTGTGCGAAGGTGAGTGCAAGTGCATGATTTTCTAGAGTTATTTTCTTGGCAGAAGTTACTATATTCTCAATATACATCATAAATAATTAGGGAATTCAAAAAAGGTCTGATTTTTTTAAAAAATGATAATTTTGAAATAAAAAGTTTAATAAATCATAAAATGTTTGTTGAGTCAAAAAATGTTCGTGATTTTGTAAAACAATGTATGCTTATTCAAAAAATGTTCCAAATTTTGAAAAAAAATGTTCAGGAAATCAAGCAATGTTCATGATTTTTATTAAAAGTTTGAGTATTAAAAAATTGTAATGAAATTGAACAGAATTTCGCCAATTCAAAAAATCTTTATGAATGGAAAAATATCCTTAAAATTCAAAAACTGTTCGTGACTTACAAAATAGTTTATTCATTCATTAAATATTCGTTGATTCAAAAATGATTATGCATTTCGGAAAATGTTCATGGATTTCAAAAATTGTTCCACCAATTTCCAAAATAATGTTCATCGATTCTAGAAATGTTCACCGATTCAAGAAAATTGTTTAAAAAATTGTTGACACTTAGAAAATGTTTTAAAATATTATACAAATGTTCATGAATCAAATAATGTTCTTGAATTTAGAAAATGTTCGGAAATTTGTAAAAGTGTCCACAAATTTGCGAAATGTTTACGATTTCCAATATGTGCACGAGTTTAAAAAAATGGCATGATTTCACAAAATTGAGAGTGATAGTGTATCTTGCTGATGCAACAAAATGTGGTCATGACCGTTGAAGATTTTTTTTCTCCCGTTGCAACGCACGGGCCCTTTTGCTAGTAGATTTTAATCCTTTGCAGAATCTAGAGGTCTTAGGGTTGGAGGAAGGGACAAAAATATTAGGTTTATTTCCTAGGTATTTATGGGTAATAAGAAGCTTCCAGAGTTTCAGGTCTTCCTCATAGAATCTTTTAATCCAAGACCCTAGAAGACAGATGTTAATTTCTGGGAGGTTAGGTATGCCTAGGCCTCCAAAATCTTTTTTCATAGAGACTAGGGCCCAATTAGCAAGGTGTAGCTTCCTATTTCCCTCAAAATCATTCCACAAGCAGTGAGACATCTGAGAATTGATGAGGTTCACTGCCCATTTAGGGAATTTCAAGAAGGAGAGGAGATACACTGGAATGCTAGCCAAACAAGCTTGTATGAGGATCAATCTACCTCTGTAAGAGAGAAGTTTGCCCCTCCACCCAGCAATCCTTTTAATGATTTTATCTAGAAGGGGTTGGATATCCTCTCTCCTCAGTTTATCATAGTGGAGAGGGATACCTAGGTACTTAATGGGGAAGTTACCTTTATTACAGACTAGAATAGAGAGGAAGTCAGCTAACTCCTGATCATCCATGTTGATAGGGATGAGTTCACTTTTAGAGTAGTTGATTCTCATGCCCGAGACTTGTTCAAAACAGGTTAGAACAGTTTTCAGATTAATAGCATGTGTGGAGTCATTGTCTAAGAAAAGGATGGTATCATCTGCATATTGAAGGCAAATGATGCCACCAGGGCAGACCTCAGGACAGAGCCCTGCAATCAGACTATGATCAGCAGCTTTGCTCAGCATTTTAGTAAGAATTACCACTACTAAATTAAACAAAAGCGGGGAGATGGGGTCACCTTGCCTAAGGCCTTTACCAGCAAGGAAAAAAATCACTTTCACAGTTATTTAACTTGACCCCAACAGACCCCCCATGAGTAAGTTGCTGGATCCAACTAGTCCATTTACCCCCAAAACCTCTAAGCTCTAGGAGTTTCATAAGGAAATCAATGTCAACTTTATCGAAGGCAGTCTAAACTAGAACTACCATCTAGAGAAAAATTCTCACAAACAGAGCCTTCAGATCTGTTTTGGTGAGGGTAAATAAAGGAAGAGCATTCAATGGCATCATTAAGAGAAGTAACATCTACACCAATCTTAGCAGCAATGGCATTGAAGGAAGGATCATTAAAGTTGGAGAAGGAAGTGTGTTTCATACCCTGGGGTTTTTGCACTTCCAGGTTTTGAACCTCTTTGAGCTGTTGAGCCTTTTCAATAATGGTTCTCTTGTCACCAGCTACCCTGGCACTGGTTCTGGTGGCTTGAACATGACCCCATTTGGGAAGGTGCTTCTCCTTAGGAAGGGCAGGGAAGACAGAGTTGTATTTTGAGTCCAAATTGTCTGGGAGTTCATTTGTTTCAACAAGTGCCTCTTGATCCTTTTGTATATCTACATAACCTTCTAATTCCATCAGATCTTCATCTTCCAGGAGCTCCATTTCCCTGAGGAGGTTGAATCCATCAGTTTCATCAAGCACATAATTCAAGATCTTTTCCTGGATGCTGAGTTGAGGAGTGTATGAAGAATCAGGGAGGTGTGTCTTGAGGACTGAAGTGGATGTAGTTTCTCCAAACATCTGATTGTGGCCAAAAGACTGTCCTCTGATGTTAGGGGGCCCAGAATTGGCAGCAGGCCCTTTATCTGATTCAGATCTAGAGCTCCTGTTGGATTCAACATCTTCAGTAAGATTGGTACCAGTTTCAGCTGCAGAGACATATGTACCAGCAGAGAGGTTGGTGGAGGTGCCAGTTTCAGTGAGGGTTAAGGACTCCACCTCAATGAGTAGACTGTAGATTTTGTTCCCAACTCCAAAAAGCCTTTTAGCAGGGATTTTGGAGGGATCTTTACATAAGATTTTGACCCTAACAGTTTCATAGAATGACTTGAAATTATGCTGCCAATCCACATCCAGTAAGACTCCCAGAGTGGAAGTGATTTGATCCAGCATAGTCCAGTCACACCACTTGGGGGTTCAATTTCCTCATCTTGATCCAAGTTTCCTGAAGGTCCTCTTCAGCCTCAATCCTGCCTTTCCAAACTTCAACATTGACTAGAACATTGTCTTTTTGAGACCAAATCAGGGGTATCCAGCAACTTGAACTACATCTATTTCAGGAGGGAGTTTGACCACGAATGTCCACTCATCTAGGGCATTGATTGGCCAGGGCCAGTTGGTTTTGTAAATGTCTACAAACTCAGTGTCAAGTTCCTGCTTGGTCACTTCACCAGCTTCTACCAGAACAATCCCCACATTCTTCAGGGAGCCATGATACTGAGCATTTTCATCAGGTGGGTCTACGTGGTAGAACCCTAATCCTGGAGCAGCACTTCCAACATATCTAGCAGAACTGTGGGTTTTCCTTCTGACAGGGCAATTCTCAACTTTATGGGTAACCATTTTGTAAATAAAACAACTCTTGGGCTTGACACATTTATCCAAATGATGCCCTGGTTCCCCACAGTTGTAGCAGATCACCTCAGAGTATGCCATAAGGCCCGAAGCAGGGGCAGGAGCAGTTTTCTGGATGTCCTGTCTCTTCTTTTGCTGATTCTTGCCTTGAGATTTCCCACTGATCTGAGAGTCAGAACCACCAGCAGATTGATCTTGGGCAATTACAGGAGCCTGCCCAGATTGTGCCCCCATTTGGGGCAGATGTGGGCCGTACCACTGCCCAACCGGCGCTCCCCCCCCCATTGTGATAGGGAAAATTCATTGGAGTTCCTGGTTCCTTCTCATCCTCCAGCCAGATGTTGTCTCTCAGGAAGCAGAAATAGCCACCAAACAGCTCAATTGAAGCAGATTGCAAGCCTAAATTTCAATCTTCTTCAGGTTTGGGGGAGAGGTAAGGTACGGTATTCACCCGCTCCGGCTCTGATGGCGTGCTGGTGGGCATGAGTCCAGTCAAGCATTCCCATCTCGCAGCACGGGGTGGATCTCCTGAATTCACTTCTCCTTTCGCCCATCGAACGAACGTAATTGGCGGCTCCCTGGGGTGGGGCATCCTGTGCTTCTTCGAGAAATCTCCTTCGAAGTAGATCCGCATGGCTAGATTCAGCAGCTCCTAATCCACATGATCCTTGCACATCCGAGCATACCCGCGCGAGTGAGAAAACAGATTCGGTCCCTCCTCGGCTTCCTCCCTCGCAGCTTCCTCCTCTGCTTCCCTCCATTCGCGCGTGCACTGGGTCCAGGAGAGAGCGTCGTCACGGATCCACATCGCCCGCTCCCTCCATCTCCTCCCTCGAGTCTCCCGCAGCACCGCCGGCACGACGGAGTTGAGCGGCTGGAGCATCCGCGGGAAGCCTTTGTAGACATGTGGGAGATGCATCTTGTACATCTGCCTGTCTTCCAGCCATTCCCCCGTGGATATGGCCAGCGACTCCATGGGGCACGCGAGCAGACTTGCTGAGGGGATAGGTGCGCCCGGAGTCAGGAGGCGGGGGTGGCGGCGAGATCTATGGCGGCGGCAAGGGTGGAGGTAGTGGCGGGGGCGGCGGCAAGGGTGGAGGTGGTGGCGGGGGCGAAGGGGATCGCGAGAGCAGTCATCTATTTGCCAATTATGTGAACTAAATAGTCAACATATAAAATAATTTAAATATATATAATATAGTTAGAAGGGAAACATAAGTTGAACCTAACGTTCCTATTCTTATATAGAAAAATAGAACAGACCTCTGCGTTTTCTTCAAAAAATACATAAATTGGGCTGCCAAAAATAAAACCTCGGATGGGAGGTCTATAGGCTGGTCGATACATGACGGCCCTAATAAAATACAAACAGGGCTATGGACCTCCCATCCGAGGTCGTGGGCTGCGCATGTTAAAAATGAAAGCCTAGACGGGGCAGCCCAAAACCACGTCCAACACTTGCCAAAACTTCGTCCCTCGTTTTCTCTGTGTTTTGCACACTCGACATTGTGTGGGCATTTTGACTGTGCATCATATGAAGATGTGCTATGCATGAATGTTGATCAGCATGATGTTAACTGGCTGGTAGTTCCATTTTCGACCATGAATAAAACTTCCAACATGATGTTAACCCTGTTTGAAAAGGCCGTGTTAATATAAATGCTTTGTCTCTGAAAGTTGCAGCTTCTTATCTGAAACTGAACTTGCAGTTTCTTATCTGAAACTGAAACTTGCAGTTTCTTCTCTGAGAATCACATTGTCTGCACTTTTATATTCCTATGAAACTACATTTTTTAAGTGCTAAAAATAGATATCTAGAATTCATAAAATACTTCATATGCTCAATACCGCAAATCTGAAATTCAAAAGACATTCATATCTGAAAGTACTCTCAAAATACACAACACAAAACACAATTCACAACCTGCAAATACTGAAAACCCTAAGCTCCTCCTGACAATTCACAACCTGCTCGACTATTGGGCTGGGGGGGCAGCCCCCTCCTATTCCTTGGCGGCAGACAGCCACCCCTTGAGACGATGTGAACGGCGAGGGAGACGATGGCGGGGAAGCGTCGTCGGGCCAACTACTTTTCTCCTCTTGCAGTTGGGTTCGGTCAATGAAGACTCCACCGGCTCGCTCTGGCAGGACACCCTCACAAACGGCACCCTGTAGATGCTCGATCCTTCAATCTCTGGTGGATGCTCCATCTGGGATCGATACTCCCACCACCGCTCCCTCAAGATCGGATTCGGTGAATCTGTTTGCTCCATGGCCCAGAGGAGCAGCTCTATGTACTCCGGTGTGACTCCCTCCGGGAGTATCGCCACCTTTCGCTCTGTTGCAGATATTTGGCCATGGATGTCGCTGTCGCCGCTAGTTGGTCCTTGTTGTCAAACCAAGACTGTATCTCCAACATCCTAGCTAGCTTCACAGGGTCGCCGTCTGCGATCCTCATGTATCGATTGTACTCCTCCATCGATCTACTTCTCCACAGCACCTTCACTCGCCGGCGGTGGTTTTTGAATGGAAGAGGAGAGGAGCAGCGCTGGTTTTGGATTAGAACGGAAGAGGAGCGACGCTGGTTTTGGACTGGAACAGGAGAGGAGGGGCAGTGGTTTTGAAATGGAAGAGGAGAGGAGTGGTGCTGCATTTAGATTGGAACAGGAGAGGAGCGGCGGTGGTTTAAGAGGAGAAGAGCAGAAGAGCGGCGCTGGTCTTGGAAGTATTTTTTTGTTGTTTTGCGTATTTTGGGTCAAAGTTTGACCACGTACTATATTTGAGAAGCAAAATGTGAATGCATGTCACCAAAAATTGTATCGTTTCGTTCGTATCTGAATGTACTTTGAAATTATATTATTTTTGCAAGGTATAACATATATTTTATGTGCGAAAATCATGGTCAATTATGACCCAGAATAAAAGGGAGACTAGTTAATGTGGGGTCGCTTTCTTAATTGAAGGGTAAATTGATTTTGATTTTGATCCAGTCACAGCGCGCCGGCCCTCTCGTCCAATCCTAAATCGCTGCCGCACGCTCCTCTCCCTCTTCTCCATTGCAAAACCACCTCCTCTCCTCTCCATCATCTCCATTCCAAAACCACCGTCTCGCCTCTCCCTCTTGTGATCTTCTCCATTGCAAAACCACCTCCTCTCCTCTCCATCATCTCCATTCCAAAACCACCGTCTCGCCTCTCCCTCTTCTCTATTGCAAGACCACCGTCTCTCCTCCGTTTTCTAGACGCTTTGCTCCATGGCGCGGGCGCAATCCATGGATACAAAATTAGTATACTGTATACTATTTAAAAGTCGAGGGCGGGGCTTTTCCTGCACGGTAGGCGGCGGGGCAGTTCCGCTTAGTCGGTTCGACAGAGACACGAGAAGACGAGGGAGTAGGCTGCTGCAAATGTAGGGCTGTGTGATTTGACAGCGAGTTACTGCTGGACAGGTGGGGCCTCGTGATTTGACTTGCCATTATCATTTTAACTGCGGCGCTACAACCGGCGTGAGTCTCCCGATTCCTGACCACCTCCATACAGGTGCCTCTCCCAATGCTCCACCATGTAAGAGAGGCTGGCTCTTGCATGAGAGCCCACTTCTCCACTTTTTCCTTGCCTCTCTTTCCTCCACATATGCAAAAATTCCATGTAAAGCGCACTATTGTACTTACTTTTACTTGCTCCTACAGGTGCTTAAGCTTGCCACATAGGCATAAAGTCTGATGTGGGAAGTTAATCAAGAAGAGAGAGACTAATTTGGTGACCCAAGGAAGAAACGGTGCTAAGCGCGTGTACCTAGGTGAAAAGACAATTTTGAGTCTATAGCTAATTAAATGAAGGAAACTTAGCAACACCATTTCATTGGAAGAGGTCACTCCTTGGCAAATGCAATAAATACTAGTACTCCCTCTGTCCCATAATATAAGAACGTTTTTGGCACTACACTAGTGTCAAAAACATTCTTATATTATGGGACGGAGGGAGTACGAAGAAAGAGATAGAGAGGAGTAAAAAAATACACTTATAGCCAACCTTATAGCCAACCTTGTTGTAGTATGAGTGACTAAGTGATGACTATGTATGACATGCCAACATCAGATAGCCTAACACACCGTGTTAAATCTCCAAGGGCGCGACCGCGCGAGCGACGCGACGGTCGTGGTAGGCGCGACCATGATACGGGCTGCTGGCAGCCCTTGGATCTAAGATCAAACGGTCGCATGCTAAGTTGCTGAAAATTTGCAGAATAACCCTCCAGGATAGGATATTCACCCATAGGTCTAGAATCACGCCATGCAACCGTTCGATCTCAGATCCAAGGGCTCTCAGAAGCCCGTATCATGGGAGAATGGAAAGCCACTACCCTATCGTTCGCACGCTAGCAGTTCGCTCCTACTCGTCCCCACACATCCTTCAATACTACGACGGTTCGCTCCTAGTTGTCCCGTCCATTCACATTACGGCGGTTCCACTAATCCTAACCCTCCTCCCAAATCCATGGTGTCCCAAATCTCCACGATCGGCAGTGAGTACAAGGTTAGAACCATCACCGGCGATGAGTTCGACGTCATCTACACCCGTTCTTCCGTGACGGTGAAAGGATGCCTTTCTCGCTTCAGACGCATGTTCAAAAACTCAGATGATGAGTGGGTCGCTGGGCTAGATGTTGAGTACACCACAGTCCTGGGACTAGAGAAGGATCTAAAGGACGAAGAGAGGAAGAAGCCTGCCGTGATCCAGGTTTGCGTGCATGACTTATGCTTGGTCTACCACATATGCCATGCCGACGTTGAGTGCCAGGATTTTAAGGACTTCCTCGAGAGCAACCTAGTCAAATTCGTTACTGTAGACTTTAAGAACGACAGGGATGTCCTGCGTCGGATAGGTCTCGTTGTAGGCAACCCCTTCGACCTCCAGAAGAATCGGCTGGTGTCCTCTTGTCAGCCTTCAATGCTGACCCTGGCAGGAGCCATGGTTCATCCTTCGTATGGTAAACTGGAGAAACCTCCATACACGTTTCATCGTCATGCATGGCAGCGGAATGTACTAGATATAGACCACATCCACTATGCTGCAATGGATGGCTACCTTTGCTTCAATATCTACAAGGGTTGGATGAAGAGCAACAACCAAGTGTGCGGTTCAAGCAAAGAAGTATCAGCCAAGAGGAAGAGGGACAAGGACGAAGTCGAGCACGTGGACGAGGACTCTGAGTAAGGTGGCAGTGTCGTTGCTCATGGTGGTTCTAATGCAGTGTCTACCAGAATAGTTGCAAAGTTTAATTTCAGGTGTGCTTAATTTAATTTGAGGGGTGTGTTGTGCTGAGCCCCCAGCAGAACTATGTTATGTTTCTTCTCGTTACTTTAACTCTTCAGTATGTACAAACTAGTATTTCTTACATTTCATCTTTTAGTTGGTATAGTACTACCACTCGTTTCTTCACATTATATACATACAATATATATGGCCAACATCATATAGCCAACAGTGCTTAGTTTTGTCAAAGAATTCCAGGATGCTTAGAGGGTGCTTGGATCCAAGGGACTTATTTTAGTCTGACTAAAAATAGTCTCTTTAAGAGGCTAAAGTTCCAAGCACCCCTGAAAAAAGAGGGGCTAAAAATAGTCTTGAGACTAAAAAATTTTAGTCAGGGGTACCCCTACTAAAATGTGGATTGGTCCTCTCTCTACTCATTTAACTCCTCTCCTTTAACACAGAAAAATTCTGGATTGGAGGATTTGGAGGATAATAAATGATCATTAACTTGATTTTAGCCTTTTTAGTATTTGGATCCAAGCATGGGTGAGGCTAGGATGTTTTAGTCCCACTACTTTTAGTCATGGGACTAAAACGTATCCAAGCACCCTCTTAGTTTTATTTGAGGGGTGGGTTGTGCTGGACACCATTATTGTGACTAGCCTTTTTAATAGTAGTATATGCATAATTTGGCGACGAGCGCTCTCTATATGTACCACCTTTTTTTAATTTCAAGTTTTGCTCCATGGTGCAATCCATCGATACTACTGCTGTACAAAAGTATACATTTTTTAAAAGGCTAGAGGGCGGGGCAGTCTAGCTTGGTCGGTTTCATGAGAGGCGAGGGCCTTTGTGATTTGATGGCTCATTACTGCTGGAAGGCGGGGCCTTGTGATTTGACTGCTCATATAAATGCGCCGATGACCTGATCGAGGAGGAGCAAAGAACCGTGCGGTATACTCAAGTTTTCCACTGGAGTAGTACTGCGACGGAGGAGTACGAAACACGGCAGTCCAGTGTCATATGGCGATAAAAAATGATCTAATTTGCTAGTCATCTCATTGTTAGCATTGTTCTATTCATTCCCTCAAAAAAACCATTGTTCTATTCATGCCTCGCAGAGAATGTGACACGTGCGGCGAAACACCCGAAGCAAAAGATGAAACACAGGAGCAAAAGAAGAAGGAAGATTATCACCCCAAATGATCTAATTCGCCGCGGAGTCGTAACTGCTTCTTCATCTCCTCCACGACCTCCATCTCCTTGCGCTTCTCCTCCGCCATCTTCTTCATTCTGTCCATGACGCGAGATTTCTCAATGCGAGCCTTCATCATCTGTTCCACGGCCGCATTACGTACCTTGATAGCAGCCGGGTGCTCGATGCGGAGCTTCGCCAACTCCTCCTTCTGTTCCATGACGAGGGCCTGCATCATCTTCATGAAGAAACTACTATTCTCATGCAGCTTCTTCCAGCTGGCGTTCTTCTCTTTCAACAGGTCGATCTCGTGGCAGAGCTTCGCCTTGTCCTCCTGAAGTCGCAGGATTTCGCCAGTCGCCTTCTTCTCCGAGGCAATGCTCTTCTTCAGCAGCATCACCAAGCCAGCGGTCAACGCCCCCTGCTAATTGAGCTCAGCGGGCATGTCATCAAGGCTCTCCTTCAGCAACTCCATCAAGCCTTGGATGAACTCCTTCTGCTTATTGAGGTGCTTATTGAGCTGATCGGGCATGCCATCGAGGGATAAAGACTCCAGCTCCGCCGGCTCGGCATGTTCGCCTCCGCGGCTAGGGCGCTCCTGGGAGCCATCACCTGCCCGTGAGAGATCTTTCGAGGTCTCTGCGTGGCGGCGAGCCCTCTTTTTTTCCGCAGCCTTGGTTGCCGCTCCCTTGTTACGAGTAGTTCTCGACCAAGAGCTCTGCTCACCGGCCATGGCAATGACGGACGAAGAAGAAGCACTTATGAGGAGGAAAGGTAGAGTAATTTTCGGTTAGGTAGTTCCCCTTTTTATAACCTAAGTACTAGCACTACTACTAATACATGCATAGTGGAAACACGTTCAGGTTTGGTACGTACTAGTAGGTGTGAGCAGGCTTTCGAATGTGATGGGAACAAGGATTAATTGATGGTTTTGGTTTCGAGGCCCGAAACGGCTCCCGATGAGTTTAGTAGAACATAAATTTCAAGTACTACACTGCTCAAATGCGTAAATATTATGTCACTGTCAAAAATTGGCACAAAATACGAAGGAGACCAATGGAAATACTACTAGCAACCCACGATTTAACTACTCACATGCGCGCAGTGGAGTAATAATGTCTTTCTTCCGCCCTCACGTCCACTCAATTTGCATGCGCTATATTAATTGACCATCAATGAAGTGAACGACTTTACATGCGTCAAATTATCACATGGGGTGGATCTTGGTACAAAATTGCGTCCGCCCGTGTACCCGCGTGTGCGTGCGAGGGAATGAGTGCGTGCGTGGCGTGCGTGCACATTTTCGCTTCGTGCATGTACCGCCAGTATGACTCAGGGAGGACGAGTACATTCTTCTCGAACCAGCAGCACGTCACTGTGATCAATCCTCGCAAGGAGGTCACGACAACACCTCCACATGTGCCACGTGGCTTCATGAACTGTAAGAGAGACACTGTGTAGCATGCCATTGGTATTCTAATTTACGTGTTTTGCACATACTCGAAGTACTAGTAAGGTACACGCGCATTGCACGCATCAGATTTTGCAACCAAATTATGAATAAATACCACACTATAGCATGTAAGCTCTGAGTCATATATGCCTGATGTAGCCCTTCGTTTAATTCTTATATTTCATCTCATTCAAAATCAATTAGTTTTTATAAAAAAGCTAAGAACGCGGGAATAGGAAAAACATGGGATTATAGTGGAATGTCGTCTTGAATCCTACAGGATTGTACGAGTGTTTGATTGTGCATTGAAAAAACGCAGAATTCTTTCAAAGAGGTTTGAGTGGATGGGATGTTTCCTATGAAATCTAGTGCAAATGAATCATATGGAAAAATTCCTATGGTTTACAATCCTACTAAACAAACAACCAAGATAGGAAAATTCCTAATGATTAGAATCCTCCAAAATTCCTTTGATAATCCTTTGAATCAAAGAAGCCCTTAATCTATTTTATGATTCATGGAATTGTGCATTTTAAAGCATAAAGTAAAAACAAATAATGGCAATTCAACTAGAAAAAAAGTTTGGGCAGTTATGATACGAAAGATTCTAGAACAAAAGAGAACCACTGTTGTTTTGAGGTTTGTGAATTATGCTTAAGTTCAACCATGGAGCCTGCTAGATTGTACATGTGGCAAAATCCGGTGGGGGACTAGAAGATGGTGTGAGGGGCCGAGTGGAGGGAGACTATGAAGGAATGCACAAGTGCGAGATCGATATTTAGAGATAGGGGGCGAACACGTGCGCTGTTGCATGCAGTGGTGGAGCCATGAAAAATAAATGAGCTAGGGGTCCAAGCATTGCTAATCCTTTACGAGGAGGGTCAATTCATGAACTTAAACCATTTTTAGCAGCAATTGTCTAATGATCACATTCATATTAGCCTCAATATATAGTGATGTTAGGGGGGAGGGGGCAGGGCCCTTACTGCCCCTGTCTTCGCCATTGTGCACGCGTCTGAGAGATAAAGCGGAAGGCATGGATGATGAGAGGGGGACATTGGATATATAATTAATGTGGGTGTATTACCTATATATGTTAATCCTATATAGAGAGGTATAGATTGATCGATGTGGACGTGGGAAAGAGGGTGAGACCTCACTGGATATATCGATTGATCGGTTTGTGTGGAAAACTATGAAAGACCTAGCTATATAGACACATACATAGAGGAACATCGATCATTGCGCATGCACGCGTGAGAGATAAAGAATGCCTGATATGATGAAGAGGGGGGATGTGTGTGGGTGTGTGCCTTCATGGGAGACCGACCTGAATAAAAAGATTGCATGCGTGTGATGGATAATGCCGACTGGTAGTGTGTGTGCATGCATGCACGAGAGAAAGTTAGTAGTACAATTATAAAGAGAAGACTACTGTGTGGGTGTAAAAGAATAGGTGAGGTCATAATCAATGTAAAGTTGAATTCAAATATTTGAATAAGTGATCCTGATGTTTGAAACCCATGCATGCATGAATATAATGGAGATCTGCGCGGTGTGGTTTGGAAACGAGCAGGTTGTAATGTATACACATTGAACAAGGTCAGACTTATTTGAATTTGAGATACTGATGGCATACATCATTTGGCCACGTCGCATCCGTGCATGGACACACTATTCTAATTGGAGATGATGGGCGGCTTTGGCATCACCTATCTATATCTATACCCCTATATATATATATTATTTTTTATATTTTTTTATATTGTGTGCGGGTAACTTTAACTTTGAAAGATGGTCGTTGGATGAGGCGAATCCGATGGTCCAAAGATGGCAAATTTGAGCACTACTGGTCGTTGGATATCATCTAGATTCCACCAGATTTCGTCACATGTATAATCTAGAAGACTCCATGGTTGAACTTAAGCATAATGCACAAACATCAAAACACAAGCACTTCTTATTTGTTCTAGAATCTTCCGTATCAGAATTGCCCAAATGTTTTTCTACATGATTTGCCATTATCTGTTTTTACTTTATGTCTTACGACGCACAATTCCATGAATCTTAAAATAGATTAGCTTTCTTATAAAAACTAGATGATTTTGAATGAAATGAACTATAAGAATGAAACGAACATCTACATCATGCATATATGACTCAAATCTTGCATGCTATAATGTGGTATTTATTCATAATTTGGTTACCAAATCTCATGTGTGCAATGCACGTGTACCTTACTCTAGTCTAAATGGTGTTTGTGTGTGTGTTGTGCGTGTTGAGGCGCAAATTGTCTTTTTTTGGGTACACGTTAAGCTTGTTCTTCTAAAATTTCAAGCCGCGCCTTGTTATGCCGAAAATTCAAGCTAGCGTCTGTGTCTATCGTGCTGCGAAACTCCCTCCTCTTCAACCCGTGACTTGTTAGCCCGAAATATTTAAGATATATCTTTGTCTCGTTGTGCTCCGACAACTCCCTCCATCTCAACCCGCGCCTTGCTATTCCGAAATGACAACGCGCGCGAAAACTCCCACCTCCTGTGAAATCCCGACACGCGAAATGCCCGTGGTACCCCTGAACCGAAAGAACCGCCTCAAATCGGTGGGGGTACTTTCGTAACTTACCCCACATTTCAGACGAGCGCGTCTCTAAGCCATGGTTCCCCACTGCCATCCCATCCACCCACCCATTCGTACACCGAGGCCGCGAAAACCCACGATGAAACCCCACACCCTGCTCCGTCCACCACCCAGCCGGAGCCTCTTCCCCGATGACGTCATCCACAACAACACCTCGACATCCCTCATCCACCGTACCGGATGAGGATCCGTCGTCGATCTCATCGTCCCACCGGTTCAGCAACCCCGTCCTCCACCTCCAAGGAGCTGCCCCGATGTTCCCCTCGTCTTTCGCGCCACCTCCATTCCCACACCGCCATCTTCACCTACACCACCGGAAGAGCATCATCATCACCGTTTCCTTGGATGAAGTTGCGGCCTAATCGGCGCCACCAAAGAGGTTGTACACTAATTGCCACATTTTCTTCTTGATTCGATCTCACGGTGCTGCCGGTGCTCGGTCCCAAGCCGACACGGCGCGGCTCCATCCACGGTGGCGTCGCCAGCCACTTCCTCCACGGTGTCGCTCGCTCGGCGGCGACGTCCACATAAGTAGGAGCTGCTGCTGCTTTAGCTCTCGCTCGCGCTACTGCTCTGCTCTTGCTCTTGGTCCCCTGCCTGGTCTGCTCTTGCTATTGCTCTTGCTCGCGCTGTTGCTCTTGCTCTTGCTTGCGATGCTGCTCCGATTTAGCTACACTTCAGTCGACTGAATCGACTTTTGGGTCAGTCGATTTTCAGGGGGTGGGAGGGGCTCACCGGGGTGAAGGAAAGAACCAGCCGCAACGGGGAGGGAGGCTCGCCGGAGAGGTACCCCACTATCTATCTTAGGGTTCAGGATGGGGGCGGTGGTCGCCGGTGGTGGCGAGGCGTTGGCGGGGCGGTGGCGTGGGGATCGTCGAAGAAAAAGCTCGTCACGGGGGGGGGGGGCGCCTAGAGGGATGGCCGGGGCGGCGGCGGACCGGCGGTGGGGAGTGTTTTAGGAGCGGGCGGGGCGGCGCACCGCCGGCCGCGGGCGGCGGGGGGCTGCTGTTTGGCCGGTGGTGGCTGATGGCTCAGGGGGGTGGAGGTTGAAGATGAACCGCAGGCCCTTCATTTCATATCCAACGGCTGCAAAATCGACTGACCAGAGATGAAAAAGTCAGTCGACCGAGGTGTAGCCTCACCTTGCTAGTGCGTTCAGTTTCGACAGCAAAATTCAATTTCGACAGCAAAATTCAGTTTTGACAGTTAAGTTCAGAGATGAGCTACTGATGTATTTTACATCTAGCACTTTATGGTTATGTATTTTACGTCATGTATTGGAGATGCTATTAGAATTCCACTCAGGTTAACGTTGTTCGTTGTCTCTCTTGTCCTGCTTCAGCCTCGGCGTCGTACAACTCACCGGAGCTGCTCCAACGACGAAACCCTCCATCACAGCGGAGCAGTACCTCGGGCTCCATCTCCAGACGCCTAAGATCTTCTTCCCCTCCTCCGACAGCCAAGTCAGCTGGAGCATCCTCACCGGCCAACCCAATCATGCTGAGATCGACATGGCTTCGCCAAAGAGGTTGTACACTTGTTGCATCTCTTTTTTTATCTACATGTTATATATATTGTCCACTGAGCACTCGTAGTAATGGGAAATACGATTATTTTATCCTACTATATGACAAGCAGTTCAAGATGGGAATGGGCCGGGTCGACCCGCTGGGTCGCTGACCCGGCCCAAAATGTCAGGGCCAATGGGCCAAGTGGGTTGGCCTCAATTGATATATGGGTCCGTGGAGTCGGCACCGTGCGGCCCGATGGGTCAGATGGGTCGACCCATTCCCCCGACCATCTCTGCTGCCGCTGGCTGCCCCCTGTTGGCCTCAACTCGTCGTGTACTTTTTGACGAAATCGATGATGTGCTCATGTGCAGATGGATTACTTGACCGGAAGACACGCACGTAAGAAGCTGACCAAACTGGATCGATTATTGGAGACGCCCCTGTACACACAAGCAGGCAAGTGGATTGATTTTTATGTGAACGGCACCCCCGAGCATCTCTGCTGCCGCCGGTGTTCGTCCCGCCGTTGAGCTCTTCATCCTGGTCGCCTTCCTCTTCCTTCTCAACTTGCCCAGCTTGCCGTCCCGGTGGCCTTCCCGGTCTTCAGACTGTGCCAACTGAATTCATGGATTTTCTCATCTTAATTTTGGGTTGGCCTCATATACCCAACGGGTCAGCGAGGCCATAGTTTTTTGGTGAAATGGGTCGACCCATGGTCTCACATACTGACCTTGGGGCCAGAGGGCCAGGTCCAAGGCCAGGTCCGGGTCGACCCATTCCCATCTTGACAAGTAGTGAGGTACTAGGCAACTTAGCTATCCGTGATGGACTCTCTTGAACACCATCATTATTTATCTCTGCGCGTTTGAGCTGTGCATTTGCCGATGGGCCTGGGAGTTGAGCTAGTATGGCAGTGGCCTGGGTCCAAAGTAATAGAAGAAGCACAAAAACATTTTTTTAGTGTAGGATTTTCCTTGCTCAAGCCTGCCTACTAGAATCGCCAGTGCTTGAAAGGAAAAGTTAATTAAAAACATAGGAATTGGAAAGTTTTCTATTCATCAAGCACAAGACTAAGAGATAGTAGCATAATAGCATTATAACCGTACATTTTCTTGTGGTTTGACTTAATATCACCATGCTTTTTTGCATCCTGTGATCTTCCAATTGTTGTGAATCAAACAACCAGATTGGCAGAAATCCTGTGTTTTTAAATTCTATGTTTTGCACATGCATTCCTATCCTATTCATGTCTATTTCCTATCCCTGCATTGTTAGAATCCTCAAATTCAAACAAGCCCTTACTCAATTACTTCTGTTACAGATATGTGTCAAAGAAAATCTTGTGTGGTTTGTCCTGCTCCTGCGGTGCTGTGTTCCACCCCAGCTCAGCTGCTCCAACGACGGAAGGGTTCACCACAGCAGGGATCCGCTCTCCAGACTGTCTTTCACCGCCTCAGATCTTCTTCCCCGCCGCTGGCAGCCATGGCAACTGCATTACCATCATCAACTGAGCAGATGACCTTGAGGACTACACGGGTCCGCAAGAGAGGTCGCACTCTTCCGTGTCTGCTTACATTATGTGTCGCTTAATATGATGACATGCTACATTATCGTCGTGTTCACCTATTAGACTCCGAGTCAGGTCCAAACTAATGCTGAAACTTGAGTTTTTAAATGGTTGTTGGGTACATATTGGGGCAGCAATCAGTACTATCTGTCTACTATCTGGTTAATCTCCAGTGTCTACTATGAGTTTCATGTTGGGTGCAAACAAACATTAAAGGAGCCATTATCTGTATTTTTTAACTAAAGCTATTATCTGCCTGCTATCATTGGTTTTGGGTCTATCCACAGTTTGCTACCATCACTCTGGATTTGTGCATACACTCCTTACATAATCTCACTATGTTTTATTCCTATGCATGCCAGTTATTGTACACAATGGAACTGATCATGTAGAGCAAAAGAGACGAGCCTTGCGTGTCAATAAAATTTCATGCAGACGTCGTTCCATGGTGGGCGCAAAGGCAGCCCCCCTCCACCCATTTCAGATCGTAATCAAGAGGAAGATAACTGTTCTGAGGGGGATTCAGAAGGAGAAGACCACTCCTATTTACCCCATGAGGTCTTCGCTCTAACTTGGCATGCTGATGTTGGTAATATCATGCATATGGTGCCTTGCATTGCTTACTGTATACATTAAAGATGTCATCTGCTTAGTTTAGACATGCTTTGTGTCAATGCCATCTGTTTAGTTTCTTTATCGTATATGTGAATCATGCAATGCCATCTTGTCTAGCCAGGCATCATATATGTGAATTTTGCAATGCCACCCTGGTTAGCCAGTCATCTTATATGTGAATTATATCATGCCATCATTTTTTATTACGTGTTAAATTTGTCAACAATTTTAGTACATTCAATTACTCTTCCTGTGCATCAGCCATTCGGCACGGTCATGGAAAAATCTAGAGTGGAAACAAGGTCTTCAGAGCAGACAATGATATCTGACGAAGCGCATGTCTTGCTGGTTACCGATAGCTCCTCAGAGGAAGTTTCAGAGACAAATGACCAGTCATATTTCCCCCCGAGGTGCATGCCCTAACTTGGCAGGGTTATGTTGCTCATATCGTGTGTATGGTATCTTGCATTGCTATGTCATTTGCTTAGTTTAGACATGCTTTGTGTGAATGCCACCTGTTTAGTGTCTAATTACCATATATGTGAATTATGCAATGTCATCTTGTTGTAAGACATTATATATGTGAATTATGCAATGTTATCTTGTTGCAAGGCACTATGTATGTGAATTATGCAATGCCATGCTGTTTAGGCAAGCGTCATATATGTGAATTATATCATGCCGTCCTTTTTTGTATTTCTCATTGCTTTTGTCGATAATGTTTGTATATTCAACTGCTCTTCCTATGCATCAGCCATTTGAATTGGTGATGGAGAAATATGGAGTGAAAACAAGGTCTTCAGAGAAGACAATGCTACCTGCTGAAGCAGATATCTTACTGGTTATAGATAACTCTTCAGAGGAGGATTCAGAGGCAGATGACCAGTCCTATTATCCCCCTGAGGTGTATGCTCAAACTTGGCAGGGTTATATTACTCATATAATGCATATGTTGTATTGCAATGCTTAGTTTTTACATCATATACACAATATTGAATGCCATCTCCTTAGTTGACACATCATATATGTGATTGCCCTCTACTCACTTCCTTAGTATATAAATCATATATTTGAATTATGTCATGCCATGATGTTTACATAGACAGCATGTATCTGAATTATGGCATGCCAACCCATTTTCTAAAGACATAATATAGTTATATCATCTCATCCTGTTTACATAGTCATCATAATTTAAATTATGTCATTCTATCCGTGAATTATATCATGCCATCATGTTTCCATCAACGGCATGTTTGTGATTTATGGCATGCCAACCACTTTAATAGACACATCGTATAGTTATATCATGTCACCCTGTTTACATAGTCATCATATTTTGAAGTATGTCATTCTATCCTGTTTAGTTAGCCATCACATGTGAAATTGTGTCATGCTATCCTGTTTAATTAGCCATCATATATGTGAAATTATGTCCTGCTATTCTGTTTGCCTAGACAACATAAATGTGAATTATTTCATGCCCTGTTTTCTTCCCTACTATCCATTGCACCTGTCTATCTTACAATGTCTGTACATTCAATTACTTTTCTTGTTTATCAGCCATTTCAATTGGAGGGAGTGATGGCAGTATCTGTGGGAGTAAAAACACGGTCTTCAGAAAAGATCGTGCTACCTGTCGATGCAGATAGAACCACGGTTGTACTTGCCCAAGAACCAGCCCCACCACACATAACCCACACTCATGCAGATTGTACCCCTACCCAGTTGGACAGAGAACCAGCTACACCCTTCTAACCCCAACCCCAGCAGATAGACACCCAGTTCCCGTTGACACAGCACCGTCTCCACCACAGAGCACCCAAACACGAGCAGTTAGCAAGGCAACTGTAGTGCCCAAATCACGAGGACCACCACTCCGAACCCGAAGTCAACGCTTAAAGCAGAAGAAGAATTGTTCTGAGGTCAGGTTCCATAGCTATGGTTCATACTACTTTGCTCTTGCATCACTGTATTTACTGATACCAACTAATTTCAAATTTGAAGGATGCAATTGAAACTCCAATGGCGCAACAGGTATGTTTTAAACCTGTTTCTTCAACGTGTTTGGCTGTTTGCTGTTGTAACTTGCTCTATATTGATTTCGGTTTCAATTGAATAAACAGTTATGTTCTCATGCCATGCACATTACAAGTGTTGTTATTGCTATGTAGTTTCCCACACTTATATTCTGTCTATGCTGCTTTGTCTTAAATAGGTATGATTCGAACTGTATCTATCTTGATTTGGCAACATAAACTCGAATGATATAGACCATACAGTGACCATACTACATAGATATATGTTTGTTTCATGATGTTATCCTGTCCACCTTACTACTGAACTGGTTTACCAAAATGAGTTTCATATACTACATTGTAAACCTGAGATGTGTTTGTTTGTTTCTCTTTTAGAACGCGGATAAAATATTGGAGAAGAGTACCCTGTTATGCAATGGTAAAGGAAGTAATGCAGATAAGGTTCAAGATAGTGAGACATCCCTGTTGGTCTCCAAGAAAGCTGATAAAAACTATATTGAAGACACTGAGACAACCCCAAAGTCCTGTCTTGATGTAGTGTTCGAGTTACTGGCTACCACTGCTAGCACTAGCTCTTCGAACTCGTTGCCTGAATCAGTTCGGCTTCTTGAGTCTCAACTTCAAGTTGAAAGACATCGATCAGATGTTATGCGACCGGAAGCCGAAGGACTGAGGAAGTCCCTGCAGAATTCAGATGCATACTTTCTGGTGCAACAGCAAGCGCTGGAGGACTTAAGCGCGAAACAAGAGAAAGTTAATAAGCTTGCTATGCATCTTGCTAGCATTATGGGTACCCAGGATATTGTTTCTTGAGCTCTTCTGAAGTGGTTTCAGTTCTGGACTTTTTTTGCTGCGGCGTTTATATGCTGTTGTGTTCCCTATATTTGCACTGGTGGCGAAGTTTGATACCCAGTGGATGTAATATGTGTAATAGCCGTGATAGCCTAGTGTAAGTTGCTTGCTTATTTAATTCCTTGTTGTCTTGTTTATTTGTTTGCTTGTAGTCAGTGCAGTTCTTTTTCTGTGGTTTGCTAGTGGCTGCAATAACCTATTTTTTAAAACTATGCCAAAATAACCATGGGCTAATATTTACTGTAGTGACACTGGGCCTTCTACGGGCCGTAGAAACAGTGGGCCTTCTACAGGCCGTAGAAACGATGGGCCTTCTACGGGCCATATCATCAATGGGCCTTATACGGGTCGTATGATCGATTGGCCAAACATGGGCCAAACAGCCCGCATTCTGGCCGTAAACGGGCTAGAGTTGGAACCGTCCGTTCATGGGCTGACCATAATGGGCCATCGTTAATAGGCCATATTTGATGACGCTATGAAAACAGCCCAACGTATTAACGTACCACAAACGGGCCGACTGTAACCACGGGCTGAATTTGGCCCACAAGCAGAAAATGACAGTAATGGGCCGTAAGTAAAAGAATGCTGGAAAATAGCCCAAGAATAAATGGGCTCTCATAAGGCTTAAAGATAACATGGGCTGGAAACGGCTCAATGGAATAACGGGCCGTTAATGGGTATAAAGTGATACACTGTTCTTTACGGGCCAGTTTCACCACGGGCCGTTAATGGGTGTAAAGTGATACACTGTTCATTACGGGCCAGTTTCACCACGGGCCGTTAATAGGCCAAGAGTTACATAGGGCCTCATATGGGCCAAAAGACGTCATGGGCCATACATGGGCCAGAAGTGAAAACTTTTGGGGAATGTAGTAATTTCAAAAAAAATCCTACGCACACGCAGGATCATGGTGATGCATAGCAACGAGAGGGGAGAGTGTTGTCTACGTACCCTCGTAGACCGTTCGTGCAAGCGTTATATCAACGCGGTTGATGTAGTCGTACGTCTTCACGATCTGACCGGTCCAAGTACCGAAAGCATGACACCTCCGAGTTCTGCACATGTTCCGCTCGGTGATGTCCTCGCCTTCTCGATCCAGCAAAAGGGGCGAAGTAGTAGATGAGTTCTGGCAGCACGATGGCGTGGTGACGGTGTTGGTGAAGAACAATCTTCGCAGGGCTTCGCCTAAGCACTACGAATACTATGACGGAGGATAAACTAGAGGGGACGGGGTTGCCGGCACACGGCTTGGTGTTTCTTGATGTGTCTTTGGTGGTAGCTCTGTGCCCCTCTATTTATATGTTGAGCCCCGGGGTTGAAACTTGGAGCAAAAGCCTCCTCAGTCGGTTTTGCCCGAAAGGCAAGAGTCCCACTCGGACTCCAGGACCAAACGCCACAATCCTTGGTGTCTGGCCCAGACGCCATGGGCCTCGGCGTCTGGCCCAGGGCCAGACGCCAGGGTCTCCGGCGTTTGGCCCCCTGGCCTCCGCAAAACTCCTTTTGCACGAACTTATAGCCCCATGGGCCTGACCCCTTGGCCTAACCATATCATCCAATATATGAATCTTTACCCCCAGATCATTCCGGAGCTCCTCGTCATGTCCGTGATCTCATCCGGGACTCCGAACAACATTCAGTCACCAACATACATAACTCATAAGTATTATATCATCAACGAACGTTAAGCGTGCGGACCCTACGGGTTCGAGAACTATGTAGACATGACCGAGACACTTCTCTGGTCAATAACCAATAGCGGAACCTGGATGCCCATATTGGCTCCTACATATTCTACGAAGATTTTTATCGGTCAAACCGCATAACAACATAGATTTGTTCCCTTTGTCATCGGTATGTTACTTGCCCGAGATTCGATCGTCGGTATCTCAATACCTAGTTCAATCTCGTTACCGGCAAGTCTCTTTACTCGTTCCGTAATACATCATCCCGCAACTAACTCATTAGTTACAATGCTTGCAAGGCTTATAGTGATGTGCATTACCGAGTGGGCCCAGAGATACCTCTCCGACAATTGGAGTGACAAATCCTAATCTCGAAATACGCCAACCCAACAAGTACCTTTGGATACACCTATAGAGCACCTTTATAATCACCCAGTTACGTTGTGACGTTTGGTAGCACACAAAGTGTTCCTCCGGTAAACGGGAGTTGCATAATCTCATAGTCATAGGTACATGTATAAGTCATGAAGAAAGCAATAGCAACAAACTAAACGATCAAGTGCTAAGCTAACGGAATGTGTCAAGTCAATCACATCATTCTCCTAATGATGTGATCTGGTTAATCAAATGACAACTCATGTCTATGGTTAGGGAACTTAACCATCTTTGATGAACAAGCTAGTCAAGTAGAGGCATACTAGTGACACTATGTTTGTCTATGTATTCACACATGTATTATGTTTCTGGTTAATACAATTCTAGCATGAATAATAAACATTTATCATGAAATAAGGAAATAAATAATAACTTTATTATTGCCTCTAGGGCATATTTCCTTCAGTCTCCCACTTGCACTAGAGTCAATAATCTAGTTCACATCACCATGTGATTAACACCCATAGTTCACATCGTCATGTGACCAACACCCAAAGGGTTTACTAGAGTCAATAATCTAGTTCACATCGCTATGTGATTAACACCCAAAGAGTACTAAGGTGTGATCATGTTTTGCTTGTGAGAGAAGTTTAGTTTACGGGTCTGCCACATTCAGATCTGTATGTATTTTGCAAATTTCTATGTCAACAATGCTCTGCACGGAGCTACTCTAGCTAATTGCTCCCACTTTCAATATGTATCCAGATTGAGACTTAGAGTCATCTCGATCAGTGTCAAAATTTGCATCGATGTAACCCTTTACTACGAACCTTTTTGTCACCTCCATAATCGAGAAACATATCCTTATTCAACTAAGGATAATTTTGACCGTTGTCCAGTGATCTACTCCTAGATCACTATTCTACTCTCTTGCCAAAAACAGTGTAGGGTATACAATCGATCTGGTACATAGCATGGCATATTTTATAGAACCTATGGCCAAGGCATAGGGAATTACTTTCATTCTCTTTCTATATTCTGTCGTGGTCGGGATTTGAGTCTTACTCAGTTTCACACCTTGTAACACAAGCAAGAACTCTTTCTTTGACTGTTCCATTTTGAACTACTTCAAAATCTTGTCAAGGTATGTACTCATTGAAAAACTTATCAAGCGTCTTGATCTATCTCTATAGATCTTGATGCTCAATATGTAACAACTTCACTGAGGTCTTTCTTTGAAAAAACTCCTTTCAAACACTCCTTTATGCTTTGCAGAATAATTCTACATTATCTCCGATCAACAATATGTCATTCACATATACTTATCATAAATGTTGTAGTGCTCCCACTCACTTTCTTGTAAATACATGCTTCACCGCAAGTCCGTATAAAACTATATGCTTTGATCAACTTATCAAAGCGTATATTCCAACTCTGAGATGCTTGCACCAGTCCATAGATGGATCGCTGGAGCTTGCATATTTTGTTAGCACCTTTAGGATTGACAAAACCTTCTGGTTGCATCATATACAACTCTTCTTTAATAAATCCATTAAGGAATGCAGTTTTGTTTATCCATTTGCCAGATTTCATAAAATGCGGCAATTGCTAACATGATTCGGATAGACTTAAGCATAGATACGAGTGAGAAACTCCCATCGTAGTCAACACCTTGAACTTGTCGAAGGCCTTTTATGACAATTCTAGCTTTGTAGATAGTAACACTACTATCAGCGTCGGTCTTCCTCTTGAAGATCCATTTAATCTCAATGGCTCGCCAATCAATGGGCAAGTCAATCAAGGTCCATACTTTGTTCTCATACATGGATCTCATCTCAGATTTCATGGCCTCAAGACATTCTGCGGAATCTGGGCTCATCATCGCTTCCTCATAGTTCATAGGTTCGTCATGGTCAAGTAACATGACCTCCAGAACAGGATTACCGTACCACTCTGGTGCAGATCTCACTTTGGTTTACCTACAAGGTTCGGTAGTAACTTGATCTGAAGTTACATGATCATCATCATTAGCTTCCTCACTAATTGGTGTAGTAGTCACAGGAACAGATTTCTATGATGAACTACTTTCCAATAAGGGAGCAGGTACAGTTACCTCATCAAGTTCTACTTTCCTCTCACTCACTTCTTTCGAGAGAAACTCCTTCTCTATAAAGGATCCATTCTCAGCAATGAATATCTTGCCTTCGGATCTATGATAGAAGGTGTACCCAACATTTTCTTTTGGGTATCCTATGAAGACGCACTTCTCCGATTTGGGTTTGAGCTTATCAGGTTGAAACTTTTTCACATAAGCATTGCAACCTCAAACTTTAAGAAACGACAGCTTAGGTTTCTTGCCAAACCATACTTCATACGGTGTCGTCTCAATGGATTTAGATGGTGCCCTATTTAACGTGAATGTAGCTGTCTCTAATGCATAACCCCAAAACGATAGTGGTAAGTCGATAAGAGACATCATAGATCGCACCATATCTAATAAAGTACGGTTACGACGTTCGGACACACCATTACACTGTGGTGTTTCAGGTGGCGTGAGTAGTGAAACTATTTCACATTGTTTTAACTGAAGGCCAAACTCGTAACTCAAATATTTTACTTCTGCGATCATATCGTAGAAACTTTTATTTTTGTTATGATGATTCTCCATTTCACTCTGAAATTCTTTGAACTTTTCAAATGTTTTAGACTTGTGTTTAATCAAGTAGATATACTCATATCTGCTCAAATCATCTGTGAAGATCAGAAAATAATGATACCTGCCGCGAGCCTCAACATTCATCGGACCACATACATCAGTATGTATGATTTCCAACAAATCTGTTGCTCGCTCCATTGTTTCGGAGAACAGAGTCTTAGTCATCTTGCCCATGAGGCATGGTTCGCAAGCATCAACTGATTCATAATCAAGTGATTCCAAAAGCCCATCAGCATGGATTTTCTTCATGCGCTTTACACCAATATGACCTAAACGGCAGTGCCACAAATAAGTTGCACTATCATTATTAACTTTGCATCTTTTGGTTTCAATATTATGAAAATGTGTATTACCACGATCGAGATCCAACAAACCATTTTCATTGGGTGTATGGCCATAGAAGGTTTTATTCATGTAAACAGAACAACAATTATTCTCTAACTTACATGAATAACCGTATTGCAATAAACATGATCCAATCATATTCATGCTCAACGCAAACACTAAATAACATTTATTTTAGGTTTAACACTAATCCCGAAAGTATAGCAAGTGTGCGATGATGATCATATCAATCTTGGAACCATTTCCAATACACAACGTCACTTCACCCTTAACTAGTCTATGTTCATTCTGCAACTCCCGTTTCGAGTTACTATTCTAAGCAACTGAACCAGTATCAAATACTGAGGGGTTGCTATAAACACTAGTAAAGTACACATCAATAACATGTATATCGAATATAGCTTTGTTCTCTTTGCCATCCTTCTTATCCACCAAATACTTGGGGTAGTTCCGCTTCCAGTGACCAGTCCCTTTGTAGTAGAAGCACTTAGTTTCAGGCTTAGGTCCAGACTTTGGCTTCTTCTTGAACAGCAACTTGCTTGCCGTTCTTCTTGAAGTTCCCCTTTCTTCCCTTTGTCCTTTTACTTGAAACTAGTGGTCTTGTTAAACATCAACACTTGGTGCTCTTTCTTGATTTCTACTTTCGTCGATTTCAGCATCGTGAAGAGCTCGGGAATTACTTTCGTCATCCCTTGCATATTATAGTTCATCACGAAGTTCTAGTAACTTGGTGATAGTGACTAGAGAATTCTATCAATTACTATCTTATCTAGAAGATTAACTCCCACTTGATTCAAGCAATTGTAGTACCCAAACAATCTGGATACATGCTCACTGGTTGAGCTATTCTCCTCCATCTTGTAGGCAAAGTACTGTCAGAGGTCTCATACCTCTCGACACGGGCATGAGTATGAAATACCAATTTCAACTCTTGGAACATCTTATATGCTCCGTGGCGTTCAAAACATTTTTGAATTCCCGGTTCTAAGCCGTAAAGCATGGTGCACTTAACTATCAAGTAGTCATCATATCGAGTTTTTGTCAAAACGTGCATAACGTCTGCATCTGCTCCTGCAATAGGTTTGTGACCTAGCGGTGCATCAAGGACACAATTCTTCTGTGCAGCAATGAGGATAAACCTCAGATCACGGATCCAATCTGCATCATTGCCTCTAACATCTTTCAACTTAGTTTTCTCTAGGAACATATCAAAAATAAAATAGGGGAGCTAAACGCGAGCTATTGATCTACAACATAGATATGCTAATACTACCAGGACTAAGTTCATGATAAATTTAAGTTCAATTAATCATATTACTTAAGAACTCCCACTTAGATAGACATCCCTCTAATCCTCTTAGTGATCACGTGATCCATATCAACTAAACCATGTCCGATCATCACGTGAGATGGAGTAGTTTCAATTGTGAACATCACTATGTTGATCATATCTACTATATGATTCACGCTCGACCTTTCGATCTCAGTGTTCCGAGGCCATATCTATTATATGCTAGGCTCGTCAAGTTTAACCTGAGTATTCTACATGTGCAACTGTTTTGCACCCGTTGTATTTGAACGTAGAGCCTATCACACCCAATCATCACGTGGTGTCTCAGCACGAAGAACTTTCACAACGGTGCATACTCACGGAGAACACTTATACCTTGATAATTTAGTGAGAGATCATCTTATAATGGTACCGTCAATCAAAGCAAGATAAGATGCATAAAAGATAAACATCACATGCAATCAATATAAGTGATATGATATGGCCATCATCATCTTGTGCTTGTGATCTCCATCTCCGAAGCACCGTCATGATCACCATCGTCACCGGCGCGACACCTTGATCTCCATCGTAGCATCGTTGTCGTATCGCCAACTTATGCTTCTACGACTATCGCTACCGTTTAGTGATAAAGTAAAGCATTACAGGGCATTTGCATTGCATACAATAAAGCGACAACCATATGGCTCCTGCCAGTTGCCGATAACTTGGTTACAAAACATGATCATCTCATACAATAAAATTTAGCATCATGCCTTGACCATATCACATCACAACATGCCCTGCAAAACAAGTTAGACGTCCTCTACTTTGTTGTTGCAAGTTTTACGTGGCTTCTACGGGCTGAGCAAGAACAATTCTTACCTACGCATCAAAACCACAACGATAGTTCGTCAAGTTAGTGTTGTTTTAACCTTCTCAAGGACAGGGCGTAGCCACACTTGGTTCAACTAAAGTTGGAGAAACTGACACCAGCCAGCCACCTATGTGCAAAGCACGTCAGTAGAACCAGTCTCGCGTAAGCGTACGCGTAATGTCAGTCCGGGCCGCTTCATCCAACAATACCGCCGAACCAAAGTGTGACATGCTGGTAAGCAGTATGACTTGTATCGCCCGCAACTCACTTGTGCTCTACTCATGCATATAACATCTACGCATAAAACCTGGCTCGGATGCCATTGTTGGGGAACGTAGTAATTTAAAAAAAATTCCTATGCACACGCAGGATCATGGTGTTGCATAGCAACGAGAGGGGAGAGTGTTGTCTACGTACCCTCATAGACCGTTCGCGGAAGCGTTATATCAACGCGGTTGATGTAGTCATACGTCTTCATGATCCGACCGATCCAAGTATCGAAAGCACGACACCTCCGAGTTCTGCACACGTTCGGCTCGGTGACGTCCTCGCCTTCTCGATCCAGCAAGAGGGGCTAAGTAGTAGATGAGTTCTGGCAGCACGATGGCGTAGTGATGGTGTTGGTGAAGAACAATCTCCGCACGGCTTCGCCTAAGCACTACGAATACTATGATGGAGGATAAACTAGAGGGGACGAGGTTACCGGCACACGGCTTGGAGTTTCTTGATGCGTCTTTGGTGCTAGCCCTGTGCCCCTCTATTTATATGTTGAGCCCCGGGGTCGAAACTTGGAGCAAAAGCCTCCTCAAAGTCGGTTTTGCCTGAAAGGCAAGAGTCCCACTCGGACTCCAGGACCAAACGCCACAATCCTTGGCGTCTGGCCCAGACGCCATGGGCCTCGGCGTCTGGCCCAGGGCCAGACGCCAGGGTCTCCGACGTTTGTCCCCCTGGCCTCCGCAAAACTCCTTTTGCACCAACTTATAGCCCCATGGGCCTGACCCCTTGGCCTAACCATATCATCCAATATATGAATCTTTACCTCCGGATCATTCCGGAGCTCCTCGTCATGTCCGTGATCTCATCCGGGACTCTGAACAACATTCGGTCACCAACATACATAACTAATAAGTACTATATCATCAACGAACATTAAGTGTGCGGACCCTACGGGTTCGAGAACTATGTAGACATGACCGAGACACTTCTCTGGTCAATAACCAATAGCGGAACCTGGATGCCCATATTGGCTCCTACATATTCTACGAAGATTTTTATCGGTCAAACCGCATAACAACATAGATTTGTTCCCTTTGTCATCGGTATGTTACTTGCCCGAGATTCGATCGTCGGTATCTCAATACCTAGTTCAATCTCGTTACCTGCAAGTCTCTTTACTCGTTCCGTAATACATCATCCTGCAACTAATTAACTCATTAGTTACAATGCTTGCAAGGCTTATAGTGATGTGCATTACCGAGTGGGCCCAGAGATACCTCTCCGACAATTGGAGTGACAAATCCTAATCTCGAAATACGCCAACCCAACAAGTACCTTCGGAGACACCTGTAGAGCACCTTTATAATCACCCAGTTACGTTGTGAAGTTTGGTAGCACACAAAGTGTTCCTCCGGTAAACGGGAATTGCATAATCTCATAGTCATAGGAACATGTATAAGTCATGAAGAAAGCAATAGCAACAAACTAAACGATCAAGTGCTAAGCTAACGGAATGGGTCAAGTCAATCACATCATTCTCCTAATGATGTGATCTCGTTAATCAAATGACAACTCATGTCTATGGTTAGGGAACTTAACCATCTTTGATGAACGAGCTAGTCAAGTAGAGGCATACTAGTGACACTATGTTTGTCTATGTATTCACACATGTATTATGTTTCCGGTTAATACAATTGTAGCATGAATAATAAACATTTATCATGAAATAAGGAAATAAATAATAACTTTATTATTGCCTCTAGGGAATATTTCCTTCAAAAACAGGCTGGAATCATATTGGATGGCCCAGATGACGCTACTAGGCCTAATTCGAATACGGCGTAACGGGCCTTGGGTTAGCGGGCTGTAAATGGGCTATATGCGAATAGGCCCTTAACAGGCTTTCCATGGGCTGGCCCGGCACCTTTTGACCAAGTCAAACGGGCCGTCCTTTTCACAGGAATGGGCCTTTGTTGGGTCGCGCCATGTGTCGACGTATCATAGGCGCCTTCTGTCCAATGAGTGGATGACATCTGTCCCAGCGATGAGCCGACACGTGTTTCCTCCAGCCAATGATGATTTTACACGTGGAAAATCCCCATTGGTCGGGGCTGTTAACAGGTTATCAGATCCAAAACCCGACCCGGTAGCTTAACGGCGTTCCGTTACGGTGGATGCCACGTGTCGGTCACCCTTGACGAAAGCACTTCTGTGACGCGCGATTTATCGTCATGGAAGTGGACACTTCCGTGATGATAATTTTGGTAATGTCATGGAACGCTTCTACGACGGCGCAGGTATGACTATCTTGATTCTGTCATAAATTTGTCATGGATGTACATGCATGACAGAAAACGTGACCTACTGTGACAAACACGTATCATCACGGAAGTGTATTTTTTTAGTGACCCTCTTTCGAGCATCTTCTATTGCTTGAAGTAACTTATCTTTGGCTCCTTTAAGACTTGCCTTCTTTGAAACCTGGCATGTCTTCAGGTCCAACGCCCCCCCCTCATGCACATAGAACCAAGTTCTGCACCTGGGGGCCAGCTCTTAGTAACTGGAGTGGCCTCTGCATCCAGAATCTCTTGCTCAGACTTATCCCACTTAGGCATTGCCACCGTGTAGCCACCTGGCCCCAGCCTATGGAACTACTCCTTTTTGCGGCATTGGCCTTGTTTTTTCTCGACCGTTCCTTAGAAAATTCTGATTCCTTGAATTTCATGAAAGCGGGCCAGTGTTCTCTTTGCTTCTCCAGTGTTCCCACGAATTCTGGAGTCTTCTTTCCAACTTCGACGTACTTGGTCCATATTTTTTTCTTGTGGGTGTTGAATGCAATTGCCATCTTCCTAAGAGCAGCGTCCTTGACTTTCTCCACATCTGCATCAGTGAAATGGTCTGGTAGGGTGAAATGTTCCATGAGAGATTCCCAAAGCGTTGATTTTGCTCTGTTATCGACCCAAGTAAGATCTGGACGTTTCTTTGTTGGCTCTTTCCATTCTTGAATGGAGATCGGGAGTTGGTCCCTCACAAGAACTCCGCACTGACGAATGAACGTGTTCTCAATGTTCTTAGGCGCGCTAGGTTCGCCATTAGCTTTGATGGAATCGATGTTGTACTTTACGCCCTCCTTCAACTTTTTGCCTGGGCCTCGCATTATCCTGCTGCCTGTAGAAGATTTGCTCGACCCGGAGGGCTAAAAGAAGAAAGATCGATTCGTTAATATATCTTCAAATCATTAAAAACATGTGATGATCACCATATGCCTTCTTATATAAATATAGCTCGCCGGTCTCTGTTATTTCAAGATCATCATTTTCGGCGTCATCATCATCATAGTTAATGACTTCATCAATTTGGTCGTCGCGATTGAATATCATATCATCACCCTCCCCGGTGTTGTTCAGATATTGGGAGCCGTCATCATCTTCATTCTGATCATCTGGCCCACGAGGGGAGCGTATGATCTCGAACAGGACCTCTTCTCCCTCTCTGCCGGTATTGTCCGCCATAGCTTTTATTTAACTAATCCAGAAGAAAAATAAAACAATTTAGTATTTAAATTACAATGCATGCATGCAATCAATAAGTAAAAACTGAATCATAGTACATAATCTCGTACATCGTCTCGAATAATATATATAATCTCGAATACATCATCTTGCATATTATATATCAAATACATCACTAGCTAGCTAGCTAATAAAGATCGAATACTACAGAAGAATCTAGGCCACTCGCGGTTCCTGAGGCGCGGGCGGTGGACATCCAAAGAGAAAGAACCATCACAAGATCAGAGCTCCGATCATCTCCCCAAAGAACCTGCCAGGCAGTGGAGAACCTGACGTCCATAGCAGCCATGTAGCGACGGACGTGCTCGTCCTCCTCCCTGACTTGGCGACGCACCACCTCCGGCGGGGCCGGCTCCCTCTACACCGAACGTGGCCCACGTGAACGTCACCAAAGGAGCTTAGGGTCGACGACGGGACCCGGGGCTGGGTTACTCACCATGCGGCGAGCCCCTAAAGGTAGCACCTCCCAGTGCCAGCCTGGCAGAGCCCAGTCCCGGACATGGGTCCTCTAAACCAGGACATCGTCGCGAATGGGTTGACGGCGAGGATGTGGGCCGAGCATCGTTGACGTCGATAGCAAATTCTTATGAAAAAAATTCCTATATATGCAATGTCATTCTATTAGGAAATTTTGAGCAACTTTTTCCTATGCAACTTCTCCTAGTCCTTCGTCTAACAAATATATATATATGGTCAACTTTTTCCTATGCAACTTTTTTATATGCAATTTTTTTCTATACTGGGATATGCAGCAGAAAAACTAATTAAGCATCTAACACTAAAAACAGAAAAGCAACTTCTATATATCCATTAAAAATAGAAAAACAACATTATATACAAAAAATCCATACTAATTAAACACTAATTATATCCATCTAACATGCATTCATACATATATATACTAGTGAAAAAATAATAATCTAAAACATCTAAACTAATTAAACATACAAAAATACATATATACTAATTAACTTAAGAAAATGTGTATGTGTGTGTGTTCATCATGCATGTGTGTGTGGGCTCGGGGAGGGGCGGCCATGGTGGCCGGGGGCAAGGGAGAGGGAGGAGAGCTCACAGCGGGGCGACGGCGATGGCGAGGCGAGACGACGGGGGCGGAGACGGGGGGCGGCGACGTGCCGGGGCGCAACGGGGGCGGCGACGTGGGGACGGGCCGAGGGCGGCGATGGAGACGGGGGCGGCGACGGAAACGGCGCGCGTCGGAGGCAGCGACGGCGTCGATCGAGCGGGGCAGGCAGTGCGTCGTCGATGGAGAAACAGAGGGAGAATGAAATTTTTTTCAAGTGTTGTTTATATAGGAGGGACCTTTAGTACCGGTTGTAGCCACCAACCGGTACTAAAGGTCAAATTTGGCCAGGCCAAGCGGCGGGAACGGCACCCCTTTAGTACCGGGTCGTGGCTCCAACTGGTACTAAAGATCCCCCCCTTTAGTACCGGTTGGAGCCACCACCCGGTACTAAAGGTGGTGCGCTGCTAGGCGAGAGGCGCAAAAGTTTAGTCCCACCTCGCTAGCCGAGGGGCGCCTGCACCTGCTTATAAGCCTCGCCGCCGCTGCTGTCTCGAGCTCCTCTCTCAAGCAGGCCTTCTGGGCCTACCTCTTCTGCGATGCCCTGTTGGGCCTACTGGGCTAGCGGGCTTGCATCCTGGCCCAACTAGAGGTTGGGTTTCTAGTCGTAGGCAGGCTTTTTATTTATTTTTGTTTTTTCTTCTTTTTCTTTTCTGCTTTATTTATTTTTTTAATTTATTTTTGAGTTGTTTTTTGCTGTATTTAGAGTTTCTTTCTGAATATTTTTTGCTTTAGTTACAAAAAATTACAAACTATCTGTTAGTGCCGGTAGTTTTCAAATTTGAATAGTTTAAATTTGAATTATTTGAAATTTATGTGGATCACTAGTTTGTGACTAACTTAACCTTAAAAATAGATTTTTCAGTGATTATTTTTTCTTATGTTTAATATTAGTGTGTTTTATCATTATATTCAATTTGGTAACAGTTAGGTTATTTAAAAAATGAAATGCCTTTGTAACAGATGAGTTTTTGTCCGAAACCATGATACTTCGAAAGAGATTGTACATTCTGTACACGAAGTGCATCCAGTTTTTGCTGTAACCCTCTCTACTTTTTTGCACATGCTATGTGGGTGAAATTATGATAGCATGCCAACTTTCAACCTTTTCAGAATTCATTTGAAGTGTTTTTCAATTTGAGGGTCATTTAGCTGAAAAAATCAGTACATACATGAAAGAATTTGTTTGCACATAAAATTTCTTCGCGTTTCAAATGCCATAACACATAAGTACCCTAACTATTACAAAGATTCCCTCCGGTTTGTTCGAAGCGGGACTTTCCAGATATATAAGTCTGGAAACTCACTAGAGAAGAAAGTGATGACAGTGAGAAGCTGATCACATCCCAGAGTGGGATCTTTGGGCCGTGTGAAACTTTTTCTTCGCCTGTGTCTCTTTGCGCCGTAACCATGGACAATCTTCATCATTTAACTGGATGCTCGGTTCAGTATTCACTGTGAATGGAGCAATTTCATGAAACTTTTCATAATCTTCTGACATGTCTGTCTTGTCATCCACTCCCACGATGTTTCTTTTCCCAGAAAGAACTATATGGAGCTTTGGCTCATCGTATGATGCATTCGCTACCTTATATTTTCTTTTTCTCAGCTTGGTGGACATGTCCTTCACATAGAAAATATGTGCCACACCATTGGCTAGGACGAATGGTTCGTCTGCATACGCAAGATTGTTGAGATCCACTATTGTCATTCCGTACTGCGGGTATTCCGTTACCTCGCCTCGTGTCATATTCACCCATTTGCAACGAAACAAAGGGACCTTCAAACCACGTCCATAGTCAAGTTCCCATGTGTCCTCTATGTAACCATAATATGTTTCCTTTCTCATATTGGTTGCTGCATCAAAGCGGACACCACTGTTTTGGTTGGTGCTCTTCTTATCTTGTGCGATCGTGTAACATGTATTCCCATTTATCTCGTACCCTTTGAAAGTCATTACATTCGAAGATGGTAACTGGGACAACAAGTACATGTCATCTTCAATAGCGGCGTCATGCATGGCATGTGTCTACAACCAGCCGGCGAAAGTCCCCGTTTGTTCACGTGTAATCCAGTCGTCAGACTGCTTCGGGTGTTTGGAGCGTAGAAAATTCTTGTGTTCGTCCATATACGGAGCTACCAAGGCGGAATTCTGTAGAACTGCGTAGTGTGCTTGAGTGAGAGAATGCCCGTCCATACATATTATTTGATCCCCCTCCTAGCGTGCCTTTTCCATCCAGTCTGCCCTTATGCCGCGATTCAGGAACACCAATCGGCTTAAGGTCAGGAATAAAGTCAATACAAAACTCAATGACCTCCTCATTTTCATGGCCCTTGGAGATGCTTCCTTCTGGCCTAGCACAGTTATGAACATATTTCTTTAAGACTCCCATGAACCTCTCAAAGGGGAACATATTGTGCAGAAATAAAGGACCAAGAACGTTAATCTCTTCGCATAGGTGAACTAGGACATGTGTCATGATGTTGAAGAAGGATGGTGGGAACACCAACTCGAAACTAACAAGACATTGCACCAAATCATTTTCTAACCTTGGTATGATTTCTGGATCGATTACCTTCTGAGAGATTGCATTGAGAAATGCACATAGCTTCACAATGGCTAATCGAACGTTTTCCGGTAGAAGCCCCCTCAATGCAACCGGAAGCAGTTGCGTCATAATCATGTGGCAGTCATGAGACTTTAGGTTCTGGAACTTTTTCTCTGCCATATTTATTATTCCCTTTATATTCGACGAGAAGCCAGACGGTACCTTCATACTGAGCAGGCATTCAAAGAAGATTTCCTTCTCTTCTTTGGTAAGAGTGTAGCAGCATGACCCTGATGTATGTCGTCTTTTCCGTGCATACGTTGCTGGTCCTCCCGTGCTTCCGGTGTATCTTTTGTCTTCCCATACACACATGTTCCATTCCACAACTGTAAGAGTTCTTCAACTAATGGCCTTAGGTAAAAATCAATGCACTACTAGGGAAAAGCCTACCGGCAGCGAGGGTTTTGGGCCTCTCAGTAGCGCGGGCACCGGCACTACTAATAAGGCGCTACAGCTAACGTATAGCAGTAGCGCCGGTTGTCCCACGCTACTGCTATACATGAATAGCTGTAGCGCTCTTTGGGAAGGGGCGCTACTGATATTATCTGCAGCGCTGTTTGCTGGGACGCGCTACTGACAATGCGGCGCTACTGCTGAATTTCCCCCCTCGCTACTACTAGTTTATTTATTAGTTTTTTTTCCTGCATATTTGTTTTGTATTTGAATAGGCTTTATACAATAATCTTTAGCATATCATACACATACAAATGTAATCATAGCATATACATACAATTAGTCTCATCAAATCATGTCATCATCATAATCATCATCCAACACAAAGTGGTCTCTCGTCATCATCTCGAAAATAGCGATACAAGTCTCGAATGATATGCAAATACATCGTCATCCATCTAAACAATGATATACGCAAGAAGGGCTATCACTTTGAGAACATGAGTTCGTATCCTTGTCGTATATATACTCCTGGCATAGCACTTCTTTGCCATCTATGATCTATGCACCTGCATCATCACATGAGTCGATGATATGCAACATATATAGTTGAGCAACAGAAAGAGACAGACTTGGCAAAAATAAAAACAACATATCATAAGCATAAATAACAAAGTTCATCGTACCCCAAAATGCCCTAACTAGAGTGATTTTCGCTAGTCGAGGAGGAGGACGGTTTAATTACATCACAAATAAAGTTTCACCGTGCATAACTCAAAGTTTTGTCATACAGAAAGTATGGACTAAACAGACACATTGTCATATATCGACAATCACTCCAACATGTTGTTCCATCCATCCAAGTCAGGGAGATAGTCCCCGAGCCTAGTGAAAGGCTTCAGGTCGAGACGCTGAGAGGCTATCCATGTTCGGACGTCTTCCCGCGACATTTGTCCTTCTCCGTAGAACATCCCTGTTTTTCCGACGACCTCCTTCATGATGATTTGGGCAAGTTCGCGCTGGATGTTATAGAACTCAGCTTGAAGTCGATGATCCTTGATATCTCCTATGTCCTTTGCCCATTGCAGAATATGGGCATCGCCGGAAGAAGGTGCCATGCGAAGGTTCTGGTGATCCCGTCTGTACTCCAGCATGTGGTGTAGGACATAGAATCCATCATTAAGAGAATCGTCCAGTTGCTGGATGCAGCAGAAGTTGGTCTTATGGCCAAAGGCGACCCTGCCGCCCCTCATCTTCTTGTCCCTGACCTCTCCACCCAGTGATTGGTAGTGATACATAGCACTGTCGAGAACATCCTTGATGTGGGTGTAATCCTTTTTGTGAATGCTCTTCGACATGTCCAAGTAAAGAGCGTGGGAGAATCGGGGGTAGAGGATGATGAGGACGGCGCGCCCACCACTGCGCAAAATAAGTCCTCAAATTAATTAGCCTCCACCGTGCAAATGAATGATTGAAATCGAAGGAAGGATAGCAGCGCGGATGAATTACACGGGATGATAAGGCACGAGAATCGCCCCCTTGTCCTTATTGGTGAGCATGAAACTGACGATGTAATCCCTCGCGTATTCACGGTGATTTGCGCAGACTCCCAAGAAGCCCTTGTGCATGTAGTACGGGTCAGTGACACAGATATGAGATATCTGCTCAACCCCGATGATGTAGTTCATGTGCAAGGCATAAAGGCGGACAAACGTAAAATCCAGCTTCTTCACGTGAAACATGTCGAATATGTAATCGAATCGGAGGAAGAACTTATCCGCGGGGAAGCTATCGACGTACGACATTTGTCGCGGAACGTTAACCACGTAGAGTGGGTATCCTGGATCTTTCGAGGCGATGAGGTCTTTCTCTACCCGCAGCACATCATCATGAAGTCTCTTTAGATCGCCGAATCTGGCCTGTAGCACTGTTGCAGGTAGGATTGGTTGACCGGGGATATGCCATTTATCCGCACCGGGGATATCTATACGGTCCTGAAGCCGAGGCTGCTGAGGCAGCTGGATCATAGAAACAGCTTTTTTGCCTTTCCTCGCTCTCTTCCTAAACTTCTTTACTGCCGGAAGGTCGTCCATAATATGTTGAGATGGCAATTCAGGCACCGACTCATGACGCTCAAACCCTGAGGAGGCGCCAGTATAGACATACTGTTCAGCAGCGCCATCGTCGTCCTCATCCTCATCCATGGCGACGTCATCAGCGACTAATGGAGCCTCCTCCTTACCCCGTCCGCTATCACCCAACCCGACACCCGACGATAATTGGGTAGGTGGGGTGTTGATGTTCATACCTTGCTGAGGCTGTGTGCTCGTGGGTGTGCTCCCGGCCGCCTCCAGACGAAGCAGACTCTTTGGCCACAACAAGACCCTCCCAGCATTGCAACAATCACCAAGCCGCCGCGGTGTCTCGTCGTCATCCCCCAGTAGTACTGGAGGAGGCAAATTCTCGTGGCCCGGTTTGACACTGGCCACGGAAACCTTGAAGATGTTCGGGGGGATCGGCCGGTTGTGGAACAATGGTTCCTTCGGCTCCATTATCGTCTCCTTCCCCACGTCCACCTTCTGGTCGCCGATGGTGTACAATATGGTGCACGGGGTTTCGTCGGCCTGCAAAGAAAAGTCTGCGACGTGAGACATCCGAAAGGCAACGAAAATGGGAGATTATACATTTATATTGAAGGGGGCCGGTGTGACAGATACCGTGAGGGCGTCGAGCTCAGCCAAAGACGAAGCACCGCCTAGCACGTCCGGTGCGGGAGCCGGTGCGGGAGCAGGTGCAGCTGCAGGTGCTGGTGCAACGCTAGTCGAGCTGCTCCCCGCCAAGATGTCAGCAAGGGGAAAGTCCGCTGCATCTTTTTTTGGATTTTGCCTGGTCCAATTGAAAACGGCCGGAACCAAGGTAGTAGAAATATCTAAAGCCACCTGTTTTGCGGCAGCTACCGCTGTTGCGACTATCTCAGTTGATTTCTTCTCAACCGCAATCTCAACCCTCTTGTCGATGTTTTCTTCATTTAACCTCCGTCTTTCCTTTCTCTCCTCCGTGGTCTCACGGTAGTACTTCTTCCACGTGGCGCCTTCTCCGACACCGTGCACGCGTCCATATGACGGTCAAGTATCCACCGGTTGTTGTTTCAAGTTGTTCAACGCCCGGTTGAATGGAGTGTCCCACTTAGGCCTCGCCAATGCCTCAGATGGCGAGTCGCTTTCGGCCGCAATCCTGTGCTGCTCTCTCTGCAAAAGGCACAACGATCGTTTACAAATATGACTAACATGTGCAGTCGAATTGATCAGAAACTAAAATTACCAACAGTCTCATGAACTCCGTAATGACCGATGTTGTCTCGTAAACCTTTTTCACTGGGTCCCAACGGTGCCGGGCCCTGAGGACGTCACGCTCCTGCGGGACGGTGAACTCCGCCAAGGGGTCTGGGATGCCCAGACTCGCGGCTTCCGCGTCCTCCTTGGCCCATTTGGACCTCTTTCCGCCGTAACCACGGCTTCCGAGGTGGTGGCTCCCAATGTTCCTCTCTTGAAGCCCCTTCATGTACATAGACTCTTTTTGGCATCTTCGGCCTCGCGAGCCTCCTTGAATATTTGAAACTGCTCTTCCATGATTGTCGAATTATCCTTTACAATCTCGGAGTAGGGTTCCTTCTTGTCGATGATCCTTGCTTTCACTCGATTTTTCCAGGCGGCCAACGCGTCGCTAAACTTGGTCATGGCGTGTTTGTTTATCTTCTTCATTGCCGGGTCCTCATCTGGATCTTTATAATCCTTCTCATTCCTGCTCAGGAACAAGAATATCTGGTGAAACTTCTTTAGGAGGGAGCTCCTCATATTTTCTATCTTCTGTAGTTTCTCATCGTTGATGGTGGCGGTTGTCCGTACGATGCAGCCTATTTGATTGCCGTAGCATCGACGCGCTTCCTCGGGCGCCGTTGGCTCAAAATTGCTGTCGTCCACCTCCGTGACCACCACTCTAGTAGTCCTAAGTTTGTTAGGAACCCGTTGCCTCTTTGCTTTCGGTTCTACACTGGCTCCGCTCCCCGAGGCAGCGCCGGTCTCAGTCTCAGCGCCGGTCTCGATGCCGGTCTGAGTCTGAGCGCCGGTCTCAGTCTCAGCACCGGTCTGCGTGTCGGTCTCAGTCCCCGATGCCATCGGTGGGCCCAGCAATAACATCGGTTGATCATCGGTAAGGCTAAAAAATTTGTCTGCCGCCCGGTAGGCGTCGTCGCAATCACCAGAACCCTGTCCTTCATTGTTGTTAGCCATGTTTCCTATGATTAAATCTAGTCAATTAATTCTAGACGTAATAAAATGAATAATGACATAAAAAGGCCTATTGTTTTGCAGGAATGTTGACTCCTTCCTGGTGCGGCAAATCACGGGCACTCGATATGTCCTAGTTTGTAACACAAGTCATGCCAAAATTCACGAAAAATTTCGGCATGAGCTTTGCTAAAAAGTGGACAAATCGAGAACCTAAAATTTGCCGGAAAAGAAATGAATCAACATTCCGGCAAAACATAGGCCACTAAGCATCATTCCCTGCAAACAGTGTCCAAATATACACGAGCAACCACATGTGCAAACAGTGTAGAAGAAAATTCATTTAACTACTAATAGAACAAAATTCAGTTAACTTTAGTGCTCTATAATGATGAAAGGAAAAAAAATTCAGTTGACTACTAATTTCATTCATTTAGGTTATTCATTTAACATCACCTAATTAACCTACTGTACCAATACTACTAGCAGCACTACTAACCTAATTAACCTAGCAAAACTCTAGTGCCCTAACTGAAAAATATCTAATTAACATCTAATTTTTTTCTATAAAATACAGAGATAGATGAGTGAGGGGGAGGGGTGGGGGACTTACATAGAGGGGAGAGACGGTGGCGGGGAGGTGCTCGGTGACGGAGGCAGGGGCGGAGAGGGCGGGCTCGGGCACGGGCAAGGGCGGTCCTGGGCGGGCTCGGGCGGCGGTGAGGTGGAGGGCGCCGACGGTGACGTGGAGGGTGGCCTTGGGCGGTGGCTGTGAGGCTGAGGGCGGCCTCGGGCGGCGGCGGTGAGGCTGAGGGCGGCCTCGGGCGGCGGCGGTGAGGAGACGGCGGCGAGGGCGAGGGACGATTTGGGGAAGAATTGGTGGCCGGGGGGCGGGGTGGGGGGAAACCGCTGTTTAAGTGAAACGTAACAGCAGCGCGTTTCCGAAAACGCGCTATAGCTAAGTTATCTATAGCGTGTTTACTGAAACCCGCTACTGCTATTCCTTTCTCCTTTTTTCCCTTTTTTCTTTTATTTTTCTTTACATTTTATTTTTTCCCTTTCTCCTTTTTCTATTTCTTTCATTTTCATTTACTTTTTTACTTGTTTTTCACTTTATTTTATTTCCGTTAGCAGCAGCGCTTTACACGTAAGCGCGCTGCAGCTAAGGAGATTAACAGTAGCGCTGGGCCATTATACGCGCTACTGCTAGGTTGGGCTAGCCATGTGCGCCCAGTTCAAACGTAGCAGCAGCGCTTTTCGCTAGTACGCGCTACTGCTAAAGTCATAGCAGTAGCGCGGTTTATTTACGCGCGCTGCTACTAAGTAGCAGCAGCGCTTGATTTTGTACAGTGCTACTGGTAAAATTCTGTGTATAGGCTTTTCCCTAGTAGTGATGTCGTTGTCGGGTTGCTTAGGTCCTTGGATGAGCACTGGCATCATAATGAACTTCTGCTTCATGCACAACCAAGGAGGAAGGTTATACATACATAGAGTCACATGCCAGGTGCTATGGTTGCTGCTCTACTCCCCAAAAGGATTAATGCCATCTGCGCTTAGACCAAACCATACGTTCCTTGTGTCACCTGCAAACTCCTCCCTGTACTTTCTCTCGATTTTTCTCCACTGTGACATGTCAGCGGGTAATCTCAACTTTCCGCCTTTCTTATGGTATTCTATGTGCCATCGCATAACCTTCGCATGCTCTTTGTTTAGAAACAAACGTTTCAACCGTGGTATTATAGGAGCATACCACATCACCTTGGCAGGAATCTTCTTCCTGGGGCGCTCGCCCTCGACATCACCAGGATCATCGCGGCTAATCTTATAGTGCAATGCACTGCATACCGGGCACGCGTTCAAATCCGCGTACTCACCGCGGTAGAGGATGTAGTCATTAGGGCATGCATGTATCTTCTGCACCTCTAACCCTAGAGGGCAGACAACCTTCTTTGCTTCGTACGTACTCTCGGGCAATTCGTTGTCCTTTGGAAGCATCTTCTTTAACTTTACCAGCAACTTTCCAAATGCCTTGTTAGATACACCATTCTCTGCCTTCCATTGCAGTAATTCCAGTGTGGTGCCCAGCTTTTTATTGTCAGTTTCGCAATTCTGGTACAACAATTTCTTGTGATCCTCTAACATGCGCTGCAACTTCTTCTTCTCCATTGCACTTGTGCAGTTTCTCTCTGCATCGGCAATGGCCTGACCTAGATCATCAGTTGGCTCATCTGATGCCTCTTGTTCAGCTTCTTCCCGCATTGCCGTCTCAACTTCTTCCTCCATTGTTGTATCATCGTATTCAGGGAACCCATGACCATGATAGCTATCGCCGTCCTCTTCTTCTTCATTTTCTTCCATCATAACCCCTCTTTCTCCGTGCTTGGTCCAAACAATAGTGGGGCATGAAACCAGACTCAAACAGGTGGATGTGAATGGTTCTTGCGTTAGAGTAATTGTGATCATTCTTACAGCCAGCACATGGACAAGGCATAAAACCATCTGCCCGCTTGTTTTCCTGAGCCGCAATCAGAAAAGTATGCACGCCCTCAACGAACTGGGGAGAGCATCGGTCATCTTACATCCATTGCCGGCTCATCTTCATTACACAACACCGAATAGACCAAATTAATACAAGTTCATACATAAAGTTCATACAATACTTATTCTCATAAAGCAAACATATAAATAGCTCTCTAGCTAAAGAATTTAAATACAACAACAAATGCGATCAAGATCGCAACTAAGGTAACAATTCCAACAGCATAATGATACCAAGCCTCACTATGAATGGCATATTTTCTAATCTTTCTAACCTTCAAGCGCATTTTCTCCATCTTGATCTTGTGATCATCGACGACATCGGCAACATGCAATTCCAATTCCATCTTCTCCCCCTCAATTCTTTTCAATTTTTCTTTTAAATACTCGTTTTCTCTTTCAACTAAATTTAAACTCTCGACAATAGGGTCGGTTGGAATTTTCGGTTCACATATCTCCTAGATAAAAATATCTATGTCAATTTGATCGGCATAATTTGTCATAAACACGAAATGCAACAAAATAGTTATAAAAGAAAATATACCACATCTGAATCATAACCCGGACGAGGGCCGGCGGGGACGGATATCAAAACCATGGCACTATGAATAACAAATAACGTATGGGTAAGATAATTATACAAGTAACTATATATCTAAATCACACAAACATGATTTTTTTATAAAAAATATACGAACAAGAGGGCTCACCCCACAAGGTGGTGTCGGCCACAAGACGGTGCGGACGATCGATGATGGTTAGGACGGAGACGGGAAGGCACTAAGTAAACCACACCTACATATGCAAACTAAGAGTTATTTTGAGCTCAGATTGCATATAAATCAAATAAACTACGACATATAATTCCTCCCAAATTACTAAAACCCATAAATTAATGACTATATAAAGCATTGCAAAAGCTAATCTAGCAATAAGAGATGAAAGGACAAAGTTGCTTACCTTTGTGATCACTTGAATGGATGGGGGCCTTCAAATCTTGACAAAATTTGGGCAAAATGTGAGATGAGCTCGAGGTAGAGGGGGAAGAACAGAGAGGAGAGGGGAAAGGGGAAAAACAGAGAGAGCTCGCTCGCTGGTGGACGAAGGGTTTATATAGGACGACGTTTAGCACGGGTTCGTGCCATGAACCGGTACTAAAGGTGCTGGAGGGGTCCTAGACTGACAACATTCTGCCACCACTCTCTTTAGTACCGGTTCGTGGCACGAACCGGTGCTAAAGATTCGCCACGAACCGGTACTAATGGTAGCGGCCCAGCTAGCCGTTGGAACCGGCACTAATGGTCAAATTAGTGCCGACTCAATTACAAACCGGGACTAATGAGCTGAACATTTGACCCTTTTTCTACTAGTGTAATTAGGAATGCAACACATTATTCTTATATTTGTTCCCACACATTTATGCACCAACAAATGATGAATGCATTCGGCGCAGATACATATAGTACTCTCTAGGATCTAGACAGTTGCGCGAGTGTCATCACTACAATGCTCCTGGGCAAAGTAGAGACGATTCCCCGAGAGGTCAAATGTTAAAGTTAATTTGGAGCAATAACCAAATTAATAAAGGTATGGGATCCCTTAAAAAATTATTAGGAAGTTAAAACTTTTTTGAGGGAAAACCATCATGGCGCATTTTATTACTTCAAAAAAAGTTTACATCGTTCAACAAGAACTGCAGAATAAAGCTAGGGGCCTCATCGTGCCAAATACAATCAACTTTTTGTGAAAAACAAAACCTAGCTACTTCGTGCGCCACTACATTAGCTTCCCTATGACAATGCATAAAATTAACCAAACCAATATCTTTCGTGCACGATGCATAAATCGGACCTGCTTAGTCATACCACTGACTTGTTCCAGATAATGCATCTATAACACCCATGCAATCAGACTCTGCTTGAAGGCGATTATAGCCAACCTCATTTGCTAGCAGTAAATCATCTTGAAGGGTCATCGCCTCCATAGTTTGGGCAGAAGCGGCATAGGGAATGAACCGAGAACGTCCAGCTAGGAAGGTACCTGAGGAGTCTCGGAGAACAGCACCTGTCGCCCCAGTTCCATCCTCCGCATGATAAGAGGCATCAACATTTAATTTCAAACATCCCCCAGCTGGTTTTACCCATTTCTCCTTTACAACACTGGTCACCTTCGCAGAACTTTTAGAATAATTTGAAGTAATTGCTAGAATAGAGAGTGCACACTTGTTCACCGGAGGGACCGCACCTTCATGTGTTACCTGACGGCGCATCCACCATATATACCAACACGCAGTAAGCACAACATCGTGAATACATAAATCAGGGTAGCTCGGCATCTGATTGAAGTACGTATCTGATATGGCCTCTGTATTTATATTAAGTATGTTGCATACCTCTGCCTTTGTCTCCACGGGTGTATTTGGGCTGAAAAAAAAATACTTGACTTGCCCACGCTGACTAGTTGTCCAGAATTGTTTCAGTAGGCTTGAAGAGCACCTTGCAAGGAAGTTGCATTAGACCTATTTGCTTTCATGAGAAAAAGGGAATCATCGGCAAATAACAAGTGAGAGACCAACGGTGCATTCCTGCACACCCTAACCCCATCAATACCACCAACTTCTTCTTCATGCATTAGTACACTTGAAAGACCCTCTGCACACAACAAGAACAAATAGGGTGACAAGGGGTCTCCCTGTCTTAACCCTCTAGTAGGCACAATATTGTCAGTTTCCTGTGAATTGAACCTTATATTATACTGAACTGAGGAAACACATTCCATCATCGTGTTGACCCAATCCTCATGAAATCCCATCTTTAACATCATATTTCTCAAAAAGACTCACTCCACCCTATCATAGGCCTTGTGCATATCCAATTTTACAGCACAAATACCTTCTTTTCCATTCCTCTGATTCTTAATTTTGTGTACACATTCATACGTAATTAAGACATTATCTGTAATCAGCCTACCAGGAACAAAAGCGCTTTGAGTTGGAGCAATTATTTCTAGAAGGATCACTTTCAATCTCTTTGAAAGCATCTTGGAAATGATTTTATAAATCACATTACAGAGGCTAATGGGGCGATATTGAGCAATAGTTTCAGGACAGTCCACCTTCGGTATTAAAACCACGGTAGTATCATTCCACCCAGCAGGTATATGTTTGGTGTTTATAGCCTTCAGCACCTCCTGCGTAATTTCCTGGCCTACTATGTGCCAATATTTCTTATAGAATATAGCTTGCAACCCATCCGGTCCCGGGGCTTTCAAATCCCCGATGCTAAACACAGCCCATTTGACATCCTCTTCAGTAAATGGAGCTAATAATTGTTCATTCATCGCTGCCGTGACACGCTGCTGAATCTTCGCTAGGAAATCTGGATCTGTTGCATTCACCTCGAATGGAAACAGGTTAGCAAAATAATCTCTAATGAACGGATTCAACACATTCGTACCTTCCAGCCAATCCCCATGTGCATTTTTCAGTTTTTTAATTAGGTTACGTTTCTTCCTTGTTGACGCGAACAAATGGAAAAAATTTGTATTCTTGTCACCATTTAACAGCCAAGTTAGTCGTTCTAGATTTTTGATCGGATTTTTTGGCGGCATGGCCAAGCGGTAAGGCAGGGGACTGCAAATGTCAAAAGGAAAGGGATGTAGTTTTTCTCGCTTTTGGCGTAGCAGGCCTCCCTTTGGGAGGCCCGCGCGACGGGCTATTAGCTCAGTGGTAGAGCGCGCCCCTGATAATTGCGTCGTTGTGCCTGGGCTGTGAGGAAGAATTATCTACTCCATCCGACTAGTTCCGGGTTCGAGTCCCGGGCAACCCATATAGAAAAGACCCATCAAAGTTTTTCACTTTGACTCACTTCATTTACAAATACAAAATTATTGGTTTGGTTAATTTAGTTATATGGACTCTCTGTAGCCAATATATTTCCTGTTGTTCTAGCAGCATCTCAATTTCTGCTGCTATATCTTTCCTCCTCTTTTCATTCTCATCTGTCATAGCATCTCTCATAATATTCTCCAGTTCTTGCTGGCATTTCTTAAGACGTTTTCTAGGCTTCTTTAGGACCCTACTGTCCCAAACATGGAAGCATGCATGCATTACTTTTAATTTAGCAAGTACATCTCCCGTGGCATGCCCACTCGCTTCGTCCCATGCCTTTTGCACAACTTCTCCAAACGAAGGTTCTTTCAGCCAACGTGCTTCGAAGCACTTCCGCCCCCTGCTGTTTGGAGGGTTATCTTGGCGATAGTATTCAGTATCTAGCAGTATAGGGCGATGATCCGAGTGGTTAAACTCCATATTTATCAGCGCAGCAAGAGGGTGCATCTGGGGCCATCCCGAGTTAGCAGCAGCTCGGTCTAGTCTTTCCCGAAGACGTCCTCTCCTCCATGTGAATTTGTCACCTACAAAACCAATATCCTCAAGATTGCAGTCAGTGAGTGCATCTCTAAATGCATCCATATATTGCATTGGCCTCGGATTACCTCCTTCTTTTTCAGATAGTTGCAAAATTTCATTCAGGTATCCCGCAATCACCCATGGGAGATTATTCTGCTGCTTCAACATCCTCATACGGTTCCAAGTCCTATATTTTTCTTGCCACTTAAATTCTCCGTACATCCCAGTAAACCTCCATTCTTCGCCACTTGAGTCCTCAATTTTAACATCAATATAGTTTGGTGATGCATAGATTAGTTGGACACCCGAGTCCCTCTTCCAGAACATTGCTAGTCCACCTTTCCGGCCATCACTGACCGAAACAACCTTCACATCCATCTGCAATTTCCTCCTTAAACACTCAGCCGGATAATCGTCAAGGTGTGTCTCCGACAGGAACATTACCTCGGGGTTACAAGAGCGCTGGACTTCCAGCAGGGCACGAATTGCTGCAGCGTTACCCAAACCATGGCAGTTCCACGACAATATTTTCATTAAGCCTAGCAGTTGTGCTTATGTTCCCTTCCTCCTCTGTCCTTGGTTTCTTTCTATTCTTGTTTCTGCTTAGCCGACTGACTAGGGAGGACAGCAGTACACGTACAGGAACTACGTCCCCAGCACCGTCCTTGGGATTTGAACACTACGTCCAGAATTCAGATATCCACAACTCCACTAAACCAAACGCATCCAATCTGAGGAGATTGGAGCACAACTTCGTCCACAAGACCTTCAAACAACAGTATTCGAGATGCTCATCCTATTATCCTATCCAGTTGAATGAGCAGACTTCCCACGTACCTTGTGAAAATAACAGAAGACGCTAAGGTTGTTGGGCCACTATGGTTGGCCCATACATACATGGAGGCTGAAAGGTTTGGGTAGGCACTAGGAGGCACGTACCGGACCTTGCCTAAAAGCCCGCCAAACTACCTGATTGTCGCCTAAATTGACGGATTCTGAGCTTAGTCATTTTTTACCTAAATCTGGGTCATTTTTAGGTAGAAGCTAGACATGCGTGGCTCCGTATGCCTAATACTTGGCTAGTGCCTTGGTCAACTTGTGGGCTTGGTTGGGCCTTTGCCTTGGCAGGATTCAAAAGGTTTGTTGGCACGGCAATATACTAAACATCGAGTACACAAATGGGTATGCACACTTGCACGTGTGACAACACAGTAGAGTAAGTCATACATTTTATGAGACCACACTTGGCATAACTTATGTCACTCCATCTCAAAATAAGTGACTTAACTTTGTACTAGCTTTGTGCTAAAGCTAGTACAAAGTTGAGTCACTTATTTTGGGAGTTAGTACAAAGTTGAGTCACTTATTTTGAGACGGAGGAAGTACATGTGACCACCATTGCTATATTAATAACCTGCGTAGAAAAATATAAAATTGAAAAAAAAGAATATAAATTTCTAGATAAGTTTGGAAAATCTGAAGCTTTTAAGAAACTTGGAAACATGTGATGTGTGATGTATTGTTCTTACTACAAAGTTTCTTCAGTGGTCAATCTAGGAAAAATCTCGAAATTAGTATAATTAATCCTAAAAAAGATAGAAAATCAAATAGGAATCAGTTTTCCCCTCATTTTCTACCAAAATGAGTTTTTCTTTCCATAGAAATATTTTCATGAATTTTACTTGCTTGGTCCTAAGCGCAACTCATACACACACGTCACATGTGTATGTTCAAGCATGCTTTTCGTGAGAAATTAGAGATTTATATTTCATCTGTGTTAAATCATTAATTCTACTAAGAAGGTGAGTCAACCAAATTTTCTGGTTGAAATCATATAATATAACTAGTGGTTCATTAAATTCATTTCGTTGAAGGGTTCCAAAGGAGTAATTGACGTCAATTTTGACACTAGTTATAAGGAGTGCCAATCATCAACATAAACCAAATCTAAAACTCTGCTCAGGGTGGGCACGCAAAAAATTATAATGAACTACAGGGGCCCGGTGCAACCATTGATGGTTGAACAAAAGGATGCTTGTGGCAGTAAAAACCCAACGTTTCCGAAATGAACCAACCAGGAAATTAAACATACATAGACAATGGGCAACACAAGAAAGTCATCTTTACCATGTTACTTTCGTTGAAAGATTCCATTGCATTGAAGTCCACAGTTGGCGCCTATCGCTTAGCCATGGACGAGCGCGAGCGTCCATCGGCACCCGCCACGAGCAGGGCACCGGATGCTCGTCGCGCCATCTGAAAGATCATATGGGGGTGCCCTGCTCCTCCGAAGGTACGTGACTTTGCATGGAGGCTTGTGTCCAATTCTCTGGCTACTTGAAAAAATAAATTTTCTCGCCACCTCAAACATACTGACGTGTGCCCCATTTATGGTGTGGAACGGGAGGATGGTTTCCATGCAATGTGTAGGTGCCCCCTTGCGAAGAACCTCTATCTGGCGTGCCATGGCCTCGTACTGGCCATTGCCAGACATTGATGTTGTTCGCAACACCGGACCAAAGTGGCTTTTTACCCTGCTCGAGCCGCTCACGGGAAATATTCGCATGGTGGTCATCTCCTGATGCCCATGTGGCGTGTGTGGTACGTTCGAAATGAACTCACGCATGGGAAGCTAGCCCCTCCAACAGAAGCATTGCGACGCTTCCTGGGGTATATAAGCTCTTTCATGTGCATTCAACAACATTCATCGGGGAACATTGAGAAAGGCAAAGTGGTGGTGCACGTACTAGCTAGCCAGAGCAGCTACGACATGCAACATGCAGGAAACCAGCAAAAGGAGATTTCCTGGTCACTGCCTGCCCATGGATGGACGAAATTGAAGTTATATCAAGGAAACGAGGGCGGCTCGTGGTGGAATGGTGCTTCGAGATGATACCGGTGCTATTATTTTTACTGCATGCAGACAAATCACCACATGCGATGATGGACTAGAGGCAGAGCTTATGGCGTGTAAGGAAGGCCTTGATCTTGCTCTTCACCGCACTATCTTACCCATTGCCATTGAGTTGGACTGTGCTCGGGCAGCCTCAATGTTAAACGCGAGTCATGAGGACCGCTCCAGATACAGAACACTTGTGCGAGACATCCAGATGTTAGAGGACCCACGGAAGATTTTTATTACGCATATTAGGTGCACTCAAAATAAAGTTAGTCATAGCCTCATAGCCTATGGGCGTAGTATACCCCATACTGTCATTTGGTTTGGTACGGGCACAGACGAAGTTGTAAATTTGTGTACGACTGAAAAGCCACCTTGAGTTATGAAATCTCCCTACTTTCTGCAAAAAAAAAGTCCACAGTTGGCGGAAACACATAAACAAGGAGTAATTGGCATCAATTTCAACGCCAGTTCACTCGCCAGCCAGCAAGCAAAGCACAAGTTGCATGATCCGGCTCGTCTTGTCATTTTATGATAATCTTGCGACCTTTTGGAGTAACAACATCGTCACCATCAATCTCAATGGCACCAACACCAAACAATGCCTGCATCTAAAAGACTGAAACACAACACACGCATCAAGTCAACAACAGCTTGACACATCACACACCCTAGAATGTAGAAAGAAAATATGTAAAACAAGTCGCACACGCAACAAAATACTTGTAGATCTGGTAAAAGGCAAGCTCATGCGTCAATCGATTCAAAGAAAATGTCTAGACTATCTTAACCCCAACCCACGGGAGGCTATAATTACCAGCGCCGAAGCCGAATGGCTCACTATAAGCGGCCTGAGAACGCATCTGATCATAAATCACCAGATAAAGCTCAGTTTCTCAACAAAAATTGCACCACTGCTTCTTTTAATACCAAATAATTACTAAATGTGCAACAGCGCAAACAACAACTATTGCCTGACACTGGATAGCCTACAACTGAAAATCATCGGCTAGCACTCATACCAAGTTCAAGGGTGTTTTGACATTTAGCGAGAAAAATTTATTACTAAACCAGTCTACGAGCAAGCAAGTAGTCGGTCCGTGATTCATATACACAGAAACTGATCTAGCGCACAGTAATGTTTATTACTTGATGCCGCAGAAACTTGAGGCATATTGCACAAAAACTATGTACAGCAGCAGTAGAAATCAAACAGTCTCCCCAACTTGCTAGTATTATATCTCCAGGAGGGTAATAATAATCTAAATTCACATTTTGGCATACATAGCTTTCCTCCAGATAATTTGCATCGGAGGGAGTCTACAAAGTAAACCATAGTAAATAGTGAATACTAAAAGGAAAGAAAAAACAGCGAATCTTTCATACTTAAACATCCTGCAAAATGCTTCCAAAGAGGGTAGGGTAAGAATGCACCAATCATCATCATTAAATTCAGCATTATAATTAGGAATGTAACCCATTATTCTTAAATTGTTCCCACATCGGTTTATGCACCAACTAATGATGAATGCATTTGGCGCAGATACATATAGTACTCTCTAGGATCTAGACAGTTGGGCGAGTGTCAGCACTACAATGCTCCTGGGCAAAGTAGAGACGATTCCCCGGGAGGTCAAATGTGAACCGCGTGTCCACCTGCTGCGCCGCGCCGAGCACCGTCATCTCCTCGTCCGGCACGACGGCGAAGCACAGGTGCTCATGGTTCACCCTCATGAATAACAGTTCCGGCTTGATAAAAAGCCTGGTCGCGTCTTCGTACAGGGTCACGGTCAAGCTCGGGAGGTGCGCGTGGGCCCACGAGCCAAAGCAGAGGCGGTACCCCTGCACCGGCACCGTCAAGCGGCGCGCCCCCTGCTTGTGCATGTTTGCCGCGAACTCGGCCTCCACGACGTCATACGCCGCGCGAACCAGCCTGGTCAGGGGAGTCCCGGGGTCGACGACGAACCCCCCGCGACGGGTTTGTGGATCCCGCCTAAACATCGCCGTCTTTACCCCGTTAAGCCTTTTCCCGTTCAAGCTGATGCTGAAGACGTGGATGTAGTACATGCTACTTTGGCCGTAGCCCGATCCAGTGAACAGCAGCGGCATGCTGTGCACGTGGTCGTGCCTCGGGATGTCGCGGCCGAAGCGGAGGAACCCGTGCCTGGCGTTGGGGTGGCTCTGTCCGGGGAAGAGACAATATGAGAACCGTGAGTCGGCCAGCCCGCGTGCGGTGAGCTGGCTCATGAACGACGTCGGGTGCCTGCTCAAGCTCAGGACCCCGGCGAGAATGTTGTGGCTCAGGTGCTCGAACCCGTTCGTCGTGTGTGCGCAACCCAAGATGAGGTTGTCAACGTCCCTGTTGTGTCCTCCTGCGCCGGGGCTGCCGGCGAAGGCAAACGTGTCGTTGCCGAGGTAGCCGTGCGCGGCGACGTTCCAGGAGGTGGTGTAGAAGCTGCACCGGTTCTGGCCGGAGGGGGTGTAGGGGGGCCTACACTTGGGGTCTGCGGGCTTCATGTGCTTGTAGCGAGGGGACTCAGCAGAGTCGAAGACGGCGCCCTCCTGCCGAACCTCGGGCACGCAGGGCTTGCACTGCATCCACGTCAGATTGCCGACGAGGTCCAGCCCAAGCTTGTAAAAGTGCCGGGTTTGGCCAGAGCCAACGCCGACGAGGACGTCGTACAAGGGCCACCCCACGGGTGCTATGTGCGGACCTATGCTCGTGAGGTTCGCGTCAAACTGCCCGAGCCCGCCGGCTGTGTTGTGGTTGGACACGATAGGCAGACTGAATCCGGCGCTCAGTGTCGGTGGTGCCACATTGCCGGCGACGGCGTGGCTGGCCGAATTCAGCAGAGCAAGGAGGAAGCAGAGCTTACAAGCATATAAAACAGACATGGTTGATGCCTCCGATCTCTATCCTAGGGCTATGATCAATCAAGCCAGAAAGACGGTTGAGAGTGTGTCCTTCATTTAGAGGTCGTGTCTTAAATAGACTCAGATGAATCCATCTCTGGAGTATCTATCTCTAGATGGATATGCATGCATTGGTGACTCTGATTACTTAGTGCAGCGAGATACAGGGCGGCTAATTAATCAATCCACTCTGAAGTATCTCTAGATGGATATGCATGCATTGGTGAGGAGAAAACTCAATATGTCGATGGTTGAAATGATATGTTCCCTAAACTGATTCCTCCAACAACCTTGTTAGGGCATTTCTAACCGATCCCCTAAAAATAGTGGAGTATCCGGTTGAGCGTGCGTTCTTCATTTGGAGGTCGTGTCTTGAATAGACTCAGATGAATCCATCTCTGGAGTATCTATATCTCTAGATGGATATGCATGCATTGGTGACTCTGATTACTTAGTGCAGCGAAGATACAGGGCGGCTAATCAATCAATCCATCTCTGGAGTATCTCTAGATGGATATGCATGCATTGGTGACTCCGATTACTTAGTGCAGCGAAGTGGGCGGCTAATTAATCAATCCATCTCTGGAGTATCTCTAGATGGATAGGCACTTCAGGCGCCAAAAGGTCGCTATGGCGCTCACAGCCCACAAGCTATGGGCGAATTTTTAAAAAAAATGCTCACGAATTCAAAAATATATTCATGTATTTAAGATATGTTCATGAATTTGAAAAAGTTCATGGATTTGGAAGAAGCTTATGAATTATAAAAATGTTCGCCCATTTGAAAAAAGTCTACGAATTTGAAAATTTTCAAGGATTTGAGAAGGCTCGCAAATTTTAAAAAATTCATAAGGTAAGAGGACACCGCCGATGCCGCGCTGTGTTCGTTGGGGATGGGGCATGCCTGTCCCTCTCCACCGAGAGGTTCCCCTCTGCGGCCGTGAACGTGGTGTACTTTTGCCCCGGTTTCATGGGACACGGCTCCTCTGCCGTGCGCTAGGTGACGTTGGGCCGCTGACATGTGGGCCAGGTTTCCCACAGGCCCACATGTCAGTGGTAGAACGGCAGGCTGCCGAACGGTAGAGGATCCTCTTCCGGTGTCATGAGCATGAAAAAGTATCAATCCTCCATTGGAGTTTATCCAGAGGTTGTGACGGTGAAGCGTCTGAACAACTTCGAAGCTTGTGCCCTTTGCCCGCCCCTGTACCTCCAAGAGTATCTCATCTGACGCACAGGCATCTTTGAGTGGCATCAAGGACTAATTCGTCTTAAAATTTGTCGTTGTTATGAGCCAGAGTGAGTAGTTAATTTATATGTGTTCTACTCCCTCAGTTTCTGAATACGAGTCTTTTTAGAGATTTGAATATGGACTACATACAGCTGAATATAGGTGTATTTTAGAGTGTAGATTCCCTCATTTTGCTTCAGATGTAATCCATATTAGAATCTCTAAAAAGACTTATATTTAGGAATGGAGGGAGTATTTGATGTATTTTGTTGCTTTTCTTCCAAGAAGCCAAATTCGTGCAAACAAACAAGTATAGTGCTGATAGGAGCTAGGGTTCTCCCCGGTCTTGGGTGTAGGTTGTAGGGGAACGAGGGAGGAGGGCGAGGGCTGGAGCGCGGCGGCCGGCGGCGTGGCGCCGTCCTTGCGCTAGGTGCGGCTGCGGCGAAGGCAGGAGGCGGCTAGGGTTTAGGGTTTCCGACTCCTCTGGGAGCCGGGCAATAGAATAGTCTTATTGCTTAAATCTGAAAATAGTTTTGCAACTTGTTTATATAACCATGACGTGAAATAAAACTAAGATAACTTGTGGGCTAAGCTTGCCCGGTGGGCCTCCTACGGCCATAGGTCCGGCCGGTCATAACATCTCTCCCCGCCTGCGCAAACAGCTCGTCCTCGAGCTGAAAGTCTGGGTAGTGTTGGCGGAACTCCTCCCGCTGCTCCCAAGTAGCGTCCTCCTCTGAAAGTCCAGCCCACTAAATCAACACGTACCAGGAGCCGCGACGCAGCTGAGCCCTCAACGCCTTTTCCGGTTCAGGAAGAAGACGCCCGTCGGTGATCGGCGGCAGCGCAGGAGGAACCACGGGTGGCTCTCCACGGAAAGGCTTGAGCAGCCCCACATGAAAGACATAGTGGATGCGCGCACCCGCCGGAAGCTGAAGGCGGTAAGCCACCTTCCCAATGCGCTCCAGGACAGCGAAGGGACCGGCATAGCGAGGACCCAGCTTCCGCTTCGCGCGTGGGTCCAGTGACTGCGTAAAGCGATGAAGAAGACGCAGCCACACCCAATCACCCACCGCGAACTCCGCCCCGCGATGGTTGCCGTCGTAGTAGTGTTTGGCCAACTGCTGGGCCTGAAGGAGGCGTTGCCGGACTTCTGCCAGCATCTCGTCATGGTTCCGCAGAAGAGCACCGGCCGCCTCGGTCCTCGCCAGGGCCGGATCAACAGGAAGAATCGGCGGGGGCCGCCGGCCATAAGCCACCTCAAAAGGAGTGGCACAGAGGGCGGAGTGATAAGAAGTCTTGTAGCAGTACTCCGCCCACGAGAGCCAATCCACGTCATCCACACAACGTAAATACATGGCAATCACCTTGTTAACGACCTCAGATTGGCCGTCCGTCTGAGGGTGGAAGGCCGTGCTGAGGCGGAGCTTAACGCTCGCCAGCCGGAAGAGGTCGCGCCACACGTGCCCCGTGAACACGGGGTCTCGATCACTGACGAGCGAAGTGGGAAACCCGTGGAGACGGACAATACCGTCGAAGAAGGCCCGAGCGACTGTCGCCGCCGTGTAGGGATGCCCAAGCACGATGAAGTGAGCATACTTGGAGAAGCGATCGACCACCGTGAGAATGACGGACTTGCCGCCCACCTTGGGAAGGCCCTCGATGAAGTCCATGGAAATGCCCGCCCAGACCTGAGACGACACCTCCAAAGGCTGGAGGAAGCCAGCCGGCCTCAGAGTCTCTGTCTTGTTGCGTTGGCACGTCACACAAGACCGCACCCAGTCACGGACCAGGGCACGATCACCTGGAATGTAGAAGTCGGCACGGAGACGATGGAGCGTCTTCTGCACACCCTCATGGCCCGCCGAGTGAGCGAGCAGCAACACCTGATGACAGAGATCGTCGTGCGCGGGAACAAAGACCCGGCGCCCATGGAGGAGCAATCCGTCGGCGAGGCGCCACGGCTCATCCAGCTCCCCCGCAGCCAGCTGCTGCTGAAGGAGGAGCGCGTCTGGTGCAACCGTAGTCGCCCGACGGATGTCGGTGAAGAGGGCGAAGGAGGGCCCCGAGCGGATGCAGAACGCCGCCCCCTCAGAAGCACCCTCGACGGTGTCGGCGTCACGCCAAGACAGGGCGTCGACGACGGTGCTAAGGCGGCCCGGACGATACTCGACTGTGAAGTCAAAATCGAAGAGCTTACTGATCCACTGGTGCTGCGGCACGGTCGAGAGCCTCTGATCCAGCATGAACTTGAGGTTGTAGTGGTCCGTACGGATCCGGAAAGACCGACCCCAAAGATAGGGCCGCCAGTGACGCGCCGCCTGTACCAAGCCAATGAGCTCGCGCTCATAGGCAGCCAACTTAAGATGGCGTGCGGCAAAGGGCCTGCTGAAGAAGGTGAGGGGTCCATCGCCTTGATGAAGGACCGCACCGAACCCCGCACCGAAGGCATCGCAGTCGACGGTGAACGGGTGGTCAAAATCAGGCATCTGCAGGACGGGACCCGTCGTGAGGGCCCCCTTGAGGGCCTCGAATGTTGTGGTTGCCTCCTCATCCCAAGAAAAGGCGTCGCGACGGAGCAGGCGCGTGAGCGGGGCCGCGATGAGGCCGAACTCCCGGATAAATTTCCGGTAGTACCCCGCAAGGCCCAGAAATCCGCGAAGAGCCCGCGGCGACTGCGGGATTGGCCACGCGGCGACGGCCGCCACCTTGTCGGCGTCCATGGCCACCCCCGCGGCCGAGATGACGTGATCGAGGTAAGCGACGGAAGGTGTCCCGGACGAGCACTTTGAGCGCTTAATATGAATATGGTGCGCCCGAAGCTCGTTGAAGACGATGGCAACGTGCTGGAGGTGCTCTGCCCATGAAGCGTTGTAGATCAGAATGTCATCAAAGAAAACGAGCACAAACCGACGTAAGTAGGACCGGAGGACTTCGTTCATCAGAGCTTGGAAGGTCGCCGGGGCGTTGGAGAGGCCAAAGGGCATCACCAAGAACTCGAAGTGGCCATGATGAGTCCGAAACGCCGTCTTGGTGATATCGTCCGGGTGCATGCGCACCTGATGGTACCCCGACCGGAGATCGAGCTTGGTGAAGAAGCGCGCCCCATGTAGTTCATCCAGGAGCTCATCGACCACCGGGATAGGAAACTTGTCCTTAAGTGTGAGAGCATTAAGGGCACGCTAGTCGATGCAAAACGCCACATGTCGTCCGACTTGCGAACGAGGAGGACCGGCGCGATGAACGGTGATGTGGAGATCCGAATGATGCCCGCGGCGAGCATGAGCGCACACTGCCGCTCCAGCTCGTCCTTCTGTAGCTGAGGATACCGATAGGGCCGTACTGCCACCGGTGGCGTGCCCGGCAGAAGATGAATACGGTGGTCGTAGACCCAGGCCGGTGGAAGGCCCTGCGGCTCCCCGAAGAGGTCACAGTGCTGCTACAGGAGGTGGTCCAACAGAGGATGCTCCGCCTCGGCGGTGGCCGCGGCCAGCTGGAGCTGGGGTGGCGCCGGGGGGCTCCAATGCTTTCCCACCGGATGCGGCGGCCGAGACGCAGAAGGTCATCGTCAGAGCGTCGAAGTCCCAGAGGATGGGACCGAGAGTCCGCAAGAAGTCGGCGCCGAGGATGAAGTCGAAGCAGCCCAAGTCGATGCCGGCGCACGTGATGGTGAAGTGCTCATCGCCGATAGTGATGGGCACGTCCCATGCGAGCCCATGGCAGCGTAGGCGGTCGCCGTTAGCCACGGTGACCCGAAGTTGCTCCCCGCCTGTCGGCTGGAGCGCTAGGCGTCGCATGGTGGCCTCAGACAGGAAGTTATGCGTGGAGCCTGTATCCAGGAGGGCCACCAGACGCTCGCCGTGGATCGTCACCGGTAAGAGCATCATCCGCTCGTCGCGGATGCCGGCCAGCGCATGGAGTGAGACGACGAGGGTCGTCACCAGAGCGGGCGCGAGCGTGGGCTCCGCGGCGGCGGGGTCGCCGAGTCCATCGGTGGGTGTGTCCTCCTCGGCAGCGTCGGCCGTCTCCAAGTAGAAGAGGCGCGGGCAGACATGGCCCGGTGTGTAGGGCGCATCACAGTTAAAGCAAAGCCCCAAGCGCCGGCGCTCGATCTGCTCCGCTTGAGAGAGACACCGAAAAGGTCGCGTCGCAGCCGGGGTGGCAGCTGGTGCTGCGGTCGGGGCGCAGGTGCTGTCGGGGGTGGTCGTGGGGGGTGTCGGCCCCCTCGAGTTGATGGCGTCGGCGGCAAAGCCTGGGCGCGACGCTCGAAGGCCCGAGCATAGTACATGGCTGTCTGGAGGTCTTGGGGCCCCTTCAGCTCGACGTCCACGCGGATGTGGTCTGGGAGGCCGCCGACAAAGAGTTCGGCCCACTTTAGGGCCGTCACACCTGGCGCATGACACGCCAGGGCCTAGAAGCGGTCAGCGAAATCCTGCACCGTGGAGGTGAAGGGTAGGCGGCCCAACTCGGCCAAGCGGCTCCCGCGGATCGACGGCCCAAAATGAAGGAGGCACAGTTCACGGAAGCGCTCCCACGGAGGCATGCCGCCCTCGTCCTGCTCGAGGGCGTAGTACCATGTCCGGGCCGCACCGCGGAGGTGGTAGGATGCCAGCCAAGTGCGCTCCGACGCGAGCGTGCGCTGTCCATGGAAAAACTGCTCGCACTAGTTGAGCCAGTTAAGCAGGTCCTCCGTGCCGTCATAAGTGGCGAAGTCGATCTTGGCGGCGTCTGGGTCGGCGCACCATGGCCGACCGGCTCGGCGGTGCGGAGCAAGGATGATGACGGCGCCCGGTCAACGGTGGGGAACCCGTCGTAGGCCCCCGCGAAGCCAGACGAGGCCCTACACTGCAGCGTGGGTACCGGTGGGTCCCCGGCCTCCGTGTAAACTGGCGGTGGTGACGTCCCGGTTAGCCAGGCCGGGATCGGGGACGGTGACGGCAGAAACCGGACCTGCTGGATCGGAAGGCCTCCTGGTGTGGATTGGCCCAGTCCGGAGCTGGGCGGCGGCGGTGGGAGCTGGACTGGCACGGGCGGCGCGGGTGGCGCGGCTAGGGCCGGCGCGGGCCACTGCGGCGCTGGGACGGGCGCAGGAGGTGCGGGTGGCGCCGCGAGAGCCGACGCGGGCGGCGGCTGGAGCGACGGATGGGCCCCGGTGATCGCTGCGGGTACCAAGTACCAGGGCAGGGCCGGCGGTCCGGAGGAGACGACCGGCGGCATTGGCAGCCCGTACAAACTAGCCAGGAACAGCTGGATGCCCTGGACCACGACGACCAAGTCGTTGAGGACGCCGGTCATCGCCTCCGGGGAGTAGACGAGCAGCGTGGTGGAGGGTGATGACGGCAGACCCGTGGAGGGGGGCGGCAACTGGCCGGTCGATGCGCCGGCGGTGGAACCCATCGGCGCCGTGGAGAGGATCGGTGATGGCACGGCGAAGGTGGTGGCGAGGGGCAGCGACGGGCTTGGTGGTGGTGATGACATGGTCGAAACCAAGCTAGCTGATACCAAGGTGATAGGAGCTAGGGTTCTCCCCGGTCTTGGGCGTAGGTTGTAGGGGAACGAGGGAGGAGGGCGAGGGCTGGAGCGCGGCGGCCGGCGGCGTGGCACCGTCCTTGCGCTAGGTGCGGCGGCAGCGAAGGCAGGAGGCGGCTAGGGTTTAGGGTTTCCGGCTTCTCTGGGAGCCGGGCAATAGAATAGTCTTATTGCTTAAATCTGAAAATAGTCTTACAACTTGTTTATATAACCATGATGTGAAATAAAACTAAGATAACTTGTGGGCTAAGCTTGCCCGGTGGGCCTCCTACGACCATAGGTCCGGCCGGTCATAACAAGTGCCTACAATTTCTAGGTAAGGTTTTGCTCTGAGCTCACATAAGTTGGTGCTGTACCAACAACATCGTCGCTTGTCAGCTAACTGTTGGTGCATATTCCGTTCACTTATAGTGTTTCCTACAATAATGCAAACATCATCCAGATCTTTTCTAGTTCCAGCAGAGTAGAAAATATGTGTTTCGAACACGGGTGAACATGCACCAGATGGGTGAATGCATTCTTGGATGCTGCTAATCTTTTGAGAATTTATGTGCTTGCTACAAAAGCAAAATCACAAAGGCCTACTCCCTCCGTTCCAAAATAGATGACCCAACTTTGTATTAGCTTTGTACTAAAATTGTACAAAATTGAGTCATCTATTTTGAAACGGAGGGAGTACTTCACTCTCGGAAAAAAGAAGTCGCGGACAAAATTCAGTCTAATTTCCCTCCCCATGTTATTTCAGGGGCATCGCGAACAAACAAAATGGAAGGTTTGACCGCCAGAGATAAATCCATACCAAAAGAAACATTACAATCCGGATTTCTATGGGTGGTACAGCCTAGATTATGTTCAAATACCAGGGAAATCACCTTGTTAACAATGACGCATCATCAGTGAATTCTTTGCAGAATGGCCTGAACATGACCACTACCATCTTCCACATCGGGGCCAATCCAGTAGCCAGAGATAACTATCTGCGCACCTAGAACAGCATCCACAGAGTTTCTCAGAGATACATCGGTATGAAAACTTACAGCATCTGCAGATCTCCTTGACATAGCTGCTCCTGTCGACGAACCTGAACATGTGCAGCAGCCAACAAGGCTCCAGGATCTGTGGGGCTCTGCAGTTGCAATCAGATATTTATTAGTACAAAAATCTGAGACCAAATGAAATCAGATGTAGGATTATAACTTCTCTGTTGCCATTGAATTCTTGCAAGTTGTAATGAATGCAGCACTCACCACTTAAAGGCAGCTTACAGTGAAGCTGGTTCGTGCACGCGACTTGGTTCGGCTGTCCCTGTGAGCAAATATGTTTCAGAAGTTCAGATTCAGGTGGTTGAGAAAAGCAGTAGCGGCAACCCATTGAGTTTTAATTGGTTAACCATAATGTGAATTATTCAAGCACCTGGTTGAACTAGATGCCAAGAATGATCTATCAAGTTCTTATGCAGAGTAATGAAAAATGAACACATGTATCATTCAGCTTCTTGTTTTTAAGGTAGCCACTGCAGCTGGCAAAAGGAGAATATTTGGGGAACGGGAAGTAGAATGTACTAGCAACTAATGACGATTATTATAACCTTCGGTTTCAACAACAGAAAGGGGTAAACATCTTGGGGGCTTGGGGTTTAAAAAAAAATTAAGAAAATCTTGGGGGCTTGGGGCAGTCATGGATACAATCTAATAAACAAAATTCTGACCAACACGCTCTGAAATACTGCAATTACCCAACTCTATTGCAATTTCGCAAGCATCAAATCAGTTTATGTCAACCATCTAGGGCGGAGCCCACAACTTGTTCGACTGAATGCCTGCTCCATGAAACGGGGGTAGAAGAAGGTGTAGTTGGCGAATTACCTTGGGGGCGGCGGCGCTCCGGCGAGGAGACGGTAGGGCCGCGGCCACACCTGCAGGCAGCAGCGCACACGCCATGGTTGGACTCTGCCTCCCAAGGGTTTGCGCCAAGAGCGCCGGGGGACGGGAAAGCACGCAAGACAGAGCGGAAGAAAAAGTTTTTCTTTTTGCGGGGTGTAGAAGGAGCTTTGCTACACGGACAGATGACAACGGAGTTTTACGGGGACCTTGTGATTGGAAGAAAGAATGATGAGAGGCCCACACCTTTTGAAAATCAGAGGGTGAAGATTAGTTAACGAACAAACCCCGTAATAAGCCTGTAATAGTCCGTTGGTTTAGAATTTTCGGTGTAGAAGCATAAGTTAGTGTCGCAACTCTTTTATCTTGAAGTAATACTTCTCGGTACGAATTACTTGTGGTAGAAATTAAAAAATATATATCTACAATTAAAATACATTTAGATGCATCTATTTCTATAATAAGTAATTTTGGACGAAGTGAGTATTAATTCTCTAGGGCGACACTCTGCATGGACCGACTAGCCTCGGTAAGTTAGTGTCATAACTCTTTTATCCTGAAGTAATAGTACTCTTTTAGGGCGGCGATCGACGACTGAAAGCTGATGCGTCGTTCCCTAGCCGTTGGATAAGCCCCAGCTTTGTCCTCCCTCGTATCATTTTGCTTTGCTAAAAAAATCATGTCGACACGCACAACCGCATGAGAAAGAGATCAACAACGAGCACCATTGACCCTGCCATGGATGCATGCCGACCGACTCTCGAAGCACTGCTGGTTCACCATTGCTTGCCGCGTCGTCGCCGCCCTCATTGAACCGGTCCATCGCCCCGTCCCCAACATGAGTGCTCGCCAACGGTTGCAGTGTGGAAGTTGGCCGATTCTAGCACGGTGCGGCGCCCCAGTCAGCATGTCGCAACGCCCATTCCCAGCATGACAGAGACGCCGGTCCCAGCAGCCATCGAGATGATGATTCCAACTCGCCATGTTTGCAGCTCCCAAGGCGGAAGTCGTAGCAAGCCAGGGCACCGGTCCCAATAAAATAGGGCGTCCATTCTAGCAAAAATAGGGGCGCCGGTAGCAACAATCAGGACTCTGCCCCATCGTCGCCATAGAAAGCTACTAAAGTCGGTTGCAGCAAACCAGCTGGTGGTTCCAGCTCAGGCATCATCCTGTTGTAGCGGAACTGTCGTCATGGTCACCGAGGAAGTTTTCCCTCGTATCCGCGGGTTGCAACAATTGCCAATCGCGGTTCTAGCAAAAAAATCTGGTTCTAGCAAAATGGATCGCCTGTCGCAACACACTTCTCATTGTCCCAGCAAAAAAAAAAAATAGTCAGTCATCGCAGCTCTTGAAGAAGATGGTTCCAGCAAAAAATATCATCGGTTGCACGCCCATCGTAGCTCTTCTCGTCGTAGGTTGCAGCATGCCGCACAGACAGTTGCAGCTCACCCATGGTCGATTGCAGCATGCCACGCCGGTTCCAGCTCGTCGATGTAGCCGTTGCGGCAAACCGCGTGGGCATGGTTCCAGCTCGTCGATGTAGCCGTTGCGGCAAACCGCGTGGGCATGGTTCCATCTCATGGCCCGCACGTCGCAACATCCCCATGGTCGCGGTTCTAGCTCGTCAAGACATGATACCGTCATTTTGCATCATATTTTCTTAATGTTATTTATGATGTTTTTATCCATAATAATGCTTTTTGGAGTAATCCTAATGTATTTTCTCTCATAATTTGCAAGGTACACACCAAGAGGGAGAATTCCGGCAGCTGGAAATCTGGACCTGAAAAAGCTACGTCAGGCTACCTATTCTGCACAACTCCAAACAAACTAAAACTTCACAGAGATTTTTTATGGAATATTTAAGAGTTATTGGAGCAAATAACTATCAAAGGGGGCCCACCAGATGGGCACAACCCACCTGGGCGCACCAGGGAGCTCAGGCGCGCCCTGGTGGGTTGTGCTCACCCAGGCCCACCTCTGGTGCACATCTTCTGGTATATACGTCATTTTGACCTAGAAAAATAAGGAGAGGAATTTCGGGACGAAGCGCCGTCATCTCGAGGTGGAACTTGGGCAGCAGCACCTTTTCCCTCCGGCGGAGCGATTCTGACGGGGGAACTTCCCTCCCGTAGGGGGAAATCATCGTCCTCATCATCACCAACAACTCTCCCATCTTGGGGAGGTCAATCTCCATCAACATCTTCAACGGCACCATCTCATCTCAAACCGTAGTTCATCTCTTGTGTTTAATCTTGTTACCGGAACTATAGATTGGTGCTTGCGGGTGACTAGTACTGTTGATTACATCTTGTAGTTGATTACTATATGGTTTATTTGTTGAAAGATTATATGTTCAGATCCAATATGCTATTTAATACTCCTTTGTTCATGAGCATGTTTATCATTTGTGAGTAATTACTTTTGTTCTTAAGGTCACGGGAGAAATCATGTTGCAAGTAATCATGTGAACTTGATATGTGTTCGATATTTTGATAGTATGTATGTTGTGATTCCCTTAGTGGTGTCATGTGAACGTCGACTACATGACACTTCACCGTATTTTGTGCCTAAGGGAATGCATTGTGGAGTAGCAATTAGATGATGGGTTGCGAGAGTGACAGAAGCTTAAATCCCAATTTATGCGTTATACCTTAAGAGACCGATTGGATCCAAGAGTTTAATGCTATGGTTAGAATTTATTCTTAATACTTTTCTCGTAGTTGCGGATGCTTGCAGGAGGGTTAATCATAAGTGGGAGGTTTGTTCAAGTAAGAACAACACCTAAGCACCGGTCCACCCACATATCAAATTATCAAAGTAGCGAACACAAATCAAACCAGCATGATGAAAGTGACTAGATGAAAATCACGTGTACCCTCAAGAACGCTTTGCTTATCATAAGAGACCGTTTTGGCCTGTCCTTTGCCTCAAAAGGATTGGGCTACCTTGCTGCACTTTTGTTACTACTATTGTTACTTGCTCAATACAAATTATCTTGCTATCAAACTACTCCGCTACTTACAATTTCAGCACTTGCAGACACTACCTTACTGAAAACTACTTGTCATTTCCTTCTGCTCCTCGTTGGGTTCGACACTCTTACTTATCGAAAAGAGCTACAATTGATCCCCTATACTTGTGGGTCGTCAAGGCTATTTTCTGGCGCCGTTGCCGGGGAGTGAAGCGCTGTTGGCAGCTGGAACTACGTCGGTATTTCCCCGGAGAGGAGGGATGATGTAGCATAGCGACGGTAGAGTATTTCCCTCAGTTATGAAACCAAGGTATCGAACCAGTAGGAGAACCAAGCAACACAACATAAACAGCCCCTGCACACAAATAACAACATCTCGCAACCCGACGAGTTAAAGGGGTTGTCAATCCCTTTCGGGTAACGGCGCCAGAAATTGGCGTGTGACGGGAGAAAGTTGTAAATATTGATAGATCGAACGCCAAATAAAATAAATTGCATCAAGGTATTTTTGGATTTTTTTTGTTTAATAGATCTGAAAATAAAAGGTAGATCACAAAGGCAAATATATGAGGAATAAGACCCGGGGGCCTTATGTTTCACTAGTGGCTTCTCTCGAGGAAAATAGCAAATGGTGGGTAAACAAATTACTGTTGGGTAACTGATAGAACATCTAATTATGACGATATCCAGGCAATGATCATTACATAGGCATCACATCCAAGATTAGTAGACCGACTCCTGCCTGCATCTACTAATATTACTCCACACATCGACCGCTATCCAGCATGCATCTAGTGTATTAAGTTCATGGAAAAATGGAGTAATGAAATAAGAACGATGACATGATGTAGACAAGATCCGTTTATCTATATGGCGGTAGATATAGATCTCGTATTTTTATCCTTAGTAGCAACGATACATACGTGTCGGTTCCCTTTCTGTCACTGGGATCAAGCACCGTAAGATCGAACCCACTACCAGGCACCTCTTCCCATTGCAAGATAAATAGATCGAGTTGGCCAGACAAAACCCAAATATCGGAGAAGAAATGCGAGGCTATAAGAGATCATGCATAAAAGATATCAAAGAAACTCAAATACTTTCATGGATATAAAAACATAGATCTGATCATAAACTCGAAGTTCATCGATCCCAACAAACACACCACAAAAGAGTTACTGAAGGAAATATGCCCTAGAGGCAATAATAAAGTTATTTATATTTCCTTATATCATGATAAATGTTTATTATTCATGCTAGAATTGTATTAACCAGAAACTTAGTACATGTGTGAATACATAGACAAACTGAGTGTCACTAGTATGCCTCTACTTAACCAGCTCATTAATCAAAGATGGTTAAGTTTCCTAGCCATGGACAAAGAGTTGTCATTTGATAAACGGGATCACATCATTAGATAATGATGTGATTGACTTGACCCATCCGTTAGCTTAGCACTATGATCGTTTAGTTTATTGCTATTGCTTTCTCCATAACTTATACATGTTCCTATGACTATGAGATTATGCAACTCCCGAATATCGGAGGAACACTTAGTGTGCTATCAAATGTCACAACGTAACTGGGTGACTATAAAGATGCTCTACAGGTGTCTCCGATGGTGTTTGTTGAGTTGGCATAGATCGAGATTAGGATTTGTCACTCCGTGTATCGGAGAGGTATCTCTAGGCCCTCTCGGTAATGCACATCACTATAAGCCTTGCAAGCAATGCGACTAATGAGTTAGTTACTCGATGTTGCATTACGAAACGAGTAAACAGACTTGCCGGTAACGAGATTGAACTAGGTATTGAGATACCGACGATCGAATCTCGGGCAAGTAACATATCGATGACAAAGGGAACAATGTATGTTGTTATGCGGTTTGACCGATAAAGATCTTCGTAGAATATGTAGGAACCAATATGAGCATCCAGGTTCCGCTATTGGTTATTGACCGGAGATGAGTCTCGTTCATGTCTACATAGTTCTCAAACCCATAGGGTCCGCACGCTTAACGTTCGGTGACGATCGGTATTATGAGTTTATGTGTTTTGATGTACCGAAGGTAGTTCGGAGTCCCGAATATGATCACGGACATGACGAGGAGTCTCGGAATGGTCGAGACATAAAGATCAATATATTGGAAGCCTATGTTTGGACATCGGAAATGGTTCCAGGTGATTTCGGGCATTTACCGGAGTACCGAGAGGTTACCGGAACCCCCCGGGGAGTATATGGGCCTTATTGGGCCTTAGTGGAATAGAGGAGAGGAATGGAAAGGTGGAGGGCGCGCCCTATAGCCCAATCTGAATTGGGTGGGGGTCCGCCCCCCCCTTCCTTCCATCTCTCTCCCCCTTCCTTCTCTCCTACTACAACTAGGGAAAAGGGGGAATCCTACTCCCGGTGGGAGTAGGACTCCCCCTAGGGCGCGCCATAGAGAGGGACGGCCCTCCCCTCCCCCACTCCTTTATATACGGGGGAGGGGCACCCCATAGACACACAAGTTGATCTCTTAGCCGCGTGCAGTGCCCCCTCCACAGATTTCCACCTCGGTCATATCGTTGTAGTGCTTAGGCGAAGCCCTGCGTCGGTAACTTCATCATCACCGTCATCACGCCGTCGTGCTGACGAAGCTCTCCCCCGACACTCAGCTGGATCTAGAGTTCGTGGGACGTCACCGAGCTGAGCGTGTGCAGATCGCGGAGGTGCCGTACCTTCGGTGCTAGGATTGGTCGGATTGTGAAGACGTACGACTACATCAACCGCATTGTCATAACGCTTCCGCTTACGATCTACGAGGGTACGTGGACAACACTCTCCCCTCTTGTCGCTATGCATCACCTAGATGGATCTTGCGTGTGCGTAGGATTTTTTTTTGAAATTACTACGTTTCCCAATAGTGGCATCAGAGCCAGGTCTATGGGTAGATGTTATATATATGCACGAGTAGAACACAAAGGAGTTGTGGGTGTGGGTATATACATATTGCTTACCGTCACTAGTTGATTCTTGATTCAGCGGTATTGTTGGATGAAGCGGCTCAGACCGACATTACGAGTACGCTTATGTGAGACTCGTTCTACCGACGTGCTTCGCACACAGGTGGATGGTGGGTGTCAGTTTCTCCAACTTTAGTTGAATCGGATTCATTGAACAGGGTTCTTTCTAAAGATCAAAAATCAACCACTATACCGCGTTGTGGTTTTTGATGCGCAGGTAAGAACGGTTCTTGCTCAGCCCCTAGCAACCACGTAAAACTTGCAACAACAAAGTAGAGGACATCTAACTTGTTTTTGTAGGGCATGTTGTGATGTGATATGGTCAAGACATGATGCTAAATTTTATTGTATGAGATGATCATGTTTTGTAACAGAGTTATCAGCAACTGGCAGGAGCCATATGGTTGTCGCTTTATTGTATGAAATGCAATCGCCATGTAATTGCTTTACTTTATCACTAAGCGGTAGCGATAGTCGTAGAAGCAATAGTTGGCGAGACGACAACTATGCTTCGATGAAGATCAAGGTGTCAAGCCGGTGACGATGGTGATCATGACGATGCTTTGGAGATGGAGATCAAAGGCACAAGATGATGACGGCCATATCATATCACTTATACTGATTGCATGTGATGTTTATCCTTTATGCATCTTATTTTGCTTAGTTCGACGGTAGCATTATAAGATGATATCTCACTAAATTTCAAGGTATAAGTGTTCTCCCTGAGTATGCATCGTTGCTACAGTTCATCGTGCCGAGACACCACGTGATGATCGGGTGTGATAAGCTTTATGTTCACATACAACGAATGCAAGGCAGTTTTGCACACGCGGAATACTCGGGTTAAACTTGACGAGCCTATCATATGCAGATATGGCCTCGAAACACAAAGGTCGAGCGTGAATCATATAGTAGATATGATCAACATAGTGATGTTAACCATTGAAAACTACTCCATCTCACGTGATGATTGGATAAGGTTTAGTTTATATGGATCACGTGATCACTTAGATGATTAGAGGGATGTCTATCTAAGTGGGAGTTCTTAAGTAATTTGATTAATTGAACTTTAATTTAATTATGAACTTAGTACCTGATAGTATTTTGCATGTCTATGTTGTTGTAGAGATGGCCCGTGTTGTTGTTCCGTTGAATTTTAATGTGTTCCTAGAGAAAGCTAAGTTGAAAGATGATGGTAGAAATTACACGGACTTGGTCCGTAACTTGAGGATTATCCTCATTGCTGCACAGAAGAATTACGTCCTGGAAGCACCGCTAGGTGACAAACCTGTTGCAGGAGCAACGCTAGATGTTGTGAACACCTGGCAGAGCAAAGTTTATGACTACTCGATAGTTCAGTGTGCCATGCTTTACGGCTTAGAACCGGGACTTCAACGACGTTTTGAAACGTCATGGAGCATATGAGATGTTCCAGGAGTTGAAGTTAATATTTCAAGCAAATGCCCGGGTTGAGAGATATGAAGTCTCCAATAAGTTCTACAGCTGCAAAATGGAGGAGAATAGTTCTGCCAGTGAACATATACTCAGAATGTCTGGGTACCACAACCAGTTGACTCAACTGGGAGTTAATCTTCATGATGATAGTGTCATTGTTAGAGTTCTTCAATCACCGCCACCAAGCTACAAGAGCTTCGTGATGAACTACAATATGCAAGGGACTAAAACTCCAACTAGGGAAAATGGGGAATCCTACTCCCGGTGGGAGTATAACTCCCCCTAGGGTGCGCCATAGAGAGGGCCGGCCCACCCCTCCTCCACTCCTTTATATATGGGGGAGGGGGCACCCCATAGACACACAAGTTGATCTCTTAGCCATGTGCGGTGCCCCCCTCCACAGATTTCCACCTCGGTCATATTGTTGTAGTGCTTAGGCGAAGCCCTGCATCGGTAACTTCATCATCACCGTCATCACGCTGTCATGCTGACAAAGCTCTCCCCCGACACTCAGCTGGATGTAGAGTTCGTGGGATGTAACCGAGCTGAATGTGTGCAGATCGTGGAGGTGTCGTACCTTCGGTGTTAGGATCGGTCGGATCGTGAAGACGTACGACTACATCAACCACGTTGTCATAACGCTTCCGCTTACGGTCTACGAGTGTACGTGGACAACACTATTCCCTCTCGTTCCTATGCATCACCTAGATGGATCATGCATGTGCGTAGGATTTTTTTGAAATTACTGCATTTCCCAACAGTTACATCATATAGATCTCCTAGAGACCATTGTATTGAGGATCAAGAGAGAGATGAAGCCATCTAGCTACTAAGTACGGACCCGAAGGTCTACAAAGAACTACTCATGCATTATCGGAGAGGCACCAATGGAAGTGGTGAACCCCTCCATGATGGTGTTTAGATTGGATCTGGTGTTTTTGGACTCTGCGGTGGCTGGATGAATATTTCGTCGACTCCCCTAGGGTTTTGGGAATATTTGGGTATTTATAGAGCAAAGAGGCGGTCCGGGGGGCACATGAGGTGGGCACAACCCACCTGGGCGCGCCAGAGCCTCCTGCCGCGCCCTGGTGGGTTGTGCCCCCCTCGGGGCACCCCCCCAGGTGCAACCAGGGCCCATTGCCTTTCTTCTGGCCCATAAAAAATCATCGTAAAGTTTCGTGCCATTTGGACTCCATTTGATATTGATTTCCTGCGATGTAAAAAACATGGGAAAAACAGGAACTGGCACTGGGCACTATGTCAGTAGGTTACACTACAAAAAAAGACACACCCGTGACATTTTGGGCCGAACGAAAAAAAATTCTGTCATACATATGACACTTCTATGATGATAATTGTGACAAAACCCGGTATCATCATAGATGTGGTGGGCTCCTACTTCTATGACAAAAAATCATGATAGAAAATGGGCTTTTCGTCCTGGGCGGGCCGGAGACGCAGCTGCATGACATTCTTTGGGCCGTCCATGACGGAAAAAACCGTGGTAGAAGCGAGGGCGAGGAAAATTTCGGGGAGTTCCCGGTTACGGTGGGAGGTCGGGGGCCAAGCGATGCGCGTTTCTCTCATACACGTACGCGCGTGTGTGCGAGGCATTGGCTCTAACTGAACCTGAGCGAGGCGTTGGTCTCTAATTGAACCCGAGCGATTCACTGCAGGCTACGGGTTACTGAACCCGAGCGATCGATCGATGGCTGTTAACTGAACCCGATCGAGCGATTCCTTCGCTACTGCTGCTAACTGAAGCCGGTCGATGCTGCCTCTGGATGAACAGTGAGCATTGCGCAGGGGGGGAGGGGATGGATGAACAGTTCCCGGTGGGGGTGGATGAACAGGACCCCGTGGTGTTGCCTCTGGATGAACAGGACCCCGATCGATCGAGCCGGTTGGGGCTGGATGAACAGGACCCCGTGGAGGGCTGGATGAACAGGACCACCCCATGGAGGGCAGGATGAACAGTAGCCCGTGGATGGGTGGTTGAACAGGAACCCGCGGAGAGGGCTGGTTGAACAGTAGCCGGTGGAGTATCGCGCGGTGGAGGCTGGATGAACATGAGCCCGTGGATGAACAATCACTGGTGGAGGCTGGAGGAGGTCGACGGTGGATGAACAATAGCTCATGGAGGCTGGAGGGGGTCGACGGTGGAGATGAACAGTATCCTGTGGAGTCCCGTTTTGCGGCATGCCACACCCCTGCCGATGAACAGGACCCCCATTTCGACCGTAGCGCTCCAACACAAGTCCGTTTCGTCCGTTTTGCGGTACGCCACACCCCTCCCGATGAACAGGACCCCCGTTTCGACCGTAGGAGGTCCGTTTCCTCCGTTTTGCGGTACGCCAGACCCCTCTCGATCAATAGGACCCCGTTCCGAACATAGGAGGTCCATTTCCTCCGTTGTGCAGTACGCCAGGCCTCGTTTCCGTCGCCTGTTCCGTCCAATCCCTCCCGATGAACACGACCACGGATTCCGTTCTGACCCAGCCGGTTGGCTCCCACGCGTTCCATTGCCTCCCCATGAACACGATGCATTCCGTCGCCTCCCCATGAACACGACGCATTCCGTTGCCTCCCCATGAACACGACGACGACGCTGTTTCTCCGTTCCGACCCAGCCATGTACACGAGCCCTGGCCGTATGTATGCGCGAGTAGGCGTTTGAGACCCCGCCCGTATGTACACATACGTGGCCGTATTTTCTTTCTTGCACCCTGGCCGCTGTACGTACGTGTACATGCTACGTGCGCGCCTCTACTACGACACGTGCGCGTCTCTACATCGACCAGTATGTACGTACACGTTCGCGACCAGAATGACAACACTACGTACGCTTCGACCAGGTGGGTCCAGACCGTCAGGCACTTCCTTGCCTGCGAAGATGTAGCTGGTGGGTCCCAGCAATCAGGGGGCTAATCGTTTTTTACCCGGACGCACTTCCTTGCGTGCGAAGATGTAGCTGGTGGGTCCCAGCAGTCAGGGGGAATTTTTTTCTTCGCAAAATACAGTGGTCCGTCCGGTGGGTCCGAGCTGTCAGGTGGAGGAATCATTATTTTCCGCATAATAAGGAGGCACTTCCTTGCTGTGGCCGTGGACCCAGCTGTCAGCCTCTCCACGTACAGTCCACGTCCGATGGAAGTCGTTCCTTTACCATGTTGACCACGCCGCGCCGAGAGCACCAGGGCGGTGGACGACGGCGAGGCCTAGGAAGGGGATGACACGGAGGCCGGGAAGACTCGGCAGTTGTTTCACACGCGGAGGGGAGTACGACTGTACGAGGGTTTACTGGTTCGTCTGCCGTCGCCGGAGAATAACAGCAGATGTGGGTGAGTAGAGGGATGGCTAGGCCAGCGATGGGAGTACGGTCGGGCGGTGAGGCCTGCGCGGTAGCACAGCCGGTCGCAAGGAGGAGGGAGCAGACAGTCCCGCCGACGCTTGTTTGAGTGGCTGGAGCAGGAAGAGTAGAGATTGAAGAAGGAAGACAACCGTTGGATGGACATCCAACAGTCACTGCTTGTGCGTCAACCTTTTTTTAGGAAAGCCTCAAATCTGTGGAAAACAGCATACAGCCCATCTGCCATTATTTCTAATAATTTACAGCCCATTTGCTAATTCTTAAGGTTTTTTTGGAGCCCATATTCTTTTTGTTAGCATTACAACCCATATTGTGGCAACGGTTAAAAAATTATACGAAATTTTGCATATTTCGGTGCGGTCCGAACTGTTTTTAATCCCGAAATTTCGACTCACATTCTAACTGATTTTAAAAATAAATGTATATCAATATAAAATCCAACAAATTCTCCACGCATAAAAATTAATGTAATTTAAAATCTTGAAATGAAAAAAAAGATATTTGAAACTAATTGCCGGTTTGATGTGTTTTAAAAATATACAACCCATTTCTCATTACTGATGGGCCATTTTCTCGGCCAGCCGAATGAAAGCTCTCCTCGTCTTGAAAGATTTGCAGCCCAACGGGCCTAACAAAGCGACTTACTTGGCAAATCACAAAAAACTGGGCTGTGGCCGTGGACCCAGCTGTCAGCCTCTCCACGTACAGTACTCTTCCGATGGAAGTCGTTCCTTGACCACGTTGCCCACGCCGCGCGGAGAGCACCACGGCGGTGGATGATGGCGAGGCCTAGGAAGGGGACGACACGGCAGTGGAAGCCCACGCGGAGAGGACTACGAGGGTTCACTGGTTCGGCTGCGGTGTGAGGCTGCCGTCGCCGTAGGGCCTGGCCAGTGGTGGGAATAGTAGGGGGCGGTGAGGCCTCTGCGGCAGCACATCCGGCCACGGGAGGAAGGAGCATGCGGCACGACCGGCGCTGCTTTGGGCGGCTGGAGCAAGAAGACCAGAGGTTGAAGAAGCACTACTGCCGTTTGATGGACATCGTACGGTCACTGGAGCAAGAATCGTTCATATTGACTAAGTTGACAAAGCCCTTCATCCCCGTCAACTTAGTAGGCCCACAAGTCAGCCTCCCAGCAAGGTGGGTCCCAGCTAGCCGGGGGAGTATTCATTTTTTGTGCGTAATAAGGAGGCACTTCCGGTGGGTCCGAGCTGACAGCGGGGCGAACGTTTTTTTCGCGAAATACGGTGGCCCGTCCGGTGGGTCCCAGCAGTCAGGGGGAAACGATTTTTTTCACAAAATACTGGTGGCCTATCCAGTGGGTCCCTGATGTCATGTGGAGGAATCATTATTTTCCGCGTAATAAGGAGGCACTTCCTTGCTTCCACCGTGGACCCAGTTGTCAGCCTCTCCACGTACAGTCCACATCCGATGGAAGTCGTTCCTTGACCACGCTGACCACGCCGCGCCGAGAGCACCAGGGCGGTGGACGACGGCGAGGCCTAGGAAGGGGACGACGCGGAGCCGGTGAAGACGCGGTAATGGATGCCCACGTGGAGAGGAGTACGAGGGTTCACTCGTTCGGCTGCGGTCGCCGCAGGGTCTGGCTAGCGGTGGGAATAGTAGGGGGCGGTGAGGCCTCCACGGCAGCACAGCCAACCACGGGAGGCAGGAGCAGGCGGCACGACCGGCGCTGCTTTGGGCGGCTGGAGCAAGAAGACCAGAGGTTGAAGAAGCACTATGGCCGTTGGATGAACATCGTACGGTCACTGCAGCTAGAATCGTTTATATTGACTAAGTTGACAAAGCCCTTGGTACGTCAACTTAGTAGGCCCACAGGTCAGCTTCCGAAACGGTGCACCCCAGATGTCAGGGGGAGGAATCATTTTTTGGGCGGGTGAAGCTAGAATATCCGAGATTGAAGAAGAAGCATGGCATCCGTTGGATGGACATCCAACGGCCACTGCTGCTAGAACCGTGTGTTGAATATAAGTTGACAAAGCCTTGCATACGCGTTAACTCTGTTTTTTTAGGGGATGCGTCAACTTAGTAAGGCCAGAAGTGTGTGGCAGAGAACTTATAGCCCATTTGAGATTTGCAAGAATGTGTAGCCCATTTTTGAATTCTAATGGAATTTACTACAGCCCATTTACAGTTTGTTAAAAGTACAACCCATTTCAACCAACCGTTCAAAACAGAATTCAATAAAATTTCCCACATTTTGATGGGATCCGAAATATTTTTATCCCGAAATTTCTAGTCAGGTTAAATACAATTTCAATATAAATTTATATTACGTAAAAATCCAACGAAACATTGCGCTCGCAACAATTAATGAAATTAAAATTTTCAATATCCAAAAATAATATTTTATAAAGTAATCACGTGTTTGGTGCATTTTTTTATAGTTACTGCCTAGTTTTTATAATTACATCCCATTTATTATTTCTTAAAGCGCATTTTCTTGTTAAGCCTAATACATCCCTCCTAGGAAAGATTTGCAGCCCAGCGGGGCGGAGAATAACAACTTGAGCTTGCCTGGGTATTCCTAAAAAAAGTATAGCTGGGCTAGCCATTTTCAGCTTGAAAAAAATTAATATCTGGGCTGGATATCTGGCCTGGGCTAGACGGTCCACAACCCGCCCAGTTAATATTTGCAGCGATGTTTTCGTTGTTGTTCAGAGGAGAAAAATTAATATCTGGGCTAAACATCGAAAAACTCTGCAGTGCTCACACCTCAAAAACATAAATACTGCTCGAGCTGCTTGGTCCCAGCTGTCGGCCGCTTCTTGTGCAATTCTCTCGTTTATTGACTAGTACTACATAGGTTGACAATGGTGTGGGACCGTGATGTCAGGAAACCAGGGGAAGCAAAATAAATAACTCCAGTGAGCGCTTCCACCTCTGCCTCGTTGTCTCCCGTGGAAACCCCTTTCCTCCCTTTTTTTGCTCGGGCAAGGACCAATGCATGCAGCACGTCCATGCGGTTATTAGGCAAGAAATAAAAGTGCTTTGCATGCTATGAATTACGATGGCCTGCATGGGTAGCTAATAAGGCATCCTCTTAACTGCTGTGATTAAATGTCGTGTTTAGAAGAGAGAAATATTCTTCTTTTCCACCAATCTGCTTGCACCTAGGTCGTGATGCACCTTCTAATACGAATTATTCACCTAGACGGAGGGAGTATAGTTTTATACATATATATATAATAAGGAGGCACTTGCGTACGTGAGGCTATGGACCTGGTGGGTCCCCATTGTCATCCTCTCCAAGTAAAGTCATCTCCTAGCCCGCGCGCGCTTTCCGCCCGAAACAGTCAGCGCCGCCCGCCCCGCTTCCCGGTGCAGGCGATTGCTTCGCCTTGAAACGACACAAGTGTCGTCCGTCCATCCATCTGTCGCCCACATTAATGATACGCGGTTGCCGAGGCGGCTACTCCGACGCCACACGTCCGTCCCTCCGCCCGCCTACCATTGCTATATAAACTACTGCGCCGGCCATAGCCGCAGTCATCCGCATCCGTTCCCTTTCTCTTGTCCACACCACTACTGCCCACCATGGCTTCCTCGCGCTCCAGCGCTCTTCGGGACGGGCGACCGGCTGGCCAGCAGGCAGCCGGAGGACGACGACGTCCCAATGGAGAACATGGTAGTCAACGATCCGGCGCCAACCCCCTCCTTTGTGCCATCCTCGCCGGTGCATTGCACCATGACCATCGGCGAGGCCCGTGCCCAATATGTGGACAGTGTGAGGCAGATGCATCAGGAGCAGTTCCGGGAGGCGCAGGCCGATGCCGCCTACAACCACCATCTCCTGCAGGAGCACCTGCAGGCGGAGGAGCATATCGCCGCGGAGCGGGCGAAGCAGGAGGTTCTGCTCGACTCGTACCGCTCCGCCCGCAAGGGCCGCCTCGAGCGCTGGCGGGACCGCATGCGGGTGGCGGAGGCTACGGCCGCCTACAAAGAGGCTAGCAAAGAGGGCGATGAAGCGGGCGAGGCTGTTTGGAGAGACCGAGGACGAGGCAGAGGACAATGCCGGCTCCGACGAGTCCCCGCTCCGCTGGCGTCGACGAGGCCCTGCTCCGCCGAGGCCCCGCGGCGCCAACAACGAGGCAGAGGACACCGCCGGCTCCGCCGAGGCCCCGCCCCGCCAACAACGAGGCAGAGGACATCGCCGGCTCAGCCGAGGCCCCACCCTGCCGGCAACGCAGGGGAGGATTTCCACCGCTCTGCTGAGGCGCCGCCCACTGGCAACGAGACAGAGGACATCGCCGGCTCGGCCGAGGCCCCGCCCCGCTGCCAACGAGGCCGCACCACACAGAAAACAAGGACGAGTAGAACACGGTAGGTCGCCGCCGCTCGGGTCCAAGTAAGGCCACCGCTGCTACCCTCCTGTTGAAGCCAAGCTAGGCGGGTTGACCATTGACGGCCGGTTAGCTTCTTGGCGGCGACGTGGAGTCGGGGAGTTCTGCTGGATAATAACGCTGCTCCTACTTAACTGCTGGTGCAGTTGGCTGACTGGCACGTGGGCCCAACAGGCCACATGTCAGTTACGCAACTGCACCTGCAGTTAAGTCACTGAAGCTTATGTTCGGCTCAGCAGGACACATGTGGGTAGCTTCGGTTAATTAATTATACCTCCAGCGCACCCCTTTTTAGTTGAAGAATGTATGAAATGTAATGAAATCTGGCATGTTTATATAAAATCCGACCGTGTATGAATGAATTTATTTCAATTAGTTCGAATTCCTGTATCACTGGCATTGGATGAACATGCAAAACAATACATACTAGCATTATTCCCAGGGTGATCACCTCATTTACAGCAGTTTCACATGTACTCCCTCCGGTCCTTTCTAGTCTGCATACAAGTTTTGTCTGCAGTCAAAGTATCTCTACTTTGACCAATCTTATACAAAAAAGTATGCACTTTCACAATGTGTGAAGTAAAAAGGAACAGAAGGAGTACAAAGAGTTTGAGGAGCTTTTTAGCGTTTCTGTACATTGCAATCTGATGTCTACTACACAACCTTCTTCTTGTAGACGTTGTTGGGCCTGCAAGTGCACAGGTTTGTAGGACAGTAGCAAATTTCCCTCAAGTGGATGACCTAAGGTTTATCAATCCGTAGGAGGCATAGGATGAAAATGGTCTCTCTCAAGCAACCCTGCAACCAAATAACAAAGAGTCTCTTGTGTCCCCAACACACCCAATACAATGGTAAATTGTATAGGTGCACTAGTTCGGCGAAGAGATGGTGATACAAGTGCAAAATAGATAGTAGATATAGGTTTTTGTAAACTGAAAATATAAAAACAGCAAGGTAGCGAGTGGTAAAAGTGAGCGTAAACGGTATTGCAATGATAGGAAACAAGGCCTAGGGTTCATACTTTCACTAGTGCAAGTTCTCTCAACAATAATAACATAGATAGATCATATAACGAGCCCTCAACATGCAACAAAGAGTCACTCCGAAGCCACTAATAGCGGAGAACAAACATAGAGATTATGGTAGGGTACGAAACCACCTCAAAGTTATTCTTTCAAATCAACCCGATGGGCTATTCCTATAAGTGTCACAAACAACCCTGGAGTTTTTACTAGAATAACACCTTAAGATACAAATCAACCAAAACCCTAATGTCACCTAGATACTCCATTGTCACCTCAAGTATCCGTGGGCATGATTATACGATATGCATCACACAATCTCAGATTTATCCAACCAACATAAAAGTACTTCAAATAGTGCCCCAAAATTTCTACCGGAGAATCAAGAACGTGTGCCAACCCCTATGCATAGGTTCATGGGCGGAACCCGCAAGTTGGTCACCAAAACATACATCAAGTGGCACGTGATATCCCATTGTCACCACAGATAAGCACGGCAAGACATACATCAAGTGTTCATAAAAGACTCAATCCGATAACATAACTTCAAAGGGGAAACTCAATTCATCACAAGAGAGTAGAGGGGGAGAATAAACATAAGATCCAACTACAATAGCAATGCTCGGGATACATCAAGATCGTGCCATAGATGGAACACGAGAGAGAACACGAGAGAGAGAGAGAGATCAAACACATAGCTACTGGTACATACCCTCAGCCCCGAGGGTGAACTACTCCCTCCTCGTCATGGATAGCGCCGGGATGATGAAGATGGCCACCAGAGATGGATCCCCCCTCCGGCAGGGTACCGGAAAGGGGTCCCGATTGGTTTTTCGTGGTTCTGGAGGCTTGCGGCGGCGGAACTCCCGATCTATCTTCTGTTCTGGAAGTTTTAGGGTACGACGGTATATATGGGTGAAAGGAGAACGACGGTGGAGCTACGGGGGCCCCACGAGGCAGGGGGCGCGCCCAGGGGGGGCGCCCTCCACCCTCGTGACCTCCCCGGAAACTTCTTGGAGTAGGGTCCAAGTCTCCTGGATCACGTTCGGTGAGAAGATCACGTTCCCGAAGGTTTCATTCTATTTGGACTCCGTTTGATATTCTTTTTCCTCGAAATACTGAAATAGGCAAAAAACAGCAATTCTGGGCTGGGCCTCCGGTTAATAGGTCAGTCCCCAAAATAATATAAAAGTGGAAATAAAGCCCAATATAGTCCAAAACAGTAGATAAAGTAGCATGGAGCAATCAAAAATTATAGATACGTTGGAGACGTATCACAATCAAACACACAAGCCTGGCAATTCGTAGAGAACATTCAAAACAATCGATGATTATGCATCTCAGCAACTCACATGTCAGAGGCAATATTTACTTCACAACTAAAGAATAAAGAAAAAATTGATCGAAGCTGCTGACAGCAAGGGCGTCCCATTCGAAAATATCAAATGCATGTCTTGCTAAAATCAATGAGCAAAATTTGACAAGGTGGTCCCATTCCAAAATATCAAATGCCTACGATTGTGGAATGGGCAGGGTTTGCCATCAGTTTGGACATTGACATGGCACCTCGTGCTAAATAAACCAGCTATTCTTTTTGTGCAGTTCCACCAAAATCAACCAAATTCGCGCGTAGCTTGTATGATTTCGCCCTTATATGTTGCAACGCCTTGAACTTACCGGCACCTCCTTTCTTGTGGTGGAAATGAATGATTCGATGTATTCATGAACATTTTGTGCAGTTCCCATTGAAATCAAGCTGAGCACCCCTGTTTGCACAAATACAAAAAAGTTATTAGTATAGAACAAACTTTACTATGAATTGACAATTTCAATAGGCACATACATGGTCCATGTAGAGCACACTTTTAGAAAAATGGAACTCACCAGAAAGAATCCTAGAACAACATTGTACTCGCGCATCACAGCAAAAAAATGGAGATTTTGTCAGTCCTTCTGAGCTGAAGTTAGTTTGGTCTTGTGGGGAGTAATGTAACCATCCTTCAACTGCTCCTTCTGATGATAAGATAGCCATGGCTTCTTCATCCTGGCATAATCGGAACTAGTCACTTCACGTACTCCATATTCTTCTTCAGAGGAAGATGATCCTGTTGTGCAAAGACAAGAGGACTACTAAATGATAGCATCACTGTTAGCTCGAAAAAAAGGAAAGGAAATATTTAAAACAGCACAGATGAAGCACTTCTCAAGGACAATACCACCTTTTCATGACAGTATCTAAACAGTAGCACAACACCAATAGAGATGACAAAGCTCAATCATAAGGATGAAATCAGTGGGCGAGTACCAACCTTTGTAAGGAGGCTTATTGTGTAGAGCATACAGATGAAGCAATTCTCCAGAACCATCTGTTGCAATCTACGGTGGTGGCCATGCTTACTATATACTCCTCGATTAGTTTAATGCTTCCAACATCTTCTTTTGCAGTTCCACTAAAATATATGGTATCTTCAAAGAAGATCCCTGTTTGCACAAGTAGAGATAATTACATATTACATTAAGAGTGGCATCAAATCAGTGGCAAAACAATTGCTTGTTCCAGCCATAGCAATAAATTAAGATGCAAAACTATATCATTACTTGTGTCATCACAGTTCCAGTGGTTCATTACAGCACCGGGAGTTGATTTTTGTTTTTCTTCCCCTTGTTCTTCCCCTTCATCACTTGGCTCAATAACAAACAAGCTTCGCCTTCAATGTAAGATTTGGCATGTCAATTAGGGAGCACAAGTATATTACTAAAGTTAATTTTCTGATGAAAGTGGCAAAATACAAGCTAGCAGTTGTGAAATATCCTTATCTTACCTCAGTGGGATATTACGGTGCACATATAGATTGGAAGTCTTGTCTCCATTTGTGCAGTTCACTAAAATCAAGCAACATTATCGTACAAGTAGCACAACATATGAATGCACACTACAGAATCATGTGAAAGAAGGCTAGTACTGACCTCTCAAAGTTATTCTTTCAAATCAATCCGTTGGGCTATTCCTATAAGTGTCACAAACAACCCTGGAGTTTTTACTAGAATAACACCTTAAGATACAAATCAACCAAAACCCTAATGTCACCTAGATACCCCATTGTCACCTCAAGTATCTGTGGGCATGATTATACGATATGCATCACACAATTTCAGATTTATCCAACCAACATAAAAGTACTTCAAATAGTGCCCCAAAGTTTCTACCGGAGAATCAAGAACGTGTGCCAACCCCTATGCATAGGTTCATGTGCGGAACCCGCAAGTTGGTCACCAAAACATACATCAAGTGGCACGTGATATCCCATTGTCACCACAGATAAGAACGGCAAGACATACATCAAGTGTTCATAAAAGACTCAATCCGATAACATAACTTCAAAGGGGAAACTCAATTCATCACAAGAGAGTAGAGGGGGAGAAGAAACATAAGATCCAACTACAATAGCAAAGCTCGGGATACATCAAGATCGTGCCATAGATGGAACACGAGAGAGAACACGAGAGAGAGAGAGAGAGAGATCAAACACATAGCTACTGGTACATACCCTCAGCCCCGAGGGTGAACTACTCCCTCCTCGTCATGGATAGTGCCGGGATGATGAAGATGGCCACCGGAGATGGATCCCCCCTCCGGCAGGGTACCGGAAAGGCGTCCCGATTGGTTTTTCATGGTTCTGGAGGCTTGCGGCGGCGGAACTCCCGATCTATCTTCTGTTCTGGAAGTTTTAGGGTACGACGGTATATATGGGTGAAAGGAGAACGTCGGTGGAGCTACGGGGGCCCCACGAGGCAGGGGGGCGCACCCACAGGGGGCGCCCTCCACCCTCGTGACCTCCCCGGAAACTTCTTGGAGTAGGGTCCAAGTCTCCTGGATCACGTTCGGTGAGAAGGTCACGTTTCCGAAGGTTTCATTCCGTTTGGACTCCGTTTGATATCCTGTTTCCTTGAAATACTGAAATAGGCAAAAAACAGCAATTCTGGGCTGGGCCTCCGGTTAATAGGTCAGTCCCAAAAATAATATAAAAGTGGAAAATAAAGCCCAATATAGTCCAAAATAGTAGATAAAGTAGCATGGAGCAATCAAAAATTATAGATACGTTGGAGACGTATCAGGTATCCCCAAGCTTAATTCCTGCTCGTCCTTGAGTAGGTAAATGATAAAAAGAGAATTTTTGATGCGGAGTGATACTTTGGCCTAATTTCAATGTAAATCTTCTTAATCATGGTATGAATATTCAGATCCGAATGGTTCAAGACAAAAGTTCATATTGACATAAAAATAATAATACTTCAAGCATACTAATCAAAGTAATCATGTCTTCTCAAAATAGCATGGCAAAAGAAAGTTCATCCCTACAAAATCATATAGTTAGGCTATGCTTCATTTTCTTCACACAAAGATGTTCCCAACTTCTATACCCCCGATGACAAGCCAAGCAATTGTTTCATACTTAAATAATCTCAAACTTTTTCAACCTTCACGCAATACATGAGCGTGAGCCATGGATATAGCACTATGGGTGGAATAGAATATGATGATGGGGATTGTGTGGAGAAGACAAAAAAGGAGAAAGTCTCACATCGAGGCTAATCAATGAGCTATGGAGATGCCCATCAATTGATGTTAATGCAAGGAGTAGGGATTGCCATGCAATGGATGCACTAGAGCTAAGAATGCTCAACAAAAGAAAACTAGTGGGTGTGCATCCAACTTGCTTGCTCATGAAGACCTAGGGCATTTTGAGGAAGCCCATCGTTGGAATATACAAGCCAAGTTCTATAATGAAAAATTCCCACTAGTATGAACAAGACAACTTATGAGACTCACTATATGAAATCATGGTGCTACTTTGAAGCACAATATATGAGACTCACTACATGAAGAACAAGGTGCTACTTTGAAGCACAAGTGTGGAAAAAGAGATAGTAGCATTACCCTTTTTATTTTCTCTCTCTTTTTTGGGCCTTTCTTTTTTTCTTGTTGGCCTTTCTCTCTTGTTTTTTGATTGGGCAATGCTCTAATAATGATGATCATCACACTTCTATTGATTACAACATAATGATTACAACTCGATACTAGAACAAGATATGACTCTATATGAATGCCTCCGGCGGTGTACCGGGATGGTGCAATGAATCAAGAGTGACATGTATGAAAAATAATGCATGGTGGCTTTGCCACAAATACGATGTCAACTACAAGATCATGCAATGACAATATGACAAAAGTAAAGCATGTCATGATGATGATGATGATGATGATGGAAGTTGCATGGCAATATATCTCAGAATGGCTATGGAAATGCCATGATAGGTAGGTATGGTGGCTGTTTTGAGGAAGATATAGGGAGGTTTATGTGTGAAAGAGCATATCATATCACGGGGTTTGGATTCACCGGCGAAGTTTGCACCAACTCTCAATGTGAGAAAGGGCAATGCATGGTACCGAAGAGGCTAGCAAATGGCGGAAAGGTAAAAGTGCGTATAATCCATGGACTCAACATTAGTCAAAAGAACTCATATACTTATTGCAAAAATTTAGAAGTCATCAAAAATCAAGTACTACGCGCATGCTCCTAGGGGGATAGATTGGTAGGAAAAGACCACCGCTCGTCCCCGACCACCACTCATAAGGATGCACAAGCCAGGTACACTTCATGCTTCAAATTTGTTACACAACTTTAACCATACGTGCATGCTACGGGACTTACTAACTTCAACACAAGTATTTCTCAAATTCACAACTACTCAACTAGCACGACTATGATATTATCACCTCCATATCTCAAAACAATTATCAAGCATCAAACTTATCTTAGTATTAAAGCCACTAAAAAGAAAGTTTCACATATCTTGAATACCAAGTATATTAACATTAAGCAAATTACCATGCTATTAACGACTCTCAAAATAATCTAAGTGAAGCATGAGAGATCAAGTTTCTTTAAAACAATCCACCACCGTGCTCTAAAAGATCTAAGTGAAGCACTAGAGCAAAAATTATCACGCTCAAAAAGATATAAGTGAAGCACATAGAGTAAACTATCAAGCTCAAAAGATATAAGTGAAGCACATAGAGTATTCTAACAAATTTCAATTCATGCATGGCTCTCTCAAACGGTGTGTACATCAAGGATGATTGTGGTAGACTAAAAAGCAAAGACACAAATAATACAAGACGCTCCAAGCAAAACACATATCATGTGGTGAATAAAAATATAGCTCCAAGTAAATTACCGATGGAAGTGGACGAAAGAGGGGATGCCTTTCGGGGCATCCCCAAGCTTTGACTTTTTGGTGTCCTTGGATTATCTTGGGGGTGCCATGGGCATCCCCAAGCTTAGGCTCTTTCCACTCCTTGTTCCATAATCCATCAAAAGAATTCACCCAAAACTTGAAAACTTCACAACACAAAACTCAATAGAAATCTCGTGAGCTCCGTTAGAGAAAGAAAACAAAAGACTACTTTAAGGTACTGTAGTGAACTTGTTCTTTATTTGTATTTGTGTTAAACCTAATGTATTCCAACTTCTCTATGGTTTATAAACTATTTTACTAGCCATAGATTCATCAAAATAAGCAAACAACACACGCAAAACAGAATCTGTCAAAAACAGAACAGTCTGTAGTAATCTGTTACTAACGCAAACTTCTAGAACCCAAAAACTTCTACCAAAATTAGACGACCTGGGAAATTTGTTTATTGATCAGCAGCAATTGGAATCACTACTTTATCACGTTCTGGTGATTTTTGACAATTCGGGCACTGAGCGCAAAGATTCTGGAAATTACAGCAAGATCAAATAACTATCTTCCAAGAAGATCTAATAGGTTTAACTTGGCACAAACACTAATTAAAAGATAAAACCACATCTAAACAAAAGCTAGATGGATTATTTATTACTAAAAAGAACCAAAAAGTAAGAAACTAAAATAAAATTGGGTTGCCTCCCAACAAGCGCTATCGTTTAACGCCCCTAGCTAGGCATTATGATTTCAATGATGCTCACATAAAAGATAACAATTGAAACATAAAGAGAGCATCATGAAGAATATTACTAGCACATTTAAGTCTAACCCACTTCCTATGCATAGGCATTTTGTGAGCAAACAACTTATGGGAACAAGAATCATCTTGCATAGGAAGGTAAAAGCATAACTTCAAAACTTTAAGCACATAGAGAGGAAACTTGATATTATTGCAATTCATACAAGCATATGTTCCTCCATCATAATAATTTTCAGTAGCATCATGAATGAATTCAACAATATAACCAGAACCTAAAGCATTCTTTTCATGATCTACTTGCATAGAAATTTTATTACTCTCCACATAAGCAAAATTCTTCTCATTCGGAATAGTAGTGGGAGCAAACTCAACAAAATAACTATCATATGATTGAGAATTAAGATCAAGATGACAAGTTTCATGGTTATCATTATTCTTTAAAGCATACGTGTCATCACAATAATCATCATAGATAGGACGTATTCTTTCATCATAGTAAATTTGCTCATCAAAGCTTGGGGGACAAAAAATATCATCTTCATCAAACATAGCTTCCACAAGCTTGTGGCTTTGCATATCATTAGCATCATGGATATTCAAGGAATTCATACTAACAACATTGCAATCATGCTCATCATTCACATATTTAGTGCCAAACAATTTAGAGATTTCTTCTTCTAGCACTTGAGCACAATTATCCTTTCCATCATACTCACGAAAGATATTAAAAAGGTGAAGTGTATGAGACAAACTCAATTCCATTTTTTATATAGTTTTCTTTTATAAACTAAACTAGTGATAAAACAAGAAACTAAAAGACTCGATTGCAAGATCTAAAGATATACCTTCACTTACCTAGCCTCCCCGGCAACGGCGCCAGAAAAGAGCTTGACGTCTACTACACAACCTTCTTCTTGTAGACGTTGTTGGGCCTGCAAGTGCACAGGTTTGTAGGACAGTAGCAAATTTCCCTCAAGTGGATGACCTAAGGTTTATCAATCCGTAGGAGGCGTAGGATGAAGATGGTCTCTCTCAAGCAACCCTGCAACCAAATAACAAAGAGTCTCTTGTGTCCCCAACACACCCAATACAATGGTAAATTGTATAGGTGCACTAGTTCGGCGAAGAGATGGTGATACAAGTGCAAAATAGATAGTAGATATAGGTTTTTGTAAACTGAAAATATAAAAACAGCAAGGTAGCGAGTGGTAAAAGTGAGCGTAAACGGTATTGCAATGATAGGAAACAAGTCCTAGGGTTCATACTTTCACCAGTGCAAGTTCTCTCAACAATAATAACATAGATAGATCATATAACGAGCCCTCAACATGCAACAAAGAGTCACTCCGAAGCCACCAATAGCGGAGAACAAACGTAGAGATTATGGTAGGGTACGAAACCACCTCAAAGTTATTCTTTCAAATCAATCCGCTGGGCTATTCCTATAAGTGTCACAAACAACCCTGGAGTTTTTACTAGAATAACACCTTAAGATACAAATCAACCAAAACCCTAATGTCACCTAGATACTCCATTGTCACCTCAAGTATCCGTGGGCATGATTATACGATATGCATCACACAATCTCAGATTTATCCAACCAACATAAAAGTACTTCAAATAGTGCCCCAAAGTTTCTACCGGAGAATCAAGAACGTGTGCCAACCCCTATGCATAGGTTTATGGGAGGAACCCGCAAGTTGGTCACCAAAACATACATCAAGCGGCACGTGATATCCCATTGTCACCACAGATAAGCACGGCAAGACATACATCAAGTGTTCATAAAAGACTCAATCCGATAACATAAATTCAAAGGGGAAACTCAATTCATCACAAGAGAGTAGAGGGGGAGAAGAAACATAAGATCCAACTACAATAGCAAAGCTCGGGATACATCAAGATCGTGCCATAGATGGAACACGAGAGAGAACACGAGAGAGAGAGATCAAACACATAGCTACTGGTACATACCCTCAGCCCCGAGGGTGAACTACTCCCTCCTCGTCATGGATAGCGCCGGGATGATGAAGATGGCCACCGGAGATGGATCCCCCCTCCGGCAGGGTACCGGAAAGGGGTCCCGATTGGTTTTTCGTGGTTCTGGAGGCTTGCGGCGGCGGAACTCCCGATCTATCTTCTGTTCTAGAAGTTTTAGGGTACGACGGTATATATGGGTGAAAGGAGAACGTCGGTCGAGTTACGGGGGCCCCATGAGGCAGGGGGGCGCGCCCAGGGGGGGGGGCGCCCTCCACCCTCGTGACCTCCCCGGAAACTTCTTGGAGTAGGGTCCAAGTCTCCTGGATCACGTTCGGTGAGAAGATCACGTTCCCGAAGGTTTCATTCCGTTTGGACTCCGTTTGATATTCTGTGTCCTCGAAATACTAAAATAGACAAAAAACAGCAATTCTGGGCTGGGCCTCCGGTTAATAGGTCAGTCCCAAAAATAATATAAAAGTGGAAAATAAAGCCCAATATAGTCCAAAACAGTAGATAAAGTAGCATGGAGCAATCAAAAATTATAGATATTTTGGAGACGTATCACAATGAAACACACAGGCCTGGCAATTCATAGAGAACATTCAAAACAATTGATGATTATGCATCTCAGCAACTCACATGTCAGAGGCAATATTTACTTCACAACTAAAGAATAAAGAAAAAATTGATCGAAGCTGCTGACAGCAAGGGCGTCCCATTCGAAAATATCAAACACATGTCTTGCTAAAATCAATGAGCAAAATTTGACAAGGTGGTCCCATTCCAAAATATCAAATGCCTACGATTGTGGAATGGGCAGGGTTTGCCATCAGTTCGGACATTGACATGGCACCACGTGCTAAATAAACCAGCTATTCTTTTTGTGCAGTTCCACCAAAATCAACCAAATTCGCGTGTAGCTTGTATGATTTTGCCCTTATATGTTGCAACGCCTTGAACTTACCGGCACCTCCTTTCTTGTGGTGGAAATGAATGATTCGATGCATTCATGAACATTTTGTGCAGTTCCCATTGAAATCAAGCTGAGCACCCCTGTTTGCACAAATACAAAAAAGTTATTAGTATAGAACAAACTTTACTATGAATTGACAATTTCAATAGGCACATACATGGTCCATGTAGAGCACACTTTTAGAAAAATGGAACTCACCAGAAAGAATCCTAGAACAACATTGTACTCGCGCATCACAGCAAAAAAATGGAGATTTTGTCAGTCCTTCTGAGCTGAAGTTAGTTTGGTCTTGTGGGGAGTAATGTAACCATCCTTCAACTGCTCCTTCTGATGATAAGATAGCCATGGCTTCTTCATCCTGGCATAATAGGAACTAGTCACTTCACGTACTCCATATTCTTCTTCAGAGGAAGATGATCCTATTGTGCAAAGACAAGAGGACTACTAAATGATAGCATCACTGTTTGCTCGAAAAAAGGAAAGGAAATATTTAAAACAGCACAGATGAAGCACTTCTCAAGGACAATACCACTTTTTCATGACAGTATCTAAACAGTAGCACAACACCAATAGAGATGACAAAGCTCAATCATAAGGATGAAATTAGTGGGCGAGTACCAACCTTTGTCAGGAGGCTTATTGTGTAGAGCATACAGATGAAGCAATTCTCCAGAACCATCTGTTGCAATCTACGGTGGTGGCCATGCTTACTATATACTCCTCGATTAGTTTAATGCTTCCAACATCTTCTTGTGCAGTTCCACTAAAATATATGGTATCTTCAAAGAAGATCCCTGTTTGCACAAGTAGAGATAATTACATATTACATTAAGAGTGGCATCAAATCAGTGGCAAAACAATTGCTTGTTCCAGCCATAGCAATAAATTAAGATGCAAAACTATATCATTACTTGTGTCATCACAGTTCCAGTGGTTCATTACAGCACCGGGAGTTGATTTTTGTTTTTCTTCCCCTTGTTCTTCCCCTTCATCACTTGGTTCAATAACAAACAAGCTTCGCCTTCAATGTAAGATTTGGCATGTCAATTAGGGAGCACAAGTATAGTACTAAACTTAATTTTCTTATGAAAGTGGCAAAATACAGGCTAGCAGTTGTGAAATATCCTTATCTTACCTCAGTGGGATATTACGGTGCACATACATATTGGAAGTCTTGTCTCCATTTGTGCAGTTCACTAAAATCAAGCAACATTATCATACAAGTAGCACAACATATGAATGCACACTGCAGAATCATGTGAAAGAAGGCTAGTACTGACCTCTCATAATGCGGAATTCAAACAACTCACAAGAAGAAGATCTAAACCAAATTCGCCTTAACGGATAGGAAGTAAGATCTCCTCTTGTGCAGTTCCACTAAGATCAAGCAATCAAGCAACGTTGTCGGTGTGACATTTTGGTTGAACTACACAAAACATTCTTAAAACAAAAGTGTTTTGTGCAGTGCAACAAAAGGTCACAATGGCAACGAGGTGAAGCAGATAACCCTGTTTACACAGAGGTGCAAAGGAAACAATTAGTGGTCAATAACGGTGGATGACATAGAAGCCAACAAAAAGAAGCATCTACCTTATCTAAATGGGAAAGAAAGCAAGACAGTAGCATTTCTCAAATGGTGGCATTGATTAATATTAACATAGAGATTATATTAACTATAAAATTCGTTAAACATGTAATTTGCTTTTAACTGTGGCATTGCATCAATTTTCCAGCGGCATTATTAGAGGGTGTTTGTTTACAGGGACATTTTGGTGTAGGGACTAAGAAAACTCCATGTCAGTCCCATCTAAACCAAAGAGGAGGGACTTTTAGGGACTAAAAGTGGGCATTTGGGACTAAAGAAAGAAGACCCCGAGGGAGTCTTTTTGGGACTTTTTCCAACAGTTGCCCCTGCCACGCATCGCACCATGTCTCTATTAGTTCATTACTAGGGGTAACATGGTCTTTTAGCATGTCATTTAATAACCTCTAGTCCATGTTTAGTCCCTGGAACCCAGCAGGTAGGGACTAGGGAGTTTTTAACCAAACAGGGCCTTCGATTAACAACAACTAATGATTTGCACGGGACAGTGGACGCACCAGCACCATGTGCATCTACCGATGTACTGTGGTCATGCACAGTTTGTTGCAACAAAGAACAAGCAACCAAGGAGCATATTTGTGTTGGTCCCAGTTTTGTTATCTTTAGACGCCTTTCCCTATGTGAGCGCAGCAAATCTAGTCCTGCTCAAACTCTACAGCCTTGTCCCTTCCTTTCCTTTTTGAACTAGTACTTTCACCCCTTCCTTTCCTCTTTGAACCACATCCTAGATTAATGCGATACAACTTTCCCCCATTCCTTTCCTCTTTGAACCACGTCCTAGATTAATGCTATACAACTTTCCCCCTTCATTTCCTCTTTGAACCACGTCCTAGATTCATGCTATATACAACTTTTCCCACTACTTTCCCCCACTCCTTTCCTGTTTGAACCACGTCCTAGATTCATGGTATACATGCAGCCAGAGCAATGCATGTGGAGTAAGTAAATTACACCTTAAGGTTCTTGGGGGCGTGGTTCGGTGGGCGATGGGACGGCGGCGAAGAGGAAGGGGTCGGAGGCCCTCCCGCGCCGCCGCTGGGTGGAAAGTGAATAGCTGCACCAGTAGTCCCTCGCCGATGGCGATAGTGTTAAGCCTCCTTCCCTTCCCGGCGGACGGATCCTGCCGGCTCTTTGAGCAGCAGTGAGGGGAGAGAGAGGCCAACGAAGTCTTGTTTAGATCTGGAGAGGGCGAGAGAGTGTGAAGAGAGCAACTACAAGCGCTGAGGCTCCTGCGGGAGAGGGCGAGAGAGTGAGCGAACATGCTAACCAACTACACAACCCTCCCGTTATGTTCAACGAGAGGGAAATAACCTTTTATACATTCCTGCATTCGTGTGACAAGCATGCCGTGTTTTTGTGTGTGTGTGTGGGAGTCATTGGGATTTCAATCATAATCGTGTCATGTGGCTTTGGTGGTAAGACTATCCACAGTGGTGCAGAAATAATGCAGCCTTAGTCACCTTACCTCTCTCCACGTAGTACGTTGGGTCCCACCAGTCAGAGGGTGAAACAAACAAATTAATAATAAAAATTAAAAGCGACAGCGGTGTATCTTACCTCACACATCTCGCTACTGCTCGGGAACACTGTCCAATTGATCCCTCTGTTCGCTCACGTACTATTTTAAGCGAATCCTTATTATAACATGCACACAAATTTTGGGCACTTGTATTCGACTTAAGTCAGTGTGCCACCGTATCTCGTATACTTACTACTCCCTCCGTCTAGGTGTAATAAGTCACGTTAGAAGGTGCAACAGGACCAAGGTGCGTGCGTGCGCGCGCGCGCGCGCGCGTGTGTGTGTGTGTGTGTGTGTTTAACACCATGTGTGTGTTAGAGAGAGCGACAGATCGACCTACTCCTATAGAGAGATGTTGTGTAGTGTATGATTTTAGCCACGAGAGTCGGTTCATCCTCTCATTTCCGGGCATGTCCGGTAGGGACATGCGGACAGCTGCCACACCCGCTCCTAACCAGCCTGGCCCACCCAAAGCCCCTCCATCGCCCACGCGTGCTTCCCGCCCGAAATGGTCAGCGCAGCTCCAAAGAATTGGTGCCGCATTCATGCCCGGGCAGAGTGGACGCGACCTCTCACTGGCGCAAGAGTGATGGTTGCTTCGTCTGTCCAACTTACTGCTGGGTCTATGTGATTTGACGGCTCATTGGTCTTTATTACTGAGGTGGTAGGATTGCTGGATGTCCAACGCTTTCGGCGAAAGGAGGTATACTACTACTACTAGATTACAATTTTCTCCATTCTTACAGCGGAGGCGTACAAGAGCAGTGAAAACACGCAGGCTCAGTGATTACATGGCCCACCTCACACTATCACCGTGCGACACCTAACTCTTTACATAGTACTCCCTCCGTTCCTCAATATTACTAGATGAGTCCCCACGCGTTGGCGTGGAACAGCGGTATATCTCTCTGCGCAAAATTATCGATTTCATAGAACAAAAAAAACTCTATAACCGCATGACAAATGTGGTAGCCAAACTAAATAAACTCCTATCATCATTTAGATCATCCCACGTAAGGAAAAAAGATCAGCCAACTCCTACTGCATAATGGGATTATATTTCTCTTTTTGACATGTTAATGGGACTTAAAAGCTCATTTACATGCATGCTACCGGTGCATGCTTGCATGCAGATATGTTGATGTGATTTAAAACCCAATCACATGCATGTGGCACGATATTTCTGCATGCTTGCATGTGGCTTAGTGCGGAGCCTCTCAACGTCAAGATCAGATGGCTATTATGGACTGATTTACTTCATCTAACGGCTACATCAATTTTGATGATGTGGCTCAAGGAGAGGATAGAGAATTCCTAGTAGTGGGGGCTAGCTATTACTAGTAGATATAAGTCTTTGTAGAGATTCCACTACATACGGAACAAAATGAATGAATCTACACTTAAAATGCATCTATATACATCTGCATGTGGTTCATGGTGAAATCTCTACAAAGACTTATATTTAGGAACGGAGGAAGTACTAGTATAGTACGTACTGTAATTTATCAGCGAGATAAATTTGTACAATGCTATGAAGCTTCCAGCTTCTGTTACATGTATCTTGCGTCCAAGGTTGCCCGTTGCAATATTTCATCAAATACAAAGGAGATTAACATGCATGCTATTGCATCTCAATGATTGACAGATCATAGCAAATATGTACTCCCTCTATTCCAAAATAAGTTTCTCAACTTTGTGCAAACTTTAGTACAAAGTTGTACTACTACTAAAGTTGACACTTATTTTGGAACAGAGGCAACTAAAGAAAAAAACGATCCATGCAGTCCCTAGCCCTTGAACCATGAACCCTGACCAGGCTTCAATTTGCTGGCAACGCTCGAGCTTCCTAATAAATGAAGTTTGCAACCTTTTGACCATCGGATCATTTTGTGCAGTTTCACCAAAATCGAGATAAGCATCCCTGTGGCAAAGAAATTGAACAAGCGTGATTAGAATAAGATTAGTGGGACTAGTTGATGAGACATAAACTCATCACAAATACAGTACGTAGAAGCCAGTAGAGGTATGTGCGGGGCAAAGAAGTAGAGAAATATCCACAGGGAGTGGTGTGGGCAGCTGGAGCAGTGGTGCAAGCCGGCTGTAAAGGGAGTTGTACCTGAGGGACGTAGCTCAACCTTGAGGAGGGAGGCGGGAGGCGGCAAATGCCCACGTCGCGGCAGTGAGCAAGGGACGAAGGCAACCTCACCGGCTTTGTGAGAGAGAACGCTGGGGACCCCTGATCGGGACGTGCCGACAGTGGGTTTTCGCCGTCGGCGACGGCCACCGCATCTACACTAAGCATCCACCCCTTCCCCAAGCGGACGTGATCCGCCGGGATGTTAGAGATGTGGCCATAGTCGTTTTGTGCGAGAGAGTGTGAAGAGAGCAACCCCAGCAAGCAACCGTGTAGGCTGGCCCGTCCTAACTATGTATATAGTGGAGCGGTTTCCTTTTCTCTCCATATGAACCTATCATATTGCGTACGTGCCACTGAAGAAAAAAAAACTTTATTTATAAATGAAGAGGCACCTACTACTCGTTCTCCTATAACCTTGTGCTTGGCATCTCCAAAATATTGACCTTGCGATTGGCTCTTCGCCTCTTTGGGAAGTCGAGCAATAATGGTAGTGCAGTATATATCGTTCTGGTTATATGAGACCGAATGAATTGCTGCACGTCCACCACGTGGGCGAGGGTCGAGGGGCGAGGGAGAGTGCTACATACGGAGCAAAATGAGTGAATCTACACTCTAAAATACGTCTATATACATCCGTGTTTGGAGTATGTACTAGTAGTTCATATTGAAATCTACTAAAGGACATATATATTCCAAACAATATGATATGATCTCTATAACCAAGGTAGTAGGGACAAGGAGTAAACGGAGGGAGTAGTAAATTTTTCTCCTCGTCCTGCGAGCCACCGCGCGCATGGGCGAGGGAGCGGGCGCAAGGCATAGTAAGCAAGCTTCACCTCATCCTGCGAGCCACCGCGCCCGTGGGCGGGGGAGACGGCATACTAAGCAAGCTTCTCCTCGTTCTGCGAGTTGACGGGACACATCAAAAGTACTCCAGTGTATAGAGCCTTGCCTCTAAGGTAGGCCCCACATGGTTTGCCTCTTTTTTTAACAAAACACGTCAAGTCGCAATTTGTTTGTTCACTCGTGGTAGACGATCCTCCCTCCACCAAGTGGACAACCATTACACGTGCCAAATTACCATGTGGGCTGCCTTTTTCATACAGAAATGAGCTCCACCGTGTACCCGCGCAGGTGTGGTTGGGAAAGAGACGGGAGTATGTGCGCCGTGCATGCACCTCTTCTCTTCGTGCACGTCCCCCACCTACGTGGGTGTGTGTGAGAGATACAAACCGCGTTCGTGAGTGTTTTTTGTTTTGGGGTGGGGGGTGGGGTGGGGGGTTGATTTCGTGAATTATTTGTGGGAATATGTGTCGATGACATCTCAAACAAAATTTTGCATGCAACGTGTGTGAAATGGAGGCCTATCCATATCATACATAAAGGGTCGGGAAATCCACGAGAAGAGAGGGAGGGGTCATAGATATCGATAGAGTCGAAGAGAGGATCAAGTGGGTGGGTGCGAGATCGATGAAGAGAGCCATCAAAATTGTGTGTGTGTGTGTACAAGTCAAAGATATAGGGCGACTGGCCTACCGGAATGTTAGAGGGCACACGTCAAGTTTGTGTGTGGCAGGGAGACATGACTAGAGCGCTCGATGTATCAGTGTGTGTGGGGGGAGGGGGGTGGTGGGAGGGGTAGGAAGAGGCCTAACTATAGAGGTAGAACGACTCGTATATGTGTTGAGAAGGAGAGACCCAGCTATGTCTTGAGGGAGATCGGTCGACATCCATACAAAACTGAAGGAAGGGAAATATGATGGGAGAGAGAGAGAGGATAGAGAGAGGAAGGGAGAGGGGTAGAGTGCTGGATGGGTGATGGAGTTTCTTCTCGAAGATGGTGGGAGAGGCCTACTAGACAAACTGAGGGTGGAACTGCAATGTTATCAATAAGAGTGGGGATGTGTTTCTGTGTGTGCCTGTGCGTGATAGATCTGTCGGGACGCATCCATGGACGATGATGGGGAACCATGTGTTTGGTAAGCAAACCTAACTAGATCGGTAGATCAATTGTTGTTTGTTGGAGGAAGGGAGAGACACAACTAATGAGGTAGATCGATTGACATGTGGGTAAAAACGAGTTATAAGGACCTAGCTAGCTATATGTATAGCAAGAGATCAGTCGGTGTACGTCCATTTGTTAGAGGCAAATAAGGCCCAACGAGACGGATAGACAGAGAGAATGGAGCTAGGAGGTGGTGCGAGAGGCCCAACTACTAGCTAGATAGGGGGAGGAGTGTGCGGTTGTGAGAGCGATGAAAAGAGGGGCGAGAGTTTACACGTGTGTCTGACCGTATGAGAGACATGAGGCAAGGACCCATAAAGGAGGAGATTGAAGGTGTGTTTGTATGTTGTAGGCAAGCATCACTGGAGAGGTTTATCGATCGGTGTGTGTCGGAAAGGAGTTGTGGAGACTCTGGGAGAACGACCTAAAGAAAAAAATGAATGTGCTCGGTGGATAGAATGCCGAGGGAGGGGGAGGGCGAGGAGGGCGTGTCATGCACGAGAGAAAGTTAGTGGTAGCTACAAAGGTTAGAGGATTGTGTGGGTGTAAGAGACTAACAAAGATCATAATTTGATATGAAAGCGGATTCATATATTTGAATAGGAGATCATAGTGTTTTAAACATTGCATGCATGAATATAGCGGTGATACACGTGTTGTGCACATGTTATACCATAACGTGATAATGCATGGCATTTGCAACTCACAACTAAATGCCGAACAATCTAAACCATACTATACATCAAACAATCTCACATTTTATTTGAATTTGTAATAATGTGTGGTGTTTGCAGCTTACAACTAAATATCGAACAATCTAAACAATACTATATATTGAACATTCTCACATTTTATTTGAATTTGTGGTAATGTGTGGTGTTTGCAACTCACATCTAAATACTTGTAGGCGTAGGGGGCGGGGCACCATACATAATGTGATAAACACATTATACATATGAGACATGGTTTAGATTATGAAGATCTAGCTAGAGCTAGAAATGTAATGTGATTTGAAATCAAAATAAAGTGGATTCAAAAAAATCTAGTTCGAGTTCATATAGTACACATAGTTCATATGTAACTTGAGACTAATCATGTGGTGTGCTGTGAAGATAATACACAAACGATGGTTTAACTTGACAATAATGATGATTGTAGATCTTATTAAAACAGAGAAACGAATTCTAATGCTTTGACTTCACAACAATCATTACTGTAGATCTTATTCAAATAGAGAAATGAATTCAAATTTAGTTCATATTGAAGCGGTAGTATATACATTTGGAATGCACTAAAACATTCATTTGAGTAGTAGGTTGCATGCATTATACACGTAGTGAAATATTTTAATTGAACATAACATGAATTCAAAGTTTTGAATGACATTTGTAGGGCGCATTGATTTGGTACAATACACGTTAGGCTTGTCCGGAAATTTCAACCCGCGCCTTGTTAGCCCGAAATATTTAAGATATATCTTTGTCTCGTTGTGCTCCGACAACTCCCTCCATCTCAACCCGCGCCTTGCTATTCCGAAATTACAACGCGCGCGAAAACTCCCACCTCCTGTGAAATCCCGACACGCGAAATGCCCGTGGTACCCTTGAACCGAAAGAACCGCCTCAAATCGGTGGGGGTACTTTCATAACTTACCCCACATTTCGGACAAGCACGTCTTTAAGCCATGGTTCCCCACTGCCATCCCATCCGCCCACCCATTCATACACCGAGGCCGCGAAAACCCGCGACGAAACCCCACACCCTGCTCCGTCTGACACCCAGCCAGAGCCTCTTCCCCGACGACGTCGTCCACAGCAACACCTCGACATCCCTCATCCAGTGTACCAGATGAGGATCCGTCGTCGATCTCATCGTCCTGCCGGTTCAGCCACCCCGTCCTCCACCTCCAAGGAGCTGCCTCGACGTTCCCCTCGTCTTTCGCGCCACCTCCATTCCCACACCGCCGTCTTCACCTGCACCACCGGAAGAGCATCATCATCACCGTTTCCTCAGATGAAGCTGCGGCCTAATCAGCGCCACCAAAGAGGTTGTACAGTAATCACCGCATTTCTTCTTGATTCGATCTCACGGTGCTGCCGGCGCTCGGTCCCGAGCCGACACGGCGTGGCTCCATCCACGGCGGCGTCGCGGCCACTTCCTCCATGGCTTCGCTGCCTCGGTGGCGACGTCTACATCAGTAGGACCTCCTGCTGTTTAGCTCTCGCTCGCGCTACTGCTCTGCTCTTGCTCTTGGTCCCCTGCCTGGTCTGCTCTTGCTATTGCTCTTGCTCGCGCTGCTGTTCTCGCTCTTGCTCTTGCTTGCGATGCTGCTCCGATTTAGCTACACTTTACTCCGATGCCGCCGGGGTGAAGGAAGAACCAGCCACAGCGGGGAGGGGGGCTCGCCGGAGAGGTACCCCACTATCTATCTTAGGGTTCAGGATGGGGGCGGTGGTCGCCGGCGATGGCGGGGCGTTGGCGGGGCGGTGGCGTGGGGATCGCCGGAGAAAAAGCTCAGCACAGGGGCGGCGGCGGACCGGTGGTGGGGAGTGTTTTCAGGGCGGGCGAGGTGGCGCACCGCCGGCCGTGGGCGGCGGGGGGCTGCTATTTGGCCGGCTCAGGGGGGTGGAGGTTGAAGATGAACCGCAGGCCCTTGATTTCGTATCCAACGGCTGCAAAATCGACTGACCAGAGATGAAAAAGTCAGTCGGCCGACGTGTAGCCTCACCTTGCTAGTGCGTTCGGTTTCGACAGCAAAATTCAGTTTCGACAGTTAATTTCAGTTTTGACAGTTAAGTTCAGTTTCGACAGTTAAATTCAGTTTCAACAGTTAAGTTCAGAGATGAGCGGCTGATGTATTTTACATCTAGCACTTTGTGGTTATGTATTTTACATCATGTATTGGAGATGCTATTAGAATTCCACTCAGGTTAACGTTGTTCGTTATCTCTCTTGTCCTGCTTCAGCCTCGGCATCGTACAACTCACCGGAGCTGCTCCAATGATGAAACCCTCCATCACAGCGGAGCAGTACCTCAGGCTCCATCTCCGGACGCCTAAGATCTTCTTCCCCTCCTCCGACAGCCAAGTTAGCCGGAGCATCCTCACCGGCCAACCCAATCACGCTGAGATCGACATGGCTTCGCCAAAGAGGTTGTACACTTGTTGCATCTCTTTTTTACTCTACATGTTATATATATTGTCCACTGAGCACATGGATTTGTTCCTTTAGTGTCTCCTTGAAAGAAAAAATGTAGGAATTTTAATTTTCACTTGTCCTCCTTTTCAAATTCCTATTCATGAAGGACAAGACTAAGAGATAGTAGCATAATAGCATTATAACCGTACATTGTCTTGTGGTTTGACTTAATCTCACCATGCTTCTTTGCATCCTGTGATCTTCCAATTGTTGTGAATCAAACATCCAGATTGGCAGAAATCCTGTGTTTTTAAATTCTCTGTTTTGCACGTGCATTCCTATCCTATTCCTGTCTATTTCCTATCCCTGCATTGTTGGAATCCTCCAATTCAAACGAGCCCTTACAGAATTACTTCTGTTACAGATAGTTGTCAAAGAAAACCTTGCGTGGTTTGTCCCTCTCCTGCTGCGCCGTCGTCCACCCCAGCTCAGCTGCTCCAACGACAGAAGGGTCCAGCACAGCAGGGATCCGGCCTCCAGACTATCTTTCGCCGCCTCAGATCTTCTTCCCCGCCGCTGGCAGCCATGAAAACTGCACTACCATCATCAACCAAGCAGATGACGTCGAGGACTATACGGGTCCGCAAGAGAGGTCGCACTCTTTCGTGTCTGCTTACGTTATGCATCGCTTAATATTACATGCTACTTTATCATCCTTTTCACCGATTAGACTCTGAGTCAGCTCCGAACTAATGGTCAAACTTGAGCTTTTAAATGGTTGTGGGGTACATATCGGGGCCGCTATCAATAGTATCTATCTACTATCTGGTTAATCTCCGGTGTCTACTATGAGTTTCATGTTGGGTGGAAAACAAACAGTAAAGAAGCCATTATCTATATTTTTAACTGAAGCCATTATCTGCCTGCTATTATTGGTTTTGGGTCTATCCACAGGTTGCTACCATCACTCTGGATTTCTGCATGCACTCCTTACATAATCTCACTATGTTTTATTCCTATGCATGACAGTTATTGTAAACAATGGAACTGAACATGTAGAGCAAAAGAGACGAGCCTCGTGTGGCAATAAAATTTCATGCAGACGTCGCTCCATGGTAGGCGCAAAGGCAGCCCCCCTCCACGCATTTCAGATTGTAATCGAGAGGAAGATATCTATTCTGAGGGGGATTCAGAAGGAGAAGACAACTCCTATTTATCCCCTGAGGTCTTCGCTCTAACTTGGCATGCTGATGTTGGTTATATCATGCATATGGTGTCTTGCATTGCTTACTTTATACATCAAATATGTCATCTGCTTAGTTTAGACATCCTTTGTGCGAATGCCATCTGTTTAGTTTATTCATCGTTTATGTGAATTATGCAACGCCATCTTGTTTAGCCAGGCATCATATATGTGAATTTTGCAATGCCATCCTGCTTAGCCAGTCATCTTATATGTAAATTATATCAGACCATCCTTTTTTTCGTTACATATTACATTTGTCAACAATGTTATTACATTCAACTGCTCTTCGTGTGCATCAGCCATTTGACACGGTGATGGCAAATTCTGGAGTGAAAACAAGGTCTTCGGAGCAGACTATGCTATCTGACGAAGCGCATATCTCGCTGGTTACGGATAGCTCCTCAGAGGAGGATTCAGAGACAGATGACCAGTCCTATTGCCCCCGAGGTGTATGCTCTAACTTGGTAGGGCTATGTTGCTCATATCGTGCGTATGGTGTCTCGCATTGCTATGTCATTTGATTAGTTTAGACATGCTTTGTGTGAATGCCACCTGTTCAGTGTCTAATTACCATATATGTGAATTATGCATTGCCATCTTGTTGCAAGACATTATATATGTGAATTATACAATGCTATCTTGTTGCAAAGGCATTATATATGTGAATTATGCAATGCCATGTTGTTTAGCCAATCATCATGTATGTGAATTATATCATGCTATCATTTTTTTGTATTACGTGTTCCATTTGGCGACAACGTTTGTATATTCAACTACTCTTCCTGTGCATCAGCCATTTGAAGCGGTGATGGAAGTATCTGGAGTGAAAACAAGGTATTCAGAGTAGACAATGCTACCTGCTAAAGCAGACATCTTGCTGGTTACAGAGAGCTCCTCAGAGGAGGATTCAGAGACTGATGACCAATCCTATTTTCCCCCTGAAGTCTATGCTCAAACTTGGCAGGGTTATATTACCCATGTCATGCATGTTGTCTTGCATATTGCTTAGTTTTTACATCATATATGGATTGCCATCTGCTTACTTGCTTACTATATAAATCATATATTTGAATTATATCATGCCATCATGTTTACATAGTACATACACATCATCTATCTGAATTATGGATGGCAACCCATTTAATAAAGACATCATAGAGTTATATCATCTCATCCCGTTTAGTGTTTACAGTCATCATATTTTGAATTATGGCATTCTATCCGTGAATGTATGTGAATTATGGCATGCCAACCTATTTAATAAACACATTATATAGTTATGTCATGTCATCCTGTTTACATAGTCTCATATTTTGAACTATGTCTTTCCATCTTTTTTAGTTAGCCATCATAATGTGAAATTGTGTCATGCTATCCTGTTTAGTTAGCCATCATATATGTGAAATTGTGTCATGCTATCCTGTTTGGTTAGACAACATAAATATGAATTATTTCATGCCCTCTTTTATTCCCCACTATCCATTGCACCTGTCTATCATACAATGTCTATACTTTCAATTACTTTTCTTGTTTATCAGCCATTTGAATTGGAGAGCGTGATGGCGGTATCTAAGGGAGTAACAACACGGTCTTCAGAAAAGATAATGCTACCAGTTGATGCATATAGAACCACGGTTGTACTTTCCCAAGGACCAGATCCACCACACATAACCCAGACTCCCGCAGATTGTACCCCTACCCAGTTGGACAGAGAACCAGCTACACCCCTTCTAACCCCAACCCCGGCAGATAGTAACCCAGTTCTAGTTGACACAGCACCGTCTCCACCACAGAGCACCCAAACACGAGCAGTTAGTAAGGGAACTGCAGTGCCCTAAGCACGAGGACCACCACTCCGAATCCCAACTCAACGCTTAAAGGAGAAGAAGATTTGTTCTCAGGTCAGGTTCTGTAGCTATGGTTCATACTCCTTTGCTCTTGCATGATTGTATTTACTCATACCAACTATTTTCAAATTTGAAGGATGGAATTGAAACTCCAATGGCGCAACAGGTATGTTTTAAACCTGTTTCTTTAACTGGTTTGCTATTGTAACCTGCTCTATGTTGATTTCAGTTTCAATTGAATAAACAGTTATGTTCTCATGTCATGCACATTACAAGTTTTGTTATTGCTCTATAGTTACCCACACTTATATTCTGTCTATTCTGCTTTGTCTTGAACAAGTATTATTTGAACTGTGTCTCTGTCTTGATTTGGCAACAAAAACTACAATGATATAGACCATAAAGTGACCATGGTACATAGATATATGTTTGTTTCATGCTGTTATCATGTGCACTTTACTACTGAACTCATTCACCAAAATGAGTTTCATATACAACATGGTAAACATGTGATGTGTCTGCTTGTTTCTCTTTTAGAATGCGGACAAAATATTGGAGAACAGTACCACGTTATCCAATGGTAAAGGAAGTAATGTAGATAAGGTTCAAGATAGTGAGACATCCCTGTTGGTCTCCAAGAAAGCTGATAAAAACTGAGGGAACCCAAAAGTCCTGTCTTGATGTAGTGTTCGAGTTACTGGACACTACTGCTGGCACAAGCTCTTCGAACTCGCTGCCTGAATCAGTTCGTCTTCTTGAGTCTCAACTTCAAGTTCAAAGACATTGATCAAATGTGCTGCGACAGGAAGCTGAAGGGCTGAGGAAGTCCCTGCAGAATTCAGATGCATATTTTCTGGTGCAACAGCAAGCGCTGGAGGATTTAAGCGCCAAACAAGAGAAAGTTAATAAGCTTGCTAAGCATCTTGCCAGCATTATGGGTACCCAGGATATTGTTTCTTGAGATCTTCTGAAGTGGTTTCAGTTCTGGATTTGTTTTGCTGCGGCGTTTATTTGCGCTGGTCACCAACTTTGACAACCAATGTATATGATATGCTGCTTTGTTCCCTATATTTGCACTAGTGGCGAACTTTGATGCCTAGTGGATGTATTATGTGTAATAGCCGTGATAGCCTAGCGTTAGTTGCTTGCTTATTTATTTCCTTGTTGTCTTGTTTATTTGTTTGCTTGTAGTCATTGCAGTTCTTTTTCTGTAGCTAGCTAGTGGCTGCAATAACCTATTTTTTAAAACTAGGCCACAATAACCATGGGCTAATATTTACTGTAGTGACACTGGGCCTCCTACTGGCCGTAGAAATAGTGGGCCTTCTACGGGCCGTAGAAACAATGGGCCTTCTACGGGTCGTAGAAACAATGGGCCTTCTGCGGGCCGTATTATCAATGGGCCTTATACGGGCCGTATAATCGATTGGCCACACATGGGCCAAACAGACCGCATTATGGCCGTAAATGGGCTAGAGTTGGAATCGTCCGTTCATGGGCCGACCGTAACGGGCCATCGTTAATAGGCCGTATTTGATGACGCTATGAAATCGGCCCAACGTATTAACGGAGCACAAACGGGCCGACTGTAACAACGAGCTGAATTTGGCCCACAAGCATAAAATGACAGTAACGGGCCGTAAGTAAACGAATGCTGGAAATGAGCCCAAGAATAAATGGGCTCTCAGAAGGCCGAAAGATAACATGGGCTGGAAACGGCCCAATGGAATAACGAGCCGTTAATGGGTATAAAGTGATACACTGTTCATTACGGGCCAGTTTCACCACGGGCCGTTAATGGGTGTAAAGTGATACACTGTTCATTACGGGCCAGTTTCACCACGGGCCGTTAGTAGGCCAAGAGTTACATAGGGCCTCATATGGGCTGAAAGACGTCATGGGCCATACATGGGCCAGAAGTGAAAACGGGCTGGAATCATATTGGATGGCCCAGATGACGCTACTGGGCCTAATTCGGATAGGGCGTAACGGGCCTTGGGTTAGCGGGCTGTAAATGGGATATATTCGAACAGGTCGTTAACAGGCTTTCCATGGGCCGGCCCGCCAGCTTTTGACCAAGTCAAACGGGCCAGCCTTTTCACAGGAATGGGCCTCTGTTGGGCCGTGCCACGTGTCGACGTATTATAGGTGCCTTCCATCCAATGAGTGGTTGACATCTGTCCCAACGATGAGCCGACACGTGTTTCCTCCAGCCAATGATGATTTTACACGTGCAAAATCCCCATTGATCGGGGCTGTTAACGGGTTATCGGATCCAAAACCTGACCCGATATCTTAACGGTGTTCCGTTACGGTGGATGCCACGTGTCGGTCACCCTTGACGAAAGCACTTTTGTGACGCGCGATTTATCTTCATGGAAGTGGACACTTCCATGATGATAATTTTGGTAATGTCATGGAACACTTCTACGACAACACAGGTATGACTATCTTGATTCTGTCATAAATTTGTCATGGATGTACATGCATGACAGAAAATGCGACCTACTGTGACAAACATGTATCATCACGGAAGTGTATTTTTTGTAGTATTAGTACCAAAAAATGATATAAAATGACTATAAAATGATTATAGGACATCCAAGATTGATAATAAAACAGCATGGACCAATCAAAAATTATAGATATTTTGGAGACGTATCAAGCGCCTTTGGTAAGTGGAATTTGGTAAGGAAACATTTATATAGTGTGCTGAAATTTATTGTCACTTGTGACTATGGAAAATAATCCTTTGAGGGGTTTGTTCAGGGTATCTTCACCTCGTCTGGAACCACAATTATCTACCCCTCAACCTACTGCACCTACTGAAAATATTGAATATGAAATTCCTTCGGGTATGATAGAACAACTGCTAGCTAATCCTTATGCAGGAGATGGAACTGAACATCCCGATATGCACTTGATATATGTGGGACAAATTTGTGGATTGTTTAAGCTTGCAGGTTTACCTGGAGATGAAGTGATGAAAAAGGTTTTCCATTTATCTTTGAATGGAATAGAATTAGCATGGTATAGGCTATGCGATGATATTGGATCGTGGAATTGGAATCGTTTGAAATTGGAATTCCACCAAAAAATTTATCCTATGCATCTAGTTCATCGTGATCGGAATTATATATATAATTTTTGGCCTCGTGAAGGAGAAAGTATTGCTCTAGCTTGGGGGGGGGGGCTTAAGTCAATGTTATATTCATGCTCCAATCATGAGCTCTCAAGAGAAATTATTATCCAGAATTTTTGTGCTCAGCTTTCTCATAATGATCAAACCATGCTTGATACTTCTTGTGTTGGTTCTTTTATGAAGAAGACATTTGAATTACGGTGGGATCTTTTGGAAAGAATTAAACACAACTCTGAAGATTGGGAACTCGACAAAGGTAAAGAGTCAGGTATTAAACTTAAGTATGATTGTGTTAAATCTTTTATGGATACTGATTCTTGTCAAAAGTTTAGCACTAAATATGGACTTGACTCAGAGATAGTAGCCTCCTTTTTTGAATCATTTGCTACACATGTTGTACTCCCTAAAGAGAAGTGGTTTAAATATCACCCACCTATTAAAGAAGAAGTTAAAGAACCGGTACCAGTTAAAGAAGAAACTATACTTTATAATATTGATCCAGTTGTTCCTTCTACTTATATTGAGAAACCACCTTTCCCTGTTAGGATAAAGGAACATGCTAAAGTTTCAACTATGGTTAACAAAAGCTATATTAGAATACCTAAACCTGATGAACAAATTAAAGTAGAACCTAGCATTGTGTGACGCCCCCGATTCGATCGTACACTAATCATACACGCAAACGTGTACGATCAAGATCAGGGACTCACGGGAAGATATCACAACACAACTCTACAAATAAAATAAGTCATACAAGCATCATATTACAAGCCAGGGGCCTCGAGGGCTCGAATACAAGAGCTCGATCATAGACGAGTCAGCGGAAGCAACAATATCTGAGTACAGACATAAGTTAAACAAGTCTGCCTTAAGAAGGCTAGCACAAACTGGGATACAGATCGAAAGAGGCGCAGGCCTCCTGCCTGGGATCCTCCTAACTACTCCTGGTCGTCGTCAGCGGGCATCACGTAGTAGTAGGTACCTCCGGTGTAGTAGGAGTCGTCGTCGAAGGTGGCGTCTGGCTCCTGGGCTCCAACATCTGGTTGCGACAACCAGGTAGAAGGGATAGGGGGAAAAGAGGGAGAAAGCAACCGTGAGTACTCATCCAAAGTACTCGCAAGCAAGGAGCTATACTACATATGTATGCATTGGTATCAAATGGAATAAGGGTATCATATGTGAACTGAACTGCAGAAAGCCGGAATAAGGGGGGATAGCTAGTCCTTTCGAAGACTACGCTTCTGGCAGCCTCCGTCTTGCAGCATGTAGAAGAGATTAGACTGAAGTCCTCCAAGTAGCATCGCATAGCATAATCCTAACCGATGATCCTCCCCTCGTCGCCCTGTGAGAGAGCGATCACCGGTTGTATCTGGCACTTGGAAGGGTGTGTTTTATTAAGTATCCCGTTCTAGTTGTCATAAGGTCAAGGTACAACTCCAAGTCATCCTATTACCGAAGATCACGGCTATTCGAATAGATTAACTTCCCTGCAGGGGTGCACCACATAACCCAACACGCTCGATCCCATTTGGCCGGACACACTTTCCTGGGTCATGCCCGGCCTCGGAAGATCAACACGTCGCAGCCCCACCTAGACCAACAGAGAGGTCAGCACGCCGGTCTAAACCTAAGCGCCCAGGGGTCTGGGCCCATCGCCCTTAGCACACCTGCATGTTGCGAACGCGGCCGGAAGCAGAACTAGCCCCTTTAATACAAGAGCAGGCTTACGGTCCAATCCGGCGCGCGCCGCTCAGTCGCTGACGTCACAAAGGCTTCGGCTGATACCACGACGTCGAGTGCCCATAACTGTCCCCGCGTAGATGGTTAGTGCGTATAGGCCAGTAGCCAGACTCAGATCAAATACCCAGATCTCGTTAAGCGTGTTATTTTGAAGTAACCACGAACGCCGACCAGGGCCAGGCCCACCTCTCTCTTGGGTGGTCTCAACCTGCCCTGTCGCTCCGCCACAAAGTAACAGCCGGGGGCCGTTGGGAACCCAGGCCCACCTCTACCGGGATGGAGCCACCTGCCCCTTCAGCCCCCATCTCCGAACAGTATCATAAATAACGTAACTGTGTAAAGTATATAGTATATGCCCGTGATCACCTCCCGAAGTGATCACGGCCCAGTAGTATAGCATGGCAGACGGACAAGAGTGCAGGGCCACTGATGGAACACTAGCATCCTATACTAAGTAGTAGGATAGCAGGTAATGGTAACAACAGTAGTAGCAAGGACAGGCTATGCAACAGGATAGGATTAACGGAAAGCAGTAATATGCTACACTACTCTAATGCAAGCAGTAGAGAGAAGAGTAGGCGATATCTGGTGATCAAAGGGGGGGGGCTTGCCTGGTTGCTCTGGCAAGAAGTAAGGGTCGTCAACACCGTAGTCGAACTAGGGGTCACCGGCAGTCTCGGGGTCTACCGGAAAGAAGTAACGGGGGAACACAATAAATAATGGAGCAATGAAAGCAACACAAAGCATAACATGGCAATACGCAATGCTAGGGGTGACCTAACACAGTACTAGGCGATACTGGCGAAGGGGGGAAAACATCCGGGAAAGTATCCCTGGTGTTTCGCGTTTTCGGACAGATGAACCGGAGGGGGAAAGTTGCGTGTTCGCTATGCTAAGGATGCGTGGCGGATGGATGGGCGGCGTATTCGTATTCGTCTCGTCGTTCTGAGCAACTTCCATGTACAAAGTTTTTTCATCCGAGCTACGGTTTATTTTATATTAATTTTCAAAGTTTTAATTCATTTTTAGAATTATCAGAATTAATTTAATTAGGAAATGCCATTATGAGGTCAGCATGACATCAGGGTGATGTCAGCAGTCAACAGCCATTTGACTTGGTCAAACTGGCGCGTGGGTCCAGTGGGACCCACCTGTCATTCTCTGTTTTGGTTAATTAGGTCTTAGTTAAACTAAGTACTATTTAATTAAACTAACTAGTTAATTAGCTTAATTAAACATGATTAATTATCTTAATTAATTCACTTATTGATTAATTAATTAATGTAATTATTTATTTATTTATTTATTTTTAATTCTTCTTCTTTTTTTTAACAAAGTTCTGGGGCGTGGGCCCATATATCATAGGCCCGTAGGCCATATTGGGTTCGGGTGCCGCGGGGGGCTGCCCGTACAGGCAATGCGGGTGCGGGCGCTGGGCGCAACCGCACTGGGCTGAGCCCGCCTGAGGGAGAGCGGGGCGAGGTCAGTCGCCTGAGGCGACAGGGGCGAAGCCACGACGAGGCGGGCTCGCCAGACCCGAGGTGGGGGGGAACGAGGCGACGCGCCGGATCAGGCGAGTGGCGGCGCAGCAGCTCGGCAAGCCGGGCGCGGTGTGCATCGCGAATAGGGGGCGCGCTCGGCGGGCGGACGACGCGAGCAGAGGCTGGGGTCATGGCAGCGCACAGCCAAGAGCAGGCGGCGCGTGAGGCAGCAGCAGCAGTAGCAAAGGGGGGGGGCGTAGCAAGGTGAGGCCAAGACGGGGGAGTGGCGATTGCGGCGAGCGGTAGCAGGGCGCAGCATGGCGCGGGCGGCGCGGCGCGTGGTCTCGCGGCGAGGCAGAGGCGTGACAAGGAGGGCGCGGGCCGGCGCGGGGGCACGCGCAAGCACGGCCAGGGCGCGACTGGAGCGGTTCAAAGGGCGCGCGGGGCGACGGAGCGCGACCGGGCGCGTGCGGCGCGGGGTGCGCGCGAGTGTGAGAGGAAAAGGAGGCCGAGGGCCTCACTGGGGCGCGTAGGGGTCCGGGCAGTGGGGGTCGAGGGGGGTGATGGCGACGACGGCGTAGAGGGAAGCAGGCCGGCGAGGGAGGCGGTCCGGCGAGGAGCTTCGGCGGCGGCGACGTTTGGTCGCGAGGCGGCGGTTGGCGCCGCGAGCCCCGATCCGATCTGGATCGGGGGGGAGGGGGCGCGTCGTGGGGAGGGGAGTGGGGGTTTCGTCCCCGATCCAATCTGGATCGGGAGGGGTTGGGAACGACGTGGGGGGGTGCAGGTGGTTGGGTTAGGGTTTGACCAGGGGTGGGGGTTATGGGAGTGAGGGGTGTGGCCGGTTGGGCCGGTGGCCGAACGGGCCGGCCTGCTGGGCCGAAGCCCAGTGGGGGGGGGGGCTTTCTCTCTTTTCCTTTTGTTTGTTTTCTGTTTTCTTTATTATTTCTTTCTTTCTTTATTTTAGTTGCATTTTAATTTAGTAAAATATACACTTAATATTTCAACTTAGTCCATAGTCACAAAAAAAATCTAGACCCCAAATAACTTAGTTTGACATTTTATTAATTATAAAAGGTATTTAATTAATCGTTTTGCTACTGTTTTATTTATCTCATAGTATTTAAACATTTTATAAATGTGCAGTTTTCCCATCATAATTATCTATGCAATATTTGGTTCACTCCGAACATTTTAGTTTTAATATTTGAAAACTTTTATCGTTTGCCTGATTTTGAATTTGAATTTGAATCGGTTTCGAACTAACTCGAGATTAGCAACTATAATTGAGGTGACGTGGCATCATTCGCAGAGGAGCACTGTAGCTTAATTACCCGGGCGTCACAATTCTCCTCCACTACAAGAAATCTCGTCCCGAGATTTAAGAGGGGAAGTGCGGGGAAGGGATTAGGTTGCGAAATTCTAACGGGTCTTGTTGGTCTTGGTTACTCTTCTCGAGGAGGTCGATCCATTACATTGGTGTCTTCACTTCTCTGCTTCAGGTCACCATTGTGATGTCGTTCTTTTCTCGGGAACTCCAACGTACTTACGAATAGGTAAGGGGCAGCTCGGCTACGACAGAATGCTTATGAGGGAAACAATCTGGGGGTTAACCCATGAATGAGCATAAGATTATCTCTCGAGTTGAACATATCGAATACATCAAGAGTAAGGTACGAAGGTACAATAAGAGGTTCCAAGTGGATAGATAGTTGCTCGAAGTCTGAACCAGAGTGAGAAAGGGTTTCAGAGCAGCGAGAGTAAGTATTGCGTCTGATACCAGAATAGAGCATTAGGAAGGTGGCCCGTGAATTAAATACGAAGCCAAGCGCGAGGAATAACTTCGACAACAGGGTGTATAGGAGAGTCAGGTTTCGATCCTGTGGAACTGTGGGTTATGGGCCCACCATGTGGGTTAAAACTAGGAAGGGCGTTGACATCTTGCATGGTCATGTAGGCAAGGCATGTCAGAGGTTAGTCTGTCGGTTATGTCGACAACAACATCGGTACCAAGGGCGAGGGACGAAGAGAACCATTTTCCTGCTCGTTGAACGAGGCGGACCATTTGGCAAAGTTTCTCGTCCATCGGTGGTTACCGGAATGTCAACAACAATAGTAACAGGGTCTTACTGACAGAGTTGTACACTGAGGTGCTTATAAAAGCAGTGACGTATTACTGCTTAGATCATATAAACCTCAAGAAGTTTAAATAGAACAATGGAAAGGAGAATGTGATTATCAGATTAAACAGAACAATGGAAAGGAAAATGTGTTTAAACACATATTTCGGGGGTATATCCTTCCCAAGAACAAGCAGAGTATGATATCCAAGCCCGGATATTAAGTAGAAAAGCCTCTAGGTAAGGGGAGAGAAATTTCATGACATTATCCATATAGCGTTGTTTGGATAATGGAGCAAGAAACAATTAGCATTGGGCTTCAAATGTTCTTGTTGATGAAGAGAGTACCACAGACATGCTTTGAGATAGCATTGACATGGTCTTCAATCAAAGGTCGGACTTTGGATATACAAAGGATTCACTAGGAACAATTTATAAAGAAATTCATTCCATTTCCTCATGGAAGAATGGTTATCCTTGCTAAAAAGGAAACTAAAACATTAGGTACTCCGGTGAGGTGTGCTAGGCATGACATCACCTTACCGAGTCATATAAGGACCAATGTTATGACTCTTGAAAAATGTTCCAACCATCATATATGACCGAGGTTCAGATCCGATTGGTGTCAGGATATCTCAGACATTAGGATGCCTGAGAAGAAAAAGGTCCAACATAATTTTGACGAGATGACCATGTAAGATTCTCGGGGAAATGAACTATGGAAGCGAGTTCCAAAACAAGAGTTCATCATTAAACCAAGAAGAGGATGAGGAGGTAGCTGATGAACTCAGTGACAATTCATTGATATCTCCAAAAGATGGATTTCCACGATTATGTGAACAAGGAGATAACATTTTCAGATCAAATAATATAATGAAGTATGCTCGAGGAAAACATACACAATTAAACATTGGTTGAAAGGTGTGCCCGAATTATGGGTTGGGTTGCACGACCAATGTCAGAATGGTGATTCAATAATCAATAGTCTAAGAATGAACGGATATGGCAAGAAGTATCACTTGTACCAAGAATGCATAAGAGGTGGTGAAATTCCCACAACATTCTTGTCATAAAAGGTGCAATATCCAAGGTAAAGAAGAACAATGCTGGGTAGCAAGGAACTCAAGGTATAACACAAAACACGAACAAGTTTGTGTTGAACGGAAGGCAATAAAGTGGTAGATGATAAAACAAATCATCAAGGGCAAGGATGGTATTTCTCATCATGAATTCGATATAAATCTTGGAAGAGCTCAGGATGTTGCTGATGACCATGACACATTTGTCGAGAGATTTCATGAAGATGTAATCGGTCGGCGATGACATCAAGTCAAATGATGATGCAGCGAAAGTCAAATAATACTTGAAGAAGAACTCATAAGAAGTTAAGCAGTTCCGTGATAATATCGAGATACCAGAGGGGGTAATACTCGATGACAAATCATAGTAGAGGTTGGACTGGGGTATTGCTCTACAGAAGTCAAGCGCTTAAACTTGCACGCGAAATGGTATTTAAAGGAAAACATGGTCGGGACCATGATTGCAAAAGGCTAGATCCCGGATATAAGATGAACTCATACCAAAGGAATAATTTAATTTAAGAGAAGCTTTAATGATAAGATCTACATCGTGTCCATGGGCATGAACACAAAGTTCAAGGTCGACTCCCACTTCTCCAATGCATAACCTTTCATTCACTTCTCACTTTCAAAGAAGTTGTAGTGTTTGAAATTTTATCTGGAAAAATACCAGAAGTGTATGACTCATGAAAACTTTCGAGTTCACACAGTTTACTGAAGGCATATGTTCAACCCATAGCGGCTTCTTAGAAACATATACCACAAGTTTCAAGAGTAAATATCACAAGCTCGAAAGTAGAGCAAGGTTGAGAAAGTAGATGATACCATTTGCCAAAGGCATTATGTATCCGAGGGAAGGCTCACAAGGTTATTGAATATGAAGGACGCTGTCGGATAAAATCCATTAAAGAATCTGCCGGTCCATAACAGAGCTGACGTGAGCACCGGCACACAACTAGAGGAAGTAACAATGCAAAAGCATTGGATTATGGAAACAACTGACTAATCTAGAGCTCAAATGCAAAGGAATTATGATTTTCAAATCAAGGGATCAGAAGCAATGTTCTGATTAGGGATGGATAAGTTGAATAGCCTTAGGGGTACAATCGACGGCAATTGGATTTGTTGAGAACCAGCTCATGTTTAAAATGACGTCTGAGCCGGAAAGATAATTTAGAAGGATCAACTGATGACTGCGTGCATTCGCACTCATGTTGAATCAAAGGGATCAAAATGACAGTGTCTAAGGATACTAACGAATATAGTCAGACATATGGAAAGCATCCATCATGCAAACAGACAAGTATTGCAGAGCAATAAGCTACTAAGGATTTTTTTTGGAGGATCGAATAGTATTTCTATGACCATTGTGAAACACATGAACAACTGGGGGATGAGCGGATACTCGATAAGTGTGAGAACTATCCGTAGGGGTATTCAGGTGACAAAGAACAGCAAGGCAGTAAGCTCAAAGGATTATCGAAACAACGACGAGTATTTCGGGGTATCTTGTAATAACAAGACCAACTGGGAATAAAAGTAAGAACGACAGGTGTAAGTATTTATCCATAGGGATTTTTCGGTGGTAGGGAATTGCAAAAGCAATGGCACAAAGTTTCAGGAGAACATCAAAGAGTATTATCAGAATCTTCTGTTGAAGCAGTCGATCATCTGTAATGAAGGGCTCTCCGGGAGAAAGTGATAACGAGATCCTAATGTTAGATTTAGCAAAATTCATTTAACCCGAATAGAAGAGAGTTCAGAGTCCCAGAGTAAGGATCGAGGAGTAAAAGATCCTAATACCACCCAGAGGGCGACGTGGGCCCGTAAGGCGCACAGCCATGTTAGTAAAAGTTTTTCAATGACTAGACTCGACTTCGGCCAAGGAGTTGAAAAGGGGGATTCCTGCAGGCAGTCGGCTCTGATACCAACTTGTGACGCCTCCGATTCGATCGTACACTAATCATACACGCAAACGTGTACGATCAAGATCAGGGACTCACGGGAAGATATCACAACACAACTCTACAAATAAAATAAGTCATACAAGCATCATATTACAAGCCAGGGGCCTCGAGGGCTCGAATACAAGAGCTCGATCATAGACGAGTCAGTGGAAGCAACAATATCTGAGTACAGACATAAGTTAAACAAGTCTGCCTTAAGAAGGCTAGCACAAACTGGGATACAAATCGAAAGAGGCGCAGGCCTCCTGCCTGGGATCCTCCTAACTACTCCTGGTCGTTGTCAGCGGGCATCACGTAGTAGTAGGCACCTCCGGTGTAGTAGGAGTCGTCGTCGAAGGTGGCGTCTGGCTCCTGGGCTCCAACATCTGGTTGCGACAACCAGGTAGAAGGGATAGGGGGAAAAGAGGGAGAAAGCAACCGTGAGTACTCATCCAAAGTACTCGCAAGCAAGGAGCTATACTACATATGTATGCATTGGTATCAAATGGAATAAGGGTATCATATGTGAACTGAACTGCAGAAAGCCGGAATAAGGGGGGATAGCTAGTCCTTTCGAAGACTACGCTTCTGGCAGCCTCCGTCTTGCAGCATGTAGAAGAGATTAGACTGAAGTCCTCCAAGTAGCATCGCATAGCATAATCCTAACCGATGATCCTCCCCTCATCGCCCTGTGAGAGAGCGATCACCGGTTGTATCTGGCACTTGGAAGGGTGTGTTTTATTAAGTATCCCGTTCTAGTTGTCATAAGGTCAAGGTACAACTCCAAGTCGTCCTGTTACCGAAGATCACGGCTATTCGAATAGATTAACTTCCCTGCAGGGGTGCACCACATAACCCAACATGCTCGATCCCATTTGGCCGGACACACTTTCCTGGGTCATGCCCGGCCTCGGAAGATCAACACGTCGCAGCCCCACCTAGACCAACAGAGAGGTCAGCACGCCGGTCTAAACCTAAGCGCCCAGGGGTCTGGGCCCATCGCCCTTAGCACACCTGCACGTTGCGAACGCGGCCGGAAGCAGAACTAGCCCCCTTAATACAAGAGCAGGCTTACGGTCCAATCCGGCGCGCGCCGCTCAGTCGCTGACGTCACGAAGGCTTCGGCTGATACCACGACGTCGAGTGCCCATAACTGTCCCCGCGTAGATGGTTAGTGCGTATAGGCCAGTAGCCAGACTCAGATCAAATACCCAGATCTCGTTAAGCGTGTTATTTTGAAGTAACCACGAACGCCGACCAGGGCCAGGCCCACCTCTCTCCTGGGTGGTCTCAACCTGCCCTGTCGCTCCGCCACAAAGTAATAGCCGGGGGCCGTCGGGAACCCAGGCCCACCTCTACCGGGATGGAGCCACCTGCCCCTTCAGCCCCCATCTCCGAACAGTATCATAAGTAACGTAACTGTGTAAAGTATATAGTATATGCCCGTGATCACCTCCCGAAGTGATCACGGCCCAGTAGTATAGCATGGCAGACGGACAAGAGTGTAGGGCCACTGATGGAACACTAGCATCCTATACTAAGTAGTAGGATAGCAGGTAATGGTAACAACAGTAGTAGCAAGGACAGGCTATGCAACAGGATAGGATTAACGGAAAGCAGTAACATGCTACACTACTCTAATGCAAGCAGTAGAGAGAAGAGTAGGCGATATCTGGTGATCAAAAGGGGGGGCTTGCCTGGTTGCTCTGGCAAGAAGTAAGGGTCGTCAACACCGTAGTCGAACTGGGGGTCACCGGTAGTCTCGGGGTCTACCGGAAAGAAGTAACGGGGGAACACAATAAATAATGGAGCAATCAAAGCAACACAAAGCATAACATGGCAATACGCAGTGCTTGGGGTGACCTAACACAGTACTAAGCGATACTGGCGAAGGGGGGAAAACATCCGGGAAAGTATCCCCGGTGTTTCGCGTTTTCGGACAGATGAACCGGAGGGGGAAAGTTACGTGTTCGCTATGCTAAGGATGCGTGGTGGATGGATGGGCGGCGTATTTGAATTCGTCTCGTCGTTCTGAGCAACTTCCATGTACAAAGTTTTTTCATCCGAGCTACGGTTTATTTTATATTAATTTTCAAAGTTTTAATTCATTTTTAGAATTATCAGAATTAATTTAATTAGGAAATGCCATTATGAGGTCAGCATGACATCAGGGTGATGTCAGCAGTCAACAGCCAGTTGACTTGGTCAAACTGGCGCGTGGGTCCAGTGGGACCCACCTGTCATTCTCTGTTTTGGTTAATGAGGTCTTAGTTAAACTAAGTACTATTTAATTAAACTAACTAGTTAATTAGCTTAATTAAACATGATTAATTATCTTAATTAATTCACTTATTGATTAATTAATTAATGTAATTATTTATTTATTTATTTATTTACTTTTAATTCTTCTTCTTTTTTTAACAAAGTTCTGGGGCGTGGGCCCATATGTCATAGGCCCGTAGGCCATATTGGGTTCGGGTGCCGCGGGGGGCTGCCCGTACAGGCGATGCGGGTGCGGGCGCTGGGCGCAACCGCACTGGGCTGAGCCCGCCTGAGGGAGAGCGGGGAGAGGTCAGTCGCTTGAGGCGACAGGTTCGAAGCCATGGCGAGGCGGGCTCGCCAGACCCGAGGTGGGGGAACGAGGCGACGCGCCGGATCAGGCGAGTGGCGGCGCAGTAGCTCGGCAAGCCGGGCACGGTGTGCATCGCGAGTAGGGGGCGCGCTCGGCGGGCGGACGACGCGAGCAGAGGCTGGGGTCATGGCAGCGCACAACCAAGAGCGTGCGGCGCGTGAGGCAGCAGCAGCAGTAGCAAAGGGGGGGGGGCGTAGCGAGGTGAGGCCAAGACGGGGGAGTGGCGATTGCGGCGAGCGGCAGCAGGGCGCAGCATGGCGCGGGCGGCGCGGCGCATGGTCTCGCGGTGAGGCAGAGGCGTGACAAGGAGGGCGCGGGCCGGCGCGGGGGCACGCGCAAGCACGGCCAGGGCTCGACTGGAGCGGTTCAGAGGGCGCGTGGGGCGACGGAGCGCGACCGGGCGCGTGCGGCGCGGGGTGCGCGCGGGTGTGAGAGGAAAAGGAGGCCGAGGGCCTCACCGGGGCGCGTAGGGGTCCGGGCAGCGGGGGTCGAGGGGGGTGATGGCGACGACGGCGTAGAGGGAAGCAGGCCGGCGAGGGAGGCGGTCCGGGGAGGCCGTCCGGCGAGGAGCTTCGGCGGCGGCGACATTCGGTCGCGAGGCGGCGGTTGGCGCCGCGAGCCCCGATCCGATCTGGATCGGGGGGAGGGGTGGGGGCGCGTCGTGGGGAGGGGATTGGGGGTTTCGTCCCCGATCCAATCTGGATCGGGAGGGGGTGGGAACGACGTGAGGAAGGGTGCGGGTGGTTGGGTTAGGGTTTGACCAGGGGTGGGGGTTATGGGAGTGAGGGGTGTGGCCGGTTGGGCCGACCTGCTGGGCCGAAGCCCAGTGGGGGGGGGGCTTTCTCTCTTTTCCTTTTTTTCCTTTTGTTTGTTTTCTGTTTTCTTTTATTATTTCTTTCTTTCTTTATTTTAGTTGCATTTTAATTTAGTAAAATATGCACTTAGTATTTCAACTTAGTCCATAGTCACAAAAAAATCTAGACCCCAAATAACTTAGTTTGACATTTTATTAATTATAAAAGGTATTTAATTAATCGTTTTGCTACTGTTTTATTTATCTCATAGTATTTAAACATTTTATAAATGTGCGGTTTTCCCATCATAATTATCTATGCAATATTTGGTTCACTCCGAACATTTTAGTTTTAATATTTGAAAACTTTTATCGTTTGCCTGATTTTGAATTTGAATTTGAATCGGTTTCGAACTAACTCGAGATTAGCAACTATAATTGAGGTGACGTGGCATCATTAGTAGAGGAGCACTGTAGCTTAATTACCCGGGCGTCACACATTGCTATGGTTAAAGATCTCCTGGAAGAAGATATAGATGGGCATGTTATTTACTTCTGTGAAGAAGCTGCTAGAATCACCAAACCTGATAAAAAGGATAAACATAGACCTGTTGTTGGCATGCCTGTCATCTAAGTTAAAATAGGAGATCATTGTTATCATGGTTTATGTGACATAGGTGCTAGTGTTAGTGCTATTCCTTACACATTATATCAAGAAATTATGAATGACATACCACCCGCAGAAATAGAAGACATAGATGTTACTATTAAACTTGCTAATAGAGACACCATATCACCAATCGGGATTGTTAGAGATGTTGAAGTCTTGTGTGGGAAAATAAAATACCCTACTGATTTTCTTGTTCTTGGTTCCCCATAAGATTACTTTTGTCCCATTATCTTTGGTAGACCTTTCTTGAACACCGTTAATGCTAAGATAGATTGCGAGAAACAAACTGTCGGTGTTAGTTTTGGTGATGAGTCTCATGAGTTTAATTTTTCCAAGTTTAGTAGAAATCTTCATGTAAAAGAATTTCCTAGTAAGGATGAATTAATTGGTCTTTCTTCTATTGTTGTACCACCTACTGATCCTTTAAAACAATATTTGCTAGACCATGAAAATGATTTACATATGCATGAAAGAAATGAAATAGATAAAAATTTCTTTGAACAACGTCCTCTGCTTAAACACAATTTGCCTATTGAAACTCTATGAGTTCCTCCTCCACCTAAAGGTGATCCTGTGTTTGAATTAAAACAATTGCCAGACACTTTGAAATATGCTTATCTTGATGAAAAGAAGATATATCCTGTTATTATTAGTGCTAAACTTTCAGAACATGAAGAAGAAAGATTATTGAAAGTTCTAAGGAAGCACTGAGCTGCTATTGGATATACTCTTGATGATTTAAAGGGCATTAGTCCCACTCTATGTCAGCACAAAATTAATATGGAACTTGATGCTAAACCCATTGTCGATCACCAACGTCGGTTAAATCCGAAGATTATAACTTCTGGAAGCAGGTATAATCTATCCTATAGCTGATAGTAGATGGGTAAGTCCTGTTCATTGTGTTCCTAAGAAAGGAGGTATAAGTGTTGTTCGTAATGATAAGAATGAACTTATTCCACAAAGAATTGTTATAGGCTATAGAATGGTAATTGATTTTAGAAAATTAAACAAAGCAACTAGAAAAGATCATTACCCTTTGCCTTTTATTGATCAGATGCTTGAAAGATTATCTAAGCACACACACTTTTGCTTCCTTGATGGATATTTTGGTTTTTCACAAATACCTGTTTCTCAACCTGATTAGGAAAAGACCACCTTTACTTATCCTTTTAGAACCTATGCTTACATACGTATGCCTTTTGGTTTATGTAATGCACCTGCTACCTTTCAAAGATGTATGACTGGTATATTCTCTAACTTTTGTGAAAAGATTGTTGAGGTTTTCATGGATGACTTTTCTGTTTATGGGAAGTCTTTTGATGATTGTTTAAGCAATCTTGATAGAGTTTTGCAGAGATGTGAACAAACAAATCTTGTCTTGAATTGGGAGAAGTGCCACTTTATGGTTAATGAAGGCATTGTCTTGGGTCATAAATTTTTTGAAAGAGGTATTGAAGTGGACCAAGCTAAGGTTGATGCAATTGAGAAAATGCCATGTCCTAAAGATATAAAAGGTATTCGTAGTTTCCTAGGTCATGCTGGTTTCTATAGGAGATTTATCAAAGACTTCTCTAAAATTTCTAGGCCTCTCACTAGTCTCTTGCAAGAGGATATTCCCCTTGTTTTTGATGATGATTGTTTATAATCCTTTGAAATACTCAAGAAAGCCTTAATATCTACACCTATTATTCAACCACCTCATTGGAACTTGCCTTTTAAAATTACGTGTGATGCTAGTGATTATGTTGTTGGTGTTGTTCTAGGACAAAGAGTTGATAAGGAATTGAATGTTATTCATTATGCTAGTAAAACTCTTGACAATGCTCAAAGAAACTATGCTACTACTGAAAAAGAATTCTTAGTAGTGGTGTTTACATGTGATAAATTTAGACCTTATATTGTTCATTCCAAAGTAACTGTTCACACAGACCATGCTTCTATTAAATATCTTATGGAAAAGAAAGATGCTAAACCTAGACTTATTTGATGGGTTCTCTTGTTAAAGAATTTGATTTACATATCATTGATAGAAAAGGAGCTGAGAACCCAGTAGCTGATAATTGATACGTCTCCGTCGTATCTATAATTTTTTATTGTTCCATGCCAATATTATACAACTTTTATATACTTTTGGCAACTTCTTATACTATTTTTGGGACTAACATATTGATCCAGTGCCTAGTGCTAGTTCCTGTTTGTTGCATGTTTTTTTTCCGCAGAAAATCCATATCAAACGGAGTCCAAACGGGATAAAAATTGCCGGAGATTTTTTTGGAATATATGTGATTTTTGGGAAGAAGAATCAACGCAAGATGATGCCCGAGGGGGCCACGAGGCAGGGGGCGCGCCCCAGGGGGTCAGGCGCGCCCTGGGCCCTCGTGGCCACCCCGTAGGGCGGTTGGTGCCCTTCTTTCGCCGCAAGAAAGCCAATATCTGGATAGAGATCATGTTAAAATTTCAGCCTGATCGGAGTTACGAATCTCCGGAAATTTAAGAAACGGTGAAAGGGCAGAATCAGAACACAGAAACAGAGAGAGACAGAGAGACGGATCCAATCTCAGAGGGGCTCTCGCCCCTCCTACGCCATGGAGGCCATGGAACAGAGGGGAAACCCTTCTCCCATCTAGGGTGAAGGTCCAGGAATAAGAAGAAGAAGGGGGGGGGTCTCCCCCTCTCTCCCGGTGGCGCCGAAACGCCGCCGGGGCCATCATCGTGCGACGGCGATCTACACCAACACCTCCGTCATCTTCACCAACATCTTCATCACCTTCCCCCATATATCTACAATGGTCCACTCTACCACAACCCACTGTACCCTCTACTTGAACATGGTGCTCTACGCTTCATATTATTATCCAATGATGTGTTGCCATCCTATGATGTCTGAGTAGATTTTCGTTGTCCTATCGGTAATTGGTGAATTGCTATGATTGGTTTAATTTGCTTGTGGTTATGTTGCTGTCCTTTGGTGTCCATCATATGAGCGCGTGCGTGGATCACACCATAGGGTTAGTTGTATGTTGATAGGACTATGTATTGGAGGGCAAGAGTGACAGAAGCTTCAACCTAACATATAAATTGATGCATACGGGATTGAAGGGGGACCAATATATCTTAATGCTATGGTTGGGTTTTACCTTAATGAACGTTAGTAGTTGCGGATGATTGCTAATAGTTCCAATCATAAGTGCATACAATTCCAAGTCAGGGATGACATGCTAGCAGTGGCCTCTCCCACATAAAACTTGCTATCGGTCTAGTAAAGGAGTCAATTGCTTAGGGACAATTTCACAACTCCTACCACCACTTTTCCGCATTTGCTATACTAACTTTATTGTTTATTTATCTAAACAACCCCTACTTTTTATTTATGCACTCTTTATTATCTTGCAAACCTATCCAAAAACACCTACAAAGTACTTCTAGTTTCATACTTGTTCTTGGTAAAGCGAACGTTAATCGTGCGTAGAGTTGTATCGGTGGTCGATAGAACCCGAGGGAATATTTGCTCTACCTTTAGCTCCTTGTTGGGTTTGACACTCTTACTTATCGAAAGAGTCTACAATTGATCCCCTATACTTGTGGGTTATCAAGACCTTTTTCTAGCGCCGTTGCCGGGGAGCAACAGCGTGGGGTGAATATTCTCGTGTGTGCTTGTTTTTCTTTATCACTAAGTAATTTTTTATTTGCTGTTCTAAGTTGTCCTCTATCTTTATTTATGGATATGGAACACGAAATACTAAAAAAATTAGGTTTACTTGCTACTCATGAAGATGGGGAACCTCCTAATACCCTCGATGCTCATTATGTGAAAGATATTATGTACTACTTTGATAATCCTCAGAAAACCCCATTCAATTTTGTAATGGGATACACGTTGGATCAACATGAATACTTTAGGGATCATCGCTTGACTCAAAAAGGGAAACTATTATGGGATCAAATTCATATGTTGCATTGGTATGCTCGAGAACTATGCTTGAGATATGATTATACTTGTTGCTGTAGGATGAAGGCTCCACACCTTCCCTTTTCATGCGAATTTAATGATGATAAAACCTTGGCTTCTTATGCTAAAGGTATATATGATTACTATGATGTGGAACAAATAGAAGAGTTCGTTGATTTTGATGATTCAGTTTATAGACCTGAAAATTTTGCTATACTTAAATATTGCTATGAGAATTATGAATTCAATTCCGATATTGATGATTTTATTGAGAAAGTCTTCGCTGTCCAAGAAGAGACTGATATTTTGCAGGAATCTATGGAAGAAGAAATTGATGAAACTGCAAGCTCATTGGATGAAAAGATGAGGAGGAGAGCGAAGAGCAAAAGGAGGAAAAGCGGATTAGCTACCCGTGCCCACCTTCTAAAGAGAGTAACTCTTCAAATCATACATTGTTTAATTTTCCTTCATTCTTACCGAAGTATGATTGCTATGATGATTGTTATGATCCCATTGATTCTTTTGAAATACCCCTTTTTGATGATGCTTGCTATGCTTGTGGCCAAGATGACAATATGAATTATGATTATGGAGATGAACTCGCTATAGTTCCTTATGTTAAACATGAAATTGTTGCTATTGCACCCACGCATGATAGTCCTATTATCTTTTTAAATTCTCCCGACTACACTATATCAGAGAGGTTTGCACTTATTAAGGATTATATTGATGGGTTGCCTTTTACCGTTGCACATGATAATTTTGATGACTATAATATGCATGTGCTTGCTGCTCCTACTTGCAATTATTATGAGAGAGGAACTATATCTCCACCTCTTTATGTTTCCAACACGATAGAATTGCAAGAAACTGCTTATGCTATGTATTGGCCTTTACTTGATGTGCATGAATTGCTCTTTTATGACATGTCGATGCATAGGAAGAGAGTTAGACTTCGTCATTGCTTGATATATGTTGCTTTGTGCTCACCAATGTTGGGGATATCGCTTATCGGGAACTTATCGGTCGACCCATGATAAGGGGTAAATCGGCCAGTTTATCGGCATATCGGCCGATTTATTGCCATATTGGTTGATATATCGGTCAATTTATCTTATCGGCCAGACAACGATAAGCGATAAATCGGCCGATTTATCGGAATATCGGAAGATATCTTGAACAGTGGTGCTCACTACTAAATCACAAATCATTGTTACTTAAAATTGGCTTTGATATACCGTGGGATCCGGGTGGATCCATTACTTGAGCACTTTATGCCTAGCTTAATGGCTTTAAAGAAAGCGTTGCCAGGGAGACAACTCGGAAGTTTAAAAACAAAAAAATAAAGAGGGGAACCCAAAACTTTTCAAAAAGGAATGTGGAAGTGAGAGAGACAAGCATTGTTGAAGTGGGGGAGCTCCTTGAACTTTGTTCATGCTCACATAAACTTTGTGAATCTTGATTACAGAAACTTTTCAACAAAAATAATTATCCTGTTGTACAATTCCATTGTATTATAAAAATAATGTGCCAAGATTCGCCTTTAGGATGTTTACATTTCTTGTTGGTTTGTGCGGTGCAAAACAGAAACTTTGGCTGTAGTGCGTGATTTTACATTTTTTTAATGGAACGTCAAACGGTTCTGAAACTTTTTGCACTGTCTTTCTATACAAATTGGTTTATTTTTCCTAATTTTTGTAGAATGTTTTGAGTAACAGAGGTATGGTGAATGTTCAGATTACTACAGACTGTCCTGTTTAAGACAGATTCTGTTTTTGATGCATTGTTTGCTTGTTTTGATGAAACTATCGATTTCTATCAGTGGATTAAGCCATGGAAAAGTTATATTACAGTAGCTACAGTGCAAAAAATAAAATATGAATTGGTTTGCAACAGTATTAGAGTAGTGATTTGTTTTATTATACTAACGGATCTTACCGAGTTTTCTGTTGAGTTTTGTGTGGATGAAGTGTTCGAAGATCGAGGAGGTCTCGATGTGAGGAGAAGGAGGAGAGGCAAGAGCTCAAGCTTGGGGATGCCCAAGGCACCCCAAGTAAATATTCAAGGAGACTCAAGTGTCTAAGCTTGGGGATGCCCTGGAAGGCATCCCATCTTTCTTCAACAAGTATCGGTAAGTTTTCGGATTCGTTTCGTTCATGCGATATGTGCAAATCTTGGAGCGTCTTTTTTGCATTTAGTTTTCACATTTCTTTTATGCACCATGCTGGTATGAGATAGTACTTGGTTGATTTATAGAATGATCATTGCACTTCACTTATATCTTTTGAGTATGGATTTATAGAATGCTTCATGCGCTTCACTTATATCATTTGAAGTTTGGATTGCGTGTTTCTCTTCACATAGAAAACCACCATTTATAGAATGCTATTTTTCTTCACTTATATTTGTTAGAGTGTGGGCATATCTTTTGTAGAAAGAATTAAACTCTCTTGCTTCACTTATATTTATTTAGAGAGATGACAGGAATTGGTCATTCACATGGTTAGTTATAAAATCATACATAAAACTTGTAGATCACCGAATATGATATGTTTGATTCCTTGCAATAGTTTTGTGCTACCTCTTTTAGCACTGCGTTGGTTTCCCCGAAGAGGAAGGGATGATGCAGCAAAGTAGCGTAAGTATTTCCCTCAGTTTTTGAGAACCAAGGTATCAATCCAGTAGGAGGCTACGCGCGAGTCCCTCGCACCTGCACAAAACAAATAAATCCTCGCAACCAACGCAAATAGGGGTTGTCAATCCCTATAGGGCCACTTACGAGAGAGAGATCTATTAGATATGATAAGATAATATTTTTGGTATTTTTATGATAAAGATGCAAAGTAAAATAAAGGCAAAGTAAATAGCAAAGTAAATAACTAAGTAGTAGGAGATTGATATGATAAAGATAGACCCGGGGGCCATAGGTTTCACTAGTGGCTTCTCTCGAGAGCATAAGTATTCTACGGTGGGTGAACAAATTACTATTGAGCAATTGAAAGAATTGAGCATAGTTATGAGAATATCTAGGTATGATCATGTATATAGGCATCACGTCCGAGACAAGTAGACCGACTCCTGCCTGCATCTACTACTATTACTCCACTCATCGACCGCTATCCAGCATGCATCTAGAGTATTAAGCAAGATGACATGACGTAGAGGGATAGACTCATGCAATATGAAGAAAACCCCATCTTGTTATCCTCGATGGCAACAATACAATACGTGCCTTGCCGCCCTTACTGTCACCGGGAAAGGACACCGCAAGATTGAACCCAAAGCTAAGCACTTCTCCCATTGCAAGAAAGATCAATCTAGTAGGCCAAACCAAATTGATAATTCAAAGAGACTTGCAAAGATAACCAATCATACATAAAAGAATTCATAGAAGATTCAAATATTATTCATAGATAGACTTGATCATAAACCCACAATTCATCGGTCTCAACAAACACACCGCAGAAAGAAGATTACATCGAATAGATCTCCACAAGAGAGGGGGAGAACATTGTATTGAGATCCAAAAAGAGAGAAGAAGCCATCTAGCTACTAACTATGGACCCGTAGGTCTGAGGTAAACTACTCACACTTCATCGAAGGGGCTATGGTGTTGATGAAGAAGCCCTCTGTGATCGATGCCCCCTCCGGCGGAGCTCCAGAACAGGCCCCAAGACGGGATCTCGTGGATACAAAAAGTTACAGCGGTGGAATTAGGGTTTTGGCTCCGTGTCTGATCGTTTGGGGGTACGTGGGTACATATAGGAGGAAGAAGTACGTCGGTGGAGCAACAGGGGTCCCACGAGGGTGGAGGGCGCGCCTGGGGGGGGGGGGTGTAGGCGCGCCCCCTACCTCGTGGCCTCCTGTTATGTGTCTTGACGTAGGGTCCAAGTCTCCTGATTTGTATTCGATGATAAAATCACGTTCCGGAAGGTTTCATTCCGTTTGGACTCCGTTTGATATTCCTTTTCTTCGAAACCCTGAAACAGGCAAAAACCAGCAATTCTGGGCTGGGCCTCCGGTTAATAGGTTAGTCCCAAAAAAAATATAAAAGTGGATAATAAAGCCCAATAATGTCCAAAAAAGTAGATAATATAGCATGGAGCAATCAAAAATTATAGATACGTTGGAGACGTATCAAGCATCCCCAAGCTTAATTCCTGCTCGTCCTCGAGTAGGTAAATGATAAAAATAGAATTTTTGACGCGGAGTGCTATTTGGCATAATTTTAATGTAATTCTTCTTAATTGTGGTATGAATATTCAGGTCCGAAAGATTCAAGACAAAAGTTCATATTGACATAAAAATGATAATACTTCAAGCATACTAACAAAGCAATTATGTCTTCTCAAAATAACATGGCTAAAGAAAGTTATCCCTACAAAATCATATAGTCTTGCTATGCTCTATCTTCACCACACAAAATATTTAAATCATGCACAACCCCGATGACAAGCCAATCAACTGTTTCATACTTTTGACATTCTCAAAACTTTTTCAATCTTCATGCAGCACATGAGCGTGAGCCATGGATATAGCACTATAGGTGGAATGGAGTGGTGGTTGTGGAGAAGAAAAAAAGGAGAAGATAGTCTCACATCAACTAGGCATATCAACGGGCTATGGAGATGCCCATCAATAGATATCAATGTGAGTGAGTTGGGATTGCCATGCGACGGATGCACTAGAGCTATAAGTATATGAAAGCTCAAAAAGAAACTAAGTGGGTGTGCATCCAACTTGCTTGATCATGAAGACCTAGGGCAATTTGAGGAAGCCCATCATTGGAATATACAAGCCAAGTTCTATAATGTAAAATTCCCACTAGTATATGAAAGTGATAACATGAGAGACTCTCTACTATGAAGATCATGGTGCTACTTTGAAGCACAAGTGTGGTAAAAGGATAGTAACATTGTCCCTTCTCTCTTTTTCTCTCATTTTTTTCATTTTTTCATTTTTTTTCATTTGGGCCTTTTCTCTTTTTTATGGCCTCTTTTCTTTCTCTTTTTATTTTTATTTTTCGGCTGGAGTCTCATCCCGACTTGTGGGGGAATCATAGTCTCCATCATCCTTTCCTCACGGGAACAATGCTCTAATAATGATGATCATCACACTTATATTTTTCTTACAACTCAACAATTACAACTCGATACTTAGAACAAAATATGACTCTATATGAATGCCTCCGGCAGTGTACCGGGATATGCAATGACTAATGAGTGACATGTATGAAGGAATTATGAACGGTGGCTTTTCCATAAATACTATGTCAACTACATGATCATGCTAAGCAATATGACAATGATGGAGTGTGTCATAAACGGAATGGTGGAAATTTGCAAGGCAATATATCTCGGAATGGCTATGGAAATACCATAATAGGTAGGGTGGCTGTTTTGAGGAAGGTATATGGTGGGTGTATGATACCGGCGAAAGGTGCGCGGTATTAGAGAGGCTAGCAAAGGTGGAAGGGTGAGAGTGCGTATAATCCATGGACTCAACATTAGTCATAAAGAACTCATATACTTATTGCAAAAATCTACAAGTTATCAAAGCAAAGTATTAGGCGCATGCTCCTAGGGGGATAGATTGGTAGGAAAAGACCATCGCCCGTCCCCGACAGCCACTCATAAGGAAGGCAATCAAAAAATAAATCATGCTGCGACTTCATCACATAACGGTTCACCATACGTGCATGCTATGGGAATCACAAGCTTCAACACAAGTATTTCTCAAATTCACAACTACTCAACTAGCATGAATTTAATATCACCATCTCCATATCTCAAAACAATTATCAAGTATCAAACTTATCATAGTATTCAACACACTCATAAGAAAGTTTTATTATTAATCTTTTATACCAAGCATATTAGGATTTAAAGCAAATTACCATGCTATTAAGACTCTAAAAATAATCTAAATGAAGCATGAGAGATCAATAGTTTCTATAAAACAAATCCACCACCGTGCTCTAAAAGATATAAGTGAAGTACTAGAGCAAAATTATATAACTCAAAAGATATAAGAGAAGCACATAGAGTATTCTAACAAATTCCAAATCATGTATGGCTCTCTCAAAAGGTGTGTACAGCAAGGATGATTGTGTTAATCTAACAAGCAAAGACTCAAATCATACAAGACGCTCCAAGCAAAACACATATCATGTGGCGAATAAAAATATAGCTCCAAGTAAAGTTACCGATAGAAGTAGATGAAAGAGGGGATGCCTTCCGGGGCATCCCCAAGCTTTGGATTTTAGGTGTCCTTATATTATCATGGGGGTGCCATGGGCATCCCCAAGATTAGGCTCTTTCCACTCCTTGTTCCATAATCCATCAAATCTTTACCCAAAACTTGAAAACTTCACAACACAAAACTTAAAGTAGAAAATCTCGTGAGCTCCGTTAGCAAAAGAAAACAAAATACCACTTCAAGGTACTGCAATTAACTCATTATTTATTTATATGGGTGTTATACCTAATGTATTCCAACTTATATATGGTTCATAAACTATTTTACTAGCCATAGATTCATCAAAATAAGCAAACAACACACGAAAAACAGAATCTGTCAAAAACAGAACAGTCTGTAGTAATCTGTAGATAGCTCAAGATCTGGAATCCCAAAAATTCTAAAATAAATTTCTGGACGTGAGGAATTTATATATTAATCATCTTAAAAAAGAATTAACTAAATATCACTTTCCAAATAAAAATTACATCAGTTCTCGTGAGCTCTAAAGTTTCTGTTTTTTACAGCAAGTTCAACAAGACTTTCCCCAAGTCTTCCCAACGGTTCTACTTGGCACAAACACTAATTAAACACAAAAAACACAACCAAAACAGAGGCTAGATAATTTATTTATTACTAAGCAGGAGCAAAAAGCAAGAAATAAAAATAAAATCGGGTTGCCTCCCAACAAGCGCTATCGTTTAACGCCCTTAGCTAGGCATAACAAGCAAGAATAGATCTAGGTATTGCCATCTTTGGTAGGCAATCCATAAGTGGCTCTCGTAATAGATTCATAAGGTAATTTAATTTTCTTTCTAGGAAAGTGTTGCATGCCTTTCCTTAATGGAAATTGGAATCTAATATTTCCTTCCTTCATATCAATAATTGCACCAATCGTTCTAAGGAAAGGTCTACCAAGAATAATAGCACATGAAGGATTGGAATCTATGTCAAGAACAATAGAATCTACGGGCACATAATTCCTATTTGCAACAATAATAACATCATTAATTCTTCCCATAGGTTTCTTAATAGTGGAATCCGCAAGGTGCAAGTTTAGAGAGCAATCATCAAAATCACGGAAACCTAACAAATCACACAAAGTCTTTGGAATCGTGGAAACACTAGCACCCAAATCACATAAAGCATAGCATTCATGGTCTTTAATTTTAATTTTAATAGTTGGTTCCCACTCATCATAAAGTTTTCTAGGGATAGAAACTTCCAAATCAAGTTTTTCTTCATAAGATTGCATCAAGGCATCAACGATATGTTTACTAAACGCTTTATTTTGACTATAAGTGTGAGGAGAATTTAGCACAGATTGCAACAAGGAAATACAATCAATCAAAGAGCAATTTTCATAGTTAAATTCCTTGAAATCCGTAATAGTGGGTTTAGCAACATCTAGGGTTTTAATTTCTTCAATCCCACTTTAATCAAATTTAGCATCAAGATCAAAAGATTCAGAATTCTTGGAATGCCTTCTAGGTAAGGGTGGATCATATTCAGTACCATCATTATCAAGATTCATATTGCAAAACAAAGATTTAATAGGGGACACATCAATAACTTTTAGATCGTCATCATTATTTTCATAGGAACTAGAAGAACACGCTTTTACAAAGGCATCTTTCTTAGCACGCATCCTAGCGGTTCTTTCTTTGCACTCATAAATGGAAATTCTCATGGCTTTGAGGGACTCATTGATATCATGCTTAGGTGGAATAGATCTAAGTTTCAAAGAATCAACATCAAGAGCAATTCTATCAACGTTCCTAGCCAAATCATCAATCTTAAGTAATTTTTCTTCAATCATAGCATTAAAATTCTTTTGCAAAGTAATACATTCTTTAATATTAGATTCAAAATCAGAGGGCACCTTATCATAATTTCCATAAGAATTGTTGTAGGAATTACCATAATTATTAGAGGGATTACTAGGATAAGGCCTAGGATTGAAATTTCCTCTATACGCGTTATTACCAAAATTGTTCCTACCAACAAAATTCACATCCATAGATTCATTATTATTCTAAATCAAAGTAGACAAGGGCATATCATTAGGATCATAAGAAACACTCTTATTAGAAAATAATTTCATAAGTTCATCCATCTTTCCACTCAAAACATTAATTTCTTCTATCGCATGCACCTTTTTATTAGTAGATCTTTCAGTGTGCCATTGAGAATAATTAACCATAATATTATCAAGAGTTTAGTAGCTTCTCCTAAAGTGATTCCATAAAAGTGCCTCCCGCGGCCGAATCTAAAAGATTTCTAGAAGCAAAATTCAATCCGGCATAAATTTTTTGAATAATCATCCACAAATTTAAACCATGAGTAGGGCAATTATGTATCATTAGTTTCATTCTCTCCCAAGCTTGTGCAACATGTTCATGATCAAGTTGCTTAAAATTCATAATATCGTTTCTAGGAGAGATGATCTTAGCAGGAGGAAAATAGTTAGAGATAAAAGCATCTTTGCACTTGTTCCATGAATCAATACTATTTTTAGGCAAAGACAAAAACCAAGCTTTAGCACGATCTCTAAGCGAAAAAGGAAATAGCTTCAATTTAACAATATTATTATCCACATCTTTCTTATTTTGCATGTCACACAAATCAACGAAGCTATTTAGATGGTTAGCGGCATCTTCACTAGGAAGGTCGGAGAACGGATCTTTCATGACAAGATTTAGCAAAGCAGTATTAATTTCACAAGATTCAGCATCGGTAAGAGGAGAAATCGGAGTGCTAATAAAATCATTGTTGTTGGTATTGGTGAAGTCACACAATTTAGTATTATCTTGAGCCATCGCGACAAGCAAGCAAACTAACACACAAACAAACAAAAGCAAGCAGGCAAAAAGAGGCAAATAGAGGGAGGATAGAGAGAGAGGGCAGATAAAACGGCAAGGGTGAAGTGGGGGAGAGGAAAACGAGAGGCAAATGGCAAATAATGTAATGCAGGAGATAAGGGTATGTGATGGGTACTTGGTATGTTGACTTTTGCATAGACCTCCCCGGCAACGGCGCCAGAAATCCTTCTTGCTACCTCTTTTAGCACTGCGTTGGTTTTCCCCGAAGAGGAAGGGATGATGCAACAAAGTAGCGTAAGTATTTCCCTCAGTTTTTGAGAACCAAGGTATCAATCCAGTAGGAGGCTACGCGCGAGTCCCTCGCACCTGCACAAAACAAATTATCCTCGCAACCAACGCAAATAGGGGTTGTCAATCCCTATAGGGCCACTTACGAGAGTGAGATCTGATAGATATGATAAGATAATATTTTTGGTATTTTTATGATAAAGATGCAAAGTAAAATAAAGGCAAAGTAAATAACTAAGTAGTAGGAGATTGATATGATAAAGATAGACCCAGGGGCCATAGGTTTCACTAGTGGCTTCTCTCGAGAGCATAAGTATTCTAGGGTGGGTGAACAAATTACTGTTGAGCAATTGACAGAATTGATCATAGTTATGAGAATATCCAGGTATGATCATGTATATAGGCATCACGTCCGAGACAAGTAGACCGACTCCTGCCTGCATCTACTACTATTACTCCACTCATCGACTGCTATCCAGCATGCATCTAGAGTATTAAGTTAAAAACAGAGCAACGCCTTAAGCAAGATGACATGATGTAGAGGGATAGACTCATGCAATATGAAGAAAACCCCATATTTTTATCCTCGATGGAAACAATACAATAAGTGCCTTGCTGCCCTTACTATCACCGGGAAAGGACACCGCAAGATTGAACCCAAAGCTAAGCACTTCTCCCATTGCAAGAAAGATCAATCTAGTAGGCCAAACCAAACTGATAATTCAAAGAGACTTGCAAAGATAACCCATCATACATAAAATAATTCAGAGAAGATTCAAATATTATTCATAGATAGACTTGATGATAAACCCACAATTCATTGGTCTCAACAAACACACCGCAAAAACAATATTACATCGAATAGATCTCCACAAGAGAGGGGGAGAACATTGTATTGAGATCCAAAAAGAGAGAAGAAGCCATCTAGCTACTAACTATGGACCCCTAGGTCTGAGGTAAACTACTCACACTTCATCGGAGGGGCTATGGTGTTGATGAAGAAGCCCTCCATGATCGATGCCCCCTCCGGCGGAGCTCCAGAACAGGCCCCAAGATGGGATCTCGTGGATACAGAAAGTTACGGCGGCGGAATTAGGGTTTTGGCTCCATGTCTGATCGTTTGGGGGTACGTGGGTATAAATAGGAGGAAGAAGTACGTCGGTGGAGCAACAGGGGGCCCACGAGGGTGGAGGGCGCGCTTGGGGGGGGGGGAGGCACGCCCCCTACCTCGTGGCCTCCTGTTACGTGTCTTGACGTAGGGTCCAAGTCTCCTGAGTTGTATTCGATGAGAAAATCACGTTCCTGAAGGTTTCATTCCGTTTGGACTCCGTTTGATATTCCTTTTCTTCGAAACCCTAAAACAGGCAAAAAACATCAATTCTGGGCTGGGCCTCCGGTTAATAGGTTAGTCCCAAAAATAATATAAAAGTGGATAATAAAGCCTAATAATGTCCAAAACAGTAGATAATATAGCATGGAGCAATCAAAAATTATAGATATGTTGGAGACGTATCATTTTGCGATATAAAGGTGGTGATATTAGAGTCGTGCTAGTCGAATAATTGTGAAATTGAGAAATACTTGTGTTGAGGTTTGGAAGTCCCGTAGCATGAACGTATGGTAAACGTTGTGTGACAAATTTGAAGCATGGGGTGTTCTTTGATTGCTTTCCTTCTGAGTGGCGTTCGGGGACGAGCGATGGTCTTTTCCTACCAATCTATCCCCCTAGGGGCATGCGCAGTAGTACTTTGCTTCGAGGGCTAATAAACTTTTGCAGTAAGTATATGAGTTCTTTATGACTAATGTGAGTCCATGGATTATACGCACTCTCACCCTTCCATCATTGCTAGCCTCTTCGGTACGTGCATTGCCCTTTCTCACCTCGAGAGTTGGTGCAAAATTCGCCAGTGCATCCAAACCCTGTGATACGATACGCTCTATCATGCATAAACCTCCTTATATCTTCCTCGAAACAGCCACCATACCTACCTATTATGGCATTTCCATAGCCATTCCGAGATATATTGCCATGCAACTTCTGTCAGGACCCCGATTCCAAGTCACATCGATCTAGCCGGTAACACCTCATATCACTTTGCGGCCTCACGCACGGTATCCCACGGGTGTCGCCTTACCATGGCCCGGGACCGTTTGGGCCTTTTGGCTCACGTATATGATAGTGTCGCTAGCATCCATATGACAGAGAACCCGGGCCGACATGGCTAGTCATGAACCCAAAGCGGCACAGACCTATGGAGACAGGCATACATGAATCACATCGAGCATGTCGGTCATCAGCGATTGATTCCGGGCTGTAGCACTGGGCTAACAGGACTCTGGGGAACCCGGGCTGTAGCAGGCTAGGCAGGACTCCGGAAGTCACAGTGTGACATTTCCCCGAAGGGACAGACATAGGAACGAAGTAAAACACATGCCGGCCAGTCAAGTGTCCTGAACAGTAGTGCTAGGCTAGCAGGACTCCGGTGAACCGGGCTGTAGCGGACTACTATGGCTCGAGGAACACTAGACTACATTTCCCCATAAGAAAGGCTGCCAAGGATAAACAAGTAGATTGTCGGATCCCACTCATACCAAGCATTTCAATCATACACACAATATGCCCGATATGAGTACATACAACATGGCATCACAACAAAACTCTACAACTCAAGTACTTTATTTAAAGGCTCCAGGGAGCCATACATAACATGTTCATACAGATAGGGGTCACATGACCCGACACTCAATCATACAAACATACAAGCACATGCGGAAGCAACTAGTCTGAGTACATTCTCTAGAAAGAAAGAAGGCTTCTCGAAGCCTGTCTATCTACATAGGGCCCTCCATGGCCAGGATCACCACCTGGGTGGCTAGTCACTCATCGACGTCAAGGTCTATGTAGAACACATCGGAGGGGGCGGTGTTGTCGTATGAAAACAGTAATTAAGCAAACATGAGTACAAAGGTACTCAGCAAGTCTTACATCAGAACCTACTATACATGCTTATTCTCAAGAAGGTGGTGGGGTTAATGCAGCAAGCCAGCTTTGACTCTTGGCTAAGCTATCCTACGGAACTTCACCAGTAAAATAGTTTTCGCACACGAGTCCACTACTCACCAACACAATACTCCACCGGGGATCCTCCCTCGTTATCCTACAAGAGGGCCATCCTCGGTACTCACACTTATCTTGAATCTTTTATTAGTACCCATTAACTTGTCTATGAACTGTATAGGCAACCAAGTAGTCCTTTACCGCGGATGCGGCTATTCGAATAGTTTTATACCCTGCAGGGGTGTACTTCTTCATACACGCTTTCACCACTTACCGCCGTTTACACGACATGTACTCGGCAACCTTCAAGCGGAAGCCCAGCGAGGGTGTCGGCCACGGCCTACCTAAACACTTAAGTCTCTAGTCCAGGTTTATCGCCTATCCAGGTTCCATCCGCAGGGAGTCCGGCCGAGGTTTCCACATACGGCCCCGAATGATGTGAACAGGGATCCCGAGACACCAAACGGGTGACTCGGTACACCGTGCCACGGTGTATCTACCGCAACATAGCCCACCCCTAGGGTCAGCGCTACGCACGGCCGCCAACACATAACCTACAAACACCAGAAACTATTTGCAACTCCTGGATAGAGTACTAGGGTGGTTAAGAAGCCGAGAGGGTCAATTAAGGATCCCAATGCATGGTAGTAGCTGAATCTTAAATCACACATACAGATCTCAGTTCTTAGGGACGGCCTCAATGAAACAACCCACCATGTACTCCTACATGGCCTCTCATCGATACCTTTACCAAAACATGTTCATCACATCCCTCACATTACCGGCATAAGCATTTCACTCTGGCCCATCACCCAGATGAACCAGACCTGACACAACTCTAAGCATAGCAGGCATAGAAAGGTAGGAATCACATACATGGCTCAATCAACTCCTACACATGCTAGTGGGTTTCATCTAGTTACTGTGGCAATGACAGGTCATGCAGAGGATAAGGGTTCAACTACTGTAGCACACAGCAGTTTGAATCGCGTTGTCTTAATGCAGTAAACAAGAGCAGAAGTGAGAACATGGGTTTGTATCGGAATGATCAATGGTTGCTTGCCTGATGGAGTGGTAGTGGGATACTGCCCTTCAGTTGGATACTCGTGAATATCCTCGGAGGCAGAACCTACCACGAAGAACACATCGGAACACAATCAACACATGACGATATGCAACAATATGATGCATGCTATGACATGGCAATATGAATGTGTCTTGGCCTAATGCAAGCTATAACAGAAAGGAATGAACTCATTTGAATCAAAGATTCAAATATTAGCTCATTAAACATGGCCTTAATAGTGCATTTCCTTATTCTTCTTAAACAGCAAGGTAAACTTGTTTTGTCATGCATGAAACCATTACAGATGGATAGATTGAATTTTTCTGATCATTTTTCATATATAAATCTTTGCATTTGGAGCTATGGTTGATTTTCTATGATGTTTAGAAGTTTTAACTATTTTCTGGAAATTCCTGAATAAAAATAAATCCAGAAAATGCATTACTGCGTCAGCATTGCATCATGCTAACCTCAGCAGGTCAAAGGTGCCAGCCCAGGTCAAACCTGACTGGTGGGCCCCTTCTGTCAGCCTCTCAGCTAATTAACAGGATTAGATTAACACTAATAAGCTGTCAGTGGGGCCTGGGCCCACATGTCAGTGACTGATTTAATTAAAATTAATTAAAACTAATCCTAAATTAGTTAGCAGACCGGCCCCACCTATCATAGACTCAGGGGGGGTCTACCTGGGCCCACCCAGGAGTCAAACTGGGTCAAACTCACCGGCGACTCGACGCCGGCGAGGCCCGAGACGGTGGCGCAGCTCGGAAAACGCCCATAGGGCACGGGAGAGGCCGTTCTTGGGCTCGTTGGAGAACTCTTGCAGTCGCGCATCTAGTGGTGGTGGAGGCCGGGCCTACGGTGGCCGGAGACGACGACGTCGAGCTCCAAGGCGGCGGCCGGAGTTCGGCCATGTGCGGGGAGTGGGCTGTGGCGTGCAAACACGGAAACTGAAGCACTAGCGAGGCACTACGCGATGCGGCAAGCACGTTGCATAGCACGGGAGGACCAAATGGTCGCCGGAGCGACGCCGGCGACGAGCTCGAGCGGAGACGAGCTTCGGCCATGGTGGAACTATGGCCTAGAGGGTGCAAACGCGTGGGAAAGAAGAGGGGAAAGGCGGCGGAGCTCACAGGAAGGCGATGAGCAGCTCAGTGGGCTCGGGGGCGACCGGAGCGAGGCAAATCGATGAACGGCGTCCGGCGGGTACCGAGGTTGAAGACGATCCGATGGCGGCAATGCAGGGCCTCCGGCGATGCGTGGCTCGGTGGGGAGGGCGAGGGCGTCGCGGCGGAGCTTCTGGACAGGTCAGAGAGGCGAGGGGGTGACGGAGAGCGCGACTACGGCGGTGAGACGGCGACAAGCTCGTCGGCCATGGTGCGGGAGAGGGTGAGGGAGATGAGGGGAGAGAGAGCGAGGATGAGAGGGGGACGTGGGGGTCGCGTGGCACCCCTAGGCGTCTCCAGGCGTCGGCGGAAGCAGGAGGTGGCCAGCGTGTGGCCGCGGGCGCCGGCCACGCGCTCCGCGTCCTTCTGGCGCGAGGAGGACCACGAGTGGCAGAGCCAGTAGGCTGGGCCGAGCCAGGTGGCTGGGCCAGCACAGGTAAGGCCTGGGTGGGCTTCCCTCTCTCTCTCTCTCTCTTTATTTGTTTATGTTTTTCTAATTAACTGCAACTGTTGGGCTTTAAGTAAAATACTAAAACGTTTCCAAAAATCCTGAAAATAATTGTGGGCTCTGTTTAGATTATTTCCAACAGCAAACATTTATTTCCAGGATTATTTGAGCATTTAAATTATTTTATAGCATTTAAATGCCCAAATTCAAATACTTATGATTTAATTCAATGACCTTCTGTTGACCTAGAAAATTATGCACCAATTTTGCGAGAGGTTTTAACCCAAGACAAGGAGGGTGAACTTTTTAGAAGGGCATTTCAGGTTCATTGAAAATAATTTTAGTAAACCCTAGTTGTTTCCAGGGGGGTGTTGGGGGTTTCTGCTTTCCCCATTTCAAATTTAAGAGAAATTTAAACATGATGCACACTCTAATGCTTGAATCAGCTAGGGTGTGACAACTCTCCCCCACTCAAAAGAATCTCGTCCCGAGATTTAGGATCCTCCGGGAAGAAGGTGGGGTACTCAAGTCGAAGACGATCCTCCCTTTCCCAAGTGGCTTGTTTCTCGGAATGGTGTGACCATTGAACCTTGAGAAACTTGGTATTCTGACGTCGAGTGGTACGCTCGGCCTGATCAAGGATACGAACGGGATATTCCCGATAGGAGAGGTTATCTTGTAGATCAAGCGTTTCGTGGTCCACTCCACGGATAGGATCCGCGAAGCAACGCCTGAGTTGTGAAACGTGGAAGACATTGTGAACTCTGGAAAGATGCGGAGGTAGTTCCAATTGGTAGGCAACTTCTCCTCGTTTGGCAAAAATGTGAAAGGGTCCAATGTAACGAGGGGCCAATTTGCCTTTGATACCGAAACGATGGGTTCCCTTTAACGGAGTAACCCGAAGGTAAGCCTTCTCGTCGACTTCATAAGTCATAGGCTTATGTTTACGATCATATTGACTCTTTTGACAAGATTGGGCTGTTTTCAATTTCTCACGAATAACGTGAACCTGCTCTTCTGCTTCCTGAATCATATCCGGGCCAAAGAGTTGTCTTTCCCCGGTTTCTGACCAGTTAAGAGGCGTTCGACATTTTTGTCCATAGAGAACTTCGTAAGGAGCCTTGCCCACGCTGGTTTGATAACTATTGTTATAAGCAAACTCTGTGAATGGAAGGCATTTCTCCCAACTCATTCCGAACGAGATGGCAGAAGCTCGGAGTATATCTTCCAGAATTTGATTGACTCGCTCTACTTGACCACTTGATTGAGGATGGAAGGCAGTACTAAAAGAGAGACGAGTTCCCATAGCATTTTGGAAACTTTCCCAAAATCGAGAGGTGAAGAGACTCCCATGGTCTGAGTTAATTTCCAATGGAACACCATGAAGAGACACTATTCGGGAGATGTATAATCGGCTAGCTGGCTAGCGGTGATACTCTCACGAACAGGTAGAAAGTGGGCTACTTTGGAAAGACGGTCGATCACGACAAAGATGGCATTATTCCCTCTCTTGGTCCTGGGAAACCCAGTGATGAAATCCATACTGATTTTATCCCATTTCCATTCGGGAATAGCCAAAGGTTGAAGAGTGCCAGCAGGCCGTTGATGCTCTGCTTTAACATGACGACAAACGTCGCAATTAGCGATGTATTGAGCGATTTCTGTCTTCATCCTAGTCCACCAAAACCTCTGGCGTAGGTCTTGATACATTTTAGTAGTACCAGGATGAATGGTGAGAGGGGATTCATGAGCTTCCTTAAGGATCAACTGGCGCAGATGTTGTTTCTTGGGAACCACCAAACGGTTCTCGAAGAAGACAGCACCTCGCTCATCCATGGAGAAACATTTAGCAACTCCGCTAGCGATGTTTTCCTTAATCCAGGATATGCCCTTATCATACCGCTGGGCGGTTATGATTTGATCCATAAGGGTTGGTTTCGCCACCAGGGTGGATAGGAATCCTCGAGGAACAATGTGAAGGTTAAGCTTATGGAATTCCTCATGGAGAGGTGGTTGACTCTGTTGTAACATCAGGTTGTTACAATAGGATTTACGGCTTAGTGCATCAGCCATGACATTGGCTTTGCCCGGGGTGTAAGTTATTCCTAAGTCGTAATCCGAGATCAACTCAACCCAACGTCTTTGCCTGAGATTCAAGTCTGGTTGGGTGAAGATATATTTCAAACTTTCGTGATCGGTGAAGATCTCGCAACGATTACCGAGGAGGTAATGTCGCCAGGTTTTAAGTGCATGGACTACAGCTGCAAGCTCTAGATCATGTGTGGGATAATTTTCCTCATGTGGGTGTAATTGCCGTGAAGCATAGGCAATTACTTGACGATCCTGCATGAGTATGCAACCTAGTCCTTGTCGCGAGGCGTCACAATAGATAATAAAGTCCTTGGAGAAATCTGGTGGTACCAGTACGGGAGCAGATGTCAGGCGTCTTTTCAGTTCCTGAAAGCTGAACTCGCACTGTGGAGTCCACTCGAACTTTTTATCTTTATTGAGGAGTTCAGTTAGAGGTTTAGCAACCTTGGAGAAATTCTCGACGAAGCGGCGGCAATAGCTCGCTAAGCCAAGGAAACTCCGAACTTGCTTGACCGTCTCAGGTGGAGTCCAATCAAGGACGGCTTGAACTCGCTCGGGATTGACAGCAATACCCTTGCCAGAGATTACATGGCCTAGATAGGTCACTTCTGGCAACCAAAATTCACACTTGGAGAATTTGGCATAAAGGCGATGCTCTCGAAGTTTCATCAATACCAGCCTTAGATGTTCGGCATGTTCCTTTTCATTCTTGGAGTAGATGAGTATGTCATCGAGGTATACCACGACGAATTTATCCAAGTACTCCATGAAAACCGAGTTCATTAACCGAGATAAGGTAGCTGGGGCATTGGTTAAACCGAAGGACATGACGGTGTACTCGTATTGGCCATAACGAGTAACAAAGGCCGTTTTGGGAATGTCCCCGTTTCTGATTTTGATTTGATGGTAGCCCAACCTCAAATCCATCTTGGAAAAGACTGAGGATCCAGCGAGCTGATCATACAGATCGTTAATCCTAGGAAGCGGGTATTTGTTCTTGATGGTGACCAGGTTGACAGGGCGGTAGTCCACAACCATTCGATCCGTTCCATCCTTCTTCTTGACGAAGAGGACGGGGCAAGCCCAAGGAGAGGAACTAGGACGGATGAAACCCTTTTTCAAGGACTCATTGAGTTGGTTCTTAAGCTCGGTTAGTTCTAAGGGTGCCATCTTGTAGGGTCTTCTAGAAATTGGCACGGTACCTGGAACAAGGTCTATCACAAACTCGACATCCCTGTCAGGTGGAACTCCTGCCAGTTCTTCTGGAAAGACATCCGGAAAGTCTCGAACTATCGGAACATCCTCAAGGTCTGGAAGGGGGTTGGCATTTAGGGAGTAAAGCTGGTGCTTGGCCACTCGAGTTAAGACATTGACTGTCTTGCCCGATGGGTGAGTAAGCTAAACGGTTCTAGTGGCACAATCAATCTTAGCGTAATGAGCTGACATCCAGTCCATACCGAAGATGATGTTTATGTCCGTGGACTTGAGAGCTATCAAGGATGCAAGGAAGACAAGTCTATCGACAAGAATTTCGTTCCCATGACTTACTCTAGAAGTTTTCCATTTGGAACCTGGAGTTTGAATTACCATGGAAGTGGGCATGTCACAGAATGTCGTGTTATGCAATCGAGCATAGCTCTCGGATATGAATGAATGAGATGCTCCAGTATCGAAAAGAACAGATGCCGGATGGCAGTTAACAAGGAGCATACCAAGGACGACGTTGGGATCCTCATGAGTCTCCTCGGCTGAAACATAGTTGACATGGCCACGTGCAGTGGTGGCCGGCTTGGCGTAGAATGTTTTTCCCGCGGGCTTACCATGGCCAACGGACTTTCCAGTTTGATTGGGGTTGTTGTTCTGGGGACACTCTCGGCTATAGTGACCCGGCTCTCCACACTTAAAGCATGTCACCACATTGGGGCGTGGAGCAGCATTAGCAGCGGGGCCACCATAGGGCTTGGGCGGTGCAAATTGCTGGTTGGGACGAGGCGCCTCAAAGGATGGCCTCGGGATGAACCTGGGTGGCAGTGCCGTGCTTGGGATCCACACCCGGCACTTCTGAGCTCCAGAGCCGGATGAAGAGCCAAAGTCACGGGTGTGCTTGCGTGAAGCGTCATAATTAGTCTGGCCTGTCTCAGCACTGATGGCTTTATTGACCAACTTATGAAAGGAGGTGCACTCGTGCAGACGAAGATCACGGCGAAGCTCAGGGCTAAGTCCCTTACGGAACCTTGCTTGCTTCTTAGCGTCAGTAGATACCTCTTCGGTAGCATAGCGTGCCAGATTTCCAAATTCACGACTATAAGCATCCACAGTCAGTCTTCCTTGGGTGAAGTTGCAGAACTCCTCCCTCTTGCGATCCATGAGACCTTCCGGAATGTGATGCTCGCGGAAAGCCTCACTGAACTCATCCCAAGTAGTAACTTGGCCGACCGGGCGCATAGCTTCGAAGTTTTCCCACCAAAGGCTAGCAGGGCCTTCGAGGTGATAGGCAGCATAGGTAACCTTGTCGGCTTCGGCTATGTTGGCAGAACGTAGGTTGTGAGTGATGCTGCGAAGCCAGTCATCCGCGTCGAGGGATTCGACAGAATGGTTAAACTTTGGTGGGTACAGCTTGATAAAGTCATTGATTGACACCAAGTCATTTCGTGGGTGGCGTGCAGTGTTCTGCTCAATCCGCTCTAGCAGGCGGTTAGTCTCACGCTTGTTTCTTTCCGCCTCTAGCATTACTTCGGCCAAAGAAGGCGGGTGAGGCAGATTTTCACCTCTAGCTGCACTGGCTTCCCCCTGCTCCGAGGCAGCAGGGTTGCTGCGGTTGTTGACCATCCTAGGAGAAAACAAGACAATGGTTTAGATAAGGATGGCTCAAACTTAGCAAGGAGTGCAGAATGTAATGGATAATGCGGAATGCAGAGATGTTCATCCGTATGTCATGGTAATATAAAACTGCCATATATATACCAACGGTCATACACATCATACATAGTTTAGTACAAGCCCAGGCTACAGTACAACTATGATGAAAGACGTTACATCTCATCGGAGGCATTCCAAGCTCCTATACAATATTTGTCTACACCTCCGGATTTGATTACACACAAAGTCATATTCCACAAGTCTCGCAGGACAGTGGAGATACAACTACTACAATACTAGTGGTACTACTACTAACTCAGACAGCTCCGTAGTAGTCCTCATAGAAGTCACCTCCATAGCCTGGAAGTTCAACGTGACCATCCGAGAACAGACGGTCCTGAGGAGCCTGTGGACCATAGGGGCTAGGATGAGGTCTTGGACCAACAAACGGTGGCCTGCGGGGACCACGGGGTGGGGTGATGCCTCCCACATCACGCCAATCCACCATGTCTGGCAGAGCTGATCTCACAGGATACAGATCCCTTGTATCCATACATCCAGCTTGCACCGCAGGTGCAAACCGAGTCAATGTGGCCCAATGATCAGCATGGGTATTGAAAAGCTCCAGCCTCAAGGCCCGATTATCTCGGTCCTTATCTTCGAGCATCTCGGCAGTGGTACGAGTTAATGAGTCCTCCTGAGTGGAGTCAGCATAGATAGCCTGAAGATACCCTTGCGCTCCCGGAAGTGAAGCTGGCATGTAATGGAAGTCGATGTTCCGAAGCAGGCCAGTCCGGACTCGCAAGATGGTCATCATGGAATAGGCAGCATCCTGCACAACCATCTCAACAGTAACCCTGAGTCCATAGGAACAGTGAAGGGGCTCGGTAGATCCAGGATAAGAAGGAAATATCCTGACGGTGCAGAGATATTGGCTTTGATTAAAGTCGCGGAACTGCTCTTCGACGGTGTATTCGGGATACTAACGGTAGCCCATCTCAATCATTACCCAGACTAACATAGCAGTATGACCGGGCACGTCGAGGCACCGGGTCAGGCGAACCACTTGGTTTTGAACACGGTTGGCCATCTGAAAGCACAACCACAATGCAAAGACATCAGAATTTCCAGGGAAAATTGGACAGCATAACAGTTGTAAATGCTCAGAAAAAGATTTGAGACAACCACAACAGTTCGCAATACCACTCAACAACATCATATCAAGATTCTGATCCAATTAGCAACATACTAAAATAGTAGAAACTGAACTGGGGCTTGTAACATCAATCCTATAAGGTACTACGGATTAGTAACACGTGAACCTGATAGAAGGAGAGAGCCTAGTCCTTAACCCACGTTGAATGAGAAGAGAATGACTCAGATCAGAGGCACAGGGTAAAGGAGTAAAAGAGCCTTACATTCCCTCCCACAATCAATTCCCCTACATATAACTAAAGCATTTCTAGACTCGACATCGACCAGTTTGGCTCAACGAACCTACAGGCAGTCCAGCTCTGATACCAACGCTGTCAGGACCCCGATTCCAAGTCACATCGATCTAGCCGGTAACACCTCATATCACTTTGCGGCCTCACGCACGGTATCCCACGGGTGTCGCCTTACCATGGCCCGGGACCGTTTGCGCCTTTTGGCTCACGTATATGATAGTGTCGCTAGCATCCATATGACAGAGAACCCGGGCCGACATGGCTAGTCATGAACCCAAAGCGGCACAGACCTACGGAGACAGGCATACATGAATCACATCGAGCATGTCGGTCATCAGCGATTGATTCCGGGCTGTAGCACTGGGCTAACAGGACTCCTGGGAACCCGGGCTGTAGCAGGCTAGGCAGGACTCCGGAAGTCACAGCGTGACATTTCCCCGAAGGGACAGACATAGGAACGAAGTGAAACACATGCCGGCCAGTCAAGTGTCCTGAACAGTAGTGCTAGGCTAGCAGGACTCCGGTGAACCGGGCTGTAGCGGACTACTATGGCTCGAGGAACACTAGACTACATTTCCCCATAAGAAAGGCTGCCAAGGATAAACAAGTAGATTGTCGGATCCCACTCATACCAAGCATTTCAATCATACACACAATATGCCCGATATGAGTACATACAACATGGCATCACAACAAAACTCTACAACTCAAGTACTTTATTTAAAGGCTCCAGGGAGCCATACATAACATGTTCATACAGATAGGGGTCACATGACCCGACACTCAAGTCATACAAACATACAAGCACATGCGGAAGAAACTAGTCTGAGTACATTCTCTAGAAAGAAAGAAGGCTTCTCGAAGCCTGTCTATCTACATAGGGCCCTCCATGGCCAGGATCACCACCTAGGTGGCTAGTCACTCGTCGACGTCAAGGTCTACGTAGAACACATCGGAGGGGGCGGTGTTGTCGTATGAAAACAGTAATTACGCAAACATGAGTACAAAGGTACTCAGCAAGTCTTACATCAGAACCTACTATACATGCTTATTCTCAAGAAGGTGGTGGGGTTAATGCAGCAAGCCAGCTTTGACTCTTGGCTAAGCTATCCTACGGAACTTCACCAGTAAAATAGTTTTCGCACACGAGTCCACTACTCACCAACACAATACTCCACCGGGGATCCTCCCTCGTTATCCTACAAGAGGGCCATCCTCGGTACTCACACTTATCTTGAATCTTTTATTAGTACCCATTAACTTGTCTATGAACTGTATAGGCAACCAAGTAGTCCTTTACCGCGGACGCGGCTATTCGAATAGTTTTATACCCTGCAGGGGTGTACTTCTTCATACACGCTTTCACCACTTACCGCCGTTTACACGACATGTACTCGGCAACCTTCAAGCGGAAGCCCAGCGAGGGTGTCGGCCACGGCCTACCTAAACACTTAAGTCTCTAGTCCAGGTTTATCGCCTATCCAGGTTCCATCCGTAGGGAGTCCGGCCGAGGTTTCCACATACGGCCCCGAATGATGTGAACAGGGATCCCGAGACATCAAACGGGTGACTCGGTACACCGTGCCACGGTGTATCTACCGCAACATAGCCCACCCCTAGGGTCAGCGCTACGCACGGCCGCCAACACATAACCTACAAACACCAGAAACTATTTGCAACTCCTGGATAGAGTACTAGGGTGGTTAAGAAGCCGAGAGGGTCAATTAAGGATCCCAATGCATGGTAGTAGCTGAATCTTAAATCACACATACAGATCTCAGTTCTTAGGGACGGCCTCAATGAAACAACCCACCATGTACTCCTACATGGCCTCTCATCGATACCTTTACCAAAACATGTTCAACACATCCCTCACATTACCGGCATAAGCATTTCACTCTGGCCCATCACCCAGATGAACCAGACCTGACACAACTCTAAGCATAGCAGGCATAGAAAGGTAGGAATCACATACATGGCTCAATCAACTCCTACACATGCTAGTGGGTTTCATCTAGTTACTGTGGCAATGACAGGTCATGCAGAGGATAAGGGTTCAACTACCGTAGCACACAGCAGTTTGAATCGCGTTGTCTTAATGCAGTAAACAAGAGCAGAAGTGAGAACATGGGTTTGTATCGGAATGATCAATGGTTGCTTGCCTGATGGAGTGGTAGTGGGATACTGCCCTTCAGTTGGATACTCGTGAATATCCTCGGAGGCAGAACCTACCACGAAGAACACAGGGAACACAATCAACACATGACGATATGCAACAATATGATGCATGCTATGACATGGCAATATGAATGTGTCTTGGCCTAATGCAAGCTATAACAGAAAGGAATGAACTCATTTGAATCAAAGATTCAAATATTAGCTCATTAAACATGGCCTTAATAGTGCATTTCCTTATTCTTCTTAAAAAGCAAGGTAAACTTGTTTTGTCATGCATGAAACCATTACAGATGGATAGATTGAATTTTTCTGATCATTTTTCATATATAAATCTTTGCATTTGGAGCTATGGTTGATTTTCTATGATTTTTAGAAGTTTTAACTATTTTCTTGAAATTCCTGAATAAAAATAAATCCAGAAAATGCATTACTGCGTCAGCATTGCGTCATGCTAACCTCAGCAGGTCAAAGGCGCCAGCCCAGGTCAAACCTGACTGGTGGGCCCCTTCTGTCAGCCTCTCAGCTAATTAACAGGATTAGATTAACACTAATAAGCTGTCAGTGGGGCCTGGGCCCACATGTCAGTGACTGATTTAATTAAAATTAATTAAAACTAATCCTAAATTAGTTAGCAGACCGGCCCCACCTATCATAGACTCAGGGGGGGTCTACCTGGGCCCACCCAGGAGTCAAACTGGGTCAAACTCGCCAGCGACTCGACACCGGCGAGGCCCGAGATGGTGGCGCAGCTCGGAAAACGCCCACAGGGCACGGGCAAGGCCGTTCTTGGGCTCGTTGGAGAACTCTTGCAGTCGCGCATCTAGTGGTGGTGGAGGCCGGGCCTACGGTGGCCGGAGACGACGACGGCGAGCTCCAAGGCGGCGGCCGGAGTTCGGCCATGTGCGGGGAGTGGGCTGCGGTGTGCAAACACGGAAACTGAAGCGCTAGCGAGGCACTACGCGATGCGGCAAGCACGTTGCATAGCACGGGAGGACCAAATGGTCGCCGGAGCGACGCCGGCGACGAGCTCGAGCGGAGACGAGCTTCGGCCATGGTGGAACTATGGCCTAGAGGGTGCAAACGCGTGGGAAAGAAGAGGGGAAAGGCGGTGGAGCTCACAGGGAGGTCGATGAGCAGCTCACTGGGCTCAGGGACGACCGGAGCGAGGCGAACCGATGAACGGCGTCCGGCGGGTACCGAGGTTGAAGACGATCCGATGGCGGCGATGCAGGGCCTCCGGCGATGCGTGGCTCGGTGGGGAGGGCGAGGGCGTCATGGCGGAGCTTCTGGACAGGTCAGAGAGGCGAGGGGGTGACGGAGAGCAGGACTACGGCGGTGAGACGGCGACAAGCTCGTCGGCCATGGTGCGGGAGAGGGTGAGGGAGATGAGGGGAGAGTGAGCGAGGATGAGAGGGGGACGTGGGGGTCGCGTGGCACCCCTAGGCGTCTCCAGGCGTCGGCGGAAGCAGGAGGTGGCCGGCGTGTGGCCGCGGGCGCCAGCCACGCGCTCCGCGTCCTTCTGGCGCGAGGAGGACCACGAGTGGCAGAGCCAGCAGGCTGGGCCGAGCCAGGTGGCTGGGCCAGCACAGGTAAGGCCCGGGTGGGCTTCCCTCTCTCTCTCTCTCTTTATTTGTTTTTGTTTTTCTAATTAACTGCAACTATTGGGCTTTAAATAAAATACTAAAACGTTTCCAAAAATCCTGAAAATAATTGTGGGCTCTGTTTAGATTATTTCCAACAGCAAACATTTATTTCCAGGATTATTTGAGCATTTAAATTATTTTATAGCATTTAAATGCCCAAATTCAAATACTTATGATTTAATTCAATGACCTTCTGTTGACCTAGAAAATTGTGCACCAATTTTGCCAGAGGTTTTAACCCAAGACAAGGAGGGTGAACTTTTTAGAAGGGCATTTCAGGTTCATTGAAAATAATTTTAGTAAACCCTAGTTGTTTCCAGGGGGGGTGTTGGGGGTTTCTGCTTTCCCCATTTCAAATTTAAGAGAAATTTAAACATGATGCACTCTCTAATGCTTGAACTAGCTAGGGTGTGACAACTTCCGTCATCATCATATACATGACTTGAGCATTCATTGTTATATTGCTTTGCATGCTTGTAAGATAGCTAGCATGAATATTTTCATGGCTTGTCCATTTTTTGATGTCATTGCTATGCTAGATCATTGCATATCCTGGTACACCGCCGAAGGCATTCATATAGAGTCATATCTTTGTTCCAGTATCGAGTAGTAATATTGAGTTGTAAGTAAATAAAAGTGTGATGATCATCATTATTAGAACATTTTCCCATGTGAGGTTATCACAATAAAAGTGGCCAAAGAATCCCCCCAAAAAAGAGAGAGGCCAAAGAAGCCTACAAAAAAAGAAAAAAGAAAAAAATGAGGGAAAAGAGAGAAGGGACAATGTTACTATCCTTTTACCACACTCGTGCTTTAGAGTAGCACCATGTTCTTCATATAGAGAGTCTCTTGAGTTATCACTTTCATATAATAGTGGGGATTTTCATTATAGAACTTGGCTTATATATTCCAATGATGGGCTTCCTCAAATGCCCTAGGTCTTCATGAGCAAGCAAGTTGGATGCACACCCACTTAGTTTTTAGTTTGAGCTTTCATACACTTATAGCTCTTAGTGCATCCGTTGCATGGCAATCCCTACTCCTCGCATTGACATCAATTGATGGGCATCTCCATAGCCCATTGATTAGCAACCTCCATCATCATATTCTATTCCACCTATAGTGCTATGTCCATGGCTCATGCTCATGTATTGCGTGAAAGTTGAAAAGGTTTGAGAACGTCAAAAGTATGAAACAATTGCTTGGCTTGTCTTCGGGGTTGTGCATGATTTGAATGCTTTGTGTGGTGAAGATGGAGCATAGCCAGACCATATGATTTTGTAGGGATAACTTTCTTTGGCCATGTTATTTTGAAAAGACATGGTTGCTTTATTAGTATGCTTGATGTATTATTGTCTTAATGTCAAATGATAGACTATTGCTTTGAACCACTCGTGTCTTAATATTCATGCCATGATTAGATTACATGATCAAGATTATGCAAGGTAGTAGTCCACATCAAAAATTATCTTTTTTATCATTTACCTACTCGAGGACGAGCAAGAATTAAGCTTGGGGATGCTGGTACGTCTCCGTCGTATCTATAATTTTTATTGTTCCATGCCAATATTATACAACTTTCATATACTTTTGGCAACTTTTTATACTATTTTTGGGAGTAACATACTGATCCAGTGCCTGATACGTCTCTGTCGTATCTATAATTTTTGATTGTTCCATGCCAATATTCTACAACTTTCATATACTTTTAGCAACTTTTTATACTATTTTTGGGACTAACATATTGATCCAGTGCCAAGTGCCAGTTCCTGTTTGTTGCATGTTTTTTGTTTCATAGAAAATCCATATCAAACGGAAAACAAGATAAAAACTGACGGAGATTTTTTTGGAATATATGTGATTTTTGGGAAGAATAATCAACGCGAGATGATGCTTGAGGGGCCCACGAGGCGGGGGGGGGGGGGGGGGGGCAGGCGCCCCCTGACCCTCGTGGCCACACCGTAAGGTGGTTCGTGCCCTTCTTTCGCCTCAAGAAAGCTAATATATCCGAGAATTTAAGAAACGGTGAAAGGGCAGAATCAGGGAACGCTGAAACAGAGAGAGACAGAGAGACAGACCCAATCTTGGAGGGGCTCTCGCCCCTCCCACGCCATGGAGACCATGGACCAGATGGGAAACCCTTCTCCCATCTAGGGAGAAGGTCAAGGAAGAAGAAGAAGAAGGGAGGCTCTCTCCCTCTCTCTGCCGGTGGCGCCGGAACGCCGCCGGGGCCATCATCATCACCGCAATCTACACCAACAACTTCACCGCCATCATCACCAACTCTTCCCCCCCCCCTATGCAGCGATGTAACCCCTCCTTTACTCGCTGTAATATCTTCTTAAACATGGTGCTCAATGCTATATATTATTTTCCAATGATGTATGGCTATCCTATGATGTTTGAGTAGATCCGTTCTGTCCTATGGGTTAATTGATGATCATGATTGGTTTGAGTTGCATGTTTTATTATTGGTGCTGTCCTACGATGTTCTCCATGTCGCGCAAGCGTGAGGAATCCCCGCTGTAAGGTTTGCAATATGTTCATGATTTGCTTATGGTGGGTGGCGTGAGTGACAGAAGCACAAACCCGAGTAAGTAGGTTGTTTGCGTATGGGATAAAGATGCTATGGTTGGGTTTTATCTTAATGATCTTTAGTAGTTGCAGATGCTTGATAGAGTTCCAATCATAAGTGCATATGATCCAAGAAGAGAAAGTATGTTAGCTTATGCCTCTCCCTCAAATAAAATTGCAATAATGATTACTGGTCTAGTTATCGATTGCCTAGGGACAAATAACTTTCTCATTTGACAACAAGCTCTCTACTAAAAATAACTTAGTTATTTCTTTATCTAAACAGCCCCTACTTTTTATTTACACGCTCTTTATTATCTTGCAAACTTTTCCAACAACACCTACAAAGTACTTCTAGTTTCATACTTTTTCTAGGTAAAGCGAACGTTAAGCGTGCGTAGAGTTGTATCGGTGGTCGATAGAACTTGAGGGAATATTTGTTCTACCTTTAGCTCCTCGTTGGGTTCGACACTCTTACTTATCGAAAGAGGCTACAATTGATCCCCTATACTTGTGGGTTATCAAGACCTTTTTCTGGCGCCGTTGCCGGGGAGTTATAGTGTGGGGTGATATTTCTCGTGTGTGCTTGTTTGCTTTATCACTAAGTAATTTTTATTTGTTGCTCTAAGTTGTTTTCTATCTTTAGTTATGGATATGGAACACGAAATACCAAAAAATTAGGTGCACTTGCTACTCATGGAGATGGGGAGCCTCCTAAAACCCTCGATGCTGGTTATGTGAAAAATATTATGTACTACTTTGATAATCCTGAGAAAACCCCATTCAATTATGTAATGGGAGACACGTTGGATCAACGTGAATACTTTAGGGATTATTGCTTGATTCAAAAAGGGAAACTATTATGGGATCGAATTCATATGTTGCATTGGTATGCTCGAGAACTATGCTTGAGATATGATTATACTTGTTGCTCTAGGATGAAGGCTCCACACCTTCCATTTTCATGCAAATTTAATGATGATAAAACCTTGGCTTATTATGCTAATGGTATATATGATTACTATGATGTGGAACAAATAGAAGAATTCTTTGCTTTTATGGGTGCTTATGAAATTGAATCTTTGTTTAAAGAGTGTGAAAATCTTGATGATGCTGTTTACAGACCTGAAAATTTTGCTATACTTAAATATTGCTATGAGAATTATGAATTCAATTCCGATATTGATGATTTTATTGAGAGAGTCTCCGCTGTCCAAGAAGAGACTAATATTTTGCTGGAGTCTATGGAAGAAGAAATTGATGAAACTGTGAGCTCATTGGATGAAAAAGATGGTGAGGAGAGCGAAGACCAAAAGGAGGAAGTGCGGATTAGCTACCCATGCCCACCTTCTAATGAGAGTATCTCTTCAACTGATACATTGTTTAATTTCCCTTCGTGCTTACCGAAGGATGATGGCTATGATGATTGTATGATCTCGTTGATTGTTTTGATATATCCCCTTTTGATGATGCTTGCTATCCTTGTGGCCAAGATGCCAATATGAATTATGCTTATGGAGATGAACTTGCTATAGTTCCTTATGTTAAACATGAAATTGTTGCTATTGCACCCACGCATGATATCCTATTATCTTTTTGAATTCTCCCGACTACACTATATAGGGGAAGTTTGCACTTATTAAGGATTATGTTAATGGGTTGCCTTTTACCGTTGCACATATAATATGCATGTGCTTGCTGCTCCTACTTGCAATTACTATGAGAGAGGAACTACATCTCCGCCTCTCCATGTTTCCAATATGATAAAATTGCAAGAAACTGTTTATACTATGCATTGGCCTTTACTTTGTGTGCATGAATTGTTCTTTTATGATATGCTGATGCATAGGAAGAGAGTTAGACTTTGTTTTTACATGATATATGTTGCTTTTTGCTCACTACTAAATGCCAAATCATTGCTAATTCAAATTGGCTTTGATATACCTTGGGATCTGGGTGGATCCATTACTTGAGCACTATATGCCTAGCTTAATGGCTTTAAAGAAAGAAGTGCCAGGTAGACAACCCAGAAGTTTTAGAGAGTCATTTACTTCTGTTGAGTGCTTTTATATAGTTTAAAAACAAAAAATAAATAAAGAGGGGAACCCAAAACTTTTCAAAAAGGAAAGTGAAAGTGAGAGAAACAAGCATTGTTGAAGTGGGGAGCTCCTTGAACTTTGTTCATGCTCACGGAAACTTTGTGAATCTTGATTACAGAAACTGTTCAACAAAAAAAATTATCCCCTTGTAAAATTCCATTGTATTATAAAAATAATGTGCCAAGATTTGCCTTTAGGATATTTACATTGCTTGTTGGTTTGTACGGTGCAGAACAGAAACTTTGGCTGTAGTGCATGATTTTACATTCTTTACTGGAACATCAAACGATTCTGAACCTTTCTGCACTGTCTTTCTATACAAATTGTTTATTGTTCCTAATTGTTTCAGAATTTTTGAAGCACCAGAAGTATGGTTAATGTTCAGATTACTAAAGACTGTCCTGTTTAAGACAGATTCTATTTTTTTGATGCATAGTTTGCTTGTTTTGATGAAACTATCAATTTCTGTCAGTGGATTAAGCCATGGAAAAGTTATATTATAGTAGCTACAATGAAAAAACAAAATATGAATTTGTTTGCAACATTACTTAGGGTAGTGATTTGCTTTATTATACTAACGGATCTTACCAAACTTTCTGTTATGTGTGATTGAAGTTTTCATGTTTTGGGAGAGATTATGATGGATGAAGGAATAAGGAGTGGCAAGAGCCTAAGCTTGGGGATGCCTGAGGCACCCCAAGGAAATATTCAAGGATTCCCAAGCAACCAAGCTTGGGGATGCCCCGGAAGGCATCCCCTCTTTCTTCTAACGATCATCAATAATTTCACTTGGAGCTATATTTTTATTTGTCACATGATATGCGTAAATCTTGGAGCGTCTTTTGCATTTAGTTTTCACTTTTCTTTTATGCACCATGCTGGTATGAGATAGTGATTTATAGAATGATCAATGCACTTCACTTATATATTTTTAGTATGGCTTTATAGAATGCTTCATGTGCTTCACCGATATCTTTTGAAGTTTGGATTGCATGTTTCTCTTCACATAGAAAACCGCCATTTGTAGAATGCTCTTTTGCTTCACTTATATTTGTTAGAGCGTGGGCATATTTTTTTATAAATAATTAAACTCTCTTGCTTCACTTATATCTATTTAGAGAGATGACAGGGATTGGTCATTCACATGGTTAGTCGTAAAATCCTACATAAAACTTGTAGATCACTGAATATGATATGTTTGATTCCTTGCAATAGTTTTGCGATATAAAGATGGTGATATTAGAGTCATGCTAGCGGGTAGTTGTGGATTGTAGAAATACTTGTGTCAAAGTTTGTGATTCCCGTAGCATGCACGTATGGTGAACCGTTATGTGATGAAGTCGGAGCATGATTTATTTATTGATTGTCTTCCTTATGAGTGGAAGTTGGGGACGAGTGATGGTCTTTTCCTACCAATCTACCCCCCTAGGAGCATGCGCATAGTACTTTCTTTCGATAGCTAATATACTTTTGCAATAAGTATTTGAGTTCTTTATGACTAATGTTGAGTCCATGGATTATACGCACTCTCACCCTTCCATCATTGCTAGCCTCTTCGGTACCAAGCATTACCCTTTCTCACCTCGAGAGTTGGTGCAAACTTCGCCGGTGCATCCAAACCCCGTGATATGATACGCTCTATCACACATAAGCCTCCTTATATCTTCCTCAAAACAGCCACCATACCTACCTATTATGGCATTTCCATAGCCATTCCAAGATATATTGCCATGCAACTTCCATCATCATCATCATATGCATGACTTGAGCATTTATTGTCATATTGCTTTGCATGAACATAAGATAGATAGCATGATGTTTTCATGGCTTGTCCATTTTTTATGTCATTGCTATGCTAGATCTTTGTACATCCCGGTACACCGCCGGAGGCATTCATATAGAGTCATATCTTTGTTTTAGACATCGAGTTGTAATATTGAGTTGTAAGTAAATAAAAGTGTGATGATCATCATTATTAGAACATTGTCCCATGTGAGGTAATAAAAATAAAAGAGGCCAAAGAAGCCAAAATTAAAAAAAGAGGCCCAAGAAGCCCATCAAAAAAAGAAAACAAAAAGAAAATAAAAAAATGAGAGAAAAAGAGAGAAGGGGCAATGTTACTATACTTTTACCACACTTGTGCTTCAGAGTAGCACCATGTTCTTCATATAGAGAGTCTATTGAGTTATCACTTTCGTATACTAGCGGGAATTTTTCATTATAGAACTTGGCTTGTATATTCCGATGATGGGCTTCCTCAAATGCCCGAGGTCTTCATGAGCAAGCAAGTTGGATGCACACCCACTTAGTTTCAGTTGGTGCTTTCATACACTTATAGCTCTAGTGCATCTATTGCATGGCAATCCCTACTCCTCGCATTGACATCAATTGATGGGCATCTCCATAGCCCATTGATTAGCCGCATTGGTGTGAGACTTTCTTCCTTTTTGTATTCTCCACACAACCTCCATCATCATATTCTATTCCACCCATAGTGTTATGTCCATGGCTCACGCTCATGTATTCCACGAAAGTTGAAAAGGTTTGAGAACATCAAAAGAATGAAACAATTGCTTGGCTTGTCATCGGGGTTGTGCATGATTTGAATATTTTGTGTGGTGAAGATGGAGCATAGCCAGACCATATGATTTTGTAGGGATAACTCTCTTTGGCCATGTTATTTTGAAAAGACATGATTGCTTTATTAGTATGCTTGAAGTATTATTGTCTTAATGTCAAATGATAGACTATTGATTTGAATCACTCGTGTCTTAATATTCAGGCCATGATTAGATTACATGATCAATATTATGCCAGGCCACTCGTGTCTTTTTTATCATTTACCTACTCGAGGGCGAGCAAGAATTGATCTTGGGGATGCTGATACGTCTCTGTCATATCTATAATTTTTGATTGTTCCATGCCAATATTCTACAACTTTCATATACTTTTGGCAACTTTTTATACTATTTTTGGGACTAACATATTGATCCAGTGCCCAGTGCCAGTTCCTGTTTGTTGCATGTTTTTTGTTTCGCAGAAAATCCATATCAAACGGAGTCCAAACGGGATTAAAACTGACGGAGATTTTTTTGGAATATATGTGATTTTGGGAAGAAGAATCAATGCAAGACGATGCTCGAGGGGCCCACGAGGCAGGGGGCACGCCTCTGACCCTCATGGCCACCCCGTAAGGCGGTTGGTGCCCTTATTTCGCCGCAAGAAAGCTAATATCGGGATAGATATTGTGTTAGAATTTCAGCCCTATCGGAGTTACAGATCTCCGGTAATTTAAGAAACGGTGAAAGGGCAGAATCAGGGAACGCAGAAACAGAGAGAGAGAGACAGAGAGACAGATCCAATCTCGGAGGGGCTCTCGCCCCTCCTACGCCATGGAGACCATGGACTAGAGGGGAAACCCTTCTTTCATCTAGGGATAAGGTCAAGGAAGAAGAAGAAGGAGGGGGGCTCTCTCCCCCTCTCTCCCGGTAGCGCCGGAACGCCGCCGGGGCCATCATCATCACCGCAATCTACACAAACAACTTCACCGCCATCATCACCAACTCTTCCCCCCTCTATGCAGCGGTGTAACCCCTCTTTTACCCGATGTAATCTCTACTTAAACATGGTTCTCAATGCTATATATTATTTCCCAATTATGTATGGCTATCCTATGATGTTTGAGTAGATCCGTTTTGTCCTATGGGTTAATTGATGATCGTGATTGATTTGAGTTGCATGTTTTATTATTGGTGCTGTCCTATGGTGCTCTTCGTGTCGCGCAAGCGTGAGGGATGCCCGCTGTAGGGTTTGCAATATGTTGATGATTTGCTTATGGTGGGTGGCGTGAGTGACAGAAGCACAGACCCGAGTAAGTAGGTTGTTTGCGTATGGGATAAAGAGGACTTGATACTTTAATGCTATGGCTGGGTTTTACCTTAATGATCTTTAGTAGTTGCAGATGCTTGCTAGAGTTCCAATCATAAGTGTATATTATCCAAGAATAGAAAGTATGTTAGCTTATGCCTCTCCCTCAAATAAAATTGCAATAATGATTACTGGTCTAGTTATCGATTGCCTAGGGACAAATAACTTTCTCGTTTGACAACAAGCTCTCTACTAAAACTAACTTAGTTATTTCTTTATCTAAACAACCCCTACTTTTTATTTACGCGCTCTTTATTATCTTGCAAACCTACCCAACAACACCTACAAAGTACTTCTAGTTTCATACTTGTTCTAGGTAAAGCGAACGTTAAGCGTGCGTAGAGTTGTATCGGTGGTCGATAGAACTTGAGGGAATATTTGTTCTACCTTTAGCCCCTCGTTGGGTTCGACACTCTTACTTATCGAAAGAGGATACAATTGATCCCCTATACTTGTGGGTTATCAGTGCCCAGTGCCAGTTCCTGTTTGTTGCATATTTTTTGTTTCGTGGAAAATCCATATCAAACGGAGTCCAAACGGGTTAAAAATTGACGGAGATTTTTTTGGAATATATGTGATTTTTGGGAAGAAGAATCAACGCGAGACGATGCCCGAGGGGGCCACGAGGCAGGGGGCGCACCCCAGGGGGTCAGGTGCGCCCTGGGCCCTCGTGGCCACCATGTAAGGCGGTTGGTGCCCTTATTTCTCCGCAAGAAAGCCAATATCCGGATAGAGAACATGTTCAAATTTCAGCCTAATCGGAGTTACGGATCTCCGGGAATTTAAGAAACGGTGAAAGGGCAGAATCAGAACGCAGAAACAGAGAGAGACAAAGAGACATATCCAATCTCGGAGGGGCTCTCGCCCCTCCACCGCTGTGGAGGCCATGGACCCGAGGGGAAACCCTTCTCCCATCTAGGGAGAAGGTCAGGGAAGAAGAAGAAGAAGGGGAGCTCTCTCCACCTCTCTCCCGGTGGCGCCAGAACGCCGCCGGGGCCATCATCGTGTGACGGCGATCTACACCAACACCTCCGTCATCTTCACCAACATCTTCATCACCTTCCCCCATCTATCTACAGCGGTCCACTCTCCCGCAACCCGATGTACCCTCTACTTGAACATGGTGCTCTATGCTTCATATTATTATCCAATGATGTGTTGCCATCCTATGATGTCTGGGTAGATTTTCGTTGTCCTATCGGTAATTGGTGAATTTGCTATGATTGGTTTAATTTGCTTGTGGTTATGTTGTTGTCCTTTGGTGCCCATCATATGAGCGCGCGCGTGGATCACACCATAGGGTTAGTTGTATGTTGATAGGACTATGTATTGGAGGGCAAGAGTGACAGAAGCTTCAACCTAACATAGAAATTGATGCATACGGGATTGAAGGGGGACCAATATATCTTAATGCTATGGTTGGGTTTTACCTTAATGAACTTTAGTAGTTGCGGATGCTTGCTAATAGTTCCAATCATAAGTGCATATAATTCCAAGTCAGGGATGACATGCTAGCAGTGGCCTCTCCCACATAGAACTTGCTATCGGTCTAGTAAAGTAGTCAATTGCTTAGGGAAAATTTCACAACTCCTACCACCACTTTTCCACACTCGCTATACTAACTTTATTGTTTCTTTATCTAAACAGCCCCTACTTTTTATTTACGCGCTCTTTATTATCTTGCAAACCTATCGAAAAACACCTACAAAGTACTTCTAGTTTCTTACTTGTTCTAGGTAAAGCGAACGTTAAGCGTGCGTAGAGTTGTATCAGTGGTCGATAGAACTTGAGGGAATATTTGTTCTACATTTAGCTCCTCGTTGGGTTCGACACTCTTACTTATCGAAAGAGGCTACAATTGATCCCCTATACTTGTGGGTTATCAATAATTTGTCTAGGCTTGAAAATGTGCTTGATGACCCACTACCTATTGATGATAGTTTTCCTGATGAGCAGTTAGCTGCAATAAATGTTTCTCATAGTACTCCTTGGTATGCTGACTATGCTAATTACATTGTTGCTAAATATTTACCACCTAGCTTTACATACCAATAAAACAAAAAAAAATCTTCTATGATTTAAGACATTACTTTTGGGATGACCCACATCTTTATAAATAAGGAGTAGATGGTATTATTAGACATTGTGTACCTGAGCATGAACAGGGACAAATCCTATGGAAATGTCACTCTGAAGCTTATGGAGGGCATCATGCTGGAGATAGAACTTCTCGTAAGGTATTCCAGTCTGGATTTTATTGGCCTACTCTCTTCAAGGATGCCCGTAAGTTTGTCTTATATTGTGATGAATGTCAAAGAATAGGTAATATCGGTAAGCATCAGCAAATGCCTATGAATTATTCACTTGTTGTTGAACCATTTGATGTTTGGGGATTTGATTACATGGGATCTTTTCCTTCCTGTAATGGGCATACACATATTTTGGTTGATGTTGATTATGTTACTAAATGGGTAGAAGCTATTCCAACTAGTAGTGTTGATCACAACACCTCTTTTAAAATGCTTAAGGAAGTTATTTTCCCAAGGTTTGGACTCCCTAGATATTTAATGACTGATGGTGGTTCACACTTTATTCATGGTGCTTTCGGTAAAATGCTTGCCAAGTATGATGTTAACCGTATAATTGCATCACCCTATCATCCTCAGTCTAGTGGTCAAGTTGAACTTAGCAATAGGTCCAGGAAGAATTGGTCTAAGAAATTAGATGATGCACTTTGGGCTTATAGAACAGCATATAAAAATCCTATGGGTATGTCTCCTTATAAAATGGTTTATGGAAAAGCTTGTAATTTGCCTCTTGAGTTAGAACATAAAGCATTTTGGGCAGTTAAAGAACTCAACTATGAGTTCAAACTGGCTGGTGAAAAGAGGTTATTTGATATTAACTCTCTAGATGAATGGAGAACCCAAGCTTATGAAAATGCAAAATTATTCAAAGAAAAAGTTAAAAGATGGCATGACAAAAGAATCCAAAAGCGTGAGTTTAAAGTCGGAGAATATGTTCTTTTGTACAACTCTCATTTGAGATTCTTTGCAGGAAAACTCCTCTCAAAATGGGAAGGCCCATATGTCATCGAGGAGGTTTATCGGTCTGGAGCCATCAAAATAAATAATCCCGAAGGTACTAACCCGAAGGTTTTCAATGGGCAATGAATAAAGCATTATATCTCAGGTACGCCCATTAACGTTGAAAGTAATATTATCCAAACTTTGACACCGGAAGAACACATAAAAGAGTCCTTCCGAAACACTCCAGAATCGTGAAAATAAGGAGGTACATGATACGGTAAGTAAATGGACTCCGAAAAATCCGCAGAAATAATTTTTATTAGTTTTGGAATATTTAAGAATTTTAGAAATAAATAAACTTTTCCAGGAAGCGTCCCCTGGTGGACACAAGACACCAGGGCGCGCCAGGCAAGGCGCGCCCAGGTGGGTTGTGCCCACCTGGGACACCTTCCGTACTCCATTTTTCTCCCGTATGCTTGTCCTCCAAGATAAAAAAAACTATATATACTTCTTGAACCTGCTGATCACCGTATCACGGAGAAATCATCTGTTCTCTTTTCTTGCTGCTTTCCCATTAGATCTGAAAATATGTCTTCCCAATACTCTGAGGGTGAGAGCTATGTTGCTGATTTCATCGCAAACCCCAAGTCCTATGGGGATGAGGGGCACTATAGCTGGACCTCCGAAGAAGAAGATGAATCGGTTCCTCCTGGTTCAAAAAGAGAGCATGGAGGCGTTATGCAAGAAGATAATAAAACTCGAGATGGATAACGATGAGTTGAGGATAGATAATTTTATTCTCCATCAGAAACTAGAGGAAGCGAAGGGGAAACCCTCCACTTTCTCACCACCACCACTGCCATGGAAATCCGAGTACAAAATTTCTACTTCATCACCACCATCATCTTCTTCACCACCAAAGGAGAACTGAGTATCGGGTATGGGCACTCCCCTGGCTTCCGCCAAGCTTGGGGGAGGTGCCCCGGTATTGTATCATCCCATTATCTTTTTACTTTTACTTATTTTAGTTCGATCTTTTGCATTAGATGAATAAAAGTTAGTTCGATCCTTTCTTTCCTTGAGAGTTTGCTTAGTGATCTATCCTTGTAATTGTGTGCAAGTTATATAATAAAGTTTAGTTTGAGTTTTTTCTTTATTTACTTTCATGTTTCAAATAAAGAAGGAAAAAGAGAAAGGAAAGAAATAAATCAATAAGATTATATACTAATCCTATGGTAGGTGATGGCACCACATAAGGAAAAGTATAAGTAGAAAATTTTATTATACATTGACAAACATAGCACTAGTCAATGGTGCAACTCATGAAAGAATTAATAAGGGAAGAGAAGATTCACATATAAATATACTATCCCAGAAATCTTTGTTGAGTGTGAGTCCTCATCAAAAGATTGTATGCCAAAATTGTTGACGTTGGACAAGAAAGACAACTTAATGATTTATGTTTGTTTATGTTCACATAGAAGTCATATTGTCATAGATCCTTTAACATGTGATGCTTGCCTCCTATCTTTGCTAGCCAAAAAATCCGCACTAAGTAGAGATACTACTTGTGCATCCAAAAACCATTAAACCCAAATCTTATTTTCAAGAGTCCACTATACCCACCTAGGGATTGAGCAAGATCCCTCAAGTAAGTTATCATCAGTGCAAAAGGGCAATAAAAATTGCTTCTAATAGTGCAGATTTAGTGTAAGAGAAAATTGAGTGTTGCACGAACTTGTGATGGTGAATAATAAAAGCGACATACTGCATGATAAAGGTCGCTATCAAAAGGGGCCATGCAACGTGACGTTCTGTGATGCCCCCAATTCAATCATACACTGATAATACACACAAACGTGTACGATCAAGATCAGGGACTCATGGGAAGATATCACAACACAACTCTACAAATAAAAGTAAGTCATACAAGCATCATATTACAAGCCAGGGGCCTCGAGGGCTCGAATACAAGAGCTCGATCATAGACGAGCCAGCGGAAGCAACAATATCTGAGTACAAGCATAAGTTAAACAAGTTGTCATAAGATGGCTAGCACAAAATGGGATACATATCGAAAGAGGTGCAGGCCTCCTGCCTGGGATCGTCCTAAACTACTCTTGGTCGTCGTCAGCGGCCTGCACGTAGTAGTAGGCACCTCCAGAGTAGTAGGAGTCATCATTGACGGTGGCGTCTGGCTCCTGAGCTCCATCGTCTGGTCGCAACAATGGGGTATAGAAAGGGGGAAAAGGGGAAGCAAAGCAACCGTGAGTACTCATCCAAAGTACTCGCAAGCAAGGAGCTACACTACATATGTATGCATTGGTATCAAATGGAGAAGGGTAGCATATGTGGACTGAACTGTAGAATGCTAGAATAAGAGGAGGATAGCTAGACCTATCGAAGACTACGCTTCTGGCAACCTCCATCTTGCAGCATGTAGAAGAGAGTGGATGGTAAGTTCACCAAGTATCATCGCATAGCATAACCCTACCCGGCGATCCTCCCCTCGTCGCCCTGTGAGAGAGTGATCACTGGTTGTATTTGGCACTTGGAAGGGTGTGTTTTATTAAGTATCCGGTTCTAGTTGTCATAAGGTCAAGGTACAACTCCGGGTCGTCCTTTTACCGAGGGACACGGCTATTCGAATAGATAAACTTCCCTGCAGGGGTGCACCACATTTCCCAACATGCTCGATCCCCTTTGTCCAGACACACTATTTTGGGTCATGCCCAGCCTCGGAAGATCAACACGTCGCAGCCCCACCTAGGCACAACAGAGAGGTCAGCACACCGGTCTAAATCCTATGGCGCAAGGGTCTGGGCCCATCGCCCATTGCACACCTGCACGTTGCGAGGGCGGCTGGAAGCAGACCAAGCCCCCTTAATACAAGAGCAGTCTTACTGTCCAATCCGGCGCGTGCCGCTCAGTTGCTGACATCACCAAGGCTTCGACTGATACCACGACGTCGAGTGCCCATAACTGTTCCCGCATAGTTGGTTAGTGCGTATAGGCCAGTGGCCAGACTCAGATCAAATACCCAGATCTCGTTAGGCGTTTTAATTGAATTAACCACGGATGCCGAACAGGGCCAGGCCTACCTCTCTCATAGGTGGTCTCCACCTACCATGTCGCTCCACCACAAAGATCCACTCAGAGGGCCGTCGGGACAAACGTCCTTTCATACCAATCCGTGAATCACTCGCGGGTACTCTACGAGCCGACCCTACTTTAGTCACCACAAGTATCATATAATATGCATATACCCGCGATCACCTCCCGAGTGATCACGCCCCGATAGTATAACATGGTAGACGGACAAGAATGTAGGGCCACTGATGATAAACTAGCATCCTATACTAAGCAATTTGGATTGCAGGTAAGGTATCAATAACTTTAGCAACAATGACATGCTATGCATCAGGATAGGATTAACGGAAAGCAGTAACATGCTACACTACTCTAATGCAAGCAATAGAGAGAAGAATAGGCGATATGTGGTGATCAAGGAGGGAGCTTGCCTTGTTACTCTGGCAAGAAAGAGGGGTCGTCAACAGCGTTGTCGATCGGGGCACCAGCATCGGCGTCAGTCTCATAGTCTACCGGAGAGAAGAGGGGGAAGAAACAATGAATACAATGCAAACAGATGCATAACGATGCATGACATGACAAGTAGCGGTGGTAGGTGTGCCCTAATGCGGTATGAAGTGATACCGGTGAAGGGGGGAAACATCCGGGAAAATATCCCTGGTGTTTCGCGTTTTTGGACAGATGAATCGAAGGGGGAAAGTTGCGTGTATCAGGATTCGTCTTGTCGTTCTAAGCAACTTTATGTACAAAGTTTTTCCATCTGAGCTACGGTTTATTTTATATTGATTTTAAAAGATTTAAATCATTTTAGCATTTATTTAATTATTTTAATTCAACATTATCCAGAATAGTGCTTGCTGACATCAGCATGACGTCAGTAGTCAATAGGGATGTTGACTCGACAACCTGACGGTGGGTCCCGTTCATCATTGACTAGACTAACTAATCATGTTTAGTTAGTTTAATTAGTTGTTTAGTTTAATTAATTAAGTTAATTAATTCTTTAATTAATTAATTAATTTTATTATTATTATTTAATTCTATTTTATAACATTCTGGGGTGGGCCCCAGCTGTCATTGGGCCAGGGGGCCTATCGGGTTCGGGCATGCGGGCGACGGGCGCTCGCCCATTCCAACACAGGGAGGACGGCGAGGAGTCGCCGACCACCGCAACGGGCGGCCGCAGCCGCCGGGGAAGGAAGGGGTGGCCACGGCGCGGCTAGGCGCGGCCGGGCTGGGGCAGCGGAGACGGTAAGCGGCGCGAGGCGACGTGGGCTGGAGGTGCGGACGGCGCGAGGGCACAGTGGTGTGCACGGGCGGCGGGACGCTGTCGACGGGGGCGGGCCGAGCGCGGGAGAAGCGGCGGACGCGGGTGCACGGTTGCGCGAGCGGAGCTGGGCTGCCCGGGTGTGGCCGGGGAGCAGGCTGCGGAGCAAGCAAGGCAGCAACAGTAGAGCAGGGGAGCGGGACGCGGCCGTCGCAGGCGAGCAGCGCGGTGCCGCGTACACACTGGGTGACCGCAGGCAAGCACTAGGCGCGCACTACACGCGGCGGGGCGGCAAGGGCAGCAGCAGAGGAAGCGGGCACGGCGATGGCTCGTAGGGACGCGGCCGGAAGCGGCGGGGCATGGGGCGTGGCCCCGAGCGACGTGCACGAGTGCGGACGGCGAGCAGCAGGCGCGGTGAGCGCGCACCGTGTTGGAGTGGGGCGGCGGTGACCGTGGTGACGAGTGCGAGGCGGAGCGGTTCGGGGGCGCGGGCCGGGGTCTCACCGGGGTTCGTAGGGAGCGGGGCAACGGGGCTTGGGGAGGAGGACGGAGATGACGGGTCGACGGGGAGGCAGGCCGGTGAGGAGGTCCTAGGCGGCGGCGTGGTCCCTGCGGCGGCGGCGGCGGGGTCGCAGCCGTTCGTGCCCCGATCCAGATTGGATCGGGGGAGGGGGCGCGTCGTGGGGGGGGGGGGGGGGTAAGTGGTGTGGGGGGTGGCCGGTTGGCCCGGCCCGTTCGGGCGGCTGAGGCCAACTGGGTCGTGCCCCTGTGGGGGGTGTTTTCCTTTTCCATTTCTCTTTTGTTTTGTTTTTCTGTTTTTATTCCTTTTCTTTTATTTATTTCCTTTTATGTTTTAAATCATTTTAAAATATTTAGGCAACTTCTAAAAATGGGTTTTCTCCACAATAATTACCAGTGCAATATTTGGCACCCACCGAACATTTTTATTTCAATATTTGAAAAAATATATTGTTTGACTCGATTTTGTATTTGAAATTTGGTATCGGTTTCGAATCAACACGAGGTTATCAACAGTAACCGAAGTGACGTGGCATCATTAGCAGAGTTTTACTGTAACTTAATTATCCGAGCGTTACAAAACTCCTCCACTACAAGAAATATCATCCCAAGATTTAGGAGGTAGAAGGAAACAGTGTGGGGTATTCATCACGCAGGCCGTCCTCGCGCTCCCAAGTGGCTTCATCTTCGGAGTGATGCGACCACTAGACCTTGAGGAACTTGATTGCCTTCTGACGTGTGCGGCGTTCGGCTTGGTCGAGAATGCGGACCGGATGCTCTTTATAGGAGAGTTCCTGTTGCAATTCGAGCACTTCATGATCCACTGCTCGGATTGGGTCCTTGAAGCAACGGCGGAGCTATGACACGTGGAACACATCATGAACCTGAGAAAGGTTTGATGGAAGCTCCAATTGATATGCCACTTTTCCACGCCTTTCAAGAATAGTGAATGGGCCAATATAGCGAGGAGCTAGCTTGCCCTTGATCCCGAAGCGGTGAGCACCCTTCATTGGTGTAACTCGAAGATAAGCCTTTTCGCCAGGTTGACAGACCATGTCTTTATGATGACGGTCATACTGACTCTTCTGACGTGACTGAGCAATCTTGAGATTCTCACGAATAGTGCGGACTTGTTCTTCGGCATGTTGGATAATATCCGGACCGAAGAGTGGACGTTCCCCAGTTTCTAACCAGTTCAGAGCGGTCCGACACTTTCGTCCATATAACACTTCGAAGGGGGCCATTGATACGTCTCCAATGTATCAATAATTTTTGATTGCTCCATGCTATATTATCTACTGTTTTGGACATTATTGGGCTTTATTATCCACTTTTATATTATTTTTGGGACTAACCTATTAACCGGAGGCCCAGCCCAGAATTGCTATTTTTTTTGCCTATTTTACGGTTTCAAAGAAAAGGAATATCAAACGGAGTCCAAACGGAATGAAACCTTCGGGAACGTGATTTTCGGAACGAACATGATCCAGGAGACCCGGACCCTACGTCAATAAATAAAGGAGGAAGCCACGAGGTAGGGGGCGTGCCTACCCCCTAGGCGCGCCCTCCACCCTCGTGGGCCCCCTGTTGCTCCACCGACGTACTCCTTCCTCCTATATATACCTACGTACCCCCAAATGATCAGATATGGAGCCAAAACCCTAATTCCACCGCCGCAACCTTCTGTATCCACGAGATCCCACCTTGGGGCCTACTCCGGAGCTCCGCCGGAGGGGGCATCCATCACGGAGGGCTTCTACATCAACACCATAGCCTCTCCGATGAAGTGTGAGTAGTTTACTTCAGACCTTTGGGTCCATATTTATTAGCTATATGGCTTCTTCTCTCTTTTTGGATCTCAATACAATGTTCTCCCCCTCTCTTGTGGAGATCTATTCGATGTAATCTTCTTTCTGCGGGGTGTTTGTTGAGACCGATGAATTGTGGGTTTATGATCAAGTCTATCTATGAATAATATTTGAATCTTCTATGAATTCTTTTATGTACGATTGGTTATCTTTGCAAGTATCTTTGAATTATCAATTTGGTTTGGCCTACTAGATTGATCTTTCTTGCAATGGGAGAAGTGCTTTGCTTTGGGTTCAATCTTGCGGTGTCCTTTCCCGGTGACAGTAAGGGCGGCAAGGCACGTATTGTATTGTTGCCATCGAGGATAACAAGATGGGGTTTTCTTCATATTGCATGAGTCTATACCTCCACATCATGTCTTGCTTAAGGCGTTACTCTGTTTTCATGAACTTAATACTCTAGATGCTTGTTGGATAGCGGTCGATGAGTGGAGTAATAGTAGTAGATGCAGGGAGGAGTCGGTCTGCTTGTCTCGGATGTGATGCCTATATACATGATCATACCTAGATATTCTCATAACTATGCTCAATTATGTCAATTGCTCAACAGTAATTCGTTCACCCACCGTAAAATACTTATGCTCTTGAGAGAAGCCACTAGTGAAGCCTATGGCCCCCGGGTCTATCTTGATCATATTAATCTTCCAATACTTAGTTATTTCCTTTGCTTTTATTTTACTTTGCGTCTTTATCAAAAAATACAAAAATATTATTCTATCATATCTATCAGATTTCACTCTCGTAAGTGACCGTGAAGGGATTGACAACCCCTTATCTCATTGGTTCCGAGGAGTTATTTGTTTTGTGCAGGTACGAGGGACTCGCGCGTAGCCTCCTACTGGATTGATACCTTGGTTCTCAAAAACTGAGGGAAATACTTACGCTACTTTTCTGCATCATCCTTTCCTCTTCAAGGAAATCCAACGCAGTGCTCAAGAGGTAGCAAGAAGATTTCTAGCGCCCTTGCCGAGGAGTCTACGCAAAAGTCAACATACCAAGTACCCATCACATACCCCTATCTCCCGCATTACATTATTTGCCATTTTCCTCTCCCCCACTTCACCCTTGCCGTTTTATTCGCCCTCTCTCCCTCTATCCTCCCTCTCTTTCTCTATTTGCCTCCTTTCACCCGCTTTTCCCTCGCCATGTCGGAACCAAAAAGAATTGGGGGTTCTCTCCCAAGTTCTAGTGCTTTAGACAATCCTGCTATCTTATCTAAACTCATAAATCGGAATGCTATGGAAAAACTTGCCGGAGTTATCAATGAGAACCTTAGTAATTTTGATGAAGATGATTCTGGCATTTTTCTATATTTACTCGATGAATCTTTGAAAGATGCTTGGGATAGGCTGTTAAGGATCCGGGCTAGCTTTGTACCCCAATATCTAATTGAGGTTTACTTAAAAAGCGTTTATGTTGGGCTGCCCGCTTCATTCAAACAAGTTTTAGACTCTATTTTTGAAGAGGGTTTTCTTGAAGGGGACCCTATAGATACCTATGAGAGGATGAAAACTATTTTTGGGCACCCCATTAACGAGAAAGCTGAAATCACATCTCTTTTGCTTTCTTACCAAAACGAATCTATTAAAGAGATAAAAGCTAGCCAAGATGCCAATTTCTGCAACATTCTTAATCTTTATTCTACCATTAATGGCCATGTAATTTGTCAAAATAGAAAGATTAATTACATATATAACAAGTTCGCTCTCTTTTTCCCTAAAACCAAAGATGGTAATACCTAGATCTATCCTTGCTTTTTATGCCTAGCTAGGGGCGTTAAACGATAGCGCTTGTTGGGAGGCAACCCAATTTTATTTTCATTCCTTGCTTTTTGCTCCTGTTTAGTAATAAATAATTTATCTAGACTCTTTTTTGGTTGTGTTTTTTGTGTTTAATTAGTGTTTGTGCCAAGTAGAACCGTTGGGAAGACTTGGGGAAAGTCTTGATATCTTGCTGTAAAAAACAGAAACTTTAGCGCTCACGAGAACTGCTTCCATTTTTATTTGAAAAGTGATATTTAGTTAATTATTTTTGAAGATGATTAATAGATAAATTCCTCTCGTCCAGAAATTTATTTTAGAAGTTTTGGGGTTCCATATCTTGCGCTAGCTACAGATTACTACAGACTGTTCTCTTTTTGACAGATTCTGTTTTTCGTGTGTTGTTTGCTTATTTTGATGAATCTATGGCTAGTAAAATAGTTTATAAACCATAGAGAAGTTGTAATACAGTAGCTTTAACACCAATATAAATAAAGAATGAGTTCATTACAGTACCTTGAAGTGGTCTTTTGTTTTCCTTCGCTAACGGAGCTCACGAGATTTTCTACTTTAAGTTTTGTGTTGTGAAGTTTTCAAGTTTTGGGTAAAGATTTGATGGATTATGGAACAAGGAGTGGCAAGAGCCTAAGATTGGGGATGCACATGGCACCCCCAAGATAATCTAAGGACACCTAAAGGCCAAAGCTTGGGGATGTCCCGGAAGGCATCCCCTCTTCCGTCTACTTCCATCGGTAACTTTACTTGGAGCTATATTTTTATTCACCACATGATATGTGTTTTGCCTGGAGTGTCTTGTATGATTTGAGTCTTTGCTTTTTAGTTTACCACAATCATCCTTGATGTACACACCTTTTGAGAGAACCATACATGATTTGGAATTTGTTAGAATACTCTATGTGCTTCACTTATATCTTTTGAGTTATATAGTTTTGCTCTCGTACTTCACTTATATCTTTTAGAGCACGGTGGTGGATTTGTTTTATAGAAACTATTGATCTCTCATGCTTCACTTATATTATTTTCAGAGTCTTAAATAGCATGGTAATTTGCTTAAATAATCCTAATATGCTAGGTATTCAAGATTAGTAAATTTTTTCTTATGAGTGTTTTGAATACTAAGAGAAGTTTGATGCTTGATGATTGTTTTGAGATATGGAGGTAATAATATCAAAGTCGTGCTAGTTGAGTAGTTGTGAATTTGAGAAATGCTTGTGTTGAAGTTTGCAAGTCCCATAGCATGCACGTATGGTAAAGGTTATGTAACAAATTTGAAACATGAGGTGTTCTTTGATTGTCCTCCTTATGAGTGGCGGTCGGGGACGAGCGATGGTCTTTTCCTACCAATCTATCCCCCTAGGAGCATGCGCGTAGTGCTTGGTTTTTGATGACTTGTAGATTTTTGCAATAAGTATGTGAGTTCCTTATGACTAATGTTGAGTCCAAGGATTATACGCACTCTCACCCTTCCATCATTGCTAGCCTCTTCGGTACCGTGCATTGCCCTTTCTCACATTGAGAGTTGGTGCAAACTTCGCCGGTGCATCCAAACCCCATGATATGATACACTCCTTAACACATAAACCTCCTTATATCTTCCTCAAAACAGCCACCATACCTACCTATTATGGCATTTCCATAGCCATTCCGAGATATATTGCCATGAAACTTTCCACCATTCTGTTTATCATGACACATTCATCATTGTCATATTGCTTAGCATGATCATGTAGTTGACATAGTATTTGTGGCAAAGCCACCATTCATAATTCTTTCATACATGTTACTCTTAGTTCATTGCATATCCTGGTACACCGCTGGAGGCATTCATATAGAGTCATCTTTTGTTCTAGCATCGAGTTGTAATCATTTGCCACACTTGTGCTACTATCCTTTGCCACACTTGTGCTTCAAAGTAGCACCATAATCTTCATGATAGAGAGTTTTTTTGTTTTGTCATACTAGTGGGAATTTTTCATTATAGAACTTGGCTTGTATATTCCAACAATGGGCCTCCTCAAGTGCCCTAGGTCTTCGTGAGCAAGCAAGTTGGATGCACACCCACTTAGTTTCTTTTATTGAGCTTTCATACATTTATAGCTCTAGTGCATCCGTTGCATGGCAATCCCTACTCCTTGCATTAACATCAATTGATGGGCATCTCCATAGCCCATTGATTAGCCTCGTTGATGTGAGACTTTGTCCTTTTTTGTCTTCTCCACATAACCCCCATCACCCTATTCTATTCCACCCATAGTGCTATGTCCATGGCTCGCGCTCATATATTGCATGAAAGTTTATAGGTTTGAGATTACTAAAGTATGAAACAATTGCTTGGCTTGTCATCGGGGTTGTGCATGATGAGAGCATTCTTGTGTGATGAAAATGGAGCATGACTAAACTATATGATTTTGTAGGGATGAACTTTCTTTGGTCATGTTATTTTGAGAAGACATAATTGCTTAGTTAGTATACTTGCAGTATTATTATTTTTATGTCAATATGAACTTTTATCTTGAATCTATCGGATCTGAATATTCATACCACAATTAAGAAGAATTACATTGGAATTATGCCAAGTAGCACTCTGCATCAAAAATTATCTTTTTTATCATTTACCTACTCGAGGACGAGCAGGAATTAAGCTTGGGGATGCTTGATACATCTCCAATGTATCCATAATTTTTGATTGCTCCATGCTATATTATCTACTGTCTTGGACATTATTGGGCGTTATTATCCACTTTTATATTAATTTTGGGACTAACCTATTAACCGGAGGCCCAGCCCAGAATTGCTGTTTTTTGTTGCCTATTTTAGGGTTTTGAAGAAAAGGAATATCAAACGGAGTCCAAACGGAATGAAACCTTCGGGAACGAGATTTTTCGGAACAAACATGATCCAGGAGACTTGGACCCTACGTCAAGAAATAAAGGAGGAAGCCACGAGGTAGGGGGGCGTGCCTACCCCCCCCCTCCCCAAGGCGCGCCCTCCACCCTCGTGGGCCCCCTGTTGCTCCACCGACGTACTCCTTCCTCCTATATATACCTACGTACCCCCAAACGATCAGATACAGAGCCAAAACCCTAATTCCGCCGCCACAACCTTCTGTATCCACGAGATCCCATCTTGGGGCCTGTTCCGGAGCTCCGCCGGAGGGGGCATCCATCACGGAGGGCTTCTACATCAACACCATAGCCTCTCTGATAAAGTGTGAGTAGTTTACTTCAGACCTTCGGGTCCATAGTTATTAGCTAGATGGCTTGTTCTCTCTTTTTGGATCTCAATACAATGTTCTCCCCCTCTCTTGTGGAGATCTATTCGATGTAATCTTCTTTTTGCGGTGTGTTTGTTGAGACCGATGAATTGTGGGTTTATGATCAGATTATCTATGAACAATATTTGAATCTTCTCTGAATTATTTTATGTATGATTGGTTATCTATGCAAGTCTCTTCGAATTATCAGTTTGGTTTGGCCTACTAGATTGATCCTTCTTGCAATGGGAGAAGTGCTTAGCTTTGGGTTCAATCTTGCGGTGTCCTTTCCCAGTGACAGTAGGGGCAGCAAGGCACGTATTGTATTGTTGCCATCGAGGATAACAAGATGGTTTTTTTATCATATTGCATGAATTTATCCCTCTACATCATGTCATCTTGCTTAAGGCGTTACTCTGTTTTCATGAACTTAATAATCTAGATGAATGCTGGATAGCGGTCGATGAGTGGAGTAATAGTAGTAGATGCAGGCAGGAGTCGGTCTACTTGTCTCAGACGTGATGCCTATATACATGATCATACCTAGATATTCTCATAACTATGCCCAATTCTATCAATTGCTCAACAGTAATTCGTTCACCCACTGTAAAATACTTATGCTCTTGAGAGAAGCCACTAGTGAAACCTATGGCCCCCGGGTCTATTTTCATCATATTAATCTCCCAATAATTAGTTATTTCCTTTGCTTTTATTTTACTTTGCATCTTTATCAAAAAAATACCAAAAATATTATTCTATCATATCCATCAGATCTCACTCTCGTAAGTGAGCGTGAAGGGATTGACAACCCCTTATCGCGTTGGCTGCAAGGAGTTATTTGTTTTGTGCAGGTATGAGGGACTCTCATGTAGCCTCCTACTGGATTGATACCTTGGTTCTCAAAAACTAAGGGAAATACTTACACTACTTTGCTGCATCATCCTTTCCTCTTCAAGGAAATCCAACGCAGTGCTCAAGAGGTAGCAGCCATCTTCAGACTAGCTTGATAGCTATTATTATAAGAGAACTCGGCATACGGAAGAGATTCCTCCCATTTCTTGCCGAAGGAAATTACACAAGATTGAAGCATGTCTTCGAGAACTTGGTTGACATGTTCAACATGTCCTTGCGACTGAGGATGAAACGCAGTACTGAACGATGGATGAGTTCCCATAGCTTCTTGGAAACTTGCCCAGAATCTTGAAGTGAACAAGCTACCATGGTCCGAACTGATAACTAGAGGAATACCATGAAGTGAAACAATTCTGGACATGTAGAGAGTTGCAAGCTGACTAGCAGTGATTATTTCTTTGACCGCGATAAAATGTGCGACCTTACAAAGCCGGTCAATGACGACAAGAATAGCATCATTACCTTTCTGTGACTTGGGAAATCCGGTGACGAAGTCCATCTCGACATGGTCCCATTTCCATTTAGGAATAGAGATAGGTTGCAAAGTTCCAGCAGGCCTTTGATGCTCTGCCTTGATACGACGGCAAATGTCACACTCAGCAACATAATGAGAAATGTCTTGCTTCATATTAGACCACCAGAATCTCTAACGGATGTCTTGGTACATCTTTGTGCTACCAGGATGGATAGATAGAGGCGTATCATGAGCTTCTTCATAACCTCCTGTGTCATATCATGGTTTTCCTCTGAACATGGCACCACTAGGCGGCCCTTGAAGTACAAGATGCCATCATTAGCAATAGTGAAGAACGAGGGCCTTCCTTCAGCGAGGTAGCGCTTAATCTTGTGGGCTTGAGAGTCATAATTCTGTAGTGTTTTGATGCTGTCCATGAGATCAGGTTTAGCAGCCAAGGTATTGAGAGAACCCTGGGAAACAACATGGAGGTTCATCTTGTGGCACTCGGGGGGAGGGGGAGTGAATGCACCCGGAGGAACTATATGGAGGTTCAGCTTTCTGAATTCTTCAACAAGCGAGGGCTGAACTTTGTGAACCTGCAGGTGGTTTCAGTAAGACTTGCGGCTCAAGGCATCATCCATTACATTAGCCTTGCCTGGGGTATAGGATATACCCACGTCAAAGTCTGCAACAGTCTCCATCCATCTCTGCTGACGGAGGTTCAGATCTGGCTGAGTAAACATATACTTCAGACTTTGGTGGTCGGTGAAGATCTCACAACGATTACCGAGAAGGTAATGTCGCCACTGCTTCAGAGCATGAATGACAGCAGCAAGCTCGAGGTCGTGAACTGGGTAGTTTTCTTCATGAGGGCGCAGTTGACGAGAGGCATAAGCAATCACTCTGCGCTCTTGCATTAGGACACAGCCTAATCCTTGACAGGAAGCGTCGCAGTAAATGACGAAGTCCATCTTAGTATTAGGTGGAGCTAGCACTGGGGCAGAAGTCAACTTGTCTTTGAGCGCCTGGAAACTTTCCTGGCACTTGTCGGTCTATTGGAACTTGACGCCCTTATGCACAGATTAGTCAGAGGCCTAGCGATCTTGGAGAAGTTCTCGACGAATCGACGGCAATAGCTGGCGAGACCGAGAAAACTTCTTACTTGCTTGACATTCTTCGGAGGAGTCCAACCGAGAATAGCCTAGACTCGTTCAGGGTTGACGGCAATACCATCCTTGGAGATGACATGCCCAAGATAGGTTACTTAGGGTAGCCAGAATTCACACTTGGAATACTTAGCGTAGAGTTGATGCTCTCGAAGCTTTTCCAGCACAACACGAAGATGTTCATCATGTTATTCTTTGTTCTTGGAAAATACAAGGATATCATCCAGGTAAACAATGACGAACTTGTCGAGGTAATCCATGAATATGTAGTTCATCAGATGAGAAAAGGTGGCAGGAGCATTCGTTAAGCCGAATGACATGACGGTGTACTCGTATGATCCATACCGAGTCACGAAGGTGGTCTTTGAGATATCCTCTTCACGAACACGGATCTGGTGGTAACCCAACCTCAAGTAGAGTTTGGAGAACATTGATGAACCAGCCAGTTGATCATAAAGATCATTGATCCGAGGGAGGGGATATTTGTTCTGAATAGTGGCTTGGTTAATAGGATGATAGTCTTGGACTAATCGGTTCGTCCCATCCTTCTTCTTAACAAAGAGAGAAGGTTCTCCCCAGGGAGAGCAACTAGGACGATGAAACCTTTGCTAAGAGATTTGTCGATTTCCTCCTTAAGCTCAATGAGTTCATGCGGCGACATCTTGTAGGGTCGTTTGGCTATAGGGGTGGTGCCTAGTTTCAATTCGATGATGAATTCGACAGCTCTAGTAGGGGGAATCCCGGGAAGTTCTTCCGAAAAGACGTCTTGGAATCCACAAACGACGGGAATGTTTTCAATGCCCTCGAGTGGTGCAGCATTCAATGCATTCAAGGCATAAAGCCGTGCCTCGTCATTTTGAACTAGATGAGCCTGGTAAGTAATTATTTCATTAGAAGGGTGTAGCAGATGGACGGTCTTTGTGGTGCAAACTATAGAAGCAATATGCGATTTCAACCAATCCATTCCCAGAATGAGGTCAATGCTACAGGACTTTAGTACGATGGGAGATACAAGGAATTCTAGTCCTTCGATTTCAACAGGGACGTCGTTGCAAATCATGGAGGTTCCACATTGGCACGCGGGGGTGTGTACTAATAGCGAAGCGTTCATGTCTTTGCTTTTAATGCCATGCATGAATGCAAAATCCTCTGACATGAATGAATGTGATGCACCTGTATCAAATAAAATGGATGCTGGTACTGAATGTACGAGGAGTCACTACAAAAAAAATACACTTCCGTGATGATACGTGTTTGTCACAGTAGGTCACATTTTCTGTCATGCATATACATCCATGACAAATTTATGACAGAATCAAGATAGCCATACCTGTGCTGTCGTAGAAGTGTTCCATGACATTACCAAAATTATCATCATGGAAGTGTCCACTTCCATGACGATAAATCGCGTGTCACAGAAGTGCTTTCATCAAGGGTGACCGACACGTGGCATCCACTGTAACGGAACGCCATTAAGCTATCGGGTCCGGTTTTGGATCCGATAACCCGTTAACAGCCCCGACCAATGGGGATTTTCCATGTGTAAAATCATCATTGGCTGGAGGGAACACGTGTCGTCTCGCCATTGGGACAGATGTCATCCAATCATTGGACCCAAAGCGCCTATGATACGTCGACACGTGGCATGGCCCAACAGAGGCCCATTCCTGTGAAAAGGCTGGCCCGTTTGACTTGGTCAAAAGGTGGCGGGCCGGCCCATGGCAAGCCTGTTAACGGCTTGTTCGCATATAGCCCATTTATAGCCTGCTAACCCAGGGCCCGTTTACGGCCTATCCGAATTAGGCCCAATAGCGTCATCTGGGCTGTCCAATATAGTTCCAGCCCGTTTTAACTTCCGCCCATGTATGGCCCATGGCGTCTTTCGGCCCATATGAGGCCCTTAGTAACCCTCAGCCCATTAACGACCCATGGTAAAACTGGCCCGTAATGAACAGTGTATCACATTATACCCGTTAACGACCCATTATACCATTGGGCCATTTCCAGCCCATGTTATCTTTCGGCCTTCTCAGGGCCCATTTATTCTTGGGCTCATTTCCAGCATTTGTTTACTTTCGGCCCGTTACTGTCATTTTCTACTTGTGGGCCAAATTCAGCCCGTGGTTATAGTTGGCCCGTTTGTGGCCCGTTAATACGTTGGGCCGTTTTCATAGCATCATCAAATACGGCCGATTAACGACGACCCATTATGGTCGGCGCATGAACGGATGATTTCAACTCTAGCCCATTTATGGCCATAATGTGGTCTGTTATTAGCCCATGTTTGGCCAACCGATCATACGGCCCGTAGAAGGCCCATCAATGATACGGCTCATAGAGGGCCCATTATGTCTACAGCCTGTATAAGGCCCATTGTTTCTACGCCCCGTAGAAGGCCCATTGTTTCTACGGCCCTTAGAAGGCCCATTGTTTCTACGGCCCGTAGGAGGCCCATGTTAACTACAGTAAATATGTAGCACATGGTTAATGTGGCCTAGTTTTAAAAAATAGGCTATTGCGGCCACTAGCAAACCGCGGAAAAAGAACTGCACTGACTACAAGAAAACAAATAAACAAGACAATAAGGAAATAAATAGGCAAGCAACTTACGCTAGGCTATCACGGCTATTACACATATTACATCCACTAGGCATCAAAGTTCGCCACCAGTGCAAATATAGGGAACAAAGCAACATATAAACGCCGTAGCAAAACAAGTCCAGAACTGAAACCACTTCAGAAGAGCTCAAGAAACAATATCCTGGGTACGCATAATGGTGGCAAGATGCTTAGCAAGCTTATTAACTTTCTCTTGTTTGGCGCTTAAATCCCCTAGCACTTGTTGTTGCACTAGAAAGTATGCATCTGAATTCTGCAGGGACTTCCTCAGTCCTTCCACTTCCTGCACATAACATCTGATCGATGTCTTTCAACTTGAAGTTGAGACTCAAGAAGACGAACTGATTCAGGCAGCGAGTTCGAAGAGCTGGTGCCAGGATTAGTAGCCAGTAACTCGAACACTACATCAAGACAGGACTTTCGGGTTATCTCAGTGTCTTCAATATAGTTTTTATCAGCTTTCTTGGAGACCAACAGGGATGTCCCACTATCTTGAACCTTATCTGCATTACTTCCTGTACCATTGCATAACGGGGTACCCTTCTCCAATATTTCATCCACATTCTAAAAGAGAAACAAACAAACACATCACAGGTTTACAATGTAGTATATGAAACTCATTTTGGTAAACCAGTTCAGTAGTAAGGTGGACAGGATAACAGCATGAAACAAACTTATATCTATGTAGTATGGTCACTGTATGGTCTATATCATTCTAGTTTGTGTTGCCAAATCAAGATAGATATAGTTTGAATCATATCTATTTAAAACAAAGCAGCTTAGACAGAATATAAGTGTGGGAAACTACACAATAATAACAACACTTGTAAGATGCATGGCATGAGAATATACTGTTTATTCAATTGAAACTGAAATCAACATAGAGCAAGTTACAACAGCAAACACGTTAAAGAAACAGGTTTAAAATATACTTGTTGCGCCATTGGAATTTCAATTGCATCCTTCAAATTTGAAATTAGTTGGTATGAGTAAATAAAGTGATGCAAGAGTAAAGTAGTATGAACCATAGCTACGGAACCTGACCTGAGAACAATTCTTCTTCTGCTTTAAGCGTTGACTTGGGGTTTGGAGTGGTGGTCGTCGTGCTTTGGGCACTACAGTTGCCTTACGAACTGCTCGTGTTTGGGTGCTCTGTGGTGGAGATGGTGTTGTGTCAACGGAAACTGGGTTACTATCCGTTGGGGTTGGGGTTAGAAGGGGCGTAGCTGGTTCTCTGTCCAACTGGGTAGGGGTACAATCTGCGTGAGTCTGGGTTTTGTGTGTTGGTGCTCGTTCTTGGGCAAGTACAATCGTGGTTCTATCTCCATCGATAGGCAGCATGATCTTTTCTGAAGACCGTGTTTTTACTCCCACAGATACTGCCATCACCCCCTCCAATTGAAATGGCTGATAAACAAGAAACATAATTGAATGTACATACATTGTAGGATAGATAGGTGCAATGGATAGTAGGGAAGAAAATAGGGCATGAAATAATTCACATTTATGTTGTCTAACCAAACAGAATAGCAGGACATAATTTCACATATATGATGGCTAATTAAACAGGATAGCATGAAACAATTTCACATGTATGATGGCTAACTAAATAGGATAGAATGACATATTTCAAAATATGATGACTATGTAAACAGGATGACATGATATAACTATACGATGTGTCTATTAAAGTGGTTGGCATGCCATAAATCACAAACATGTCGTCGATGGAAACATGATGGCATGATATAATTCACAGATAGAATGACATAATTCAAAATATGATGACTATGTGAACATGATGAGATGATATAACTATATTATGTCTTTAGAAAATGGGTTGGCATGCCATAATTCAGATACATGCTGTCTATGTAAACATCATGGCATGATATAATTCAAATATATGATTTATATACTAAGGAAGCGAGCAGAGGGCAATCGCATATATGATGAGTCAACTAAGGAGATGGCATTCAATATCGTGTATATGATGTAAAAACTAAGCATTGCAATACAACATATGCATGATATGAGTAATATAACCCTGCCAAGTTTGAGCATACACCTCAGGGGGATAATAGGACTGGTCATCTGCCTCTGAATCCTCCTCTGAAGAGCTATCTATAACCAGCAAGATATCTGCTTCACCAGGTAGCATTGTCTGCTCTGAAGACCTTGTTTTCACTCCAGCTTTCTCCATCACCAATTCAAATGGCTGATGCACAGGAAGAGCAGTTGAATATACAAACATTGTCGACAAAAGCAATGAGAAATACAAAAAAAGGACGACACAATATAATTCACATATATGACGCTTGGCTGAACAGCATGGCATTGCATAATTCACATATATAATGCCTTCCAGCAAGATAGCATTGCATAATTCACATATATAATGTCTGGCAACAAGATGGCATTGCATAATTCACATATATGGTAATTAGACACTAAACATGTGGCATTCACACAAAGCATTCTAAACTAAGAAAATGACATGGCAATGCAAGATACCATACGCACGATATGAGCATCATAACCCTGCCAAGTTAGAGCATGCACCTCAGGGGGGGGGGGGGAATAGGACCGGTCATCTGTCTCTGAATCCTCATCTGAGGAGCTATCTGTAACCAGCAAGACATGCGCTTCGTCAGATAGCATTGTCTGCTCTGAAGACCTTGTTTCCACTCCAGATTTTTCCATGACCGTGCCGAATGGCTGATGCATAGGAAGAGTAATTGAAGGTACTAAAATTGTTGACAAATTTAACACGTAATAAAAAATGATGTCATGATATAATTCACATATAAGATGACTGGCTAACCAGGGTGGCATTGCAAAATTCACATATATGATGCCTGGCTAATCAACATGCATTGCATGATTCACATATACGATAAACAAACTAAACAGATGGCATTGACACAAAGCATGTCTAAACTAAGCAGATGACATCTTTGATGTGTACAGTAAGAAATGCAAGGCACCATATGCATGATATTACCAACATCAGCATGCCAAGTTAGAGCGAAGACCTCATGGAGTAAATAGGAGTGGTCTTCTACTTCTAAATCCCCCTCAGAACAGTTATCTTCCTCTTGTACGATCTGAAATGGGTGGAGGGGGGCTGCCTTTGTGCCCACCATGGAGCGACGTCTGCATGAAATTTTATTGCCACGCAAGGCTCGTCTCTTTTGCTCTACATGTTCAGTTCCATTGTGTACAATAACTGACATGCATAGGAATAAAACATAATGAGATTATGTAAGGAGTGCATGCACAAATCTAGAGTGATGGTAGCAAACTGTGGATAGACCCAAAACAAATGATAGCAGGAAGATAATAGCTTTAGTTAAAAAGTATAGATAATGGCTCCTTTAATGTTTATTTGCACCCAATATGAAACTCATAGTAGACACCCGAGATTAACCAGATAGTAGACAGATAGTACTGATTGCTACCCCAATATGTACCCCACAACCATTTAAAAACTCAAGTTTCAGCATAAGTTTGGACCTGAGTCGGAGTCTAATAGGTGAACACGACGATAAAGTAGCATGTCATCATATTAAGGGATGCATAACATAAGCAGACATGGAAGAGTGCGACCTCTCTTGCAGACCCATGTAGTCCTCAAGGTCATCTGCTCAGTTGATGATGGTAATGCAGTTGTTGTGGCTGCCGGCGGCGGGGAAGAAGATCTGAGGCGGCGAAAGATAGTCTGGAGAGCGGATCACTGGTGTGGTGAACCCTTCCGTCGTTGGAGCAGCTGAGCTGGGGTGGAACACAGCACCGCAGGAGCAGGACAAACCACACAAGGTTTTCTTTGACACATATTTGTAATAGAAGTAATTGTGTAAGGGCTTGTATAAATTTGAGGATTCTAACAATGCAGGGATAGGAAATAGACAGGAATATGATAGGAATGCACGTGCAACACAGAGACTTTAAAAACACAAGATTTCTGCCAATCTGGGTGTTTGGTTCACAAGAATTGGAAAATCATAGGATGCAAAGAAGCATGTTGAGATTAAGTCAAACCACAAGAAGTGTACAACCTCTTTGGCGAAGCCATGTTGATCTCAGCATGATTGGGTTGGCCAGTGAGGATGCTCCGGCTGACTTGGCTGTCGGAGGAGGGGAAGAAGATCTTAGGCGTCTGGAGATGGAGCCCGAGGTACTGCTCCGCTATGATGGAGGGTTTCGTCGTTGGAGCAGCTCCGGTGAGTTGTACGATGCCGAGGCTGAAGCAGGACAAGAGAGACAACGTTAACCTGAGTGGAATTCTAATAGCATCTCCAATAGATGACGTAAAATACATAACCACAAAGTGCTAGATGTATACATCAGCCGCTCATCTCTGAACTAAACTGTTGAAACTGAATTTAACTGTCAAAACTGAACTTAACTGTCAAAACTGAATTTTGCTGTCGAAACTGAATTTTACTGTCAAAACTGAACTTAACAGTCAAAACTGAATTTTGCTATCGAAACTGAATTTTACTGTCGAAACTGAACGCACTAGAGGTGAGGCTACAAGTTAGTCGACTGACTTTTTCATCTCTGGTCAGTCGATTTTGCAGGCGTTGGATACGAAATCAAGGGCCTGCAGTTCATCTTCAACCTCCACCCCCCTGAGCCGCCAGCCACCACCGGCCAAACGACCGCCCCCCCGCCGCCCGCGGCTGGCAGTGCGCCGCCCCAGAAACACTCCCCACCACTAGTCCGCCGCCGCCCCGACCATCCCTATAGGCCCCCCGTGCGGAGCTTTTTCTCCGGCGATCCCCACACCACCGCCGGCGACCACCGCCCCCACCCTGAATCCTAATATAGGTAGTAGGGTACCTCTCCGGTGAGCCCTCCTCCCCGCTGTGGCTGGTTCTTCCTTAACTCTGGCGAGCCCCCCATCCCCTGAAAATCGACCGACCCAAAATTCAATTCAGTCGACTGACGTGTAGCTAAATCGGAGCAGCATCGCAAGCAAGAGCGAGAACGAGAGCAGCAGTGCGAGCAAGAGCAAGAGCGAGAGCAGCAGCGCGAGAAAGAGCAAGAGCAAGAGCAGACCAGGTAGGGGACCGAGAGCAAGAGCATAGTAGCAGCGCGAGCGAGAGCTAAAGCACCAGAAGCTCCTACTCATGTGGACGTCGCCGCCGAGGGAGCGACGCCGTGGAGGAAGTGGCCGGTGACGTCGGCGTGGATGGACCCTCGCCGTGTCGGCTCAGGACCGAGCGCCGACAGCACCATGAGATCGAATCAAGAAGAAAATTCGGCGATTAGTGTACAACCTCTTTGGTGGCACCGATTAGCCCGCAACTTCATCCGAGGAAACGGTAATGATGATGCTATTCCGATGGTGCAGGTGAAGACGGGGGTGTGGGAATGGAGGTGGTGCGAAAGACGAGGGGAACGTCGGGGCAGCTCCTTGGAGGTGGAGGACGGGGTGGCTGAACCGACGGGATGACCAGATCGACGACGGATCCTCATCCGGTACAGTGGATGAGGGACGTCGGGTGTTGCTGTGGACGACGTCGTCGGGGAAGAGGCTCCGGCTGGATGGCGGACGGAGGAGGGTGTGGGGCTTTGCGGGTTTTGCCGGCCTCAGTGTACGAATGGGTGGGCAGATGGGATGGGAGTGGGGAACCACGGCTTAGGGACGCGCTTGTCTGAAATGTGGGGTAAGTTATGAAAGTACCCCTACCGATTTGAGGCGGTTCTTTCGGTTCAGGGGTATCATGGGCATTTCGCGTGTCGGGATTTCACTGGAGGTGGGAATTTTCACGCGCGTTGTAATTTTGGAATAGCAAGTCGCGGGTTGAGGTGGAGGGAGTTGTCGGAGCACAGCGAGACAAAGATATATCTTAAATATTTCGGGCTAACACACTACAAAAAAAATACACTTCCGTGATGATACGTGTTTGTCGCAGTAGGTCGCGTTTTTTGTAATGCTTATGACAGAATCAAGATAGTCATACCTGTGCTGTCGTAGAAGTGTTCGATGACATTACCAAAATTATCATCACAGAAGTGTGCACTTCCATGACGATAAATCGCGCGTCACAGAAGTGCTTTCGTCAAGGGTGACCGACACGTGGCATCCACCGTAACGGAACGCTGTTAAGCTATCGGGTCGGGTTTTGGATCCGATAACCCGTTAACAGCCCCGACCAATGGGGATTTTCCACGTGTAAAATCATCATTGACTGGAGGAAACACGCATCGGCTCATCGTTGGGACATATGTCATCCAGTCATTGGACAGAAGGCGCCTATGATACGTCGACACATGGCACGGCCCAGCAGAGGCCCATTCCTGTGGAAAGGCCGGCCCGTTTGACTTGGTCAAAAGGTGGTGGGCCGGCCCATGGAAAGCCTGTTAACGACATGTTCGCATATAGCCCATTTACAGCCCGCTAACCCAAGGCCTGTTACGCCCTATCCGAATAAGGCCCAGTAGCGTCATCTGGGCCATCCAATATGATTTCAGCCCGTTTTCACTTCTGGCCCATGTATGGCCCATGACATCTTTCGGCCCATATGTGGCCCTATGTAACTCTTGGCCTATTAACGGCCCGTGGTGAAACTGGCCCGTAATGAACAGTGTATTACTTTAGACCCATTAACGGCCCGTGGTGAAACTGGCCCGTAATGAACAGTGTACCACTTTAAACCCATTAACGGCCCGTTATTCCATTGGGTCGTTTCCAGCCCATGTTATCTTTCGGCCTTCTTAGAGCCCATTTATTCTTGGGCTCATTTCCAGCATTCGTTTACTTACGGCCCATTACTGTCATTTTCTGCTTGTGGGCCAAATTCAGCCCATGGTTATAGTCGGCCCGTTTGTGGTTCGTTAATACATTGCGCCGTTTTCATAGCGTCATCAAATACGGCCTATTAACGATGGCCCGTTATGGTCGGCCCATGAACGGACGATTCCAACTCTAGCCCATTTACGGCCATAATGCGGCCTGTTATTGGCCCATATTTGGCCAATCGATCATATGGCCCGTATAAGGCCAATTGATGATACGGCCCGTAGAAGGCCCATTGTTTCTATGGCCCGTAGAAGGCCCATTGTTTCTACGGCCCGTAGAAGGCCTACTGTTTCTATGGCCCGTAGAAGGCCCACTGTTTCTACGGCCCGTAGGAGGCCCAATGTCACTACAGTAAATATTAGCCCATGGTTATTGTGGCCTAGTTTTAGAAAATAGGTTATTGCAGCCACTAGCAAACCGCGGAAAAAGAACTGCACTGACTACAAGCAAACAAATAAACAAGACAACAAGGAAATAAATAAGCAAGCAACTTATGCTAGGCTATCACGGCTATTACACATATTACATCCACTAGGCATCAAAGTTCGCCACCAGTGCGAATATAGGGAACAAAGCAGCATTTAAACGCCGCAGCAAAACAAGTCCAGAACTGAAACCACTTCAAAAGAGTTAAAGAAACAATATCCTGGGTACCCATAATGCTGGCAAGATGCTTAGCAAGCTTATTAACTTTCTCTTGTTTGGCGCTTAAATCCTCCAGCGCTTGATGTTGCACAAGAAAGTACGCATCTGAATTTTGTAGGGACTTCCTCAGTCCTTTGGCTTCTTGCCGCGGCACAACTGACTGATGCCTTTCAGCTTGTAGCTGAGACTGAAGAAGCCGAAGTGATTCAGGCAGCGAGTTCGAAGAGCTTGTGCCAGCGGTACTGGCCAGTAACTCGAACACTACATCAACGTAGGACTGTGGGGTTTTCTCACTGCTACAAGATCATTTTTATCACCTTTCTTGGAGACCAACAGGGTTGTCTCACTATCTTGAACCTTATCTGCATTACTTTCTCTACCATTGCATAGTGGGGGTGCTCTTCTCCAATATTCTGTTTGCATACTACAAGAGAAACAAGCAGACACATCACAGGTTTAGCTTGTAGTATACGAAACTCATTTTGGTAAACCGGTACAGTAGTAAGGTGGATAGGATAACAACATGAAACAAACATATATCATTCTAGTTTATGTTCCCTAATCAAGATAGAGACACAGTTCAAATCATATATTTTTAAGACACAACAGCATAGACAGAATATAAGTGTGAGAAACTACACATCATTGGCAGCACTTGTAATGTGCATCACATGAGAACATAATTGATTATACAACTTAAACTGAAATCAACATAGAGCAAGAAGTTAGAACAGCAATCCAGTTAAAGAAATAGGTTTAAAACATACCTGTTGCGCCATTGGAGTTTCAATTGGATCCTTCAAATTCGAAAGTAGTTGGTATGAGTAAATACAGTGATGCAACAGCAAAGGAGTATGGACCATAGCTACGGAATCTGACCTGAGAACAGTTGCTCTCCTGCTTTAAACGTGGAGTTTGGGTTAGCTATGGTGGTCTTCGTGCTTTGGGCACTGTAGTAGCTTTACAAACTGCTCGTGTGGGGGTACTCTGGGGTGGACATGGTGCTTTGTCAACTATAAGTGGGTTACTATCCGCTGGGGTTGCAGTTAGATGGGTTGTAGCTGGTTCTCTGCCCAACGGTGTAAGTGTGCAATCTGGAAGAGTCTCGATTATGTGTGGTGGGGCTAGTTTGTGGGCCAGTACAACCATGGTTCTATCTGCATCAATGGGTAGCACTGCCTTTTGTGAAGAACGGATTTTTACTCCCTTAGATACTGCCATCACCCCCTCCAATTCAAATGGCTGATAAACAAGAAAAGAAATTGAACGTACAAACATTGTATGATAGACAGATGTGGTAATTCACATATATGTTGTCTAACCAAATAGGACAACATGACACAATTTCACATATATGATGCCTAACTAAACAGGATAGCATGGCACAGTTTCAGATATATGATGGATAACTTAACAGGATATAATGGCATAATTCAACATATGATGAGTACCTAAACAGGATGACATGACAAAACTATATGATGTCTTTCTAAAATAGGTTGGGATGAAATAATTCACATACATGTTGTCTAAGTATACAGGATCGCATGATATAATTGACATAATTGATTCATATCCTAAGCAGCTGGCACTCGCATGTATGATCTCTAAACTAAGCAGATAGAATTCAATATTGTGCATATGATGTCTAAACTAAGCAATGCAAGGCACCATATGCATCATATGAGAAATATAAACATTGCAACTTAGACCATACACCTCAGGTGGGATATAGGACTGGTCATCTGTCTCTGAATCCTCCTCTGAGGAGCTCCTTGTAACCATCGAGATATATGCTTCAACAGGTACCATTGCCTGCTCTGAAGACCTTGTTTTCACTCCAGATTTTTCCATAACCGGCTCAAATGGCTGATACACATGAAGAGTAGTTCAATATACACAGATTGTCGACAAATGGAATACGTAATGAAAAAAAGATGGCATGAGATAATTCACATATATGATGCCTGGCTCCATGGCGGTGCATAATTCACATATATGATAACTGGCTGAAAAACTTGGCATTGCATAATTCACATATCTGATATAGAAAGCAAACAGGAGGTATTTACACAAAGCATGTCTAATCTAAGCAGCTGGCATGGCAACGCAAGACACCATATGCATGATATGAGCAATATAACCCAGGCAAGTTAGAGCATGCACCTCGGGGGGGGGGGGGGGAATACGACTGGTCATCTCTCTCTGAATCCTCCTCTGAGGAGCTATCTGTAAACAGCAAGAAATCTGCATCAACAGTAGCACTGAGTGCTCAGAAGACCTTGTTTTCACTCCAGATTTTCTCATGACCGACCCAAATGGCTGATGCATAGTAAGAGTAGATGAATGTATAAACATTGTTGACAAATGGAATACATTATGGAAAAATATATGGCACAATACAATTCACATATACGATGACTGGCTAAACAGGATGGCATTGCATGATTCACGTATATGATGCGTGGCTAAAGAAGATGGCATTGCATAATTCCCATATACTCCCTCCGTTCCTAAATATTTGTCTTTTTAGAGATTTCAAATGTACTACCACATACGAATGTATATAGACATATTTTAGAGTGTAGATTCACTCATTTTGTTCCGTATGTAGTCACTTGTTGAAATCTCTAAAAAGACAAATATTTAGGAATGGTGGGAGTATGATATAGAAACCAAACAGGTGGCATTCACACAAAGAAAATCTAAACTAAGCTGATGACATATAAGATGTATAATGTAAGCAATGCAAGACACCATATGCATGATATGACCAACATCAGCATGCCAGGTTAGAGCAAACACCTCAGGTGGTAAACAGGCATGGTCGGCTCCTTCTGAATCTCCATCTGAACAGTTATCTTCCTCTGGAATACAATCTGGAAATGCAGGAGGGGGGCACTTCGCTCACCATGGAGCGGCGTCTGCATGACATTATATTCGCACGCAACGGTCTTCTCTTTTTCTCTACATGTTCAATACGATTGTGTACAATATCTGACATGCACAATAAAAATTAGTTAGATTTTGTAAGGCCTAAGGGGTGCATGCAAAAATCAAGACTGATGGTAGCAAACGAGTGGATGGATCCAAAACTAATGATAGCAGGTAGATTATAGCTTCAGTTTAAAAAGATAGACAATGGATCATCTATTGTTTGTTGCCCACCCAACATGAACCACATAGAAGACCCCAGATGAACCAGATAGTAGACATATACTATTCGTTGCTGGCTCAATATGAGACCCATGGGCAATTCAAAACTCAAGATTGAATGATAAAGTAGCAGGTAATAATAACCGATGTATAACGTAAGCAAACACGAAAGACTGCGACCTCTCTTCCGGAACTGTGTAGTCCTCAGGTTCATCTGCTCAGTCGATGATGGTAATGCAGTTGGCGTGGTTGCTGGCAACGGGGAAGATGATCTGAGGTGGCGAAAGGAAGTCTGTGGAGGGGATCTCTGCTGCAGTGAACGCTTCTGTCGATGGTGCACCACAGGTGGGGTGGATGATGGCACGGCAGGAGCAGGACATAACACACAGAGTTTTCTTTGACGCCTATCTGAAAATGAAGTAAATCTTTAAGGGCTCCTTAGAATTGGAGGATTCTATAAATGCAGGGACAGGAAAAACACAGGAATATGATAGGAATGCACGTGCAAAACAGAGCATTTGGAAACATAGGATTTCAGTCAACCTGGGTGTTTGGCTCACATGAATTGGAAGAATAGAGGAATGAAGAAACAAAGTGATGCGACGAGTGTACAACCTCTTTGGCATAGCCTTGTGAACCTCAGCATCATTGGGTTGGACGTGGAGGATGGTGATGATGCTGGTGTGACTGTCGGAGGCGGGGAAGAAGATCCGAGGCCTCTGGAAACGGCGCCGAGGGTACTGCTCCGCTGTGATGGACGGTTCCGTCGTTGGAGCAGCTCCGCTAAGGTGTACGGCGATGAGGCTGAAGCATGACAAGACAGACAACGTTAATCTGAAGTGGGACCCTAATATCATTTGCAATAGATGATGTAAAATACATCACCAAAAAGTGCTAGATGTAAAACACATCAGGCGCGCCACGGCCGCTCCGACAGATGCTGTAAGTACTGTTCACTCTAAACTTAACTGGAGAAAATGAACTTCACAGTCGAAACTGAATTTTACTGTCGAAACTGATTGAACTAGTAACAGAGCATTGCAATAGATGTTTAGGGCGTTCGAGCACTAGTAGCAGAGAAGCAGTCATCTAAATCAGCAGACGCTCGAGCAAGGAACGCACTAGCAGAGAGCAAGTCGTGCAGTAGCACCACGAGCGAGTGCTAAAGCAGCAACTCCTGTAGCTGCCGGAGGTCGTGCAACAGCAGCAGCAGCGCAAGCGAGAGCAAGAGCAGAGTAGCAGCACAAACGAAAGGAGGAGTAGTGCAGCAGCGCGACCGACAGCAAGAACAGAGCCGCAGCGCGAGCAAGAGCAGGAGCAGCTGCAGCTAGTGCCATTGTGGAAGTTGCCACCGAGGAAGCAACGACATGGGGGACAGACGTCATGGATGATGTGGCCGGCGACGGCGCCGTCGATGGAGACACGCCATGTCTGCTCGGTATCGAGCACCGGCAGCCCCGTGAGATCGAATAAAAGATGAAATGCAGCGGTGAGTGCAGAACCTCCTTGGTGGCGCCGAGTTGGCCTCGGCTTCATCGGAGGAATTGGTGAGGGTGCTGCAGTTCCGGTGGGGCAGGTCAAGACGGTGCTGTGGGGATTGAGGTGGCGCAATAGACGAGGCGAACGTTGGGGAAACTCCTTGGAGGTGGAGGACGGGGCGGCTGATCCAGCGGGATGACGAGATCGACAACAGATCCTCATCCGGTGCGGTGAATGAGGGACGGCGAGCTGTTGCGGTGGACGACGTAGTCGGGGAAGAGTCTCCGGCTGGGCGGCGGTCGGGAGGCCGACGGAGGAGTGTGGGGTTTCGCGGGTTTTGGCAGCCTCAGTGTACTAATGGGGGGCGAAGGGGGAGGGGGAGCCAAGCTTAGGGACGCGCTTGTCCGAAATGTAGGGTAAGTTACCAGCGTACCCCCACCGGTTTTGACACCGCGACGTGGAGCTTCATTTCCGGCTGAGGGGTAGAAGGGGGATTTCGCGTGTCTGGGCTGCGGGAGCGATTTTGGATGAGGAGGGAGTTCTCGCGCGCGTCCATATTTCGGGATAACCAGGCGCGGCACGGGTTGAAGAAGCGGGAGTTTCAAAGCAGGTGAGACAAAAGATACTCGAGCTTGAAAATTTCGGGATAACAAGGTGCGGATTCCTTCTTGGGCAGAACAAACTTAACGTGTAAAAAAACAATTCATACAAGACAAAAGAGAGTCATGTCCCCTTTTACTATATTGCTATAGATGCCATTGAAAAAACTACAAGAAAAATGTAAAAAAAATCAGGAGAACAAGATTACCCTGCATAGTACCAAATCGATTCGCACTTCCCTCAACAACAACAAAAAACAAATCAATTCCCACCAAAGAAAGAGTAATGTCCCTTTTTATATGATTACAGATGCCATGATCTCGAATTTCAATTTTTGAATCCACGTTATGTTGAATCCGAATATATCGTTAGGTGACTTTGCGGTTTATAATTCATGTAGTCGTACATTTTGATCTTCCATCATATATGAACATTTTACTCCACCATGTGAACATATATATTGTCGTCTACCATATGGACTAAATTTGAATCAATTTTCCTTATTTTAATACGATTGTTGTCAAGTTATACAATAATTTAAATATTATCTTGATAACAAAAAACATACATATAGCAGTAATCATATTTCACTATGAACTACATGTACCATACGCTCTCCAATTCAAATATGTGTATCCATTTTATGTTGAATTCAAATTATAGTACATTATTGGTCTAGGTGGCGAGATTTTCAGGATAATTTAAACCCTGTTTTCATACGTATAATTTTTGGCTGAATTGGGACAAGTTTTGGTATAAGCCTCTTGCAAAACCGGAGATTCTCTCAACAAGCCTCGTGGTTCCGAGAGGGAACGTGTCACCTTTGTGTGCGAAACGGTATACGCTGCTTCCCCCCTGATTTTATTTACAGGGGCAACAAAGAACTCTATGAGTGCCCTGTTAAATTTTGGAATTATTTCGGGTTCATTTGGCCTTTTTATACATTAATTGAGTTTCTGGACTTTTAATGTGCATAATCTAAATATGAATTGCATGCACATGCTCCGGTGCACCAAAGTGGGTTGAAAAATCACATGTGAGTCCTTGGTTGAATTTCTAGGTCCCATGGAAGAAATGAGAATGAAATTCAAACATCTGGGCGTCCTGACTCGACCGAGAACATCAAGAAACTTTGATTTTAAATTCATGTAAATCCAAAACTCGCCTGGAAATCATGAAACTTGGCATGGTGTCATGTCATGGCACTAACATTTTGTGGTAAAAAAATTGGGCCGATTTGGAAGCTCGTGTTTCTAAGAGGGAACGTGCCACCTTTGAGTGTGAAACGATATACGCTGCCCCCCCCCCCACTTGAGTTTCTTAACAAAGGAAACATAGAACTACATTAGTGCCCTGTTAAATTTTGGAATTATTCCGGGTACGTTTGTCGTTTTTATACATTAATTGAGTTTCTGGTCATTTAATGTGCATAAGTCAAATTTGAACTACAAGCACATGCTCTCGTGCACCAAAGTTGGTTGAAAAATCACATTTGTGTCCTCGGGTGAATTTCTAGGTCCCATGCAAGAAATGAGAATAAAATTAAAACATCTCGGCATCGTGGCTCGGCCGAGAACATTGAGAAACTTGGTTTTAAAATTCTTGTAAATCCAAAACACGTCTGAAAATCATGAAACTTGGCATGGATGTCATGTCATGGTACTACCATGTTGTGGTAAAAAAATTGGCCGAATAGGAACAGATTTTGGTATAAGCTTCTTGCAAACCGAAGCTTCTCTCAAGAAGGCTCGTGGTTCTGAGAGGGAATGTGCCACCTTTGAGTGCGAAATGATAAACGTTGTCCCCCTTGAGTTTATTTACAAAGGCAACATAGAACTACATGAGTGCCCTGTTAAATTTTGGAATTATTCTGGCTTCGTTTAGCCTTATTTACACATTAATTGAGTTTTTGGTCATTTAATGTGCATAATTCAAATTTGAACTACAAGCACATGCTCCCGTGCACCAAAGTTGGTTGAAAAAATCACATTTGTGTCCTCGGGTGAATTTCTACTCCCTCCTTCCATCTATATAGGTCCTAATGCGTTTTTCGAGGCTAACTTTGACCAAACATTAGAGCAATAATATATGACATGCAACTTACACAAAGCATACCTTCAAATTTGTATGTCAAAGGAGCTTCCAATAATATAATTTTCATAGTATACATCTCATGTGCTATTAATCTTGTCAATAGTCAAAGGTTGTCTTGGAAAACACATTAGGCCCTATATAGATGGAAGGAGGGAGTAGGTCCCATGCAAAAAATGAGAATAAAATTCAAACATCTGGGCATCGTGGCTCGGTCAAGAACATTGAGAAACTTGGTTTTAAAATCATGAAACTTGGCATGGTGTCATGTCATGGTAGTACCATGCTGTGGTAAAAAAAATTGGCCAAATAGGAACAAATTTTGGTATAAGCTTCTTGCAAATCGGAGCTTCTCTCAAGAAGGCTCGTGGTTCTGGGAGGGAACGTGTCACCTTTGTGTGCATAATTCAAATTTGAAATACAAGCACATGTTCCAGTGCACCAAAGTTGGTTGAAAAATCACATGTGTGTCCTCGGGTAAATTTCTAGGTTCCATGCAAGAAATGGGAATGAAATTCAAAATTCTCGGCGTCGTGGCTGGGTTGGAAACATTGAGAAACTTAGTTTTTTAATTCCTGTAAATCCAAAACACGCACGAAAATAATGAAACTTGGCTTGGTGCCATGACATGGCACCAACATGTTGTGGTAAATTTGCAGTCCGATTTGCGAAGGCGCACACATTAACAATCAACAAAGTCATTTTGGAACAAGTGCTGTCACGTTACAATCGGAAACACAAGTATTATTGAAACCGTGGGCGTTCTACTTACTAGTACCATTTACGTGCCGCCACGCGTCCCCATTTTTTATTAGCTAGGAGGCGCCGTGCAGGGTAGCTATTTGAGTACTAGAGGCGTGCGATTAGACCCCTGTGCGTGCTTATCGGTAGGAGAGCCCTTTGACCTCCATCTGCCGTCCACCTCTCTCCCAAGGTCTCCATTAATGGCGCCCGAGCCTCTGTTTAATGGCGTGGATATGTCTCACTCGACTGAGATTTAAGAGAGAAAAAAGAAAATCTGAAAGCACGGATCTTGATGTAAGATCCGACAGACCTATATAGCATCTACTGCAACTTATAGCAAGACTGATGAATATATAAGGACGATTAAAAATTTTTTGACCAAAGAAGGGCTTGCCCCTTCTGATTTTCATTACTGAAAACCATCACAATTCACAAGAAGTTCAGCACAACTCCATCCTAACACGAAGGACTAAAAGCTACTAGATTGAAATTGCAACATCCCAAGAGGCCAACAAAGGCCATAGATCCGCGCTAGAACCCAACATTTCACAACCGATGATGCAATCCACATCCTAAACCGATTATTACATCAAAAGAAACCAGGAAACAGAAGGAAGCCCAACAGCAACTAGAAGAACAGCAACGCCAGGGTCGCCATAGCAAGAGTTTTCTTCATTCCAGCCTCGCAACATTGATCTTCCACAGAAAGATCAGGATGATTAATTGTCTTACATAATTAGAAATATAATTAAAAAAGCCACATGCGGCTACGCTCGAAATACACAAGGGCAAAAGAAGAAGGAAGATAAGGATCTGGCTCGCTGATCTCTACTTTCTTGATGCGTTGCTGCAGGCCGCGGGAACTAGTCTCCGCGGCGAGCAGCGATGAGCTCTTTCGTTTCCTCAAGGCGCTTCTTGAGAACATCCATGGATTCCTCCACCAGCCTTTGGCGCTCGTTGCGGAGCATGTCATTCTCGTCCATAAGTTTCTTGACGATGACGCCGGTCCTCTTCAACAAGGCACTGGTCTCCTCATGCTGGTCTGCACTTCGGACGATCTTCTCCCTCAGCAGGTCGCGCTCGGCCCAGAGCCTCTCATTGCCCTCCCTTAGTTGTCGGATGACGCCGGTAGCCTGTTCAAACGAGGCTTTCATGTCATCCTACAACCTCGCCCAGCCGGAGATCAAATCCATCTGGCTATAGACGATCGCATGCATGTGCCTGTAATAGTCGTCGCCTGCCCGCGAGAAATTTTCCCAGGCCGCCGCGGCGCGGTGGGACATCTCTGCTGCATTCGTGGCGCGGCGGGACATCTCTGCTGCTTCCGCGGCATGGCTGGACCAGTCTGCTGCATCGATGGCGCAGCGGGACCTCCGTGTTGCTTCAGCGGCGCGGTGGGACATGTCGGCTGCTCTCGCAGCGAGGCGGGACATCTCTCGTGCTTCTTCTTCCATGCTTGCCTCTCCCTGGTGGCAATCTCTCAACCCAGAACTCACGCTGGCCATAGCAGACGCAAGGGAAGGATGTTGAATGACTTGTTTGTTTTTGTGGATGAGGAGTTGAGGAGGAATGTGCAGTCATCTTGGCATACTAGTATTTATAACCGAGTACTAATACGCTCCTAAGTGGGAACAGGTTTGCAATTCAATATAGCGTGGAGTAATTTGGAATGTGACGAGACGCAAGCTCAAAATTTATTGACGGTTCTAGTTTCGAAGTGCGGCACTATTCCCGGATGGAGTACTTCTTTTTCTACTCCCTCCTTTCCGGTATTATAGGGCTTATCTCAAAATTTTAGTTTTTCCATTTTATAAGGCTCAATTTGGTTGTTCCCCAACACATGTTTAGATTCCAAGGTGCATTAAATCATTGCATGCAAGTATTAAGAGAAAATTGACTAATGCATATACTTTATGCATGCATGCATTACAATTAATGCATTGATAAACATAATTTTTTGAGAAAAACAAGAGCATTAATTAGGTGCTTTTGCAAACTACAAAAAATATTCCACCACTCACCATCTTGGTTGGTGAGATTTTTGAATTAAGCCCTATAAACCGGAAAGGAGGGAGTACTGCTGTGTACGTGCAATAACTGGCACCGTCGTATACATATCTTATGGTTAATGGGGCGTTCGACAGGAATAGGTGCGTGGCGAGCTCTAGGCTAGTCTTTTTTTCAGACGCATTAAACCTATCTCTCGGGACTTCTCGCACGCACCATCGTGCCACCCACAAAAACTTGTACTCTAAGTTTAGTAGTACGTTATACAGGAAGAGAAGAGGTGCACACACGCACTCATCCTCTCACACACGCGTCTGCTTTTTCTCAAAAAGGAGGATGATGACCCTAGGCCTCTGCATCTAGGAGTCACACACGCATCTGTAGCTACGAATTGTAGTGTTCTCAACCATCCGATTGGCTCTATCATGGATGTACCTATATACTAAAACATGTATAGATACATCTATATTTTGACAAATGGAAGGCATGTATTGTGGAATGGAGGGAGTGCTTGTCATCAAAATGGATAAAAGGGACATATCTAGAACTAAAATACGTCTACATACATCTTATTTTATCCATTTTGATGACAAGTAGTACTTCTTACCCAAAGGAACTTTATATCCAACAGACACAAAATATTCGTTCGACTATTGGAAATTACTGATCTGATGTCGAAGTAATTGTTGCATCGCCACCAAAACCCACCATTTCTTAAGCTAAAGTAGACCAAGGTAATCCCTATATTAGCATATTACTAAGATAAACAGAAGGCACTGTAGAAACATTTAGGACGTGAGCTTGTCAATCTGAATGTGGAGGGACACAAGCTTAGCCCTGGCCAGCAGCTTGGGCGGAACTGTCAAGAAGGTCAGCTCCTGCACGTCGACGTCCCCGAGATCCTTGTTGCTTGTCACCTCCATTTCCACCTTGACGGCGTCGGTCGTGCCTTTGGGCTCCCCCGGCGGGCCGTTCGCCCACATCTTGGCCACGTAGTGCGGCAGTGGGGACGCCCCCGCTCTGATGCAGACGAACGACATGGTGATAGGCGCGCCGATGTCGAGCACGCCACCGACCAATAAAAATGCGCGGCGGTCCTCCTCCGCGAACAACAAGAGCCGTGGCTCCGACAGTGGCACTTGCAGCTGGAGCACCTTGCTGTACTGGATCCTGTGCACGGGCATCGGATGCGCGGTGCTGATGTGGTGGTAGAGCACTGGCGGCGGGCCTTCCTAACTGCAGACGGGCACGGGGCATTTGCAGGGCGCGAGCGGACACACGCTCTGGTGATCGGTGAGCTTGTGGTAAGTGACGTAGAGCCCACAGCCTTCGTGCGGGCACTCCACCCTCACCGACGAAAGGACGGAGTCCACCGCCGTGTTCCGCACGTCGAAGCCACCGCCGCGCTCGCACTTCTAGCATTGCCACTGGTTCCCGGGGCACTCGACGCGGCAATTCGCGCAGGCCAGGTGGCCTCCCTTGCACTGCAGAAATCAATCGAATAGCACATCAATCAAGAAACCTGCACCTTGCTCAATCAGCCGAACGGATGAGGTGTATTCGAACCTCATACACTGGAGGCGTCAAGGGGCGAAGGCACAAGGGGCAATGGAGCACGGTGAGGTCCATCGAGACCTTAGAGAGCTCCATCGTCGGGTCCTGTTCGGTCTGCATGATCTCGCCCTCCTCGTGCACAACCATCTCTCGACTTGGGCCGGGGTATTACAAAGCTTTACCATCACATATTTTATACTACTTCAAGGTGCATTAAATCAACACATGCAAGTATCAAAAGGAGAGTCACGGCATGCATGCATGCATTGTAATTAATGCATCGGTAAACGCAAATTATTAAAATATATCGAGTGTAGTGCTTTGATGTGTCACGTCAACTCGTACATCAACGAGAAGTTTGATTATCCTCTCCCTCGCGGACTTAACTGCACCTGCCTTTGGCTGTATGACAGGTTGGCCACACACCTGTCGGGCCCACCTGTCATACACGCAAAGGCAGGAGCGTCCCTCCCTCGCCCATGAACGTGGTGGCTGGCAATACTAGGAGAAGCTTTCGCTACACGCTCTCCCTCCCGCACGCAGTGGACATGCAGCAGTTCAATCGGTGTCAAATGGCCAGAAGCGTACTGTAGTACTCCTCCAATGCAGTAGTACTCCATCATTGTTCGACTTCCTGAAGAGGTGAAGAGCCAAGCGTAGTCTGGACGCTCGTGTGGCAGTTTCATGTGTAGAGTAGTCTAGGATAGCGTGTATCATGCCTGTAAGCTTAAAATCATTGGGGTCAGCTCCATGCTATGTGGCCATCTCGAAGTTTTAAAAAAAAATTAAAATAGTCTTCTGGCCCTACCTGACACCCTGGTGATTGTAGTTTGCACGCTCATCTGGTCAAGACAGGAATACATATTTTAATTTGTTTTTTTCAAAAAGGGGGGACTCCCCTGCCTCTACATCAGAACGATGCATACGGCCACATATATTTTAATTTGTGGTGGGTAAATGTTAGAGGTTGCAGCAAATATATTGTACACTGCGGGTCTTTCAGCCAAGTTTAGAGGCAAGCATGTGGGGCCAATGCTATGATGTGTCGCGTCAACTCGTACAACGAGGAGAAGCTTGATTTTACTACACGCCTTCTCCCTCACCCATGCGCACGGTTGCTCACAAACGAGAACAGGCTTTTGCTTAGTAGTACTTCTACAACAAGCTATCTGTCCCACTTGCGGTGAACGGACATGCAGCAGTGGATTCGACACTGTAGAAGCAGTAGTAGTAACATCATTGTTCGTCTTCTCGAAGAGGCGAAGAGCCAAGCACAAACCGAATGTTGCAGTTGCGAACATTGGAGCACGCATATAGCCAGGCTCTTGCATGAGACAAAATTGCTATGTGAGCCCACTATTGTACTAGTACGTACAACTACTTGCTAGTATAGCCCTGTAAACCAGAAGGAGTATTTGCCCTTCTAGGGATTTCAACAAGTGACTAGACTACACCGAGACGGAGAACATATGGAGCAAAATGAGTGAATCTGCGCCATAAATAAATACGTACTAGTTCTATCGTTTTCCTCTCCGAGGTGCACAATATTGATTATACTGACTACTCCCTCCTTCCATCTATATAGGGCCTAATGCGTTTTTCGAGGCTAAGTTTGACCAAATGTTAGAGTAATAATATATGACATGCAACTTACACAAAGCACATCATCAAAATCGTATGTGAAAGGAGCTTTCAATGATATAATTTTCACATTATGCATGTCATGTAGTATTAATTTTATCAATAGTCAAAGGCGGTCTTGAAAAACGCATTAGGCCCTATATAGATGGAAGGAGGGAGTAGTCTCTTTTTGACACGCATTTACGTTTTTTTACACAGTACAGACGCAAGCGCTCATATACACGTGCATACACTCACCCCTATGAATGCACACACGCACGGCACTATCATCTTGAAATTTATGAAGTCACCATAGGCACCTCGTCGTCGACGGGTCCATAGGTGCTTGAATGCCAAGCAGGAAGAGGGTAGCGGTTCCCGAGACGTTGAACGGTCAATGATGCATCCTCAATTACATGCAGAGGGAATTAATTGGAGAAGCAGAATAGAGCCAACACGATGTGAATGCAACAGAGTTTGGACTCTGATATAATAAAGGCACCCCACCACTCCAATCCATCTACTCCCAAGTCTCTACGCAACACTTCTCACTTCAATCCAAGAACAAGTGACCAGAAGCCACAAGCACCTATGGAGGCGATGGACGCGAGCGGCAGTCGGCTGTGCCAAATCATCCAAGGCGCCGGCCTACGGCCCCGCACCGTGCAGCATTTCCAGATAGTGCTGGCGACCGCAGGCATCGTTCACGCGGTCATCGCCGCCGAGGGAGGAAACCCACAGCTGCCGGAGGGGCCCGATCCTTTGCCCGTGCCGTTCTCTCCGACACAGCGCCGGCTCGGGAGGTCCTCCGACCCTTCTTCCTCCCTGCCATATTATCCGCAGATCCGACCTGCCGCCGCCGACATCCCGGCGACCCTCAGGTATAAGGTCTTTGAAAGCGGCCTTGCTCTACTGCCCCAGCTCCCCACGTGTCTGCATGTGCATCTTTTTCTACTCCCATCAGCTCTTCCAAATCCACCTAAATTTTTAGTATTATTAGAGGTAAAGCTACTTCATGCATTCAAATCTAGGGCTTTGTTCAAACAACGAAGAAAGGGGGAAAGTTGTAGCATGAATCTAGGACTTGATTCAAAGAGGAAATAATATGGTGAAAGTAGTAGAGACCGGATACCCAACCGGTCTCTTGGTTGAAAAGGGAAATAATGGGAAAACATAGTACAAACTGGATAAGGAACAGATCTATTATTGGTTGAAAAAAGGATAGAGAGTGGCAGCTGGTGGACAAGTCAACAGAGTATGTCCAGTATTAGATTTGCTGCCATCACATAGTAAAAGGTCTCCAGGATTAGATTTTCTGCCCTCACATAGTAAAAGGTCTCAGGATTAGATTTGCTTCCCTCACATAGTAAAAGGTCTCAGGATTAGATTTGCTGCCCTCACATAGTAAAAGGTCTCCAGGATTAGATTTTCTGCCCTCACATAGTAAAAGGTCTCCAGGATTAGATTTGCAGCCCTCACATAGTAAAAGGTCTCCAGGATTAGATTTTCTGCCCTCACATAGTACAAGGTCTCCAGGATTAGGTTTGCTGCCCTCACATAGCATGAACAATCTCGGCATCACCACTTTATGCCTCCTTGAGGTACATTGTGCTGATGCGTCCACTGTCGCATGTCCTTATACCAACCTTTTGCTGTTGTTAATGTAATGGCGCATGTAAAATGAAGCGATCACACTGTTACCTTAGGGACATGTCTAACCAGTGTTATTGTTAATCTAATGCCTCCAGTGATAAGATGCAATTAAACTGTGTTACAAATGGCACTCCTGCTATTTTCCCCAGTATGATAAGTATGTTGCTCCTTTACGCTGCTGAGTGTCCTGGTGTCCCCACGGTCCCATGCCCTTAAACCAACTCTTTAGTTGTTGTTGATTTGCTGTGTCTGGTAAACAAGCAATGCCACCATTAAAGTAATCCCATATTTGAGGAATCTCATTGTTGATCGTAATGCTTCTGGTAACATGAAGCATTGCTGACGTTTTAAAATTTCTACTGTCCTTGCGTGATTGCCATGAACATAATTAAGATGCTTCTTTTCATTTTGTATATGTTTCGTATATTTTATTGACCAGCAACTGTTTACTTTCTATCATTTTGTGCAGATAGGGATATCCATTTCACCTTGTTGCTATTGTGACCTTTTGGTGAACTGCACAAAGCACTTTTTTGGAATGATTGTCTTGTGCAGTTCAGCTAAAATGTCACGTGGGAAACATCTCTCAATTTTGGTGGAACTACACAAAATGGTGATTGGACTTTCCAAAATCTCCGTCAAGTTCTGTTGGTAATCTCGTGCAACATTTTATTAGCCTTTGCAAGATGGAGCCGTCACTATCACCACAATGGCACTTTATTTTAGTGGAATTGCACAAAAGGATAAGAAAATTATAGTTGCACCTTACATGAGCCGGACAGCCAACCTTAATGTTCCTCAATTTCAGTGCAACTACTAAAGAAGAGCTTGCCAGCTCACAAGAGCAAGTACTTCTTGCTAGCTGCACGATGCAATCTTTGCTTCATTTCAGGTGAACTGCAGAAAAAGGCGCATGAATTGAATCATGGAACTCCAGGCAGACCTCATCCAAGTAGAGCTGGAGGTTGAGTTCAAGGAGGCCGCTATTAAAGCAAAATCATGCTCTCCTGTATCCTTGTTTGTGTTGTGCAAACAGGAATACTCAACTACAGATGTTGTGACGGTCAAGAGCATTCGCCAAGTTCTTCGATTGTATGACATGGATAGCCAAGATGGATTTAATCCCGATATTCACTTTATCAAAAGGCTCTAATGGGTTGGTTCTGAATCTTGCAAGCTGGGAATCAGTGAGATGGGTAGGCATCTTTGTTGTACTTATTATTTGAATCTTATTTGTTGGTTCTAAATCTTGCAAGCTGGGAATCAATGAGATGTGTAGGCATCTTTGTTGTACTTATTATTTGGATCTTATTTGTTGGTTCTGAATCTTGCAAGCTGGGAAACACAGCATGATGATGCAGAGGACAACAACCATAACAAACAGTTCAAACTTGGTAGTATTATCTTTGTGCAAGTGCGACAAATGTGTTGATCGTGTGCGTCTTGAGAATAATAATTCTAATTGTTGTGCATGTTGATCCTGTGGCACTGATAGAACGAGCGAATGCATTGCTTATTTTAAGTATAAATTTCTATTAAAGCTAATTAAATTTAAGTAAAGTGACCACTAAGTCCTGTTATTAAAGTACCAATACAGACCCGCTCGTGAACCGACGTGTGGCCGAGGGTGCATCTTCTGTCGGGCGTGCAGCGGACGAGGGAGGGGTAGTAACTGTTGTCACATGTACACACTTAGCTTACTGTTGAATCCAGTTCCCCAAGAGCTGAAAAACGAACTGCTGTAGCTGCCTACACACTCGTTCACTCGAAGAGACTCCAATGGCGATCCGAGGGGTGAGCATGCTGGATATGGACTTCAGCAAGGAGTTCCCCTTTGAGTTCGCCGTTCAGTCCTATGGCTGCACCAAGTTGAATGTGATGTATACCAACGATACGGACTCGGTGAAGCTCTGGCTCGCCTCAGTCCTATGGCTGCACCAGGTTCTGGAGCATTCGCCCATTTCATCGGCAGCGCTGACTGCACCTTCGCTACGGTGGAGAGAAGGAAGAACGCGACGATTCGGCCATCTGGTGCAACAAGCTTGTCGACATCCAGAAGCAATACAAGATCAACAGCAACGGGCAGGAGAAGGACTCTGTGGTTGACCTTGCTGAGACCATCATCGACCCCTGATACGCCAACATGAAAGAAGACGACCTGAACACATGGGAGGTACCTCTAAATCTAGCCTACATAACCTACGCGGCCAAGGACGCATACGCATGCTACGACATGTACAGGCAAATCTTGGACATGAGGGCGTGTCTGCTTCCCGTAACCGACGAGTACACGGACAGCCGCAATGTCATGATCAAGCGTGCCAGGAAGGTCTAGATGTTTTACTTTATCTGTTTATAAGCACCTTTATCATCTGAGTGTTTCATGCATTAGCCTATGTGTCGTAATTATCTGTTTTGTCCAAAATATTTCTTTTAAGAACCCATTAACCTGATTGCTTTTTTTAGTGGCTATTTGCTTATGTATGTAAACTAGTTCACTTGTCCGTAAAAAAAACTAGTTCACTCGGCTGCCGTGCTTTGAATCTCCTTCCTCCCAACATATTCCCCTCCTCAGGTGGATCCAGCAGGTCTCTGAATTTTCTCCCACTTTCTTTTTTGATGTAAACTGAGTTTTCTCCCAGTACTTTCCCCTAGAACCAACTCAGCTGTCCCACGTCTAGCCTAAAAAATAACAATACCCCACGTACTATTAACTCATCAAATTAAAATGATATTTTATTTCATAAGTTGAAAGTTTTTACAAAATAATAATTGTTTATATATAACTTGGCAAGTTAACTCCTAGTGATTGCGTACATAAGCTTGCAAAGATTTTACTGACGTGCAATCATGTGTTTATGCTTTTATAACATTTCTCTGTCTAGCCCAACATGATATTTTCACCCAGCCCAGCAAGTCCGTGGATTTTGAGAAAAATGCAAATGGGATTTAAACGGGTTGCATAGATGCTACATCATTGTTTCACCCAGCCCATCAAATGGACTAAAAAATGGACTGGCTGACCTGTGGGCCAGTAGGTCGAAGCCTAAGAAGGCGTTGGATTTACATCCAACGGCCGGCATTCTTCTTCAATCTCTCGTCTTCTTCTCCCAGTGCTGCCGAAACCGCCTGCTCCAGCCTTCGGCGTCCAGTGGCGTTGTTTTGCGCTCCTCAGCGAAACACTACCCTGTCGACGGCCAGGCCATCCCTCCACTCCGCACCTCCTGTTATTCTCTGCCGAGTGTAGGCCCACCCCGCACCCGAACCAGTCAAGTTTCCCACTCCTCTCCGTCTGCGACTCCACTGCCGCGTCTTCCCCATATCCGGGTCGTTCCAGTCTAGGGCCTCGCCATCGTCCACCGCCTCGGTGCGCTCGGCGCAGCGTGGACAACATACGAGAGTCATCGGAAGAGGACTGTACGTGGAGAGCCTAACGGCTGGAACCCACGAGGTCCATGGTCGCACGCAAGGAAAGTTCCTCCTTATTACGCACTGTACGTGCACTGTACGTGGGAGGGGCTTCTGTATTTCACGAAAAAAATGTTCCCCCCGCTGACAGGCCGGACCCACCAGCTATATCTTCGCACGCAAGGAATTGCCTCTTTATTACGCACCAAAAAATGAATACTCCCTGCTAGCTGGGACCCACCATAGTGGGTGGCTGACTTGTGGGCCTACTAAGTTGACGAGGACGGAGGGCTTTATCAACTTAGTCAATATGAACGATTCTAGCTCCAGTGACCGTACGATGTCCATCCAACGGCCATAGTGCTTCTTCAACCTCTGGTCTTCTTGCTCCAGCCGCCCAAAGTAGCGCCGGTCGTGCCGCGTGCTCCTGCCTCTCGTGGCCGACTGTGATGCCGCGGATGCCGCACCTCCCCCTACTACTCCCACCACTGGCCCAGGGTATCCCTCTACTCACCCACGCCCCCTGTTATTCTGCGGCGACGGCAGCCTCATGCCGCAGCCAAACCAGTGAACCCTCGTACTCCTCTCCGCGTGGGCATCCACTGCCACGTCTTCCCCGGCTCCGCGTCATCCCCTTCCTAGGCCTCGCCATCATCCACCGCCTTGGTGCTCTCGGCACGGCGTGGTCAATGTGGTCAATGACTGACTTCCATCGGAAGAGTACTGTAAGTGGAGAGGCTGACAGCTGGGTCCACGGCCACAGCCCAGTTTTTTTGTGATTTTCCAAGTAAGTCGCTTTGCCAGGCCTGTTGGGCTGCAAATATTTCAAGACGAGGAGAGCTTCATTCGGCTGGCCGAGAAAATGGCCTATCAGTAATGAGAAATGGGCTGTACATTTCTAAAACACATCAAACCGGCAATTAGTTTCAAATATCTTTTTTCATTTCGAGATTTTAAATTACATTAATTTGTATGCGTGGAGAATTTGTTGGATTTTATATTGATATACATTTATTTTTAAAATCAGTTTGAATGTGAGTCGAAATTTCGGGATTAAAAACAGTTTGGACCGCACCGAAATATGCAAAATTTAGTATAATTTTTTAACCGTGGCCACAATATGGGATGTAATGCTAACAAAAAGAATATGGGCTCCAAAAAACCCTTAAGAATTAGCAAATGGGCTGTAAATTATTAGAAATAATGGCAGATGGAATGTATGTTGTTTTCCACAGATTTGAGGCTTTCCTAAAAAAAGGTTGACGCACAAGCAGTGACTGTTGGATGTCCATCAAACGGCCGTCGTGCTTCTTCAATCTCTGCTCTTCCTGCTCCAGCCGCTCAAACAAGCGCCGGTGGGACTGCCTGCTCCCTCCTCCCCGCGGCCGGCTGTGCTGCCGCGCAGGCCTCACCGCCCCACCGTACTCCCATCGCTGGCCTAGCTATCCCTCTACTCACCCACACCTGCTGTTATTCTCCGGCGACGGTAGACGAACCAGTAACCCTCGTACAGTCGTACTCCCCTCTGCGTGGGAAACAACTGCCGAGTGTTCCCTGCCTCCGTGTCGTTCCCTTCCTAGGCCTCGCCATCGTCCACCACCCTGGTGCTCTCGGCGCGGCCTGGTCAACGTGGTCAACGATCGACATGCATCTGAAGTGGACTATACGTGGAGAAGCCGACAGCTGGGTCCACGGCCACATGCAAGGAAATGCCTCCTTATTACACGCAAAATAATGATTCCTCCACCCGACATCAGGGACCCACCAAAAGGGCCTCTGTATTTCATGAAAAAAATGTTACCGCCGCTGACAGCTCGGACCCACCAGCTATATCTTCGCACGCAAGGAAGTGCCTCCTTATTACTCACAAAAAATGAATACTCCCCCTATTAGCTAGGACCCAGTATAGTGGCAGGCTAACTTCTGGGCCTACTAAATTGACGGGGATGGAGGGCTGTGTCAACTTAGTCAATATGCACGATTCTAGCTCCAGTGACCGTACGATGTCCATCCAACAGCCGTAGTGCTTCTTCAACCTCTGGTCTTCTTGCTCCAGCCGCCCAAACCAGCGCCGGCCGTGCCTCGTGCTCCTGCCTCCCGTGGCCGGCTACAATGCGGTGGAGGCCTCACCGCCCCCTACTACTCCCACTGCTAGCCAGGCCATCCCTCTACTCACCCACACCCCCTGTTATTCTGCGGCGCTGGCAGCCTCATGATACGTCTCCGTCGTATCTACTTTTCCAAACACTTTTGCCCTTGTTTTGGACTCTATCTTGTATGATTTGAATGGAACTAACCCGGACTGACGTTGTTTTCGGCAGAATTACCATGATGTTGTTTTATGTGCAGAAAACAAATATTCTCAGAATGACCTGAAACTCCACGAGAGGCCTTAGAAAAAACAATAAAAAATCCTAGCCAAATATGAAGACTAGGGGGCCCACACCCTTTCCACGAGGGTGGGCCCCCCATAGGGCACGCCCCCTACCTCGTTGGCCCCCTGTTGACCCTCCGACGCCAACTCCAACTCTATATATTTTCTTTCGGAGAGAAAAAATAAGAGAGAAGAAATCATCGTGCTTTATGATACGAAGCCGCCGCCAAGCCCTAAAACCTCTCGGGAGGGCTGATTTTTGGAAATATGCCCTAGAGGCAATAATAAATTGGTTATTATTATATTTCCTTGTTCATGATAATCGTTTATTATCCATGCTAGAATTGTATTGATAGGAAACTCAGATACATGTGTGGATACATAGACAACACCATGTCCCTAGTAAGCCTCTAGTTGACTAGCTCGTTGATCAATAGATGGTTACGGTTTCCTGACCATAGACATTGGATGTCATTGATAACGGGATCACATCATTAGAAGAATGATGTGATGGACAAGACCCAATCCTAAGCATAGCACAAGATCGTGTAGTTCGCATGCTAAAGCTTTTCTAATGTCAAGTATCATTTCCTTAGACCATGAGATTGTGCAACTCCTAGATACCATAGGAATACTTTGGGTGTGCCAAACGTCACAACGTAACTGGGTGGCTATAAAGGTGCACTACGGGTATCTCTGAAAGTGTCTGTTGGGTTGGCACGAATCGAGACTGGGATTGTTGGGGAACGTAGCATAAATTCAAAATTTTCCTACGTGTCACCAAGATCTATCTATGGAGTCATCTAGCAACAAGGGAGGAGTGGATCTACATACCCTTGTAGATCGCGTGCGGAAGCGTTCAAGAGAACGGGGTTGATGGAGTCATACTCGTCGTGATCCAAATCACCGATGATCCTAGCGCCGAACGGACGGCACCTCCGCGTTCAACACATGTACGGAGCAGCGACGTCTCCTCCTTCTTGATCCAGCAAGGAGGGAGGAGAGGTTAATGGAGATCCAGCAGCATGACGGCGTGGTGGTGGAAGTAGCGGGATTCCAACAGGGCTTCGCCAAGCGCTGCGGGAGGAGGAAGATGTGTCATGGGAGGGAGAGGGAGGCGCCAGGGCTCAGGTATAGCTGCCCTCCCTTTCCCCCACTATATATAGGGCCAAGGGAGAGGGGGGGCGCAGCCTTTGGCCCTTCCTCCAAGGAAGGGTGCGGCCAAGGGAGGAGTCCCTCCTCCCCAAGGCACCTCGGAGGTGCCTTCCCCTTTTAGGACTCTTCCTTTTCCTCTTCTCTTGGCGCATGGGCCTCTTGGGGCTGGTGCCCTTGGCCCATATAGGCCAAGGCGCACCCCCTACAGCCCATGTGGCCCCCGGGGCAGGTGGCCCCACCCGGTGGACCCCCGGGACCCTTCCGGTGGTCCCGGTACAATACCGGTGACCCCGAAACTTGTCCCGATGGCCGAAATAGCACTTCCTATATATAATTATTTACCTTCGGACCATTCCGGAACTCCTCGTGATGTCCGGGATCTCATCCGGGACTCTGAACAACTTTCGGGTTACCGCATACTAATATCTCTATAACCCGAGCGTCACCGAACCTTAAGTGTGTAGGCCCTACGGGTTCGGGAGACATGCAGACATGACCGAGACGACTCTCCGGCCAATAACCAACAGCGGGATCTGGATACCCATGTTGGCTCCCACATGTTCCATGATGATCTCATCGGAGGAACCACGATGTCAAGGACTTAATCAATCCCGTATACAATTCCCTTTGTCTAGCGGTACGATACTTGCCCGAGATTCGATCGTCGGTATCCCGATACCTTGTTTAATCTCGTTACCGGCAAGTCTCTTTACTCGTTCCGTAACACGTTATCCCGTGATCAACTCCTTGATCACATTGTGCACATTATGATGATGTCCTACCGAGTGGGCCCAGAGATACCTCTCCGTCACACGGAGTGACAAATCCCAGTCTTGATTCGTGCCAACCCAACAAACACTTTCGGAGATACCCGTAGTGTACCTTTATAGCCACCCAGTTACGTTGTGACGTTTGGCACACCCAAAGCACTCCTACGGTATCCGAGAGTTGCACAATCTCATGGTCTAAGGAAATGATACTTGACATTAGAAAAGCTTTAGCATACGAACTACACGATCTAGTGCTATGCTTAGGATTGGGTCTTGTCCATCACATCATTCTCCTAATGATGTGATCCCGTTATCAACGACATCCAATGTCCATGGTCAGGAAACCGTAACCATCTATTGATCAACGAGCTAGTCAACTAGAGGCTTACTAGGGACATGGTGTTGTCTATGTATCCACACATGTATCTGAGTTTCCTATTAATACAATTCTAGCATGGATAATAAACGATTATCATGAACAAGGAAATATAATAATAATCAATTTATTATTGCCTCTAGGGCATATTTCCAATAGTCTCCCACTTGCACTAGAGTCAATAATCTAGTTCACATCGATATGTGATTAACACTCAAGGTCACATCCCCATGTGACTAACACCCAAAGAGTTTACTAGAGTCAATAATCTAGTTCACATTTACCATGTGATTAACACTCGATGAGATCTGGGTTTGATCATGTTATGCTTGTGAGAGAGGTTATAGTCAACGGGTCTGAAACATTCAGATCCGTATGTACTTCGCAAATTTCTTATGTCATCTTGTAGATGCAACTACTACGCTACATTTGGAGCTATTCCAAATAACTGTTCTACTATACGAATCCAGTCTACTACTCAGAATAATCTGGATTAGTGTCAAAGTTTTCATCGGCGTAACCCTTTACGACGAACTCTTTTACCACCTCCATAATCGAGAAAATTCCTTAGTCCACTAGTTACTAAGGATAACTTTGACCGTTGTCCTGTGATCCATACTTAGATCACTCTTGTACCCCTTGACTGACTCATGGCAAGGCACATTTCAGGTGCGGTACACAGCATAGCATACTGTAGAGCCTATGTCTTAAGCATAGGGGACGAACTTCGTCCTTTCTCTCTATTCTGCCGTGGTCGAGCTTTAAGTCTTAACTTCATACCTTACAACTCAGGCAAGAACTCCTTATTTGGCTGATCCACCTTCAAGATCATGTCAAGGTATGTGCTCATTTGAAAGTACCATTAAGCGTTTTGATCTATCCTTATAGATCTTGATGCTCAACGTTCAAGTAGCTTAATCCAGGCTTTCCATTGAAAAACACTTTTCAAATAACTCTGCATGCTTTCTAGAAATTCTACATCATTTCCGATCAACAACATGTTAACAACACATACTCATCGGAAATTCTATGATGCTCCCACTCACTTCTTTGGGGATACAAGTTTCTCATAAACTTTGTATACACCCAAAACTTTGATCATCTTATCAAAGCATACATTCCAACTCCGAGATGCTTACTCCAGTCCTTAGAAGGATTGCTGGAGCTTTGCATATTTATTAGCATCTTTCAGGATTGACAAAACCTTCCAGTTTGTATCACATACAACCTTTCCCCAGAAAAACGTCGAGGAAACAATGTTTTGACATCCTATCTGCAAGATTTCATAAATAATGCAGTAATCGCTAATATAATTCCAACAGACTCTTAGCATCGCTACGAGTGAGAAAGTCTCATCGTAGTCAACTCCTTGAACTTGTCGGAAAACATCTTAACGACAAGTCGAGCTTTCTTAATGGTGACATTTACCATCATTGTCCGTCTTCCTTTTAAAATCCATCTGTACTCAACAGGCTCACGACCATCGAGATGTTCTGTCAAAGTCTACACTTTGTTTCCATACATGGATCCTCTCTCGGATTTTATGGCCTCGAGCCATTTATCAGAATCCGGGCCCACCATTGCTTCTCCATAGCTCGTAGGTTCATTGTTGTCTAGCAACATGACTTCCAAGACAGTATTACGTACCACTCTGAAGTAGTACGCATCCTTGTCATCCCACGAGGTTTGGTAGTGACTTGATCTGAAGTTTTATGATCACTATCATAAGCTTCCACTTCAATTGGTGTAGGTGCCACAGGAACAACTCCTGTGCCCTGCCACACACTAGTTGAAGAGACGGTTCAATAACCTCATCAAGTCTCCACCATCCTCCCACTCAATTCTTTCGAGAGAAACTTTTCTTCAAGAAAGGACCCGATTCTAGAAACAATCCCTTATTGCTTTCGAATCTGAGACAGGAGGTATACCCAACTGTTTTGGGTGTCCTATGAAGATGCATTTATCCTCTTTGGGTTCGAGCTTATCAGCCTGAAACTTTTTCACATAAGCGTCGCAGCCCCAAACTTTTAAGAAATGACAGCTTAGGTTTCTCTAAACCATAGTTCATACGGTGTCATCTCATCGGAATTACGTGGTGCCCTATTTAAAGTGAATGTGGTTGTCTCTAATGCCTAACCCATAAACTATCGTGGTAATTCGATAAGAGACATCATGGCATGCATCATATCCAATAGGGTGCAGTTATGATGTTCGGACACACCATCACACTATGGTGTTCCAGGCTGTATTAGTTGTGAAACAATTTCCACAATGTCTTAATTCTGCGCCAAACGCGTAATTCAGATATTCATCTCTATGATCATATCATAGATATCTTATCCTCTTGTCACGACGATCTTTCAACTTCACCCTGAAATTACTTGAACCTTTCAATAATTCAGACTCGTGATTCATCAAGTAAATATACTCAACATCTACTCAAACCATCTGTGAAGTAAGAACATAACGATGTCCACTACATGCCTCAGCACTCATTGGACTGCACACATCAAAATGTATTACTTCCAACAAGTTGCTTTCTGGTTCCATTTTACTGAAAATGAGGCTTTCAGTCATCTTGCCCATGTGGTATGATTTGCATGTCCCAAGTGATTCAAAATCAAGTGAGTCCAAATGATCCATTTGCATGGAGTTTCTTCATGCATATACACCAATAGACATGGTTCACATGTCTCAAACTTTTAAAAAACGAGTGAGCCCAAAGATCCATCAACATGGAGCTTCTTCATGCGTTTTATACCGATATGACTTACGTGGCAGTGCCACAAGTAGGTGGTACTATCATTACTATCTTTTGGCATGAACATGTGTATCACTATGATCGAGATTCAATAAACCATTCATTTTAGGTGTAAGACCATTGAAGGTATTATTCAAATAAATAGAGTAACCATTACTCTCTCCTTAAATGAATAACCGTATTGCGATAGACATAATCCAATCATGTCTATGCTCAACGCAAACACCAATCTCGATGGTAGAGGGAGCGTGCGATGCTTGATCATATCAACATTGGAAACACTTCCAACACATATCGTCAGCTCACCTTTAGCTAGTCTCCGTTTATTCTGTAGCCTTTTGTTTCGAGTTACTAACACTTAGCAACCGAACCGGTATCTAATACCCTGGTGCTACTAGGAGTACTAGTAAAGTACACATCAACACAATGTATATCCAATATACTTCTATCGACCTTGCCAGCCTTCTCATCTACCAAGTATCTAGGGTAATTCTGCTCCAGTGGCTGTTCCCCTTATTACAGAAGCACTTAGTCTCGGGTTTGGGTTCAACCTTGGGTTTCTTCACTAGAGCAGCAGCTGAATTGCCGTTTCATGAAGTATCCCTTCTTGCCCTTGCCCTTCTTGAAACTAGTGGTTTGACCAACCATCAACAATTGATGCTCCTTCTTGATTTCTACTTTTGTGGTGTCAAACATCGCGAATATCTCAAGGATCATCATATATGTCCCTGATATATTATAGTTCATCACGAAGCTCTAGCAGCTTGGTGGTAATGACTTCGGAGAAACATCACTATCTCATCTGGAAGATCAACTCCCACTCGATTCAAGCGATTGTTGTACTCAGACAATCTGAGCACAAGTTCAACAATTGAGCTTTTCTCCCTTAGTTTGCAGGCTAAGAAAATCGTCGGAGGTCTTATACCTCTTGACGTGGGCACGAGCCTGAAATCCCAATTTCAGCCCTCGAAACATCTCATATGTTTCGCGACGTTTCAAAACGTCTTCGGTGCCTCAACTCTAAGCCGTTTAACTGAACTATCACGTAGTTATCAAAATGTGTATGTCAGATGTTCGCAACATCCATAGACGACGTTCGAGGTTCAGCACACTGAGCGGTGCATTAAGGACATAAGCCTTCTATGAAGCAATGAGGACAATCCTCAGTTTACGGACCTAGTCCGCATAATTGCTACTATCAACTTCCAACTAAATTTTCTCTAGGAACATATCTAAACAGTAGAACTGAAACGCGAGCTACGACATAATTTGCGAAGACCTTTTGACTATGTTCAGGATAATTAAGTTCATCTTATGAACTCCCACTCAGATAGACATCCCTCTAGTCATCTAAGTGATTACATGATCCGAGTCAACTAGGCCGTGTCCGATCATCACGTGAGACGGACTAGTCAACATCGGTGAACATCTTCATGTTGATCGTATCTACCATACGACTCATGCTCGACCTTTCGGTCTCTTGTGTTCCGAGGCCATGTCTGTACACATGCTAGGCTCGTCAAGTCAGCCTAAGTGTTTCGCGTGTGTAAATCTGTCTTACACCCGTTGTATGTGAACGTTAGAATCTATCACACCCGATCATCACATGGTGCTTCGAAACAACGAACTGTCGCAACGGTGCATAGTTAGGGGGGACACTTTCTTGAAATTATTATGAGGGATCATCTTATTTACTACCGTCGTTCTAAGTAAACAAGATGCCAAAAACATGATAAACATCACATGCAATCAAATAGTGACATGATATGGCCAATATCATATTGCTCCTTTTGATCTCCATCTACGGGGCTCCATGATCATCAACGTCACCGGCATGACACCATGATCTCCATCATCATGATCTCCATCATCGTGTCTCCATGAAGTTGTCACGTCATCTATTACTTCTACTACTACAGCTAACGGTTAGCAATAAAGTAAAGTAATTACATGACGTTTATGTTGACACGCAGGTCATAAATAAATTAAGACAACTCCTATGGCTCCTGCCGGTTGTCATACTCATCGACATGCAAGTCGTGATTCCTATTACAAGAACATGATCAATCTCATACATCACATATATCATTCATCACATCCTTTTGGCCATATCACATCACATAGCATACCCTGCAAAAACAAGTTAGACGTCCTCTAATTGTTGTTTGCATGTTTTACGTGGCTGCTATGGGTTTCTAGCAAGAACGTTTCTTACCTACGCAAAAACCACAACGTGATATGCCAATTGCTATTTACCCTTCATAAGGAACCTTTTCATCGAATCCGATCCGACTAAAGTAGGAGAGACAGACACCCGCTAGCCACCTTATGCAACTAGTGCATGTCAGTCGGTGGAACCAGTCTCATGTAAGAGTACGTGTAAGGTTGGTCCGGGCCGCTTCATCCCACGATGCCACCGAATCAATATAAGACTAGTAACGGCAAGCATATTGAACAAAATCAACGCCCACAACTACTTTGTGTTCTACTCGTGCATAGAAACTACGCATAAACCTAGCTCATGATGCCACTGTTGGGGAATGTAGCATAAATTCAAAATTTTCCTACGTGTCACCAAGATCTATCTATGGATTCATCTAGCAACGAGGGAGGAGTGGATCTACATACCCTTGTAGATCGCGCGCGGAAGCGTTCAAGAGAATGGGGTTGATGGAGTCGTACTCGTCGTGATCCAAATCACCGATGATCCTAGCGCCGAACGGACGGCACCTCCGCGTTCAACACACGTACGAAGCAGCGATGTCTCCTCCTTCTTGATCCAGAAAGGAGGGAGGAGAGGTTAATGGAGATCCAGCAGCACGACGGCGTGGTGGTGGAAGTAGCGAGATTCCAACAGGGCTTCGCCAAGCGCTGCGGGAGGAGGAAGATGTGACATGGGAGGGAGAGGGAGGCGCCAGGGCTCAGGTATAGCTGCCCTCCCTTTCCCCCACTATATATAGGGCCAAGGGAGAGGGGGGGCGCAGCCTTTGTCCCTTCCTCCAACGAAGGGTGCGTCCAAGGGAGGAGTCCCTCCTCCCCAAGGCACCTCGGAGGTGCCTTCCCCTTTTAGGACTCTTCCTTTTCCTCTTCTCTTGGCGCATGGGCCTCTTGGGGCTGGTGCCCTTGGCCCATATAGGCCAAGGCGCACCCCCTACAGCCCATGTGGCCCCCGGGGCAGGTGGCCCCACCCGGTGGACCCCCGGGACCCTTCCGGTGGTCCCGGTACAATACCGGTGACCCCGAAACTTGTCCCGATGGCCGAAATAGCACTTCCTATATATAATTCTTTACCTCCGGACCATTCCGGAACTCCTCATGACGTCCGAACAACTTTCGGGTTACCGCATACTAATATCTCTATAACCCTAGCGTCACCGAACCTTAAGTGTGTAGACCCTACGGGTTCGGGAGACATGCGGACATGACCGAGACGACTCTCCGGCCAATAACCAACAGCGGGATCTGGATACCCATGTTGGCTCCCACATGTTCCACGATGATCTCATCGGATGAACCACGATGTCAAGGACTTAATCAATCCCGTATACAATTCCCTTTGTCTCGCGGTACGATACTTGCCCGAGATTCGATCGTCGGTATCCCGATACCTTGTTCAATATCGTTACCGGCAAGTCTCTTTACTCGTTCCGTAACACGTCATCCCGTGATCAACTCCTTGATCACATTGTGCACATTATGATGATGTCCTACCGAGTGGGCCCAGAGATACCTCTCCGTCACACGGAGTGACAAATCCCAGTCTTGATTCGTGCCAACCCAACAGACACTTTCGGAGATACCCGTAGTGTACCTTTATAGCCACCCAGTTACGTTGTGACGTTTGGCACACCCAAAGCACTCCTACAGTATCCGAGAGTTGCACAATCTCATGGTCTAAGGAAATGATACTTGACATTAGAAAAGCTTTAGCATACGAACTACACGATCTAGTGCTATGCTTAGGATTGGGTCTTGTCCATCACATCATTCTCCTAATGATGTGATCCCGTTATCAACGACATCCAATGTCCATGGTCAGGAAACCGTAACCATCTATTGATCAACGAGCTAGTCAACTAGAGGCTTACTAGGGACATGGTGTTGTCTATGTATCCACACATGTATCTGAGTTTCCTATCAATACAATTCTATCATGGATAATAAAAAATTATCATGAACAAGGAAATATAATAATAATCAATTTATTATTGCCTCTAGGGCATATTTCCAACAGAGATTTGTCACTCCGTGTGACGGAGAGGTATCTCTGGGCCCACTCGGTAGGACATCATCATAATGTGCACAATGTGATCAAGGAGTTGATCATGGGATGATGTGTTATGGAACGAGTAAAGAGACTTGCCGGTAACAAGATTGAACAAGGTATCGGGATACCAACGATCGAATCTCGGGCAAGTATCGTACCGCTAGACAAAGGGAATTGTATACGGGATTGATTAAGTCCTTGACATCGTGGTTCATCCGATGAGATCATCGTGGAACATGTGGGAGCCAACATGGGTATCCAGATCCCGCTGTTGGTTATTGACCGGACAGTTATCTCAGTCATGTCTGCATGGTTCCCGAACCCGTAGGGTCTACACACTTAAGGTTCGATGACGCTAGGGTTATAAGGAATAGACATACGTGGTTACCGAATGTTGTTCGGAGTCTCGGATGAGATCCCGGACGTCACGAGGAGTTCCAGAATGGTCTGGAGGTAAAGATTTATATATGGGAAGTCCTGTTTTGGTCGCCGGAAAAGTTTCGGGGTTTATCGGTAACGTATCAGGACCACCGGGAGGGTCCCGGGGGTCCACCAAGTGGGGCCACAAGCCCCGGAGGGCTGCATGGGCCAAGTGTGGGAGGGGACCAGCCCCAGGTGGGCTGGTGCGCTCCCCCCACAAGGGCCCAAGGCGCCTAAGGGGAGGAGGGGGGGCAAACCCTAAGGGCAGATGAGCCTTAGGGCCCATACCTGGTGCACCTCCCTCTCCCCCTCCACCTGGCCGCCACCCAGATGGGATCTGGGGGCTGCCGCCACCCCTAGGGAGGGAACCCTAGGTGGGGGCGCAGCCCCTCCCCTCCCCCTATATATACTTGAGGTTTGGGCTGCCCAAAACACACGAGTTCCTCTCCTTCTTGGCGCAGCCCTACCCCTCTCCCTCCTCGTCTCTTGCGGTGCTTGGCGAAGCCCTGCTGGAGTACCACGCTCCTCCACCACCACCACATTGTTGTGCTGCTGCTGGATGGAGTCTTCCTCAACCTCTCCCTCTCTCCTTGCTAGATCAAGGCATGGGAGACGTCACCGGGCTGTACGTGTGTTGATCGTGGAGGTGCCGTCCGTTCGGCACTAGGATCTCCGGTGATTTGGATCACGACGAGTACGACTCCTTCAACCCCGTTCTCTTGAACACTTCCGCTTAGAGATCTACAAGGGTATGTAGATGCACTCTCCTTCCCCTCGTTGTTGGTTTCTCCATATATAGATCTTGGTGACACGTAGGAAAATTTTGAATTTCTGCTACGTTACCTAACACTGATCTGGAGTCCGTTCGGGGCTCCGGAGAGGGGGATTCGTCGCCGTCGTCATCATCAACCATCCTCCATCACCAATTTCATGATGCTCACCGCCGTGCGTGAGTAATTCCATCGTAGTCTTGCTGGACGGTGATGGGTTGGATGAGATTTATCATGTAATCGAGTTAGTTTTGTTAGGGTTTGATCCCTAGTATCCACTATGTTCTGAGATTGATGTTGCTATGACTTTGCTATGCTTAATGCTTGTCACTAGGGCCCGAGTGCCATGATTTCAGATCTGAACCTATTATGTTTTCATGAATATATGTGAGTTCTAGATCCTATCTTACAAGTCTATAGTCACCTACTATGTGTTATGATCCGGCAACCCCTAAGTGACAATAATCGGGACCACTACCGGTGATGACCATAGTTCGAGGAGTTCATGTATTCACTATGTGCTAATGCTTTGTTCTGGTTCTCTATTAAAAGGAGGCCTTAATATCCCTTAGTTTCCAATAGGACCCCGCTGCCACGGGAGGGTAGGACAAAAGATGTCATGCAAGTTCTTTTCCATAAGCACATATGACTATATACGGAATAAATGCCTACATTACATTGACGAATTGGAGCTAGTTCTGTGTCACTGTATGTTATGATTGTTACATGATGAACCGCATCCGTCATAATTAGCCATCACTGATCCGGTGCCTACGAGTTTTCCATATAGTGGTTTACGCTTATTTACTTTTCCGCTGCTACTGTTACAATCACTACAAAATACCCAAAAACATTACGTTTGCTACCGTTACCTTTTGCTACCGTTACCACTACTATCATATTACTTTGCTACTAAATACCTTGCTGCAGATATTAAGTTTCTAGGTGTGGTTGAATTGACAACTCAGCTGCTAATACTTGAGAATATTCTTTGGCTCCCCTTGTGTCAAATCAATAAATTTGGGTTGAATACTCTACCCTCGAAAGCTGTTGCGATCCCCTATACTTGTGCGTTATCAAGACAAATTTTTGGCACCGTTGCCGGGGAGCATAGCTCTATTCTTTGAGTCACTTGGGATTTATATCTGCTGGACACTATGAAGAACTTGAGAGATCCAAAAACCAAGATCTATCCCTCAACTACGAGGGGAGGTAAGGAACTGCCATCTAGCTCTGCACTTGATTCACCTTCTGTTATGAGTAAGTTTGCGACACCTACATCTGCTATTCGTTCTGATATGTCGCATGTCATTGATGATGTCACTTCTACTATGCATGATACTTATGATGAAACTGCTTCTATGCCTGATACTACCGTGCCACTTGGTGATTTTCTAGAAGAACAAATTGCTAGGGCTAGAGAAAAATAAATTATTGAATCTAAATACGATGATGATAGTGATGATGAAAATATGCCTGTTATTCCTGAGGGTTATTTATTTGATCAAGATGCTTCTTTAGCTACTTTAGCTTGTAGAGATAGATATGAGCTTAAGAGGTTATTAATTAAATGGAACAAAGAATCAGTTAGAGATAGAATGAAACCCGATCCTGATTTTGCTACCTCACCTATATGTGTTCCTAATAAAGATTATGAATTCTCGGTTGATCCTGATATAATTACTTTGGTTGAATCTGATCCATTTTATGGCTATGAATCTGAAACTGTTGTGGCACATCTTACTAAGTTAAATGATATAGCTGGCCTGTTCACTAATAATGAGAGATCACGTTACCTCTATTTACTCAAAATATTTCCGTTCTCATTAAAGGGTGATGCTAAGATATGGTTTAATTCTCTTGATCCTGGTTGTGTGCGTAGTCCCCAGGATATGATTTATTACTTCTCTGCTAAATATTTCCCTTCTCATAAGAAACAAGCTGCTTTGAGGGAAATATACAACTTTGTGCAAATTAAAGAAGAGAGCCTCCCACAAGCTTGGGGGAGGCTTCTCAAGTTACTTAATGCTTTGCCTGATCATCCTCTTAAGAAACCTGAAATACTTGATATCTTTTATAATGGACTAACTGATGCTTCCAGAGATTACCTGGATAGTTGTACTGGTTCTCTTTCCAGGGAAAGAACACCGGATGAAGCTGAAATTCTATTGAATAATATGTTGACAAATGAAAATAATTGGGCACCTCCTGAGCCACCTCCTGAGCCAACTCCTGCTCCAATTACTGAGCCTATTCCTAAACCAACTCCGAAGAAGAGAGGTGTTCTATTTCTCAGTCCCGAAGATATGCAAGAGGCAAAGAAATCTATGAAAGAAAAAGATATTAAAGCTGAAGACGTTAAGAATTTACCTCCTATTGAAGAAATACATGGTCTTAATTCACCGCCTGTTGAAGAAACTTATGATCTCAATCATTTATTTACTGAAGAACCTCCTGATCCCAATATCCCGACACAGGTAGTAAAGGTAAATTCTCTCTATAGATATGATAAAGCTGAAGTCCCTCCTACTAAAATTGCTAGTCAGTGCTTGGATGAGTTTGATAACTTTATGTATAAGCAAGATGACTTCAATGCTTATTTTGGTAGACAATTAAAAGAAAATGCTTATATGATTAGACGCTTGGGTGATTATATGGCTGATATTAAACGTGAACTTAAACTTATTAGCAAACATGCTTCTATGGTCACCACTCAAGTAGAACAAGTACTTAAAGCTCAAAAAGAAGTGCTTAATGAAATGAATAGTAAGAAAAATGATTATGCTATTAGAGTGGCTACTAGAACTGGTAGAATGACTCAGGAACCTTTGTATCCTGAAGGCCACCCTAAGAGAATTGAGCAAGATTCTCAAAGAAATAATATTGATGTTCCTAGTTCTTCTAAAAATAAGAAGAAGAAAAATGATAGAACTGTGCAAACTTCTAGTGAACCTATTGCTGAACCACGTGATAATCCAAATGATATTTCTATGTATGATGCTGAAACACAATCTGGTAATGAACATGAACCTAGTAAAAATATTAAAGATGATGTTCATGATGATGCTCAACCTAGTAATGATAATGATGTAGAAATTGAACCTGCTATTGATCTTGATAACCCACAATCAAAGAATCAACGTTATGATAAAAGATACTTTGTTGCTCGGAAACATGGAAATGAAAGAGAACCTTGGGTTCAGAAACCCATGCCTTTTCCTCCGAAACCATCCAAGAAAAAGGATGATGAGGATTTTGAGCGCTTTGCTGAAATGATTAGGCCTATCTTTTTGCGTATGCGATTAAATGATGTGCTCAAAACAAATCCTTATGCTAAATATATGAAGGACATTATTACTAATAAAAGAAAGATACCAGAAGCTGAGATTTCCACCATGCTTGCTAATTATACTTTTAAGGGTGGAATACCAAAGAAACTTGGAGATCCCGAAGTACCTACTATACCTTGCTCCATTAAAAGAAATTATATTAAAACTGCTTTATGTGATCTTGGAGCCAGTGTTAGTGTTATGCCTCTCTCTTTATATCGTCGACTTGACTTGAATAAGTTGACACCTACCGAAATATCTTTGCAAATGGCTGATAAATCAACTGCTATACCTGTTGGTATTTGTGAGGATGTGCCTGTTGTAGTTGCAAACGTTACTATTTTAACGGACTTTGTTATTCTTGATATTCTCGAGGATGATAGTATGTCTATTATTCTTGGAAGACCTTTTCTTAATACTACAGGGGCTGTTATTGATTGCAACAAAGGCAATGTCACTTTTCATGTTAATGGTAATGAGCATACGGTACACTTTCCGAGGAAACAACCTCAAGTTCATAGTATCAACTCTATTGGAAAAATTCCATCGATTATATTTGGAGGTTTTGAATTTCCTCTTCCTACTGTCAAAAAGAAATATGATATTCCTATTATTGGGGATGTGCATATCCCCGTTGAGGTAACTTAGTGTTATTCGAAATTTCTCCGGTTTCATGATTATCGGAATGAGTTTGTTAACAAGACTTGATCAACCTTGTTAGAGGATTCTTTTTGATGAGCATGAGATGGATGAAACTAGAAGCACAAACTTCTGTACCCTCTTTATATTTTCTGTTATTTATATTAAATAAAGTAAAAATAGTATTTTTTTCTGTCTGTTTCCTGACTTGTCCGTGAAATATAAAAATATCCCGAAAATAAAAATCCTCAGAATGCCATGCCAATTTAATATGATTTTTCGGGAATATTTGAGGATTTACTGTGCAAAAATTACCGAGGGAGGAGCTTCCACCTAGTCACGAGGGTGGTGGGCGCCCCCCGTATAGGGCGCGCCCCCTGCCTCGTGGGCCCACGGTGGCCCTCCTCCACTTATTCCAACACCCATCTTCTTCCTCCATCTCACACAAACCCGAAAAACCAACTCAAGCACGAGTTCCAACCACTTTTACTGTGATTTTCGATCTCCTTGCTCAAAGCACCTCTCGCAAAACTGCTTGGGGAGATTGTTCCTTGGAATGTGACTCCTCCATTGGTCCAATTAGTTTTTGTTCTAGTACTTTATTCTTTGCAAATTTGTGCTGCATAGGTGACCATGTTCTTGAGCTTGCATGTCAAATTTATATGGTTCCTAGTAGTTCTAATGCTTGATATAGGCTCTAGGCACTTGTAGGAGTAGTTGCTATCAGTATTATTGAATTGGGTTTACTTTTATTTTTAAGTTACTAAAAATTTCAGATTGTTTCAGAAAAATCATGAGGAGATTATTGAGGGGCTCATCAAGCCAAAGCTCAAAGGAAAAGGCACCTAAGCCTAAGTATAATTTGCCACGCACCGCGGAGATTCGGGCGTGTGAGTGGCCTTCTAAAGATTTCTTGAGAGCAGCCGGTATCTATGAAGATTTTCATGAATTGGCCCACAATGCAGGCCGCACCGCTTTCCTCCACGACCAATGCGATCAGTATCTCTTACTCACAAATACCTTTGTGCAAAACTTTTATTTTCATCCTAGGAACTCACCACCTACGATGGAATTTCATTTATATGATGAGCCTAAGGAGATGTCGCTTTATGATTTCTGTCGGATTTGTTTAGTCCCTTTTGAGGGAAAGACAGAAGAACCACATCATGATGATGTGTGGATTTATTGATAATATCACTGTAGGAGAAACCAGGAAGGTTTCCGATGCAAGAATCACTAGCATACATTTTCCTGCTTTGCGTTACTTTGCATTATTTGCTAGTCGTTGTTTAATTGGACGCGGAAATTCTGGAAACCTTAGTAACCCTGATTTAATTATTCTGCTCCAAGGTTTATATACTGATAACACTTTTAGTTTGGGCGGTATTATTGCTAGACGGTTAAATATGAACCGTACTAAGGGCCCCATCTTTGGAGGCATCTATGCCACACGCCTAGCCGCACATTTTAACATACCTATTAGGCATGCTGAGAAGGAAGAGAAAGTGCTACCCCGTGTTTATCTAGATCATAAAAGTATGGTGGCACATGATTTTATTGTTAAGAATATGGCAGGGGAGCTTAGATATCAATTGTTCTTTAATAAACATCATCCTGAGATTATTACCCTGCCTGCTCCTTCGTTGTTTGATTTGACTGTAGGCACGTACCTTGTTCCGTTGACGGCTACTCACGCCTACCGAAACCCTGCACCAGTCGAGGAGCCAGAACAGGAACCAAAAGATGAGCCTCCGCGACAATCTGTTTATTCTTGGGATTCAGAGATGACTGTCAGGCAGTTGCAGTCAGAGTCTTCTTCTTCATCATAGTATGATCCCAACTATTCTTTGTCGCAGTACGACCCCAACAACTATTATTATGGATATCCGCCAGGCCAGCCGTGGCCATAGACCAACTTAGGCCAAAAGCCTAAGCTTGGGGGAGTACGTATTTCTCACCGACATTACATTTATGTTCACACACACTCATTGCTAGATGTCGGTGCTCATACTTTTTCACTGCAATATCCATGCTAGTTTATTTTCTTTTTCCTGCTTTCTTCTTGTGTGTTTGCTTAACCTTAAGAAAAACCAAAAAAAAATAGAAGTAGTTTATTTTTCTGCTGTAGTAGTAATAATTAAAAAGAAAACCCAAAAATATTTCCCGTTCTTCTTTCGCTTGTTGGGAGCTTTCCCGTGTAAATAGTTTTATTTCTTTTCCTTTCTTGGGGGTCAGTGGGAGAAGACCATAATTAAATTGTTGAAGTGGCTCTTATATGCATTATGGATTGATTTAACCAAGAGCCCATATTGCCTTACCTTTTCCTGTTTATTGAATGCTCGTAGATTCCAGCTTAGTCCAATGCATGTGCACTCTTATTATTATTCACACCGTTCGGTCGTGCAAGTGAAAGGCAATTATGATGATAGATGATGGATTGACTGAGATGAGAAAAGCTGGTATGAACTCGACCTCTTTTGTTTTTGTAAATATGATGAGTCCGTCGTTCTTGATTCAGCTTATTATGAATAAACATCTTTGCAATGACAATTAGAGATCATAGTTACTTGTGCCATGCTTCATTAGCTATGAGTTATAATGATTTACCTTGTATGCCAACATGCTATTGAGATGATTATGATGTGGTGTGATGGGGTGGTATCCTCCTTTGAATGATTTAAGTGACTTGACTTGGCACATGTTCACGCATGTAGTTGAAACAAAATCAACATAGCCTTCATGATATTTATGTTCATGGTGGATTATATCCTACTCATGCTTGCATCCAATGTTTATTAATTTTAATGCATGTACATGGCTGTTGTCGCTCTCTAGTTGGTCGCTTCCCAGTCTTTTGCTAGCCTTCACCTGTACTAAGCGGGAATACTGCTTGTGCATCCAATCCCTTATACCCCAAAGTTATTCCAGATGAGTCCACCATACCTTCCTATATGCGGTATCTACCTGCCGTTCCAAGTAAATTTGTATGTGCCAAACTCTAAACCTTCAAATGAACATTCTGTTTTGTATGCTCGAATAGCTCATGTATCAACAAAGGATGTCCTTATCTTCCGTGTTAGGCGGGTCATTCTCTAGAGGAGTGGACTCCGCTCCTCACTCATGAGAAAATGGCTGGTCACCGGGATGCCCAGTCCCATGCTTTATGCAAACTAAATCAAAATTAATTGCAAACAAAACTCCCCCTGGGACCTGATGTATGTTGGAGGCACTCGTTGTTTCGAGCAAGCCATAGATTGATGCTTGTTGGTGGAGGGGGAGTATAAACTTTACCATTCTGTTTGGGAACCGCCTATAATGTGTTTAGCATGGAAGATATCGCCATCTCTTAGTTGTTACGTTGACAATAAAATTATATAGCTCAAAATACAATTTATCTCTATTTCAAAACCGAGCTCTGGCACCTCTACAAATCCCTGCTTCCCTCTGCGAAGGGCCTATCCATTTACTTTTATGTTGAGTAATCACCCTCTTATTAAAAAGCACTAGCTCGAGAGCACAGCTATCATTTGCATTCATCACTATTAATCTATGTTGGGTGTAACTATGATTGGATCTCTTTTACCATGAATTACAATGTCTAGTCAGTCCTTGATCTTTAAAGGTGCTCTGCATTTATGTTTTGCGGTCTCAGAAAGGGCTAGCGAGATACCATCTTGTTATATCATATTATGGTTGTTTTGAGAAAGTGTTGTCATCCGAGATTTATTATTATGACTTGCTAGTTGATTATGCTATTGATATGAGTAATGATGAGACCTGAGAATTATTGCAAATGTGGTTAGTTATGATTTATGCTGAAAACTTGAATGCTGTCTTGACATAGTGACAACAACAAGAGCAAACAGAGTTTATAAAAGTTTTTCTTTCTTTCTTTCAGTTTGTCAACTGAATTGCTTGAGGACAAGCAAGGGTTTAAGCTTGGGGGAGTTGATACGTCTCCGTCGTATCTACTTTTCCAAACACTTTTGCCCTTGTTTTGGACTCTATCTTGTATGATTTGAATGGAACTAACCCAGACTGGCGCTGTTTTCAGCAGAATTACCATGATGTTGTTTTATGTGCAGAAAATAAATATTCTCGGAATGACCTGAAACTCCACGGGAGGTCTTAGAAAAAACAATAAAAAATCCTCGCCAAATATGAAGACCAGGGGGCCCACACCCTTTCCACGAGGGTGGGGGCGCCCCCCCCTAGGGCGCGCCTCCCTACCTCGTGGGCCCCCTGTTGACCCTCCGACGCCAACTCTAACTCTATATATTTTCTTTCGGAGAGAAGAAATCATCGCGTTTTACGATACGGAGCCGCCGCCAAGCCCTAAAACCTCTCGAGAGGGCTGATCTGGAGTCCGTTCGGGGCTCCGGAGAGGGGGATTCGTCGCCGTCGTCATCATCAACCATCCTCCATCACCAATTTCATGATGCTCACCACCATGCGTGAGTAATTCCATCGTAGGCTTGCTGGACGGTGATGGGTTGGATGAGATTTATCATGTAATCGAGTTAGTTTTGTTAGGGTTTGATCCCTAGTATCCACTATGTTCTGAGATTGATGTTGCTATGACTTTGCTATGCTTAATGCTTGTCACTAGGGCCCGAGTGCCATGATTTCAGATCTGAACCTATTATGTTTTCATGAATATATGTGAGTTCTAGATCCTATGTTGCAAGTCTATAGTCACCTACTATGTGTTATGATTCGGCAACCCCGAAGTGACAATAATCGGGACCACTCCCGGTGATGACCATAGTTTGAGGAGTTCATGTATTCACTATGTGCTAATGCTTTGTTCCGGTTCTCTATTAAAAGGAGGCCTTAATATCCCTTAGTATCCAATAGGACCCCGCTGCCACGGGAGAGTAGGACAAAAGATGTCATACAATTTCTTTTCCATAAGCACGTATGTCTATATACGGAATACATGCCTACATTACATTGACAAGTTGGAGCTAGTTCTGTGTCACCCTATGTTATGACTGTTACATGATGAACCGCATCCGGCATAATTATCCATCACTGATCCGGTGCCTACGAGTTTTCCATATACTGGTTTACGCTTATTTACTTTTCCGCTGCTACTGTTACAATCACTACAAAATACCAAAAACATTACTTTTGTTGCTGCTACCACCACTATCATATTACTTTGCTACTAAACACTTTGCTGCAGATACTAACTTTCCAGGTGTGGTTGAATTGACAACTCAGCTGCTAATACTTGAGAATATTCTTTGGCTCCCCTTGTGTCGAATCAATAAATTTGGGTTGAATACTCTACCCTGGAAAGCTGTTGCGATCCCCTATACTTGTGGGTTATCAAGACCTCACACCGTAGCGAACCAGTGAACACTCGTACTCCTCTACGCGTGGGCATCCACTGTCGTGTCTTCCCCGGCTCCGTGTCGACCCCTTCCTAGGCCTCCCCGTCGTCCACCGCTCTGGTGCTCTCGGCGCGGCATGGTCAACGTGGTCAAGGAACGGCTTCCATCGGACGTGGACTGTACGTGAAGAGGCTGACAGTTGGGTCCACGGCCGCAACAAGGAAGTGCCTCCTTATTACGTGCAAAATAATTATTTCTCCACCTGACAGCGGGGACCTACCGGACGGGCCACCGTATTTCACGAAAAAAATGTTTGCCCCTGACTGCTGGGACCCACCAGCTACATCTTCACACGCAAGGAAGTGCGTCCGGGCAAAAAAACTGATTCGCCCCCCTGACTGCTGGGACCCACCAGCTACATCTTCGCAGGCAACGAAGTGCCTGACAGTCAGGACCCACCTGGTCGAAGCGTGTGTAGCGTTGTCATTCTGGTCACGAACGTGTATGTACATATATACTGGTGGATGTAGAGGCGCGCATGTGTCGTAGTAGAGGCGCGTACGTGTCATAGTAGAGGCGCGCACGTAGCATGTACACGTACGTACAGCGGCCAGGGTGCAAGAAAGAAAATACAGCCATGTATGTGTACATACGGGCGGGGTCTCGAACGCCTACTCGCGCATACGTACGGCCAGGGCTCGTGTACATGGCTGGGTCGGAACGGAGAAACAACGTCATCGTCATGTTCATGGGGAGGAAACGGAATGCGCGTGTTCATGGGGAGGCAACGGAATGCGTTGTGTTCATCGGGAGGCAACGGAATGCGTGGGAGCCAACCAGCTGGGTCGGAACGGAATGCGTGCTCGTGTTCATCGGGAGGGCTTGGACAGAACAGGCGATGGAAACGATGCCTGGCGTACCGCACAACAAAGGAAACAGACCTCCTACGTTCGGAACGGGGTCCTGTTAATCAGGAGGGGTCTGGCGTACTGCAAAACGGAGAAAACGGACCTCCTACGGTCGAAACAGGGGTCCTGTTGATCGGGAGGGGCGTGGCATACCGCAAAACAGACGAAACGGACCTCCTACGGTCGAAACGGGGGTCCTATTGATCGGGAGGGGTGTGGCGTACCGCAAAACAGACCAAACGGACTTGTGTTGGAGCGCTACGGCTGAAACGGGGGTCCTGTTCATCGGGAGGGGTGAGGCGTACCGCAAAACAGGACTCCACAGGATACTGTTCATCTCCACCATCGACCTCCTCCAGCCTCCACGGGCTACCGTCGACCTCCTCCAGCCTCCACGGGCTCCTGTTCATCCAGCCTCCACCGCGCGCTACTCTACCGGCTACTATTCAACCACCCCTCCACGGGCACCCCCCCACTGTCTACTGTTCATCCAGCCCTCCACACCACGGGGTCATGTTCAACCACCCCTCCACGGGCACCCCTCCACCGTCTACTGTTCATCCAGCCCTCCACCATACCACGGGGTCCTGTTCATCCCCCCCCCCCCGCAACGCTCACTGTTGATCCCAGAGGCAGCATCGATCGGCTTCAGTTAGCAGCAGTAGCGTGCTCGATCGGGTTCAGTTAACAGCCATCGATCGATCGCTCGGGTTCAGTAACGTGTAGCCTGCAGTGCAATCGCTCGGATTCATTTAGAGCCCAATGCCTCGCTCTGGTTCAGTTAGAGCCAACGCCTCGCACACACACGCATACGTGTATGAGAGAAACGTGCATCGCTCGGCCCCCGACCTCCCACCGTAACCGGGAACTCGCCGAAATTTTCCTCGCCCTCGCTTCTACCACAGTTTTTTCCGTCATGGACGGCCCAAAGAATGTCATGCAGTTGCATCTCCGGCCCGCCCAGGTCGAAAAGCCCATTTTCTGTCATGATTTTTTGTCATAGAAGTAGGAGCCCACCACATCTATGATGATATCGGGTTTTGTCACAATTATCGTCATAGAAGTGTCATATGTATGACAGGAAAAAAATTCGTTCGGCCCAAAATGTCACGGATGTGTCTTTTTTTGTAGTGACAAGGCGCGGGTTGAAGAGGTGGGAGTTTCGCAGCACGATAGACAAACACTTGCTTGAAATTTCGGCATAACAAGGCGCGGCTTGAAATTTCGGGAGAACAAGCTTAACGTGTACCAAAAAAGACAATTTAGACTAGTATGATATACTACGTACAATGTGTTTAACACGCACAACACACACAGACACCATTTAGACTAGTAAGGTATGCGTGCATTGCACGCATGAGATTTGGCAACCAAATTATGAATGAATACCAGATTATAGCATATAAGCTTTGAGTCATATATGAATGATGTAGATGTTCGTTTAATTCCTATAGTTCATTTCATTCAAAATCATCTAGTTTTTATAAGAAAGCTAATCTATTTTAAGATTCATGGAATTGTGCGTTGTAAGGCATAAAGTAAAAACAAATCATGTAGAAAAACATTTGGGCAATTATGATACGGAAGATTCTAGAACAAAGACTAAGTGCTTGTGTTTTGAGGTTTGTGCATTATGCTTAAGTTCAACCATAGAGTCTTCTAGATTGTACATGTGGCAAAATCTGGTGGAATCTAGATGATATCCAACGGCCAGTAGTGCTCAAATTTGCCAACTCCGCACCGTCGGATTGGCCTCATCCAATGACCATCTTTCAAAGCTAAATTTATCCACACACTATATGAAAAATATATAATATAATATATATAGGGGTATAGATATAGATATGTGATGCGAAAGCCACCCATCATCTCCAATTAGAATAGTTTGTCCATGCACGGATGCAATGTGGCCAAACAATGTCTGCCATCGGTATCTCAAATTCAAACCAATCTGACCTTGTTCAATGTGTATAAATTGCAACATGCTCGTTTCCAAACCACACTGTGCAGATCTCCGTTATATTCATGCATGCATGGGTTTCAAACATCATGATCTCTTATTCAAATATTTGAATTCAACTTTACATTGATTATGACCTCACCTAGTATTTTACACCCACACATTGGTCTTCTCTTTATAATTGTACCACTAACTTTCTCTCGTGCATGCATGCACACACACTACCAGTCGGCATTATCCATCGCACACATGCAATCTTTTTCTTCAGGTCGGTCTCCGATGAAGGCACACACACACACACACATCCCCCTCTCCATCATATCGGGCATTCTTTATCTCTAATGTGCATGCGCAATGATCGATGTTCCTCTATGTGTGTGTGTATAGCTAGGTCTTTCATATTTTTCCACATAAACCGATCAATCTATATATCTAGTGAGGTCTCACCCTCTTTCCCACGTCCACATCGATCAATCTATACCTCTCTATATAGGATTACATATATAGCTAATACACCCACATTAATTATATATCCAACGCCCCCTCTCATCATCCATGCCTTCCACTTCATCTCTCAGACGCGCGTACAATGGCCAAGATAGGGGCAGCAAGGGCCCTGCCCCCCCCCCTAACATCACTAATATCGAGGCTAATATGAATGTGATCATTAGACAATTGTTGGTAAAAATGGTTTAAGTTGATGAATTGGCCCTCCTCGTAAAGGATTAGCAATGCTTGGCCCCCTAGCTCATGGGAAATTTTTCATGGCTCCGTGACTGCGTGCAACAGCGCACGTTCTCGCCCCCTCTCTCTAAATATCGATCTCGCAGTTGTGCACTCCTTCATAGTCTCCCTCCACTCGACCCCTCGCACCATCTTCTAGCCCCCCACCGGATTTTTCCACATGTACAATCTAGCACACTCCATGGTTGAACTTAAGCATAATGCACAAATCTCAAAATAACAGTGGTTCTCCTTTGTTCTAGAATCTTCCGTATCGTCACTGCCCAAACTTTTTTTCTAGTTGAATTGTCATTCTTTGTTTGTACTTTATGCTTTACAACGCACAATTCCATGCATCATAAAATAGATTAAGGGCTTCTTTGATTCAAAGGATTCTCGAAGGAATTTTGGAGGATTCTAATCCTTAGGAATTTTTCCTATCTTGGTTGTTTGATTCGTAGGATTGTAAACCCTAGGAATTTTTCCATATGATTCATTTGCACTAGATTTCATAGGAAACATCCCATCCAATCAATCCTCTTTGAAAGAATTCTGCGTTTTTTCTATGCACAATCAAACACTCGTACCATCCTGTAGGATTCAAGACGACACTCCACTCTAATCCCATGTTCTTCCTATTCCCACGTTTTGGAAATCCTACGAATCAAAGAGGCCCCACGTTTTTATAAAAACTAATTGATTTTGAATGAGATGAACTATAAGAATTCAATGAAGGTCTACATCAGGCATATATGACTCAGATCTTACATGCTATAGTGTGGTATTTATTCGTAATTTGGTTCCAAAATCTGACACGTGCAATGCATGTGTACCTTACTAGTACTTCGAATATGTGCAAAACACAATGGCACGCTACACAGTGTCTCTCTTATAGTTCATGAAGCCACGTGGGCACGTGGCACATGTGGAGGCATTGTCGCGACATCCTTGTGTGGATTGATCACAGTGATGTGTTGCTGGTTCCAGAAGAATGTACTCGTCCTCCCTGAGCCGCACTGGCGGTACATGCACGAAGCGAAGATGTGCACGCATGCCACGCACGCACTCATTCCCTCACACGCACATGCGGGTACACGGGCGGACGCAATTTTGTACCAAGATCCACCCCATGTGATAATTTGACGCGTGTAAAGTCCTTCACTTCATTGATGGTCAATTCATACAGCGCATGCAAATTGAGTGGATGTGAGGGCGGAAGAAAGACATTACTACTCCACTGTGCGCATGCGAGTAGTTAAATCATGGGTTGCTAGTAGTACTTCCATTGGTCTCCTTCGTATTTTGTGCCAATTTTTGACAGTAACATAATATTTACGCATCTGAGGAGTGCAGTTACTTGAAATTTATGTTCCACTAAACTCATAGGGAGCCGTTTCGGGCCTCGAAACCAAAAGCCATCAATTAATCTTTACCTTGTTCCCATCACATTCGAAAGTAGTAGTGCTACAATTAAGTGCAAGCCTGCTCACACCTACCAGTACGTACCAAACTTGAACGTGTTCCCACTATGCAGGTTTTATTACTAGTGCTAGTACTTAGGTTATAAAAAGGAGAACTACGTAACCGAAAATTACTGCACATTCCTCCTCAACTCCTCATCCACAAGAAACAATCAAGCCATAGCCAGCGTGAGTTCTGGGTCGAGAGATTTCCAGCAGGTAGAGGTGAGCATGGAAGAAGAAGCACGAGAGATGTCCCGCCTCACCGAGAAAGTAGCCGACATGTCTAGTCGTGCAGCAGTAGCAGCACAGAGGTCCAGCCGCGCCGCCGAAGCAGCACGGAGGTCCTGTCGCGCCGTCGATGTAGCAGACTAGTCCGGCCACACCGTGGAAGAAGCAGAGACGTCCTGCCGCGCCACCGAAGCAGCAGGGAGGTCCCGCCGCACCGCGGTGGCCTAGGAAAATTTCTCACGGGCAGGCGAGGACTCTTACAGGCGCATGCATGCGATGGTCCATAGTCAGATGGATCAGATCTCCGGCTGGGTGAGGATGTAGGACGAGGCTACCAGCGTCATCCAGCAACTCAGGGAGGGTAATGCGAAGCTCCGGGGCGAGCATGACCTGCTGAGGGCGAAGATCGCCAAAAGGGCGAAGCGGGAGGAGGAGACCACTGGCGTGTTGTAGAGGACGGGCGTCATCATCAAGAAACTTATGGACGAGAATGCCATGCTCCGCATCGAGTGCAACAGGCTGGTGGAGGAATCCATGGATGCTGCCAAGCAGCATATTAAGGACATGAAACTCATGAAAGAGATCATCGCCCGTCGCGAGAACTAGTCTCCGCGACTTGCAGCGCATAAAGAAAGTAGAGATCAGTGAGCTAGATCGTTGTATGCGTCTTCCTTCTTCTTTTTCCCTTGTGTATTTCGGGCATAGCTGCATGTGGCTTTTTTAGTTATCTTCCTAATTATGTAAGACAATTATTATCCACTCTCGTCGTCCTTATATATTCAAGACCCGTGCAAAATTTTCTTTTCAGGTTTTCTTTTTTCTCTCTTAAATCTCAGTCGAGTGAGACATTTCCACGCCATTAAACAGAGGCTCGGGCGCCATTAATGGTACCTTGGGAGAGAGGTGGATGGCAGATGAAGGTCAAAGGGCTCTCCTCCCGATAAGCACGCGCAGGGGTCTGATCGCACACCTCCCGTGCTCAAATAGCTACCCTGCACGGCGCCTCCTAGCTAATAAAAAAAGGGGACGCGTGGAGGCACGTAAATGGTAAATAGAACGCCCACGGTTTCAATAATACTTGTGTTTCCGATTGTTACATGACAGCACTAGTTCCAAAATGACTTTGTTGATTGTTAATGTGTGCGCCTTCGCAAATCGGACAGCAAAATTACCACAGCATGTTGGTGCCATGTCATGGCACCAAGCCAAGTTTCTTGATTTTCATGCGTGTTTCAGATTTATAGGAATTAAAAAATCAAGTTTCTCAATGTTTCCAGCCGAGCCATGACGCCTAGATGTTTGAATTTCATTCCCATTTCTAGCATGGGACCTAGAAATTTACCCAAGGACACACATGTGATTTTTCAACCAGCTTTGGTGCATTGGAGCATGTTCTTGTATTTAAAATTTGAATTATGCACACAAAGATGACACGTTCCCTCTCAGAACCACGAGCCTTCTTGAGAGAACCTCCGGTTTGCAAGAAACTTATACCAAAACTTGTTCCTATTCTGCATTTTTTACCACAGCATGGTAGTAACATGACATGACACCATGCCAAGTTTCATGATTTTCAGGCGTGTTTTGTATTTACAATAATTTTAAAACCAAGCTTCTCAATGTTCTCGGCCGAACCACGATTCCTAGATGTTTGAATTTCATTCCCATATATTGCATGGGACTTAGAAATTCAACCGATGACACACATGTGATTTTTCAGTCAACTTTGGTACACGGGAGCATGTGCTTGTAGTTGAAATTTGAATTATGCACATTAAATGACCAGAAACTCAATTAATGTATAAAAAAGGCCAAACGAACCCGAAATAATTCCAAAATTTAACAGGGCACTCATATAGTTCTATGTTGCCTTTGTAAAGAAAATCTGGCGGGAGGCAGCGTATATTGTTTCTCACACAAAGGTATAAAGAAATAAAGAAATTAGCCCTATTTAATTCTTGGGTTCTTATTATTTATGCCACTAGTTGTGTATCACTACTCAGTTTTTCCATTAGAAGTTACAACTACTCAAAAAATGCCATCGATCCGTGATATGCCTGCTCATAAATGCAATTAGATATCTAAAAAATGCCATCGTTAAGTTAGATGTTTGCTCAGAAATGCCATTAGACATTGTTATTTTCACGTCAAACCCCATTGACCATGTTACATGAAAAAAATAAGCCGATTCTCACAATGATAAGTTAATGGTGTCCAGCACAACACACCCCTCAAATAAAACTAAGCACCCTGGAATTCTTTGACAAAACTAGGCACCCTGAAATTCTTTGACAACTAAACTGCTGGCTATATGATGTTGGCCATATATATTGTACGTATATAATGTCAAGAAACGAGTGGTAGTACTATACCAACTAAAAGATGAAATGTACGAAATATAACGAGAAGAAACATAACATAGTTCTGCTGGGGGCTCAGCACAACACACCACTGAAATAAAACTAAGCACACAAAAAATTAAACTAAGCAACTAATCCGGTAGACACTGCATTAGAACCACCATGAGCAACGACACTGCCACCTTACTCGGAGTCCTCGTCCATGTCCTCGACTTCATCCTTGTCCCTCTTCCTCTTGGCCGATACTTCTTTGCTTGAACCGCACACTTTGCTCTTGCTCTTCATCCAACCCTTGTAGATATGGAAACAAAGGTAGCCATCCATTGCAGCGTAGTGCATGTGGTCCATATCTAGTACATTCCAGTGCCATGCATGACGATGAAACGTGTACGGAGGTTTCTCTAGTTTACCATAGGAAGGATGAACCATGGCTCCTGCCAGGGTCAGCATTGAAGGCTGATCAAGGGAGGGCACCATCCCTTCCTTCTGGAGGTCGAAGGGGTCACCTATAATGAGGCCTATCCGACCTAGGATTTCCTTGTCGTTCCTAAAGTCTACAGTAACGAATTTGACTCACCCGCCCTTGAGGAACTTCTTAAATTCCTCGCACTCAACATCGGCATGGCATATGTGGTAGACCAAGCATAAGTCATGCACGCAAACCTGGATCACGGCGGGCTTCTTCTTCTCTGCCTCCTTTAGTTTCTTCTCGCTTCCCAGGACTGTGGTGTACTCAACATCTAGCCCAGCAACCCATTCATCATTTGAGTTTTCGAACATGCGTTTGAAGCGAGCAAGGCATTCTTTCACCGTTGCGGAAGAATGGGTGTAGATGATGTCGAACTCACCGCCGGTGATGGTTCTAACCTTGTACTCACCGTCGATCATGGAGATTTGGGACGCCATGCATTTGGGAGGAGGGTTAGGATTAGTGGAACTACCGTAATGCGAAAGGACGGGACGACTAGGAGTGGTTTATCGATTGTAAAAATGTCGAGTGGGGGGCGCGTGCAAATGGCAGGGTAGTGGCTTGCCTGGTGGATAAATGGATTCATGCACAGTACTATGGGGGCCCAATTAGATGTCATGTCTACTCGACGCCCAATTAAATGGCTTTCGATGTCATGTCAAGCGTCGGGAAAATTACAGGTGATACGAAGCTTTCCATTCTCCCATGATACGGGCTTCCGAGAGCCCTTGGATCTGAGAACAAACGGTTTCATGGCGTGATTCTAGACCTATGGGTGAATATCCTATCCTTGAGGGTTATTCTGCAAATTTTCGGCAACTTAGCATGCGACCGTTCGATCTCAGATCCAAGGGCCGCCAGCAGCCCATATTATGGTCGTGCCTACCACGATCGTCGCCTCGCTCGCGCGGCCGCGCCCTTGGAGATTTAACACAGTGCGTTAGGCTATCTGATATTGGCATGTCATACATAGTCATCACTTAGTCACTCATACAACAAGGTTAGCTATAAGGTTGGCTATAAGAGTATTTTTTTTGTTTACTTCTCTCTATCTCTTTCTTCGTAGTATTCATTGCATTTGCCAAGGAGCGAGCTCTTCCAATGAAATAGTGCTTAGATGAGGTGCTATGGGCATTAAATGGCTTAGCAACTCAAGTCCCCAATGCATAGGTGCTTAGTTTTTTGTTGCTAAGTTTACTTCATCTAGGTACACGCGCTTATCACTGTTTCTTCCTGGGGTCACCAAACTAGTCTGTCTCTTCTTAATTAACTTGCCACATCAGACTTTATGCCTATGTGGAAGGCTTAGCACCTGTAGGATCAAGTACAATAGTGGGCTATAAGCCCTCTTTACAAGGCATTTTTGCATATCTGGGGGAAAGAGGCAAGGAAAAAGTGGAGGAGTGGGCTCTCAAGCAAGAGCCAGCCTCTACATGGTGGAGCATCGAGAGAGGCACCTGTATGGAGGTGGTCAGGAATCGAGAGACTCAAGCCGGTCGTAGCGCCGCAGTTAAAATGATAATGGAAAGTCAAATCATCGGGCCCCACCTGTCCAGCAGTAACTCACTGTCAAATCACACAACCCTACGTTAGCAGCAGCCTACTCCCTCATCTTCTCGCGTCTCTGTCGAACCGACTAGGCGGAACTGCCCCGCCTACCGCGCGGGAAAAGCCCCACCCTCGACTTTTAAATAGTACAGTATACTAATTTTGTATCCATGGATTGCACCATGGAGCAAATCCTCAAGAAAACGGTGGTACACATGTACGAAGTATACAGCACGCCCGTCGCGTTCGCGTCGCACCCCAGATGGTCAGTCGGTCTAGCACGCTGCTCTCCGAATGGAACACGCGTCATATTGCGTTTGCACACACATGTGGGACGAAATTGAGAACCGACCATAGGCACACTCCCCGGCCCCGCAAGTCGGGTGAGTTAATAGAAGTAGTACATACGTTGGTACCTCGATGATCCCTGCAAGACACGGAAGATTAGTTCGTCCATGCATGTGACCAGACCCCAGCAGACATGCCTGGATTGGCTATCGTCTACATATCGTGCAGGCTGTGTTGTACAGGGTTGTAGTTCTGGTGAGAAATCTAAAAAAAGGTTTCTTGTCATCTCGCAAAATTAGGTGTCATGTGCTTCGGATCACTACGAGGGTTAAACATCGACAACTGAGTTGGGCTAGTCATTGGGGGCACATGCACAAAGACTACTCGTCTGCCATCTAGGTCAAGCTGGCTATGTTAATTAGGACATCTATCGACGGACCCCTTTTCTATGAGTGTATCTTTAATTTGAGCTTTGATCCTCGTCTAGTTTGTCCGTCGGGATTCATCTTGTCTCCATTGGGCAGTGAGGTTATGATTTCTTGTCATGTGGCATTTTTTCGTGTTATATGTTATCATCCGGTGCTTTAGATCAAAATGACGACAACTGTGCCTCCGGGGCACGTGCATGAACACTTCTCGACAGACATTGCCGAGGTCATGCCGGCTCCGACCGGTAGACAAAAGAAAACTAGTACTCCACTATATAGGCAGGAGCCTCCGCGCTTTCTTGCTAGTGTAGCTCTCTTCACACTGTATCATCCTCTCCAGATCTAAACACGACAGCGGTGGACACACTCTCTCTCTCTACTCACCGCCGGTCACAGATCCAGCCGGATCCTCTCCGCCGGGGAAGGTGAGAAGGTGCAACGTTCACATGGTCATCCTCGACGACGGCTCTTACCCACTGTCAGCATGTCCCGATTAGCGTGCCTTGCCATTCTCTCCCAAGCATCGCTGGCGAGGGAGGGCCTCCCACCCATTCTTCCCCGCTGCCGTAGTGTGGGCAGATCCGGCCTCCCACCGCCCACCTAGCGACATCTCGGCGACCCTCAGGTATAACTTCCTTCGAAACCGGCCTTGCTCTACTTCCCGAGCTCCTGACGTCGCTGCATTTGTATCTTTTACTATTTCTCGGGCCCCTCGTGTAGATAGGATCGATCGGCTGTTCGAAAACCACCTATTTTTTTACTGTTAAGAGGTAAAACTAGTTCATGCACTCGAATCTAGTAGTAGTACTTGGTTCAAACAAGGAAGAAAGGGGGTGGCGGTGGGGGAAGATTTGTTACCTAAATCTAGGACTTGGTCGAAAGAGGAAATAATGGGGGTGAAAAGTAGCAGAGACTGGCTATCCAACTGATCTCTAGGTCTAATAGGGAAATAAAGGGAACGCGGTACAAACTCAATATAAACTCGATCTATTGGTTGAAGAAAGAAAGAAAGTGGGGACTGGGGGACAAGTCAATAGAGTAAGTCTATCACTAGATTTGCTAGCCTCACATAGTATAAGGTGGCTATATACCGAACAAAAATGGGACCAACCCAGATATCCTCTTTTGATGTTTGTTGCCCCGAGCCGCTCTTTTGTAATGCCACAGGTAAAATGAAGCAATCGCACTATTAAAAGTAAGGACACGTTAAACCAATGTTGTTTTCAATGTAATGCCTCCAGTAATATGAATCAATGGCACTTTTTTCATGTCCTGCTAAATTCCCCATTAAGATAAGTTGCTTCTTTTTGTTAGAGATGCAACTGTCCTGGTCCGCCTACTCTCCAGGAGCTTCACGACCAACCTTGATGTTGCTCAATTTTATTGCAACTAATGAAGAAGCTCTATGGGTTCTATTTTGTGATGGAAATGGAACCGGGGTTGGAGCCCTTTTCTTAAAAAAAAGAAGAAGCTGCTAGCTCATGGGACATTGCTTCATTTTAGGTGAACTGCACCAAAAGGTCCCATGAATTGAATCATCCATGTTGGTGACTGGTGCCATCCCTTCTACGATGGCGTTGACTGCAGATATGGTTCCCATCATGAGGTATGTTTCTTTTTGGTCTGACCATTTGCCAAAGATCCTGCATGTTGATCCTGCTCTTGTGCTACTATTTTGGCACTGCCATGATAAAGCAGTAATGTTATTATTTTGCACCTTAATCTAGTGCCACTATTAATTTGAGGCAATGTTTTGGCACCGCTAGTGCCACTGTTTTTTTATATATCGAAAGAGGGGGTTCCCTCCGATTTCATTAAAGAAACCCAACCGTAGAGAACCATTAGCCGACAACATCTCAGTGTAAACGGGCAGTTATGCAACTACTACTAGAACGGACTGAGTACTAGCAGGAGACAAGTTCGCCACATAAGCTAGGCAGGTACGGGGATGCAACACCAGCTCGACCAAGTTTGGATTACAACCCAAATGCTACCACAGAAACATCAGGGGGAAGATAGGGACTGAAAGAGCCAGCTTCAGCATCCCAGTCTAAGCACCCCCGGCCTTCATCCTTGCGACGCACGGTACACCTCGTTTGCCACCTGCTTGACCCTAGTGTCATTGATAAAATGAAGTAATAATATAGTTAAAATAGAGCGAGTGTCCTCTCTATCATTTCATTTCCAATGTAGATAAACAAAGTGCTTCTCTTTGTTAATGTATGTTTCATCAACTAGTCCCATTGTTAATGTTTAAGCGTTTCTGCAAACTGGGGTGCTTAATTTTAGTTGATCTACACAAAAATAGAGATTTGAATGTCTCAAGGCCCCTCCTTGTACTACTGTTGTACACTGATGTTCATCACTGGCAGAAGGTGTATCGGGGAGACTTGGGTCGATTTCCAGTATGGTGTAATATTTTCTTCTGTTTATTAGTGTATGTTTCATCAACTAGTGCAACTATAATCTAATCACGCCTTTTCATTATCTGTGCAAACAGGGTTATTCAGCTGCATTTTGGTGGAACTGCACAAATGTACGGATGGAACCGGCATATATGAAGAGTGCGAGGTGTTGGGTTTCGTAGTAATTTCAAAAAATTTCCTACGCACACGCAAGATCATGTGATGCATAGCAACGAGGGGGAGAGTGTTGTCTACGTACCCAACGGAGACCGACTGCGGAAGCGATGACACGACGTAGAGGAAGTAGTCGTACGTCTTCACGATCCAACCGATCAAGTACCGAAACTACGGCACCTCCGAGTTCGAGCACACGTTCAGCTCGATGACGATCCCCGGACTCCGATCCAGCAAAGTGTTGGGGAAGAGTTCCGTCAGCACGACGGCGTGGTGACGATCTTGATGAACTACAGCAGCAGGGCTTCGCCTAAACTCCGCTACAGTATTATCGAGGAATATGGTGGCAGGGGGCACCGCACACGGCTAAGGAATAGATCACGTGGATCAACTTGTGTGTTCTAGGGTGCCTCTACCTCAGTATATAAAGGAGCCAAGGGGGGAGGGGGCGCCGGCCAAGGAGGAGGGCGCAGGAGGAGTCCTACTCCTTCCGGGAGTAGGACTCCCCCCCAATCCTATTCCAACTAGGATTCCCCAAAGGGGGAAAGAGAGAGAGGGGGGACGGCCACCTTCTCCTAGTCCTAATAGGACTAGGGGAAGGGGGAAGGCGCGCAGCCCTTGTGGGCAGCCCTTTCACCTTTCCACTAAGGCCCATGAAGGCCCATATGGTTCCCGGGGGGTTCCGGTAACCTCCCGGTAACCCGGTAAAATCCCGATTTCACCCGGAACACTTCCGATATCCAAATATAGGCTTCCAATATATCAATCTTTACGTCTCGACCATTTAGAGACTCCTCGTCATGTCCGTGATCACATCCGGGACTCCGAACAACCTTCGGTACATCAAAATGCATAAACTCATAATATAACTGTCATCGTAACCTTAAGCGTGCGAACCCTACGGGTTCGAGAACAATGTAGACATCACCAAGACACGTCTCCGGTCAATAACCAATAGCGGGACCTGGATGCCCATATTGGCTCCTACATATTCTACGAAGATCTTTATCGGTCAGACCGCATAACAACATACGTTGTTCCCTTTGTCATCGGTATGTTACTTGCCCGAGATTCGATCGTCGGCATCCAATACCTAGTTCAATCTCGTTACTGGCAAGTCTCTTTACTCGTTCCGTAATACATCATCTCGCAACTAACTCATTAGTTGTAATGCTTGCAAGGCTTATGTGATGTGCATTACCGAGAGGGCCCAGAGATACCTCTCCGACAATCGGAGTGACAAATCCTAATCTCGAAATACGCCAACCCAACATCTACCTTTGGAGACACCTGTAATGCTCCTTTATAATCACCCAGTTACGTTGTGACGTTTGGTAGCACCCAAAGTGTTCCTCCGGCAAACGGGAGTTGCATAATCTCATAGTCATAGGAACATGTATAAGTCATGAAGAAAGCAATAGCAACATACTAAACGATCGGGTGGTAAGCTAATGGAATGGGTCATGTGAATCAGATCATTCAAACTAATGATGTGACCTCGTTAATCAAATAACAACT